>NC_141899.1:29370647-29995647 GCF_030686135.1 Camelina sativa | reverse complement strand
ATGTTTAAAGTCTAAACATAAATATCCAAAGACATTTGAACACAAATGTTAAAGGTACATAATCCAAAAGAATAAACACAAATGTCTAAACACAAAAGTCTAGAATGTTTCAAACACAATGACACAAAGGTTTCAAACTCTTTCTCTTTCATTTTCTTCTTTAGCAAACTCATATGGATCAACAATCTCTTCAAAACCTTGAAACTAATTTCTAGCGCAAATTAGAGCTTGGACATTAGAAGGAAGGAGTGAACTTCGATACTTGCTTAAAACCCGACTTCCAATGCTGAACGATGATTCTGCAGCTATAGTCGTAATAGGGATGCTAAGGATGCCACAAGCCATAGAAGACAGTTTTTGAAAGCGGCTTGTATTGTCCTTCCTATATTTCAAAACATCCATGCTCTTAAATGCCATTATGTTCAAAACTGGTTCATCCAAGTACTTCTCTAGTACTGACTTACCATTAGCACCAACTGTTTGGGAGATGAAAGCATAAAATCCCTGGAAATGTATAAAAACATAAGACATTCAAATCATGATTTAAAACAGATCATGAATGTTACAGCAGTTTGAATCTCAAACCAGAAGATGAATCAACAGAGCTCAAAAAATAGATCACAAAAGCAAGTGTTGTAGCAGTATAAGAACAGAAGCAAAACACATACACATACAAGTACATTTTCCTCTAGTTTGTGTGTTTATCATGTAGTGTCAATTCGCACAAACCACTCATTATCACACGTAACAGAAACAGCTCAAAACAGATCACACAAGCAGCTCAATACAAATCACCAAACAATTCAAAACACAATCAATACAAAAACTTATCACAAGACAAATTCATGATTGAAGCAATTTGAACAGAACACTTACATCATATCCAGGAAGAATATTTTGCTCCAATGTGTTTGACTTTGAATTTCCTGCTCCGTTTTATTTTGTTGGATTCTTTTTATAAACATCAAAAGCTTCTTCAGCTTTTTACGCAAATGATCTACCCTTGCATTACTAGTTGAAAAATCTAAGGTATTGAAGCAATACTCTATATAAGTAAACTTCAATCTAGGATCAAAGTCCGCAGCTAAAACAAGTATGTCACTATGTTCCTCCCAATACTTGTCAAATTTCTCCTTCATACCTTTCACCATCTCACAAATAACGTCGTCATAAGAGTACTCCTGAGGTTTCAACCAAGTTTTATTTTTTTATACTTGATTGAAATACAAATTAGCAGTTGGATAAGATGAACTAGAGATCATATTCGTCATCTCTGCAAATGGGGTCAACAACTCAAATATCAACTTTGCTCTTGTCCACTCTACATCAGAAGGGAAATATTGATAACTTGTATCAATCCCTGCAAGATGGCGAAGTGCTTCCTTGTACATGATTGCTCTTGAGGGCATAAGGTGAGTTGAGTTCCACCTAGTTGATACATCCAAAAGCAGTCCATCCCTAGCATCAATTCCCATGGTTTCCACAAATGTTTGAAAGGACTGTTCTCTAGACTCACTCACTCTCACAAACTTAACACTATCCTGGATTTTCTCTAGAGAACCATCAATCACTTCTAATGCTTTTTGCACAATCAAATTCAAGATATGTGCAGCACATCTCATTTGAAAGAACTCTCCATTACACACCAAAATTTTCCTAAGCTGCCTATTGAGAATTTTTTGCATGTTTTCATTTGATGAAGCATTATCAACAGTAATTGTAAATACTCTCTTCTCTAATCCCCATTGCACACCAAAAATTTGTGGCTATTCCAGCACCGGTATGTGGAGGAGGAAATGCACATAATGATAAGATTT
The DNA here is from genome assembly GCF_030686135.1 of Camelina sativa. NCBI lineage: Eukaryota > Viridiplantae > Streptophyta > Magnoliopsida > Brassicales > Brassicaceae > Camelina > Camelina sativa. The sequence goes on along the minus strand of NC_141899.1, from coordinate 29,993,830 downwards.
TTATCTTCAAGTTCCATCCACTATCAATTTAATATGCAGTCAAAAACATGTAACCTTCTATCGTTATTGCATTCCAAAAATCTGTTGTTAAACAAAATCTAACTGAAATTTCATCCAAGATCTTTCTAAGCTTATGTTTCTCTTTCTCATAGGTCTTTAAGCAATCAGCCGCTGCAGTATTACTTGACCAAAACTCTATGCTGGAATTTTCATATTGAAAAGCCTCCCTAATTCTTCTGTACTCAACGAAAGAGTAAGGCAAATCATGTTCAATGATTGCCAATCCTATCATCTCCCTAAAAACAATCATATCTAACTTCCTTTCACATGAATGAGTGCTTCCTGGAGTCTTTAAGAATGTATTCAAGTGACGTAAGAGAGTAGTGGTGCCATTTCTATGAAGATTAATGCAATAAGTATGCTCACATTAGGTGCATCTAACATTACTCTTACCATCATACAATTTATCTCCAATAATTTTAAAACTCTTCCAATACTTTGACCTTTTACATTTACCTCTAGTCTTGACAGTCATGCTTTCAGCCGTACTCACTAGTGAATCTAGTTCTACAGGTTCCTCTTCATGCAGATTCATATCCTGATCGAGCATCTCATCCGCACTCACATAATCATCTTCAAGGTTCATAGTATCATCCATCTGAAATAACCAAAATCCATAAAAACTTAGCAAATCCACTTATATGTCGCTACAAATTTCAAACCATCATAAGATTTTAAGAAGACCCAGTTTCAATCTAATTCAAGAAAACCCATTTTCAATCTAATTCAAGCTAACCCAGTTTCAATCTAATTCAAGCAAACCCAGATACAAAGAAGTTAAGTTAAATTGGAGAAAACAATCTTACCACTGGAGCAATGTTCTTGTGTTTGTCTCTTTCCTCTGGTACGAACGGAGTGAGTAGAAGAGCTTCAAGGTCGAAGAGAAAAAGAGCTTCGAGGTGGAAGAGAAGAAGACCTTCGAGGTCGAAGAGAAGAAGAGTTTTAAGGAGAAGAAGAGCTTCAAGGTCGAGGAGAAGAAGAAGAAATCGATTTTCTGTTTTTAATTTTTTCCCCAAATCGATTTTGACCTAGCTTTTTAAGTGTTATGGGCTGCCCATTGTCCATATCGTCCATCCATTTTTGTACGTGGGTAATAAAGTGGATCAAGATCATCTAGACCCGCTCCAAATATGGGCTTGTCCATGACCTGTCCATAATGAATTAGACATAGGCGGACCATTAGTAATGGAGAACATGCTAAGGTCGAAAGAATGGTGGAATCTTATCGAGACGGGGATCTCAAGACCGGAGAGAAACATGATCTTGTTCGGACCGCAAAGAACAGAGCTTGTAGAGATGAATCTGAAGGATCTCAAAGTGAAGAATTATCTATTTGCTTCAATGGATCAGATGATCCTTAAGACCATCGCTAAGAAAGACAGCTCAAAGGACATATGGGATTCCATGAAGACGAAGTACCAAGGGAATCTCCGGATTCAGAGTGCTCAACTACAGGGATTGAGGAGGAATTTTGAAGTGTTGGAGATGAGAGAAGAAGAAACAATCACGAAGTATTTCTCTCGTGTGATGGTGGTAGCTAATAACATGAGGGTGATGGCGGAAGATACGCCAGATGCGAAGGTTATTGAGAATCTTAAGAACGCTTGCAGAGAGATTCACGTATGTGGTTTGTGCTATTGAGGAATCCACGGACATCAAGAAGCTCTTGGTGGATGAGTTGCAGAGTTCTCTCTTGGTGCATGAAAAGAATATGCGCAAAACAATGTGTGAGGAGCATGCTCTTAAGGTTGAGGGTCAAAGAAGAGGTCATGGAGGTTACCAAGGCCGAGGAAGAGCATACCGAGGCGGCTAATCTGGTAGAGGTGGTAGAGTTTGAGAAGATTTTGACAAAAGCAAGATAGAGTGCTCTAAGTGTCATAGAATTGGGCATTTCAAGAATGAGTGTCCAAGCTGGGAGAAGAATGCAAACTACGCTGAGCTAGAATAAGCTGTGTTGCTGATGGCATACATTGAGCTGAACAAAGCAGAGGACAAGCATGTGTTGTTTCTTGACTCTGGTTGCAGCAATCACATGTGTGGTACCAAGGCGTGGTTCACAGAGTTTGACAATACGTTCCGTAAAAACATTAAACTCGGCGACAACAGGAGCCAGTAAAAACTTAGGTCTGACGAGGAGCCAACATTATGGCATGCAGACTTAGGTCTGACGAGGAGCCAGTAAAAACTCAAGGTTTAGACCTATGGGTAAAAGAAAGTCCAAAAGTCGAGAGCAAATAATGCCTGGAGCGTGACTTTCCGTAGATCGGTCAGAGGAGTGCAGGCCGTGGAGACGGTTGCACGAGAGTACTTGGCTGATGGTTATTCGAGATTCGAGGATGAATCTATGTTGGTGGGGGAGAATTATAATACCCGCAAACCAAAACTGTGCGTTTTGGGGGAGGGTGTCGATCGACGCCAAGGGGGTGTCAGTCGACACCATTGTTTTCTGGTTCGACCAGTTCGATTTAATTATCGATTTGGACCGGTTTGGTTTAAGGAAACCATTGAACCGAGATATAAAAGGGAGAAATCGACCTAAGGTCGTGTTATGTTTTTGTCTCACACCACTTTGAGAGAAAACAAAGAGAAAGTGTGTTCTTGAGCTTTTTGGTGATTTCTGGGTGATTGGTTGGCTTTTCTTGGGAGATTTGAATCTAGGAAGAAGCTAGAAGGTTGCTGGGAGTGTGGGATTTGTCATTGTTTGTCAGATTCTTCCTGCAGTGAGGTGAGTGCATGACCATGGCTAATCTAAGCCTGTGATTCCTTGTTCTTGCTTGTTTGTTGCTGTGTTTGTGTGTTTTTCTTGTTGGGATTGATTGCTACAGGTTCCTACGGATGTATAAGGCTTGGGTCTCGAGTATTGGACGATTTGGTGAAGTTTGGAAGCGAGATTTGACTCTCGGCTTCGCGGTTGCAGAGGGAGTGTCGATCGACACCAATTGGTTTCTGTCGACACTAGTGAAGCAGCATCGATCGACACTGTGGGGTAGTGTCGGTCGACACCATGAGCCAGTGTAGGGTCGACACTTGGCTGGTGTCAGTCGACACCTCCCTTCCAGCGAGTTGATGTTTGTTTTCCTGGTTTGTATGCTTTGTTTGTTGATTGTTTGGAACATTAGAATTACTGTTGCTTGTGTGTATAGCCCAGTAGATGGGAGGATTGCCTCACTGGATGTTTATAAAATACTCATGCATCTCAATTTGTGTTTGTGGTGCAGGTAAAGGCAAAGTGTGATCGTGGAATCAAGGCAATGAAAAGGAGGATATTCTAGGGACTCGATTGGATGTTGTCTGGCATTGCTAGGTTGCTAGAGTTGGGTCATTAGAAGTATTGCTAGGTTGTTGGTTATGTGATTCTTGTTGGTTGAATTTTGGATATTGTTATGTTATAATTATTGGATTATTATTGGATATTTATTGGATATTGGTGTGGTTATTTCTGCTGTTGATTGTGATTGTGGTTAGGTGGCTAGTGGGTATAAGACCACCAATTGTAATTTATTTATTATTATTATTATTATTATTATTATTATTATTATTATTATTATTATTATTATTATTATTATTATTATTATTTTTTTAAAGTCGGGTCGATTCAGAGGTCAACTTGCAAAAAAAATTACTTTGAGATATTTTTTTCACAAAACCCTATATATATAATTTATTTATGAATTAGTTATGATTTCTTCTTGCTTCAAAGTTCAAACAATTAAGAAGATTCGAAATTGGGATTTTCTTTTTGGTATGTGTTTAACAACGTAAACTAAATATCAATTAGTTTATTTATTATACACATGTTACCATCAAGAAGACCTCTTTTCCAAAAAACTGATGCTGCATTACGTGATTCTCATTTCTCAAATTAAGTTGGCGATCATATGATTTAAAATCGATTAAAATAAAATGTTTTTAATAAAAATATAATTAATTTTTAATCATCAAATATTTGTTTTGTAGTTAGTAGGTAATTACTAATTTTTTTAATCACTTCTTTAGACACCATTTGTTTCATTGCTTACGAAGAATTGAGTCTGTTGACTGAAATCAAATTTCTGATTTTGTTTCCATGTTGTAAAACTTTTGTTACCATGGGACCAATTTTATTGGTTTAATTAGAATCTACGATTATAAATTTCATACTTTTACTATTTTTTTTCTTGAATAAATGTAAAAATATATTTAACCGAAAAAACCTTTTTTATGCATCTTTATTTTAAAAAAAATCCAAATTGAAAGTATATAACAAAATACACTTTATTTGTGGGATCAAATATGAAGATCAGCGGCATACTTGTGTGATCTATTATATTAAAGCACAAGTAAAAACATCACATGTTCATTCTCAGGCACGGATTACTATTTTGTCATTAATGAAAGTGTCCCTGACGTTGAAATATTTTGCCCCTAGATGTAAATTTACCTATTTTTGCATTAAAAATAAATAGAAAAATCGACAGAATAATCTAATTACACAAAAAGTTATTTGCAAAACTAGAATTTGCTAAATTAATCCCTATATTTTCCGGAAAACACCCTTTTTACAACTATAGTTCTGTTTTATACTACAAATTCTACAGATTTGAGATAATTAATGGGCTTAGATTGTTTATAGATAGATCGATGTTAATCTAAATATTAATGGCTTCTGCAGGAAAAAAAAACCCGATAACAATACACCTCCTTACTAGAAACCCTAAAAAAATAGGTCATTTACAACTATAAATACAATGCTATAGTTTGCTTTCACCATAACTCAACAAAGAAAGAAAAAAAAACTCTCTTCTCTTGAATTTATAGTTTTATCAATTTCTATAATTCTTTCATCATGTTCTCAAATTTATATTTCTATTCCGATCTTGCTGTTTTTTATGATTCATCGACTGATCCTATTTATTTTCCTGTTCATATAGTGCTTTCTTGGAAAGCAAGATCCACAAATTATAATGCTTTGGTTGTTGTTGGTTCATCTTTCAGAAAAGGTATAATATTGTGCTTTTTTGGTTGAGGTTTTAAATTTAATTCTTTTATTATGTTCTCAAATTTATATTAACATTTTATAAAATAGAAATTTTCTTTAATCGATTATTTATTATATATTCTTATAATTATCTTCCATCTTTTTAAAGAGAGATATTGCATATGGATCTTATTATTCTTTTATTTTCCTGTTAATATAATAGATAATAGCTATTTGACGTAGGTATCATAGACCATATGAATCGATCGACAAATTTGTTTCTAATTACTAATTAGTATCATGTATTATTTTATATAATTGGAAATTTGGAATGATCAACGTGTTAAATTATTTCTAATCATTATAATTTCTTTTTCATAATTTTATTTTACTTGGATTGCCATATTTGCAGGAAAATTATGATCGTTAATAGCCATGCATATTTTTGGGTATGTGGAAATTGTTTAATTTCATTCAGATTATTTAAATAATCATGTTATATAATTATTGGGAATAGAGAATAATTCCATGTTTTACCTAAAGAATACTATAATGACGATGGTCTTGAGGATGATGTTATGATTCCTTCGACAACTACAAGAACTAAATTTTCGGATTGGATTATATTCAATACACAAGCTCCTAAAGCCAAAAAAATCACTTATGCTGAAATTCCAATTCCATCTGTTTGGTATCATAAAGTGATGATATGGAAGCCAAGATCAAAGAAAAGACATTTTTTTCACCCTATAATATTCCTATAACATTTGTTCCTTTAATTTATTTTTTCTTTATTTAAATATAATAATAATCTAATTATTATTAAATTGATCTTTGATCTTTAAAAATATTACACTTTTATGACTTTTTTTTTATAATAGAATCGTCATTTTTAATAAATATTGAGTTTGTGAAAATATTTATTCATAAACGTTTCTGAAAAAATTTTAATTTATTTTATAATAGATTTATAAATTATACATAAATGAATGATAGAATAATAGTGTATATCTTCAAACTTATGTAATTTCATAAATTTAAAACGACAAATATGTAAGAACGTTTTATTATATTACCTTTATTTGTAAAAATCATACTCGCCAAAGATAAAACTTACGATTTATTAAAAATTTACAAATTTGAAATAATAAAGATGGAAATAATTATTGTTTGAAAGAAAAAATAACATATCTCAATTAATATATATATATATATATATAATTAGTTAAAAGGATGATTATCTTCATGAGTATATTTATTATGAACTTTAAGTGATAAAGATGAAAATGAATATATTTTGGTTATCTTTTAAATAAAATAAAAAGATATTTATCAGAATTTTACATAATCGATACGATTAAGATGTAAATAAGTATTGTTTAAATAAGTAAGTTAACATATATAAGAGATATATATGTTATATATTTACACATATCTATTATTATAAATACATAAATTTTATATTATCAATTAATTTTATAAATTTAGGAATATATAGCAATCTCTAAGTTTATATATATAGACATCGGTTAGAGTATATGATTAATATCCAACTCTCGAATATATTCTAAGGTTCTTAAAAATTTCTCTTCATTCAATGCTTTTATATGTTTGACAATCTAATTTTGATTATAATTACTGGATTTGTTTAGTGCAGGTTATATTATGGTCATGTATTCTCCAACTGATCATGTTTCACGTTTAAATCCTTCAAAATACGAATGAAAAATCCGGGTTAGAATCTTGTGTTTATTGGAAGAAAAATCTCTCCAACTTCTGGGTGCTCGTGATGGTGGTATGGTACTCATGATGACAGGACGCTACTTCTGGGTGCTCGTAGTCTTCGTCGTAGTCCTTCTTCCCTTCACTCGGAGTTTAATGCTTTGCTTTGGGCTATGGAGTCTCTTCGGGCGGCTGGGATTGATTGTCAGAATTTTCAGTCAGATAGCGCAGAATTGGTGGCGATGGTGCAGGCTACGGATGACTGGCCAGCTTTTACACATCTATTGGAAGATTTTCACTCCCTTCGATCATCTTTCCCTTCCTTCTCTCTGACCAAGATCCCGCGATTGTCAAACGTCCGTGCAGATCGTCTAGCTCGCTCCTCTAGACCTTTGGTTTCTGAAGTCGCATTTGTAAACTCGTTCGCTCCAGTTTGGGCAACCAACCTTGGAGTTTCTTTTTAATTTATTTAAATGTTTGGTTGGAAAAAAAAAAAAATAAAAAAATCTCTCCAACTTGGTTCAACCAATCGGTAAACTATTGTGAATATGCCTAAATCAGACGATTCTTTGATAGATAATAATGAGAATATGCTTCTCAGAGATGAGAGAAACTATAACCGTGATGACCAAAAAGGATTTCGACAGGTTCTTAAGTATGTCAACCGATGAGCAAAAAAATATCTACCTAGAAATAATTGATGTTGTGTATCGAAACAAGGGAGGTATGTTTTTTGTTCATGGATTTGGTGGTACTGGAAAAACATTCTTGTGGAGTATTCTTGGCGATGATATTTGATCTATGGATGATATTGTTCTTAATGTTGCATCAAGTGGTATACTTGCTTTACTTATAGAAGGTGGTCGGACAGCTCATTCTACATTTAGTATACCCATCAATGTGGACGAATATACAACGTGTTCAATAGATGGTCAATCCCATCTCACCTAGTTAATTAGAGAAGCAAAGCTCATTATATTGGATGAGGCTCCAATGATGAACATATTTTGTTTCGAAACGTTGGATAGGAGTATGCGAGATATTATGAAGTGTGATCGAGTTTTTGAGGTAATGTTTTTGTTTTAGGGGGTGATTTTAGACAGATTCTACCGGTTGTGCCAGAGGTTGTGATAGGATTTCCCTAGGATAGAAACTCTGATGAAGGCTGTAGACTGATGAATGATGATGAGACTCGATGGTGATGGTGCGGAAGTGCCAATATGGTGGAGATAATGATGTGAGATCGTGAATGTAGAGGGATATGGTGATGATCAGATGTTAGAACAATGATTCGATGGAGATAGATTGTTTAGGTGGTGATATGGAATGTAACAAGTGAAGAGTTTCTGAATCACAAAGTGTATAGAAACCCAGAAATCAAGAACGCATTCAAGATATCGGATTGAGAGAAGAAAGTTCACAAACGTGTTTACAACATACTTCTTCGCTAAAAGAACAAGGAGGCGTGGCTATGGGGCTTTATAATCAACCCTAGGCTCGACACTCCAAACAACAGGAAGTTCAAAATAAAACAACAAGACGTTTTAAGGAAAACAAGAAAAACAGCAAAACATCAGGTACTGAAGTCTGGCAACTTAATACTGAAGTCTGGTGACTTAATTCTGAAGTCTGGTGACTAAAGTCTGAAGTCTGGTGACTAAAGTCTGAAGTCTGGTGACTAAAGTCTGAAGTCTGGTGACTGAAGTCTGAAGTCTGGTGACACAATACTGAAGTCTGGGGACTTGTACATTATTTCCCATTGGCAATGACTTCTAGATAACTCGACGTAGTGATCCATTTGCCTCATTAAAAACCATGCCAAGAAAACCCAGTGGGACAAAACTCAGCGATGGGAAAAAGAGTACAAACTTCACACCTAAGTTATCTAGTTATCATTACCGGGTGAAGTCTTCAAGGTGGAGATGTTAAAGACTTGGATCCTCGGTAGGTTGAATGATCCGTCAGCTATGAGTGAATGAGCTTCCTTAGCCCTCTCCTTAGCTCTTGAACGAATGATCCTTCCCACCACCTCCGGTTTCTCTGCAGCCTCTGGCTCTGTGCTTGCCACGATCATATCATCCTCCCCCTCTTCAAAAGGATTTGTCCTCAAATCGGAATCTTGAAGATCAGTCTGATATGCGTTGTCATGGATCCTCCTTATGACTTCCCTGAAAAACAAGTTAGCTACAATAATAGCATCACCCGTCTTGTGACTTGCAATGACGTGAGCCATCTTGCTAAACCTGTCAACCACAACAAAAATAGAATCTCTACCATTTCTGGTTCGAGGTAAGCCAAGAACAAAATGCATAGAAATATGAGTCAAAGGTTGAGAAGGATTCGGTAGAGGAGTGTACAAGCCGTGAGGCTGTACCTTACCCTTCGCCATTTTGCAGATATGGCACCTAGAACAAACCTTCTCAACGTCTTTCTTCATTTGAGGCCAATAGAAGTGTTCTTGCAGTCCAAGTAGAGTCTTTGACACCCCAAAATGTCCAGCTAGTCCACCTCCGTGAGCTTCTCTGATCAGCATCTCTCTCATGGATCCTCTTGGTATGCACAATCTATCCTTAAAGAACAGATATCCATCCTGTCTATAGTAGTTTTCAAAAACAAACTTATGGCATTTGCCATAGCTCTCAGCAAAATCGAGGTCAGTCTCATAAAGTCCTACTAGCTTAGAAGATAAAGTAGAAATGAGAGTGTACCTCCTGGATAATGCATCTGTGACTACATTATCCTTACCTGCACTTGGACTGAGGTTATCTTTAATGTGTCCCTTGCTCATCAGCTCTTCTTCTTGCTTCTGAAGCTCTTTAGTTTCTACTGGATTGGTGCTGTAAGCTGGTCTGTTCGATAGAGCTGAACCTGGTACCAATTCGATCTGATGCTTTATCCTGCGTAGTGGCTGCGAGCCTGGAGATATCTCTTCTGGAAACTCATCCTTGTACGCCTCTATAACCTCTATGATCTCGCGTGGAAGCTCTTCTGCTGGCTTGGTGCTGGTGAGTGTCTCTTTATACCCAAACTTGAATGTGGTCATCTCTGGCTCAAATAGCTTGTTGAACTCGCTGTGATTGATGTACAGGCTGTGAGACACTTTCTCTGTATCCTTGCGGTTCATGTGAAGCTGGTCCTTGTAGATTTCGCTGGGAGTAAGTGGTAGAAGAGTGACCTTGCGCCCTTTGAACTCAAATGACTGCTTGTTGGTGTAGCCATCTTGAAACACTCTTCTGTCGAACTGCCATGGTCTTCCCAAAAGGATATGACTTGACTTCATTGGAATGACATCACAAAGCAGCTCATCCTCATACTTCCCAATCGCTATTTTCACCATCACTTGCTGCGTGACTGTCAAAGCACCCTTGTTGTTCAACCACTGTAGCTGATAAGGTCTTGGATGTGAAGTAGTCTTGAGATTAAGCTTCTGTACCATCTCTTCACTAGCTGCATTAGTACAGCTACCACCATCGACAATCAAAGTGCAAACCTTGTCTTGAACCATACACCTGGTATGAAATAGGTTCTCACGCTGACCTCTATCATATGGATGCATCTGAACACTTAAAGCTCTGCGTGCTACTAGCATCTCTCCCATGACTGCGGATTCTCCTTCTTCATCTAGTTCAGGCTCTGGTTCACTCTCTGAACTATCTATTGGCACAATCTCTCCTCCATCTTGAAGAAGAAACATCTTCTTGTTAGGACAGTCTCTGGAATAATGCCCCATCCCTTGGCATTTGAAACACCTGATATGACTTGTAGAGGTGCTACTCTTGGGCTTGGAATCGATTTTAACTTCCTCTTTGACTATGGTTGTCACGGGTTTGCTGTCCTTGATGAAGGCGGGTTTACTGAACTCTCTCGGCTTGGGCAGGTCAGGCGTAAATGTAGACCTCACTCCCTTTCTCTTGATCTGTGATTCAATCAGCTCTGCCTTATGTACCATTTCTTGCACATCTTCATAGTTCTGCAGCTCTATCTTGTCTTGAATCTCTCTGTTCAAACCTCCAAGAAACCTAGACATAACCATGTCTTCACTTTCCCTCAAATCAACTCTGATCATAAGTGTTTCCAGCTCCTGATAGTAGTCTCTTACAGACTTAGTCCCTTGAGTGAGATGCCTCAGCTTGTTAAGAATCTCTCTCTGGTAGTGTGTAGGCACAAACTTCTTTCTCATCTGCGTGACTAGCTGTTCCCATGTAGTGATAGCAGGCTCTCTCTGTCGATGTCTAGTAAGTCCCAACTGCTCCCACCACAACAAAGCATAACCACTGAATTCAGAGATGGCTATCTTCACCTTGTTCAGCTCATAAGTGCCTTGAATCTGAAAGTTGGATTCCATCTTCCTTTCCCAGTCTAGATAAGTTTCTGGATCATTGGTTCCATGGAAAGAAGGATACTGAATTTTAAGGTGCTTCAGCTGCTGCCTCAATGGATCATAATCCCTGCCATGATCTCTGTTTCGGTTTCTCCTCATTGTTTCTTGACTATGATCTGAAACTTCTTCTTCTTCAGAATACTCTCTATCTGACTCAATGTAGATTCGATGCCCAGCTACTTGTTCAGCTCGTCGTGGGCGTATATGTTCCCTGCCGGTTCTGCGTTGCTCTCTCTCTGTACCCTGAGTGCTTCTCCTCTGATTGAAACAAGTCTCTCTTCCCCCAGTAGGTGACTTAGCTGTTCTAATCCGTGTATGCTTGGAAGAGGTTCCTAAGTGAGCCTTTCCTTTAGCTAAACGAAGGGCCTCATTAGGACTAGGTGGTTCTGTAGAACTCTGTTCTGAAGCACTAGATGCTTGAGCTATGTCCTTGAACTGTTTCTCAAACTTGTTACTGAGCTGCTCCATCTGTTGCTGAAACTGAGTAGACATTAACTTGTTTGCTTCTGCTATTTGCTTGGACATGGCTTGATTCAAAGCTTCCATAGCCTCTGGAGATAGCTCCATTGTACCTGCAAATCAAAGAAGAAACTCGAAGTAACTTGTTCTTTGAATGAGCAAAACAAAAATAAACTCTAAGACTCTGAATTTTAAACAAGAAAAACACACGACTGCAGACCTAGTATCGAGCGACACCACAAGAGAATCGATCGACACCCAACCCTATAACGAACAAACTCGAAATAATTAAACCCTAATTGCAGTCTAATTTCGAAACAACACAAAACTAACTCCTAAACTCAAACGAATCAACAAAAACTAAACCCTATTCGATCTAGACACAAACGAATCTCAAAAATTCAAACCCTAAAACTAAATGAACGAAATTAAGCAAAAACTCAAAAGATTAGGGTTCTTAGAATCGCTTAGCCTTGGCACAGAGTTGGCTCTAATACCACATGATAGGATTTCCCTAGGATAGAAACTTTGATGAAGGCTGTAGACTGATGAATGATGATGAGACTCGATGGTGATGGTGCGGAAGTGCCAATATGGTGGAGATAATGATGTGAGATCGTGAATGTAGAGGGATATGGTGATGATCAGATGTTAGAACAATGATTCGATGGAGATAGATTGTTTAGGTGGTGATATGGAATGTAACAAGTGAAGAGTTTCTGAATCACAGTGTATAGAAACCCAGAAATCAAGAACGCATTCAAGATATCGGATTGAGAGAAGAAAGTTCACAAACGTGTTTACAACATACTTCTTCGCTAAAAGAACAAGGAGGCGTGGCTATGGGGCTTTATAATCAACCCTAGGCTCGACACTCCAAACAACAGGAAGTTCAAAATAAAACAACAAGACGTTTTAAGGAAAACAAGAAAAACAGCAAAACATCAGGTACTGAAGTCTGGCAACTTAATACTGAAGTCTGGTGACTTAATTCTGAAGTCTGGTGACTAAAGTCTGAAGTCTGGTGACTAAAGTCTGAAGTCTGGTGACTAAAGTCTGAAGTCTGGTGACTGAAGTCTGAAGTCTGGTGACACAATACTGAAGTCTGGGGACTTGTACATTATTTCCCATTGGCAATGACTTCTAGATAACTCGACGTAGTGATCCATTTGCCTCATTAAAAACCATGCCAAGAAAACCCAGTGGGACAAAACTCAGCTATGGCAAAAAGAGTACAAACTTCACACCTAAGTTATCTAGTTATCATTACCGGGTGAAGTCTTCAAGGTGGAGATGTTAAAGACTTGGATCCTCGGTAGGTTGAATGATCCGTCAGCTATGAGTGAATGAGCTTCCTTAGCCCTCTCCTTAGCTCTTGAACGAATGATCCTTCCCACCACCTCCGGTTTCTCTGCAGCCTCTGGCTCTGTGCTTGCCACGATCATATCATCCTCCCCCTCTTCAAAAGGATTTGTCCTCAAATCGGAATCTTGAAGATCAGTCTGATATGCGTTGTCATGGATCCTCCTTATGACTTCCCTGAAAAACAAGTTAGCTACAATAATAGCATCACCCGTCTTGTGACTTGCAATGACGTGAGCCATCTTGCTAAACCTGTCAACCACAACAAAAATAGAATCTCTACCATTTCTGGTTCGAGGTAAGCCAAGAACAAAATGCATAGAAATATGAGTCAAAGGTTGAGAAGAACTAATTGGTATATCCACGCCAAAGTCTTATATTCTTGGAGAATCAACGAGTTCTTCACGAAACAAGTTCTGCTACTTGTGGATGAAAAGGTTAGTGTCGTTAATTGAACAAGATGTTTTACTTAAATTTCAAAATTTAACAGTTCTTAATTATATATAAGGCTTCTTACACAATTGTATATAATTGTGAAGGGTGACACAATCGAAGCTGCTTTTCTACCAAATACACTCGCTAAACTCCGAAAATATATCGACAATGGTGAGTAGTATGATATTAGAAGTTTCAAAGTAATCAATCCAACCCTGAAGGAGAGGAATACTCATCATCCTTATCAAATAAAATTTACGGATGATACAACGATGAAGCTGCTCCAACCATTGAGTCCAAATACTTACTTTCGGTTCGAGGATTTAGATGATATATATCGTTGAAGAATGAATCATCCCATCTCTTTCGGTAAGTGTTTCTTTAATAAATTTATATTGTTATAGTACATACCGTGAATATAGTTAATTGTATCTTTGTGTTCAGAAATCTTTAATCTTTTTAGGTATTTTGTAACTTTCTGTATTGGTCCCTTCCATATGAAAGTACAAATTAAACTTTTACCAAAAATAGATATGCAACACTTTGGAAAGCTAAATTATGTCTTCTTCTCGAATTAGATGTTTGTGAGTGTATAATAGATGTGGAAGACAAATGAAGACATGAGAGTGCCAATAATAGTAATGAAGTTGTCATCACGCTGTTAAATGGCAGGTAAAAGACATTTACTCTATCTTTAAGACACTTACATTTTCAAGTGGTCTATGTTAAGATTTTAAAAATTTGTTAAACGTGTAGGAATGAAACTTTGAAGTGTCGTGCCAAAGACAATTACGCTTCTCAATTCATGTATTCATGGGAATCAAATGGTTGCCATCTCATATATAAATCAGAACCTATGTTTTGTGTAATGCGGTTTATGAAGATCGGAGAATATGAAGATATGTAACATAAAATAGTTTTGATATAATCATCAAAAGGTAATCATTATATTCACTTCAAATTGTAGATGTCTATAGGTGCACCATGTATTAAAACACATTGGCCTCTTCGAAGATCTTTATAAAACTAGAGTTCAAAGGACTGGAGCATCATAAGGCTATGTAAGATGTTATTATGTACATAAAAATCAAGTTGTCTATAATGTTAAAGTGAAATTGTTTATTACACTTTATATATTTACATGTCTGAATTCGCAGGGCGTTATTACATAAATCATGTGATGGAGCATCAAGGTGAAAGCTCAGGAACTCAGATGTAAACAATGGAGCCTTGAAAATCTTTTTTTTTTTGTATATTTGAATGTCTAAAAATTCTAAATGTTTGTACTAACCGCTACTTGAAATCCAAATATGGATTACGCTCATCTTTATTTTGTAACTGAGATAACACATTATAATATTGATCTTTTGGAATTTGCTTATGCTTAAGAAAATTTTGAATTTACTTATTGAATCTTAATATCTATTTACTACAGTTTAATTGTTTATTTATAAGACTTAACTAATATTTTACATTGAGAATATTTTGGATCTTTAGAAAGTAAACCCTTTTGTTTATGTGCAAATACAAAAAGTTCTTGACAATCAAATAAAACATTATAAACTTTTTTTAAAAGATAAAACACCATATTTTAAGATATCAATTATTACATATTAAATAAGAAAAAGCAGCATATACTAAAGTATCAAAACCATTTTTCTTAAGATCTTATTACCGCGCTTACGCGTTGATACCTTCCTAGTTAATTATTAAAGGAATGCAGTGAATAACAAAAAAACTTTATAATTTAACTACTAACTATTCTAACCGCATACAATATATATTATATATTATATAATAATTATAAATCTAACCTTTGTCACCACCCTCTATCAATACCATCATTACCGGCCAACTCTTGCGATCACCACCTCCTGCCAACTCCGATGACCATCAACTCTGGCAGCCACCACCTTCGATTATCTCCGGCCATTTCCGGCCACCTTTTCTGGTCGTCAGCCGCCGGCTATCACTATCACCAACCACCATCATCAAACAAAGTAATTCTTTCTACTTTTAATTTTATTTTTCTAACTTTTTCAAATAACATGCTATATTTTTAATTCAATAATTGAATTTGGTTTTTTTTTTTCAACCATTGGATCACAGCAGGCTGGTCCATTAGCCAAATCCTTACATTCGTAGTAAGCGGGACTCGATCTCTGATGTGATGGTGCATTGTGCATTAAGGACTTACTATTGAACACTGCACTAAAGTCATCTCACATAATTGAATTTGGTTATTAGGCAAATTGACCCTAATTATTATGGAGCAGACCCAAAAAAACACGAAGACCTGGCTGAGCTTGAACAATATTTTTTCTAATGGTGGGGGATAAACAGCATGCAGCCGTACACTCGTCGGAACATGTTCGTCGCGTCCGCCACATCTCCCACGTATGATCTCATCTGTTTTCTGTCGCCACGTCTTATAATTACAGTAAAACCTTTGTAAAACAATTTTGTTTTTCGTTACAAACATTTTATCTTTAGCATGAATACATAATTGGCCAAAGTCTTTCGAAACTCATCATTTTCTCAGTTCGAATGTGACCATGATCCCATTATATTACGATCTAATCAACTGATATATAGCTAATCAATAACAAAAAAAAAATATTATAATTTTGTTGACAAATAGCGTATCCATCCGCAAAGATGACATCTACAAATAATGGTTTAGTTTTTCTTGTTATATATATATAAATTGTATACAAATAAATACATAAAAGATTTGTCCTGTTGCTAATGCATGTGCCTATCTCAAAGATGATGTGTAAGACACATGCACAAGAATAAGCCATGCAAATTAAAATGTGTCAACTCCGTTCATTGATACGTTTTCTTTATTACAGCGTGAATCCAAAATTTATTTTCCGATGAAGACATATAAGTAGCGTTTTAAGTGAAGTGTAAAACTAATGTACATAGTCGATTCTACAAACCTGGTTCAATTCTTAATAAATTTATTCTCAACAACTTTTAATAACCAAAATTTAAATAAAATATCCTATAAATAGCAAGCTTCACATAACACAAGTGAGAAACCACAAAAAGTAAGTAAGAAAAATAACAGAAAATGGATCGAGTCTCTTCTCTTCTTTCTTTCTCCTTAACACTTCTGATATTTTTCCATGGCTACACAGCTCAGCAGTTTCCAAACGAGTGCCAGCTCGACCAGCTCAATGCCCTCGAGCCATCACACGTACTGAAGAGTGAGGCTGGTCGCATCGAGGTGTGGGACCACCACGCTCCACAGCTCCAATGCTCAGGCGTCTCCTTCGCACGTTATATCATCGAGTCTAAGGGTCTCTACTTGCCCTCTTTCGTTAACACCGCAAAGCTCTCCTTCGTGGCTCAAGGTACGTACAATTCTTTCTATTTCGAGATTCGAATTTGTGACTCTATGTAAATTATTCTCAAGCACATGCCTAATATAATATTCTCTAGGATAACTTTTAACTAAATCTATGTAAATTATTTGATACACTATATATAGGAAGAGGTCTTATGGGAAAAGTGATCCCGGGATGCGCCGAGACATTCCAAGACTCATCAGTGTTCCAACCACGCCAAGGCAGACAGTTCGAGGGTCAGGGTGAAGAAGGTCAAAGCCAAAGGTTCCATGACATGCACCAGAAAGTGGAGCACATAAGGAGCGGTGACACCATTGCCACAACACCCGGCGTAGCACAGTGGTTCTACAACGACGGACAGCAACCACTTGTCATCGTCAGCGTCTTTGATCTAGCCAGTCATCAGAACCAGCTCGACCGCAACCCAAGGGTACATATAAACCAAAACCTCAAAAAAATATCATTATCTAGTCACAAAATAACAGAAAGTGATGTGGTTTTTTTTGGTGTGTGTTATGAAGCCATTTTACTTAGCTGGAAACAACCCACAAGGCCAAGAATGGCTACAAGGACGAAGGCAACAGCCACAAAAGAACATTTTCAGTGGGTTCGGACCCGAGGTTATTGCTCAAGCTTTGAAGATCGATCTTCAGACAGCGCAACAACTTCAGAACCAAGATGACAACCGTGGAAACATTGTCCGAGTACAAGGTCCATTCGGTGTCATTAGGCCACCTTTGAGGGGCCAGAGACCTCAGGAGGAGGAAGAAGAAAGAGTAGGTAACGGTTTAGAGGAGACCATATGCAGTGCCAGGTCCGTTGATAACCTCGATGACCCTTCTCGTGCTGACGTGTACAAGCCACAGCTCGGCTACATCAGCACTCTAAACAGTTACGATCTCCCCATCCTTCGCTTCATCCGTCTCTCAGCCCTCCGTGGATCTATCCGTCAAGTAAGTTAAAAAATGTTATATATATTATTATCTAACTAAGCTAAAGCCAAAGTAACTTTTGCATGCATATGAATGAGGGTGGACATTTTGATTCGGTTCGCTATAATATGTCCATTTCTACATTTAAACATGACTCTTGAAACGTGTGTGGGTGTAGAACGCAATGGTGCTTCCACAGTGGAACGCAAACGCCAACTCGGTTCTTTACGTTACAGACGGGGAAGCCCAAGTACAGATCGTAAACGACAACGGTGACAGAGTGTTCGACGGACAAGTCTCTCAAGGACAGCTTATTGTCGTACCTCAGGGTTTCTCCGTGGTGAAACGCGCAACAAGCGACCAGTTCCGGTGGGTCGAGTTCAAAACAAACGCAAACGCACAAATCAACACTCTTGCGGGACGAACCTCAGTGTTGAGAGGTTTACCATTGGCGGTCATAACCAATGGATTCCAAATCTCACACGAAGAGGCAAAGAGGGTTAAGTTCAACACACTCGAAACCACTTTGACACACAGCAGTGGCCCAGCTAGCTACGGAAGGCCAAGGGTGGCTACAGCTTAGGAGCTTAAATCTGCGGTGTGTTTAATAGTGAGCCTATACTGTAAAAGGAAGTTAAATAGTAGTAATAGTAATAATGTACCAAAATGTAACTGGTTTTGTTGAGGTTTTTTACGTTTCTGAATAAAATCTCTTTTTGTCTTTCTCAATTGTCTTCTATTTTACCACTGTTTAATTTTTTATAACCTTTATAGTTTACATGTTACCCGTAATTGATTGAAGTCTTGGAAACTTAACATTTTCTCCAGTTCGAGTACGTGTCTGTTAAATTACGATCTTGTGAAAAGTAAAATCAAAATCAAAAATCAAATGTAAGATATGTATGGAGGTGTTCAACGTAATAGTATACGGTTTATGTACGATGTAATTTGAAATGTAGAGGTAAAAGATGTTGTTCGTAACGGGAGATTGTGATTTGTGTGGGTACAATAAGTTGATTGTGGGACACTAGCTCGGTCCCAGGGTCAGATCTATTGTGGCTTCTGGAAAACTTCGATTTTAGGAAATATAGTTGTATATATAATTCTTTTTTAAAAAAAAAACTGATTTAACTATCTATATCACTAACAGCACCTCTATCAGTTATATTTGATGAGTATATACAGAATTTTCTATAATTAATTTTAATATTATTTAATTGTAGAGTACCAAAAAATATGTCTTAAATGTCTACTTGAAGACATTTTTATTCACTTTGGACACTTTTGAACCATCTAAAAACACTTAATTAAATAACACTCACAACAAAATAACCAATGGAGATGGTCTAAAGAACACTTATATTTTTGGCTAAATATCTTTAGAAGTATTCATAGTTAAGTGTGTTTGAGATATAGCAATTTATTTTGCCAAACAAAAAAAAGTAGAGCAATTTCTGGACGTGAATTACACTATACATATGGATGGAACAATTGCAAATAGAAAAAAAAAAAAAAAAAAACAAGTTATCCTACATATCAAAATGGTCAAACTTTGGCCCACTTTGATCCACAGTTTTTTTTTTCTGGCAACCAACTTGATCCTTAATTCATCGCTTGTAAAAGTATAAATTAATCTGTAAAGCATAAACTGTTAAATGCTGATGATAATTATTGAAGCTTTGTACCAAAATGCTACCAAAATGCTTGAAACATTGTAAATCTCATATTTGCTATCACCAAATATAACTGTCCCAAGACAGAGAATTTGGCTAGTCATTTAGAAGCAAAGAGAAGATGTAATTGAAGAGGGTTGCTTGCTAAGTAATAAAAAACCGCAACCAAATAAATTTTTAGATTTTTAATTATATGTACGATAAGCAAGTTTGATATACTCTTCTTCATAATAATTATATCATTTAATAACTTATTATTTATGTAGATGTCAAAGTTACTTATTAAACTAAAATCAAACAAAATTGTGTCAAACCAAAACCAAATTTCAATGGTTTTAAAATTTATACAAAATAAAAACATTTGAAAAACCAAAAAAAAAAAAAGTGAATCCAAACCAAATTGTAAAACTGTATTGCTACTGTCTACTCCACGTCTCCACCCATGCACCCACCTCAGCCCCAGCCCCATCGCCAGCAACTTTAGCCCCAGTTCCGGCCCCAAACTTAAAGGGATAGGAAATGAGTGTAATAGACTGAGATTTTTTTTTCATCAAAAATTTATAATATATTCGGTAAATCATCATATAAATTGCTTATCATCCAATCAAGAGGATTAAAAGTTAAAACTATCCACATAAAAAATTGAATAATTAAAAAATATAATTTTGTAAGCTACTATAGTATAATTTATTTTATTAAAATTTTTTTATATTGTATATTTTAAAAACCTTTAAAATGATTACATTAATAAAAGTTTAAATCCATTTTATAATATTGTTTCCATATGCTTTTCACATTCAAATATATTATTGTTGGTTCAGGTAAGTTATTTATTGAGATTAACAGAAGCAAGGAAGCAACATATGATGTATATACCACTAATATCACTAATATCAAAACTCATCACAATTTCAAGCGAAATTCAAGTCTAATACCTTTAAATAAATTACTATAAAAAAGAATGATTACTAGTATACGTAATAATGGGAAGTATTGATGTTTAAGAGACACATGTTCTGATGGTAGCATTATCATTCCAACAAGGTCACCCTCAATCCGATGCTCAAATTCGCCAAACATCTCACATGAACCAACCTACACTTCACTCGCGTCACCACTGAACAAGCCTGTGACCGCCTCTCATCCACCGACGAAACTCATAGCTTTGTGGACCTTGTGTTCTTCTTCGATGGTCTGCCTAAAGATGATCCTAGAGACCCCGATTCGATCGCAGAGTCACTGGCATTATCTCTATGCTGTTTACTCCATGGGTTCCAGCTGTTACAACGGCTCATAACATTCCTTGTGAAATCCTCTGGATCAATGCTTGTGCTGTTTTCTCGGTTTATTACCGTTACTACATGAAAGACAAACCCTTTCCTCGTTCTCGAAGATCCTAATCAAACCGTGAAGTTACCAGCGTCTACTCTTGTGGTTTGACCTCCAGAATCAATCAAAGCAGAGGTTATAGCTAGAGTTGCACCTGCAGCTATAGCTGTTGGGATGCTCCTTGTTGTAATATAGGAAAACAAATGTCACCACAATAAACCAGTTTACAATGGAGTTAGCAACAAAAGAATGCACAAATTCATGGCAAGGAACAATTAAGTTCTTCCCAGACAAAAAACATATCTAACAATCCTTTGTTACTCCCACTCAATATTGTTGTTTGTCCGTCAGTTACTACTTAGATCCTAAAACCTATAAATCAAACTACATAATGCTAGGTCCAGCAACTTCAAATGGTCTTACCGAAACCAAATCAATTCCAAGCTACTTAATCATAGAGACAATGGTTTCTGCTGACACAATGACAAAACAGTAATAAACTATGAGACACGAAGAAACACCATTACCTCTATAACCAAGCACATAAGCTCCAGCCACAAAACAACAAAGTCCCTCTTGCAACTAAAGTTCTGAACCAACTGTTCAACATCGATGTAAACACCTTCGATTGCAGCAAAAGTCAGCCTGTGAGTTTCCATCATCTTCAATGTTCTGATAAACCCTGGATGAGCCACATTTCTCTCGCTAAAATGGTTCCTAATCATCACAACACCAAAACTAGTGACACTACCTTTCATTATCTTCATCATCGGACCATCCTCTTCTTGCGAAGGGTCAACCTAACAAATTACAAAACAATGCATCTGCGTTAAAGTCATACCAACCATTGAATCGTTTGTGAGAAAAAAATTAAAACATCAAACAGAGCTCCTGTTAACGTTTAATCAAAACACACTCGCAACGCCAAAACAGAGTAAACAGAAGAAAATAGAGGAAATAACAGAGTTGCTTATTTATTTAAATGATCCGATACAATGAAACAACGGTCACTGGGAACACAGATTCACCTTCTCACCTGCAAGAGTCTTGGAAGAGATTCTCCAGAAAAACGATGAGGGAAGATAGTTCTAGAAAGCTCTTAAAAGTTTACAACTCTGAAAATGCATAAAAGATAATGATGAGCTAACACTGCTCTTATACTGCCACCACATTAACAGTGTTAACCTCTTATTCCCGTTACTTGACGTTGACAACCTGCAACTTCTGCCACCTGCACATTGGCAGCTTTATTATTCCTTCTTCACGCGCCTGTCACTCTCTTATCCAAAACCATATGCTCCACGTGCGCTAAATGCCTCATTCGCTATATCAAAGCCCCCTATTTGAAGAACCTTGACCACAAGGTTCAAAAGCTTGGAACTTGCGTTGTAGATCATACAAAAACTCTCAAGTAGCTTCCTCCAGAGTCTCATTTTTCCACTGTACCAATACCTTTGTAA
Organism: Camelina sativa; assembly: GCF_030686135.1. Lineage (NCBI taxonomy): Eukaryota > Viridiplantae > Streptophyta > Magnoliopsida > Brassicales > Brassicaceae > Camelina > Camelina sativa. The sequence continues at coordinate 29,971,704 of NC_141899.1, read as the reverse complement.
CAGCACGGCCGTGACGTTTAACCATTTGGCGATCCAAGATTTGCACTGGTTCCTTGACAAAAATATCTAAAACGATAGTTGGTAACTGAGATGAAGTAAGAACATCACTAACCGCTGCCTTGATCTGTGAGACATTAAAGATCGGATGGATCAAGGAGGAGTCTGGTAACTGAAGTTTGTAGGCCACCTTATTACATCGGTCAATAACCTTATAAGGACCGTAATATGTTGGAGCCAACTTCTGTGTAGACCTCATCACAACAAAACCTTGACGATATGGTTGCAGCTTAACGAACATAGAATCTCCAATGTCAAGTTGACGTTCAGAGCGATGCTTGTCAGCAACTTGTTTCATGCGGTGTTGAGCTCGTAGTAAATGAAACTTGAGGATCAGTAGCATATCTTCTCGTTCTTGTAGACTACGAGCCACGACTGCAACCTTAGATTCACCCAGAAGATATGGTAGATGCACCGGTGGGGCTTGACCATAAACTGCCTCAAACGGACTAAGCTGAGTTGAAGTGTGAAAGTTTGTGTTATACCAAAATTCCGCCAAGGGTAACCAGTTGCTCCACAGTTGCGGTTTCTCACTACACATGCACCGTAAATATGTCTCCAAACACTTGTTAACCACCTCTGTTTGTCCATCACTCTGAGGGTGATACGCACTAGAAAACTTTAGCTCAACCCCTTGTAGAGAGAAGAATTCCTGCCAGAAGTTACTAACAAAGACCGTATCTCTGTCACTCACAATGGAATGAGGACAACCATGAAGCCTGAACACCGTATCCATAAAAGCTTGAGCAACAGACATTGCAGTATAGGGGTGTGACAAAGCCATGAAATTAGCCACCTTAGTGAGCCTATCAACAACCACAAATATCACTGACTTGCCTGATGAAACTGGAAGTCCTTTGACAAAATCTATTGAGAGATCAGTCCAAATTGTCTTCGGAATTAAGAGAGGTTGCAGTAAACCAGGATAAGCAGCAGTATCATACTTACATTGCTGGCACACTGCAAAGCTTATTATATATGTCTGAGTATCAACCGCCATATTCTTCCAAAAAAACAACGCTTTTACCTTTTTGTAAGTAGCATCTCTACCGGAATGACCTCCGGTTCCTGAACAATGCACCATTGCAAAATGGAGTTGCGTAGCTGCACGTCATTTGGGACCACAATCTTGCTTTTTCTACGCAAAACTGACTGCACCCACAAATAATGTCGCTTTGCTGCAGGGTTTGCCTGCAACTCACTAATGAACTTCTTAAGTTCTGCATCTATGTCATAATGAGCCTGATTATCCTTCATGAGATCGCATTCCAAAACTGACATGGCCATGTGTAGCACCTCAGCTCCTTCAACTCGAGACAAAGCATCAACATTTATATTATCCTTGCCTTGTTTGTATTGAATCTCGCAATCAAATTCCAAAAGCTTAGGCAGCCAATGCCGCTGGATAGGCGTGTTCAATCTCTGCTCCAGAAGGTACTTCAAACCTCTTTGGTCAGTTTTGATAATAAAATGGTTTGGTAAAAGATAGTGGCGCCATTTTTGGACCGCAAAGACCACTGCTAACAGTTCTTTCTCATAGATTGACAAGTTAAGCTGCTTCCCTTTCAAATGGTGGCTGATGAAAGCCAAAGGATGGCCTTCCTGCATTAGAACAGCTCCAATGCCACTAGAACAAGTGTCAGTTTCGACCAAAAAAGGTTTAGTGAACACTGGAAGTGCTAACACCGAAGCTTGACTTAGAGCAACTTTAAGGTTCTTGAATGCTTCGAAAGCTTCTTGAGACTAAATAAATGAATCCTTCTTAGTCATTGACGTTAAAGGACGCGCGATAGTGCTAAATGTTTTGACAAATCGCCGATAATAGCCTGCTAAACCCAGAAAACTGCGTAGTTGTTTCAAGTTAGAGGGAATGGGCTAGTTTGCAACAGCGTTGACCTTGGCAGGGTCTGTAGATACCCCACCAGCAGCAATAAATTCCTCAAATACTCAACCCTGTCTGTTGCAAATGCACACTTACTTTCCTTAGAAAAAAGACTATTCTGTCTCATTGTGTGAAAGACCAGGTGCAAGTGATTGATGTGGTCTTCCATATTAGAGCTGTAGACCAAGATGTCATCAAAGAAGATGATGAAAAATTTGCGCAAAAACTCCCTGAAGACATCATTCATCAAGCCCTGAAATGTAGCAGGAGCGATAGTTAGGCCAAAGGGCATAACTAAATAATCGTAATGGTCGTTGTGTGTTTTAAACGCCATTTTATGAATGTCCTCAGGCTCCATTCGAACTTGATGGTAACCTGCTCTAAGATCAATCTTTGAGAACATAGAGGATCCTCCCAACTCGTCCATTAGGCCCTCAATAAGTGGAATGGGGAACTTGTTCTTGATGGTGAGCACATTCAAGCCTCTATAGTCCAGACAAAGTCTCCAAGTTCCATCTTTTTTCTTAACAAGCACTACCGGGGATGAAAAGGGACTAGAATTAACTCTGATTGTGCCTGCAGAGAGTAGTTCTTTAACCATCTTGTCGATCTCGTCCTTCTGGTACACGGCGTACATGTAGGGTCGTTGATTAACCGGATCCGACCCCTCTTTCAAGACTATCTTGTGGTTGTGGCCTTTACGAAAAGGAGGCAGTGCAGTAGGCTCTTCAAAAATGTCGAAGAAAGTATGTTTTAACTCCAAAATAGCTGAATTGTTATCATTGTTGCGTTTTCTCATTCTCCACAGCACATAACATTGCATCTTTTTCTGTATTACTTCTTGAGAGCAAATCACAGAAAGTTGAACTGCTTCCTCTTAATTTTTGCTAAATTTAGACGCCGTAATTGTTATGACTGATCCTTCTTTAATTCCATGAAGAAGTATCTTATAATTTTTCCACCAAAAGCCCATTTCCAACTTCGGCAGATTCCATGTTGTGTCTCCCAGGGGTGCTAACCACTGAACTCCAAGCACCATATCACATCCTCCCAAAGGAATGAGCATGAAATCATCCTGAAACGTAGTACCCTGGAAGGACCATTGAAATTGCGGAACCTTACCCTGCACCTCAAGTCTACTACCATCCGCTACGGCAACAAGAGTAATTCCAGCTGTTTGTACTGCAACGCCCAACTTCTTTGCAGTTCTCGGGTCCATGAAATTGTGTGTGGAGCCTATATCCATTAAAATGAACATTACCTTCTTCCTGTGGATTCCCCTCACCTTCAAAGTTCTATAGTCTGCAATTCCTGCTACTGTGCTTATTGAACTCTAGGCATATCCTTGTCTTCCTCCAATGCCAATTGTTCCCCAATCACATCAGTATCCTCACTCTCCTCTTCTACTTCAATCATGAAGATTTGTGATTTTTTATGCTTCAGATAGTTATCCGGTGTGTACTTTTCATCGCAAATAAAACATAATCCCTTTGCTCTTCTGGCACTCATTTCTTCTTGAGATAGAAATTTCCTTACTGGCTTCTGGACACTGGAACCAACATTTTCCTGTGGAGTCTCCTTCTTGTTTTGAGGAAAATGTTTAACCGTTTCCGTCGTATTGCCACTACTTCCCTGCTTCGTATGAGACACCCCCGTCGTTGCTGTCTTAGGTGTAGGATGAGCCTTCTCATAGAGCCGTCCTAACACCAGACATTATCACACTGTTTGTGGCTGGAACATGCGGATGTGCATCTGAGTATCCATGCGCAACCCTGCAAGACATGCACACACCAAGTAATCCTCTCATAAAGTCACCCTCGTCCTGATCAAGTCAAATTTCAGATGATAATCCATGATCTCGTCAGTTTCCTGCAAATGCCTTCAACTCTGCAATCGGATCTTCCAACACATCCACAAACCTCTCCCTCATTAATAGCTTATACGAACCCCAATCATATAACAAACTCTAACCAAACAGAGTCTGAACTAAAGCATGGTACCATACTGCAGCATGACTATCAAAATGCATAGGTGCCATCCTTACCTTAGAATCACTCGGTGTAGAGTCTAGAACAAAATAGTCCTCTGCCTTATAGATCCATTCCAAAAAATGATCACTGTCAAACCTGGGGAAATCCACCCTTCCTAAGCGAGTAACTCATGGGTAGTGACCAGGACCAAAAAAATCCACCGCCATGTTGTTGCTCAAAAACCCCACCACTCGCATCTGGCATGGCCAACACTGCTAGAGGACTACGCGCACCTTGAGACCTCGAGCTTGAGGAAGCCTGCTGACCAGGAATCATCTTGATCATATGAATCATGTCGGCAATTTTTCGATCTAGCTTCCGATCTTGCTCTGCAATCGCCAAATCTATCGCTTTGGTGCGATCGAGTAAGTTCCTTGCTTTTCCAGGGTTTTCTGCTTCACACTCCAATGTATGAGAACCATCACCGATGATGTCGTTCTTGTTCACCTGTGATCGCGTCTCCACCATGTTTCCAAGGATGCGATAGCTCTGATACCAATGTTAACGTTTAATCAAAACATACTCGCAACGGTAAAACAGAGTAAACAGAGGAAAACAGAGGAAATGACAGAGTTGCTTATTTGTTGAAATAATCCGATAGAATGAAACAACGTTCACTGGGAACGCAGATTCACCTTCTCACCTGCAAAAGTCTCGGAAGAGATGCTCCAGCAAAACGATGAGGGAAGATAGTTCTAGAAAGTTCTTAAAAGTTTACAACTCTGAAAATGCATAAAAGATAATGATGAGGTAACACTGCTCTTATACTGCCACCACATTAACAGTGTTAACCTCTTATTCCTGTTACTTGACGTTGAAAACCTGCAACTTCTGCCACCTGCACATTGGCAGCTTTATTATTCCTTCTTCACGCGCCCGTCACTCTCTTATCCAAAACCATATGCTCCACGTGCGCTAAATGCCTCATTCGCTATATCAAAACCCCCCCTGTTTGAAGAACCTTGACCACAAGGTTCAAAAGCCTGGAACTTGCGTTGTAGATCATACAAAAACTCCCAAGTAGCTTCCTCCACAGTTTCATTTTTCCACTGTACCGATACCTTTGTAACAGCACGGCCGTGACGTTTAACCATTTGGCGATCCAAGATTTGCACTGATTCCTTGACAAAAATATATAAAACGATAGTTGGTAACTGTGATGAAGTAGGAACATCACCAACCGCTGCCTTGATCTGTGAGACATTAAAAACCGGATGGATCAAGAAGGAGTCTGGTAACTGAATTTTGTAGGCCACCTTACCACATCGGTCAATAACCTTATAAGGACCGTAATATTTTAGAGCCAACTTCTGAGTAGACCTCATCACAACATAACCTTGACGATATGGTTGCAGCTCCAGGTCACTCTCTTATCCAAAACCATATGCTCCACGTGCGCTAAATGTCTCATTCGCCATATCAGCTCCACCACAACAAACCCTAATTGGGCAATAAACGAAAAGACTCAAACACAAAACAAGATTGCTTAAAATTCCCCAATTTTCTCAGATTCGTCTCTTTTTAACACCAAAATACATGGACACATTACAAAATTCAAAAACCTAAGATAAGATTATAAGGAAAAACAAATATATCAAATTGGGTTTGATCAATTCTCTTACAGGGAACGTGATCTGAGAGTGAAAAGAAGAAAAATGAGAGCTTACCTTCGAGAGAAAGCTAGGAATAAGCTCACAAAATCTGAAATCCAAAGGAAAATGCCGCCATCAAATCTCTTACCAAGGTTATTTGATTGTTTCACCTCTCATGTCTTCTTCTTCTTCTTCTTCGAAGCTTTGGCTATCGACATGAATCGAGAGAGACGAGAGAGTGAATCAGACAATAAAAAAATAAAACAAAACTTTTTTTCATTTTTTTTTTACTCAGCCAATCACAATAAACATCTAATTTAACGACCGATGATTAATAAAACTGAGCTTTATTGCATTATATTTATTCTATTTTATTATTAGCAAACTTATAAGAAATTCGCTAGATACACTGTTGGAGGTGGTTTATTCAATATGGATGCTCTTCAGAAAGATTTGTTTTTCCTCTCTTATCTTTATCTCACAATCACATTAACATATACATATATATGCGTTGTAAATTTACAAGAGAAGCTAATGTATAGTTAAGAGCATCTCCATTAGTTATATTCGATAAGTGCCTAAAGATTTTCTTTTATAATTAATTCTAATATTATGTAACTGTGGGTGTCTTAAAAGTATCAGAAAATGTTTTAAGTATCTATTTGAAAACATTTTTGTTTACTTCCAGACACTCTCAAGACACTTTTAATTAAATAATATTAAAATTAATTATACAAAAATAAATAGACACTCAGCAAAAAATGACTCATGGAGATGGTCTACAACCATCTTCATCTGTGACAGTTTGGAGATGTCTTTTAAAACTTTTAAATATAAAAATAATAAAAAATATTATAAACTTGTGTTATCTCACTAAAATTGGTGTAGGCGCATGGACATTTAGATTCCAACATGTGCAAGTGTTTCTAAATTTAATATTAAAATATTTTTAAGACATAATTAAAGAGATGACCGATAATGCTGTTCTAAAGAGCATTTTTATTGGTGTAGCCCTGAGACGGATCAGGATATGTGTTTTTTTAGGGTATCCAGATTTGTTCCTGATCCGGCCGGATACACTAAATCACTATCTGAATTCGGCTCCGAAAATTCCGGATTCCGGATATCTTTAAGAAACCGGATATCAGCGGATATCCGGATCCGATCTAAACTTTTTTTTTCATTGATTTCGCCATGTCTTTTTCTCTCTTTCAACTCCTTTATTCTAGATCCACTCTCATTCTCTTTGTCTTTTCCTGTTATTTACCCTCATCTCTCTTTCTCGTTAGATCTCGATCTAGGCTATAGTTACGTTGGATTTTTGTGGTGAGAGAATAGCGGTTTTGTTCTGCATAGCTGATTCAGCGAACCTCTTTGTCGTGGAAGCACATTTGTTTTCAGATTTTGTAGATCCGCGAATAAAAAAAAATGATGAACAGACAAATCGAACAGAAGAAGTGTTAGATCTGTTAATTTTTTTCTTTTCATAATTGTTTCAGTTCATTCCCAAATTAAAAAACAGTGAAAAATCGAGAAAGGAGAACAAAAAAATATCTAGTAAAGTGAACTGCTCCTCAAATTCTATGAGAGAGAAAGAGACTAAAAAGCTTAATGGACCAGTTAATGACTTTGACCCATACGAATATTCTATAGCCCATTAATATTCAATAGTCCACTAATAATATTAGACCCATTAACAATATATCCGGATCCCGGATATCCGGTGCACATTTTTGTATTATCCGGATCCGGCCGGATCCTTAGTTTTAATATGTGCATCTGGATCCGCTTGAGTGGATATCCTATTTTTTGGAACGGATCCCAGATTGGATGCCAAATACTGGATAATAGGTCTCAGGGCTAGGTACAAGTGTCTTTAAAATAAATAAATAAATAAATATATATATATATATATATATATATATTGTCATCCTAACATTAATTAAAACATTGGTAACCCAAACCTGAGGAAAATTGATTACAAAAATAGTATCCAACACTAACAGTCTAGAAGAACGAGCTAAACAATCAGCCTTCACATTGGACGTCCGAAAATCTTGAAGAGAGTAAAAGAGGGCAAGAAGGCACTAAGAGCATCTCCAACCCATCTCTATATTTTTCTCTATTTAAGAGGCAAATATAGAAATCCCTATTTTAGAGGTAAATTTGCTCCAACCTACCTCTATTCTTATAAAGAAAAAAATAGCAATCTCAATTTAATAGGTGACAATAGAGGTGGGTTGGAGTAAAACTCACTTCTATTATAGAGTTTCTCTACTATAGAAGAAAATATAGAAAAACTCATTGGAGATGGTCTAAGTGCCTGGGATATCCAAGGAATTCTGGTGAACCCCAGGATAACCCTTAAGACTACATTGGCCTCCTCCCACAATAATTGTTCGCCTAAAGCCTGATTAATAATATCTAATGGGTCTGACTGAATCCCTTAAAAGACCTTTCTATTCCTATCCTTCCATAAGAACAATACAAGCCAGGGTATTTAATGATGAGTAGCTCCTAGAGCCAGAGAGAAAGTCCCACACCCAAAAATAATTCCAAAGTTGAGTACATCGACTCAGTTGGAAAACTTTCTTGAGGCAACGCTACCAAAACCGAATCCAAAATTTGACGGGAATGTGAACACTAAGAGTGTATGATTAATCATTTCTGCCGCAAAATCACATCTTTTACACAACACGTATCACAATGAACTCCCTGATAAGCTAAGTGTTCCGTCACTGGGAGAGAACCCCACGCTAATATTCCAAAAAAGTGTTTAATTTTTGGCGGGAGGTTCCAAGCATGAGCCTTTAAGGCAGTATAACTCGGACTGTATTTGATTTTGGCCGTCATGGCTTGAGCTAACTTATAACCCGACTTAACTGAGTACGCTCTAGATTTTGTATAATGCCATACCAGCCGGTCTGGCTTGAACAATTTGCTAATAGGCAAACTTCTAATAACTGGATATCCTCCTCATCGATAAACTCTTGGAGAATAGGCAAATGCTACTATCTAGAAAACGGATTAATCAAGTGATTAACCATTAAGTTTGGATGTAATTGTTGACCCCTACCATATGCTGGTCTAGGATGTTGGTCAGGAATCCAAAGATCGCACCAAACCAAAATACTACACCCTGACCCTAACATCCATCGTGCACCTCTTTCCACTAAACTTTTAGTTGAGAAAATACTTCTTCACCAAAATGAAGGATAGTACGGCTTTCTTACCAGCAATGGGTGTTTATTCCTAAAATAACGACCCTTAAACACCCGAGAAAATAAGGTCTCTGGGAATTGAATTAAATGCCAATACTGCTTAGCCGACAATGCATTATTGAGTTTATCCAAATAACGAAACCCCAATCCGCCATCAGTTTTATCTTTACACATTTTGTCCCATGCCACCCATTGAAGACCCCGATCTTTCCCATCATAATTCCACCGGAAATTCGAGATAGCACTTGTTAACTTTGTTGTTAAATCCTAAGAGAGTTTAAAACAAGACATAACATGTGTTGGAAGGGCCAAGGCTACCGACTTAATCAGAACTTCCTTCCTTCCCTTGGATAAGTATTTAGCCGTCCAGCCATTAACCCAATCATTCAACATGTCCTGAGCATTACCGAAAACTTTATTTCTTGAAACCCCAAGATTCTCGGGAATACCCAAATAGGAGACCATACCCCTCCCTTAGAAATCTCAATCCAATTTTAACTTATCCTTAATCGCAGTTGTAACTTTTTTACCAAACATAATAGAAAAATTTGTCAACATTTACCTCCTGACCGGAAGCTTTACCATAGTTAGCTATGATATTCATGACCGTTGAAAATTGTTCTTCATCTGCTTTACAAAAAACAGACTATCATCCGCAAAAAAAGCAAATGGGAAATAGGAGGACAATTGCGGGCAAGCTTAATAACAGTAATTTTTTCCTCCCTCTCTACCTTCTTAATAAAAGAATTAAGCAAAGACTTAGAATTAAAGTATAGAATAAATGAAATATAAATCTAACAACCCCTAAAATTGCCACCTAAACTAAGATCATCTCCCCCCCCCCTTTGATTATCCTTTTAAACCCAACTAGAAAACTACTCTAGTATGTTTAAGGAAATCATCAAAGCAAGGTTGAATAAACTCATAAACATAAAAAAATAAATAGAGAAAAGAGTTTTAGATATTACTTCAATGATTATAAACAAGGTGTAAGATCTTCTTCCTTTAGAAACAATAATAAAAGTAAAACGAATATAAAGAGAACTGGTGGATCTTCAAAGCTTCAAAGGAACGGCAAGCAAGAGAGCTTCTCTGGTCGTCTAAGGTCGCACGGGAGGGGCGGTTTAAGAGGCAACGAAGAACACCTAAAATACTTGATAATAGACATTAAAGCCATGAAATCATGTCAAACTCTTTCTAAATGCATACTAAAACTATAGCTAAAATGGGTAAATTAATGATGTTATCAATAAGTAACCGAACTCACACACCACATTATCCATGAATCCATTTTGCATTAAAGCCTAAACTAACTAAGACCACCTCCAAAAAGTTACATTCTACACGGTCATATGCCTTACTCATATCTGTCTTGAAAGCCAAAAAATCCGATTTACATAACCTATTAGTTCCATGAAACATCTCTTGAGCAATCAGGATACTGTCCATGATTAACTGTCCTGAAATGAAAGACGATTGAATTTCCAAAATTATTTTATGTTACATATTGTCTTAGATATTTTTTATGATTAATTTATTATTAGTTAATTGAGTGTCTTAAAAAAGAGATGTTAAATGGTTTTTTGTAGACTTGTAATGGATAACTAAAGTATTAAATACTAATTATTTTTCTTATTTTATAAGTCACTAAAAAATATTAAAGAATCAAAGAGTAGAAAAGAGAGTAGAAATGAAAAAGAGTTTCTCAAGGTAGATAATTAAGAGCATTTACAATAGGAATTTCTCACAAAATTTTCTAACTTAAAAGAACTTTAAGAAAATGTTTACCGAATAAAAAAAAAAAGAGAAACTTTCCCATACATGAATTTCGAGCCAATATCATCTTTTCAACTCTCCGGCGTCGATGTAGCTATGGCTCGTCGGTGTAGCTCCGGGTCGTCAGCGTCGGGGGATCTTGCTGCTTCTCTCTGCTTCTTTCTCCTTTTTAGCTCTTCCTTATTAACCTTTTTCCCATTTTTCCTAATCTTTTGCTACCTTTCTCAATCTATTATGTCAACTCCAAATCTGGGAAATTCCTCAATCAACAGTTGGATCAGGATTCCGGTCAAACTCTCCACCTTATCTATGTACCCTGTCTTACTATCTGCGAATCTGAAGTCCTCTGCACTACACAAATCACGTTTTGTAATTTTGTTTTCACATGGAAACTTCACCTTGGCTTCGTTGATGGCAGAAGAGCTTGTGCTTGTACCATCAGCTGTGTCTCGCCGGGGGAGGATGTCGACGGCGTACGGCAAGGGTTTTTTTAGGACCACCATTTTCAGTTCTTCTTGGACCTCCGCTTCAATGACAAACTCTCCAACAGTTGGATCATTCATTGCAAATCCTGGTAATTCCTCTGACCAGCCGCCGTGCATCGAGCTGTTTGTGGCCACCAAAAGGAAACCCTACTTTTTCTTACCAAAAGGAAACCCTACTTTTTCTTAATGGACCTGATTCATGAAGTCGGTCCATTAACAGTTTCTCACCTTCAGTGTAGCGACCCTCACTACGGAATAAAATTTTCCTGAAGAATTGACCCGGAAGGGGATCAAAAAGGAAGGAAGTTACGGGAGACGGGAAAGAACCCGCTAAAAATAATATTTTATTAAGCGGAGTTAGTGGAGTTGAAGAAATTAATTAAATATTCATAGTGGAGGAACCACTAATGAATTATTTAATTGGTGGAGAGGAAAGTGGAGAGGAATATTCCCACCCACCCGATTTTTGTCCCAAGTTAGTGGAGGAATTATTTAATCACTCAAGAGTGTGAGTGGAGAAGAATATTCCTAGATGCCATCGAAAATGTGTGAGTGGAGGAGAATATTCTTGATTCCCTGGAGAATTTAGTGAGCGGAGGAGAATATACTTTGACGCCATGCGAGTTGGGTGAATGTAAGCGTGACACATCGCCCCCTGAGGTGTCATCACCACACGCCTGAGACATGAGAAGGCGACACCTCACCTCTTTTGCATGTCTCCACTACTTCACTCAAGACTCTATAAATAGCCTCATTCTTTCTCATTTGGAGAAGAGAAAATAAAGGAGTGCCAAGGGCTGTCGAGAGTGCGAGAGAAGAGAAGGGAGCGAAGCTCTGGAGAATTGTTTTGAGAAGTCTCGCCGATCAGTTGCTGCATCTGCAAAGTGAAGATTGAAGCTACCAAGGATTCCAACGGTTTCCTCTTGGGTTCTTCGACAATCTGTGAATTCATGGAGCATAGATCTGAACTAGATTGTTGTCAACGACTCAATCTAGTGTCAGTTTGCATGTGCATATAGTTGCATTTCTGCTTGATTTTCTTGTTAGAATTTCTTGTGTTTTGCATGCACCTTGAGTTGGTTGCTCAGTGTGGGATGTGCTCCATGGTAGATTTTATGCATGATTGCGGATCTGCATTTTAGATATATTGCATGTGAGGTTAAGTGGTGGTATTTAGTGATTTATAAGTTCTTTAAGGCTTATAAACTTGAATACCCACTTTTGGTGAGGACTTGGTGTGTTATAAGTTCTTTAAGGCTTATAAACATAAGTACCCATGAAAATAGAAGGTCTTAGTGTGTGGCATTGTGACAGGAGGTTCAACAGCCATAAGCACACTATGACAGGGATATGTCTGACCTTCGCCCGGTTGGTTACGACATGCATCATACATAAGTGTTGTGTTGCATGTCGAATGCTCGGAGAGACTTGGTTAGCTACCATGGCCGGAGCTCTACACGACGGTGTAGTTATGTGGAAATCTCCGATTGCATGCCGAGGTGGATGCAATGCAGAGAAAATGGGTGATTGGCGAGAGGCAGCATATATGGGCCATAGTAAACTTGTTTAAAAATATTTTCTTTTTATTCAAGTTTGCATGTTTGTAGATTGCTTGCATTTGTTGCTTTTAGCTTCTGCATGTTTTCTCTGCTTGATTGCTTGTTGTGTGTTGCATGATTGATTCCGTGTGATTTTGGGGTTGGGATGAGAATCTAATCTTCTGCAGGGATCTCTGTTACTCACTAAGTAATCTTAGATTACTTATGATAGTGTTTGTCCTGCAGGCAACCAGTAGAGGGTGTTAGAGGGCGTGTTGGACGATAGGAGCCCGGAAAGTAGATTTTGTGCATTTGTGTAAAGAAAAAGTATGTTATATTTTATAAGAAAAATCTGTATAATCTTTTTGGCAATAGGTCTGGCCATAAACGCTTCAAATATTTTGCTAAGACTTGTGAATTATTTTATTTAATAAAAGAATCGGTTTTATATTCGAATACGAGTATCGGCTCATAGATCCTTGTCCGGGACAGCGCAACACTTGGGCATCGCGAAGGTATAAAAGCCTAAGTGGTGTCTATAGTGGTGGAGACCTCGCTGATGGTCCGGCCAAGGCCATAAATGGGGTTTAGAACCTTGGCCGGGTCGTTGGTGGTCGTTTCCAAGTGACGTCTCAGGGCCGTTCTGGGTATTTCCGGCCATAAGACGGTTCGGGGGCGTTACATTCAGCCCATCTTCCAAAAAACCAAGTCCACCTATTCAAATTCATTGACAAACTCTAGCTCATAATTAGCTCTAGATTGTGTCTATCTTCTCTTAGGCCGAGACTCTTCTCGAGCGATAAACCAATTAGACTGCTAGGTTTTCTCATTCAGTTAGTTAGATCTCTAGTATCTGCTCTTATATGGTAATCACCTCTGCTCCCGTGGTTCCGAGGTTTCTTGACGTTTCAGCTCTAAACTCTTATTGCCAACAACTTGATTATGGCTATAGAAGACTCTTAGCCAATAGTCACCATTTGTCAATACTAGCAAGCGACTTTAGCCACCATTCAAAGACCTTCAATCCTATATGCTTTGCTTTTCTGAAACCATTAGAAAGCATCACCCTTCTTTCGCCGGTAAAATTGAACTATAACTTGTCCATGTCATGCTAACTACAAAATTTGTGTGGAAGCCTTAATCTCCATGGTTATGGCTCTTATGCGAGAGAGACTCTACCTGTTATGTTACGGTGTGAGATATACCTTTGGTGCATCCTTTTGATAGCTTCTTTTGAGAGTTTCTTTGCTCCCAAGTTCATGAAGTTTCATGGTTTGGCCTTTAACTACTTAAAGGAGCTTTTTTCGCGCCAGCAAGACGCTTAGCAATGAATTCATTATCAACATCACCTAGTCTTTATTTGATAGGGACCATCTAGTTTTCAATGAACTTCTCGTGGAAAACTTATCGACACACCTTGACCTCTCATGTAACATTTTCTTTTTAGCTTATGCTTCAAAGCTTTTTTGGATTAATCGTCGTTTTATCTTATTTTATTTTTTTGTGATATTGAGAAATGTTTTTGTATCTTTTGTTTTAGACTTTAGATCTCTGTACCCTGCTCTTATAGTTATGTAAATGAAATCAAATATTTCACCCCAAAAAAAAAACTTTAAAAGGCATTCTCATTTGTTTTGAAAAACTTTTACAATAAAAATTATTATTTTATATTTTATTAATTTTTTTGTTGATGATAAAATTGGATGAGAGACTACCAATGCAAATGGTCTAATAACAAATCTGTAAGAAACCACAGTAATACAATATCATGTTTTTAATGACAAATTTAATTTTAAAAATAAAATTTAAAAACATAACTAAATAATATTGGAAATTTTAATATTTTATTAATTAGATATATATCCAAATCGGTCTCTCCACCATCTTATTCTCCTTAATAATAGACTTTTATCACTATTGATCATCATCTTCTTAGGTTTCACTATTCTTAATATTCTAGTTCTTCATGTTTCATTCCTAATCTCTTGATTTGATACTTTCTTCAATATCATTCTCTTTATAATTACGGTCTAATCAGTTTATATATATAGCTAATGGATAATAAATAACATAAACAAATTTTAATAATTTTGTTGACAAAATAGCATATCCATCCGTACGGATGATGGCATCTACAAAAAATGGTTTATATACATCTTGAGAGTTGTACACAATAAATACATAAATAAATACAAATTTGTCCTGTTACTAAATAAGTAAATAAAGATTACGTGCCTATCTCAAAGCTGATGTGTAAGAAACATGCACACAAATAAGCCATGCAAAATGAAATGTGTCGAGTCTGTTCATTAATATGTTTTCTTTACAGCGTGAAGACATAAAAGTAGCAATTCAAGTGTGTAAACTGTACATAGTCGATTCTATATACCTGGTTCTTGTTAGAATCAATTTATCCTTCAATAACTTTAAATAAACAAAATTCAAATAAATATTCTATAAATAGCTTTACATAACGCAAGTAAGAAACCACAAAAAGTAGGAAAGAAAAACAAAAATGGCTCGAGTCTCTTCTCTTCTTTCTTTCTCCTTAACACTTTTGATATTTTTCCATGGCTCCACAGCTCAGCAGTTTCCAAACGAGTGCCAACTCGACCAGCTCAATGCGCTCGAGCCATCACACGTACTGAAGAGTGAGGCTGGTCGCATCGAGGTGTGGGACCACCACGCTCCTCAGCTCCGATGCTCAGGCGTCTCCTTCACACGTTATGTCATCGAGTCTAAGGGTCTCTACTTGCCCTCTTTTGTTAACACCGCGAAACTCTCCTTCGTGGCTCAAGGTACGTACGATTCTGTCTATTTCGAGACTCGAATTCGTGACTCTATGGTCCATGCTCTTTAGAACAAATACATTGTTAGGGATTCATATTTTGATCAAAAATGCACTATATATAGGAAGAGGTCTTATGGGAAAAGTGATCCCCGGATGCGCCGAGACATTCCAAGACTCATCAGTGTTCCAACCACGCCAAGGCAGACAGTTCGAGGGTCAGGGTGAAGAAGGTCAAAGCCAAAAGTTCCATGACATGCACCAGAAAGTGGAGCACATAAGGAGCGGTGACACCATTGCCACAACACCCGGAGTAGCACAGTGGTTCTACAACGACGGACAGCAACCACTTGTCATCGTCAGCATCTTCGATCTAGCTAGTCACCAGAACCAGCTCGACCGCAACCCAAGGGTACATATAAACCAAAACCTCAAAAATATATCATTATCTAGTCACAAAATAACAAAAAAGTGATGTGCTTTTTTTGGTGTGTGTTATGAAGCCATTTTACTTAGCCGGAAACAACCCACAAGGCCAAGTATGGCTACATGGACGAGAGCAACAGCCACAAAAGAACATTTTCAGTGGATTCGGACCTGAGGTTATTGCTCAAGCTTTGAAGATCGATCTTCAGACAGCGCAACAACTTCAGAACCAAGATGACAACCGTGGAAACATTGTCCGAGTACAAGGTCCATTCGGTGTCATTAGGCCACCTTTGAGGGGACAGAGACCTCAGGAGGAGGAAGAAGAAAGAGTAGGTAACGGTTTAGAGGAGACCATATGCAGTGCCAGGTCCGTTGATAACCTCGATGACCCGTCTCGTGCTGACGTGTACAAGCCACAGCTCGGTTACATCAGCACTCTCAACAGTTACGATCTCCCCATCCTTCGCTTCATCCGTCTCTCAGCCCTCCGTGGATCTATCAGTCAAGTAAGTTAAAAATATATATTATATAATATAACTAAAAACCAAGTAACATTTGCATGCATATGAATGAGGATGGATATATTGAAAAGTTCGGTTCGGTTTATTTGAAACTCTATAACCAGTTTAATTGAGTTTCAAAATATTTTGGTTTGGTTGGTCTCAGTTAAGGTATCGTTCGCTATAATTATATGTCCATTTCTACATTTAAACATGACTCTTCAAACGTGTTTGCGTGTAGAACGCAATGGTGCTTCCACAGTGGAATGCAAACGCGAACGCGGTTCTTTACGTGACAGATGGGGAAGCGCAAGTACAGATCGTAAACGACAACGGTGACAGAGTGTTCGACGGACAAGTCTCTCAAGGACAGCTTATTGTCGTACCTCAGGGTTTCTCGGTGGTGAAACGCGCAACAAGCGACCAGTTCCGGTGGGTCGAGTTCAAAACAAACGCAAACGCACAAATCAACACTCTTGCTGGACGAACCTCAGTCATGAGAGGTTTACCATTAGCGGTCATAACCAATGGGTTCCAAATCTCACACGAAGAAGCAAAGAGGGTCAAATTCAACACACTCGAGACTACTTTGACTCACAGCAGCGGCCCAGCTAGCAACGGAAGGCCAAGGGTGGCTGCAGCTTAAGAGCTTAAAAATGTGGCGTTTAACAGTGAGCCTCTACGGCTCTACTGTTAAAGGAAGTTAAATAGTAATAATAATGTAACTAGTTTTTGTCGAGGTTTTTACTTGTAAAATGCAACTTCTTTTCTGAATAAAATCTCTTTTTGTTTTTCTCGATCGTCTCTTTATATTTTACCACTGTTTAAATTTTAAAACCTTTTATAATTTATATATTATACATACTGATTGAAATCTTGAGAAAATGAGAACTTTTTTTGTTGAAGAGAACTTAACCTTTATCATATTCGAGTTTATATGACCGTTAAATTGGGAGATCAATGAGATTGATCCAAACCGAGTCGAGATCAACGAAGACTATGAAGGGATCAGGTCGAGGTTTGGTAATGGAAGTGTTGTGGATTTGTCAATATATTAATTTAGGAAATTACCATTATTCCTATATCTATATAAACCGATGTCGTTATGTTACGAGAGTCTAACAATAATTCTTCATAAATACTTTGTGTTCTTATTTTCGTTATTTCATGAAAGTCAAAGATCTAACCTCTTGCACTTTTGATTAAAATTCAAAACCTAGCTTAACCCCCTACTACAAGAAAGTAGGTTGTATTTGACGGCCAAATCCATCGATTAGCTGTCGTCTACAGGTTGTATCGACAAATTTCCAATGAAGTTGATCAGTGTTTTATGGTGTGGATAAAATTTTCGTCGGATTGTCGGTCAGAAAATCCGTAGGTAATTAAGTTTTTGGGTAATAATCCATTATTTGGTTAACAAAAAAGTGTCATGTAACTGAAGCGTGTCTAATATGAGTTGAAGAGATGTCAAAACAGGCAGTACCGGTTGATATTCCACGTCTATCAACTAAAGATTCCATGCAACCACTTTGAAAAAAGTTTAAAATCTCTCAATCCAGCTTTCAACGTACGGAAAGATTCACCTATACCTATCTTGTAAGCTCTCTCAATAGTCTGTGAAGATATTACTCACTTGTTGGATAAGCTTCATCATTGCTTGGAGCCTAAAATATCCTTATCAAGTTGGATAATTGGACAAGAAGGCTCATCATCATAATCTTATTTAGAGTTAGGAGGTATCTAGTTCTAATAGGAATATGATTAGTAAAGGATTTCTAGTTCTATAAATAAGATTGTTGAATTGTGATAATTATTAAAAAAAGCATAAGAGCTTGTGAGATGTTTAGTGAACTAAAGACCGGTGAGCAAACACTTATATATGACATCTACTTTATTCCTAAACTAAAGAGCAATATTTTGAGTTTGGGACAGGCAACCAGGTATGGCTGTGATGTTAGGATGAGACAGAACTACCTAACACTACACATACGATTCTTATGGAATAAGGTCTCCTAACAGACTTTATAGAATAAATCTCAAAATTGGTAAACCGGCCTGCTTACATTCAAGAAGCGAAGAAGAGACATGGAGATGGCATGCAAGACTCAGTCATATCAGTTTCAAAACCATCAGAAACATGTCAACAATGGAGATGGTCTTTGGACTGCCAAAGATTGATAAGGAGAATCAACTATGCGAGTCATGCCTAGTGTGTAAGTGATATATCATGGTTTTTGTGGTTTTTAACCATGATATAAGGCGTCTTTTAGTGTCTTTTCATTTGTTTCTAGATTGTTTTTGAGTCTTTATAGGTTTTTAGCATGAAAGGAGCAAAGTGGAGCAGTTTGGATCATTTTGGAGCAATAATCTGGAGGAAATCAGCTTGGAGTCGAATATGAGAGAGGGCATCGATCGACACTAGAGAGCATCGATCGACACCCTTGTTGCCAACGAGAAAAGAGCCAAATTTGGAAGTTTTACAAATTGCCCGAAGTTTTCCATATTTGCAAGACTAGTCCCTGACGTGTTTTAGGACATATATATATAGTTTTTAGGTTTTCAAAACCCTTAAGTTTTATTCTACCAAGTTTTATTTTTTCTGCAACCCTGAGAGATTTTTGAGAGCTATTGGAGAGAGAGATCTGCTTTGAGAGAAGAATTTCTTGAACTCCTTCCTTACTCTTTTAAATTCAATTGCATATTATTCAGAATTATGTCTTGTTCTTCATTTATTATGTCTGAGTAATTTGCTTGTTAGGTTTAGGGTTTTTCACAGGGATTTTATGAATTATTAGATCTGTTTATTTAGGATTCTTTATCTATCTAGATCTTCATCTTAGGTTGTTCTTCATATTAATCCTTGATTGGCCATCTAGAATTAATACCCTAGGAAAATAAATTGATATGAGAATATAATTGATTTTCCTGATAAAACCTTTTGATGAGCAAAATTATTTCTTGCAAAGAGATTTGATTTAATAATTTTGTGAGCAATCTAAACCTGATTTTATTGCTGATTTATTACCTAGAATTTTACAAAGAGATTTGGATTTTCTGGTTTTAAATTTAGATATTATTTGCAGTGAGAACTGATTTAATTTACAAAAGTGTTTAGAGTTCTAGATCTGTTCTTAATTGTTTGAATCCTAATTTATTGTTTGATTTAATATTTCATAATTTCCTGAGAAATTCCCTAGGCTTAGCTTTTTGATTTTCTGAATTTACAACAGCTTTTATTTAATATTTTGCATTGCTTTTATTTTAATTCAATTTAATTTGTTTAGCATAATTGAAAAACTCTATAATTTTTTTTGTAGACTTGAGTCCTTGTGGAATTCGACCCCTAAGTACTGCATTGACCTCTTAATTTGAGAGAATAGCTCTAGAGGGTAAATTTGAGCTTATCAAATTTTGGCGCCGTTGCCGGGGACTCTCTGATTCTACCATTAGATTTAAGTTTTTAATTTCGTCTAAATTTTTCTTTTTATTTTCTACTTACACGTTTTTGTTTTTCTTCTCTTTCGTGTTTTAGGTGCATGCCTCCTAGACCTCACACAAGGAGCAACAAATCTGGTCCTACTATGAATTTGTCAAACCAAGAGTTGGGAAAACTTGAGCGTGAGAATAGAAAAGCAGCTAAATCTCTGAAGATGGTTAATACGATCATTCTGATGCGTGATGAGGCTGGTGTTTTGAGGGATCAAGAGGGCCACTTGCGCAATGAGCATGGCCAAAAGCTTGATGCAGAAGGAAACGTGATTCCTGAACCTGTTGTCATCGAGCAGGCTGTCGTGAACCAGCAAGCTGGTATCGTTGATGATCCGGATCTTGGTGTCGATCGACACCAACCAGGTGGCATCGATCGACACCCACCTGCAGACATGCGTGGAGCTGCCAACCACGTACAGAACCCCGTTCGACGACATGAGCAAAACCGGGACTTGATCAGGACCATTGCTGACTACAATAGGGCTGATCTGGTGTATGAGAACCGGTCTGCTATTGTTCCTCCCCCTTTTCAGAGGAATGATTTTGAGTTGAAACCTGCGTACTTTCAACTAGTTGGGCAGAGACCTTTCTCTGCTTTGCCCAATGAGAAGCCTCTGGACCATATTGAGCATTTTGAGGATCTTGTGACCAGTATCAAGGCTAATGGAGTGACTGAGGACTTCATATTCTGCAAGCTCTTCCCATACTCACTTGCAGGAGAGGCATCTCAGTGGTTGAAGCAGTTGCCAGCTGGATCTTTGACATCTTGGCAACAAGTCAAAGTGGCTTTCCTAAACCATTTCTATGATGATGCAATGTCAGATGAGTTGAGAGTCAAGCTATCCACTTTCAAGCAAAGACCAGATGAAGCTTTCAAGGCAGCTTGGGTGAGATTCAAAGCTTATCAGAGGGATTGTCCACACCATGGTTTTTCAAGGGTACAACTGTTGAGTATCTTCTTCAGAGGGTGTGACTGGAAGTATCAGTTAGCTTTGGATGCTGCAAGTCATGGGAACTTCAAGACAAGATTTCCAGAAGATGCTGAAGTTTTGATTGAGAATTTAGCTGCTAGCAATAGTACTAAGAGAGCAGATGCTGAAAGGAAGAGATTGCATGGAGGATTTGATTCAAACCAGTTAGCTTCTGTTAATGCTAAGCTGGATTCAGTGCATAATCTCCTTATGGGTAAGAAATCTGTTCATTTTTCTGCTGAGGTTGAGACATATGAGCCAGAACCTGATCAAGGACACCAAGAGGAGGATGTGAACTATGTGTATGGGAATCAGGGACAGCGGTTTGGAACTCAGCAAGGCAATACGCCTTACAGTGGGAACTCTTTAGGCTACACTTCCAAGCCAGAGTATCAGCAAACAACAGAACAATGGCTATACAAGGACATATGGGAACTCATCTTATCAGTCTCCACCTCCTAAGAATTCTTCAGAGAGTAGAATGGAGGCCATGCTTGAGCAGCTTCTACAAGGACAAGAGAATCTGACAGTGACATTCAATGGAAAGATTGACAATGTCTACACTGAGCTGAATGGGAAGATAGAAGCATTAAATGTTCATGTTAAGAAGCTGGAGGTTCAAGTTGCACAGACTGCTGGGTCTGTAAAACGGCAAGAGAATTATCTTCCAGCAAGAACTGAGTCAAACCCCAGACATGCTTGCAATGCCATATCTGTGAGGGATGAAGATGCTGTTGAAATTGCTTCTGCCGAGCTGGGTGAAAAATCGACAAAATTCTCGGTTTCAGATGATGGTGTCGATCGACACCACCTAGGTATCGATCGACACTCATCTCAGACGGAACTAAAAGCTGTGAAATCTCAGGTTCCAGCTGCTGAAAGGGTCTACAAGCCTAAGGTTCCTTTTCCCAAGCCAAGAAAGTCTAAGCAGGAGATGGAGGAAGCTAGATGCAAGGCAATGATGGACAAGGTGATGATTGAGATGCCATTGATTGATGCAGTGAAGCTTTCACCACCACTAAAACGCTATGTAAAGAGAATGGTATCCAATGGTTTGAGCCCTGAAGAAGGAGCACTGCTTACTAAGGATGTCAGTGCAATTCTGTTAAACCAGCCTTCACAGAGGAAGAAGGAGAAGAAGCAGGAGGTGGTTGTCTCTAAGGAAGTGAGTGCAATCATTCAATGTAGGACTGCTAAGAAATTACCAGATCCTGGAAGCTTTGTTCTTGATTGCTCTATCTCAGCAGGAAGGTTTTCTCACTCACTTTGTGACCTTGGCTCTAGCATCAACTTGATGCCACATTTTGTTGCTGTGAGACTTGGGATGACAGAATTCAAGCCAACTCAGATTTCTCTTATCTTGGCTGATCGCTCCCGGAGAACTCCTGAAGGTGTTTTAGAGGATATTCCAGTTAAGGTTGGCAACTTAATGATTCCCACTGACTTTGTGGTGCTGAAGTATGATCAAGAGCCTAAAGATCCTCTCATCTTAGGAAGATCTTTCTTGGCTACAGCTGGTGCCATCATAGATGTGCAGAAGGGACACATAGCACTGAATGTGGATGGTTTGAGTATGAGTTTTGAGATGGATAAACTGAGGAGAGCTCCTACTATTGATGGACAGACTTTTTCTGTTGAAAAAGTTTCTGCAACACGAGCATCAGGCTCAGTGTCGATCGATGCCACCAAGAGGGTGTCGATCGACACTCCTCCACATCCGAGACAAAGCTTGTCCAAAGTTGAAGCTCCAAGACAGAAACCTGTTCCCAAACGGAAAGTCTCCCATTCCACCCTCCAGAGTCCTCAGGTAAGGCAAAGGTACACCTCTTCTGCACCTAATCCTCCTCCTATCATCAACAAGAATTTCAAAGAGAGAAAAACTGTTTTGCAGTTAACCAAGCCACGAGATTATCGTAGAGTGCTTGTTTCTTCTGTTGATGGTTTTGTAGGACATAAGAGAGGCAAACCAATCCCTAAATCCCACCCTGGTCCTGTTCCTCACATCCTTGGCAAGCCTCATGCACCTAAAGCTTATACACCACCTTGGATGAAGAGGACCTCAATGCCATGTTCTGATCCTCCGGATGCCTGAGCTCCAACACAGTCAAGCTAATGACTGAAAACAAGCGCTTAGTGGGAGGCAACCCACTGGTAGGTTTTCTTTTTCTTTTGATTTTGATTTTTATTTATTTTATTTTTATTCTTGCTTTCCTCTTACTTGATAACACTAGAGACAGTGTTGTTTAAGTCTGGGAGAGGTTAGTTACTAACTATGATTTCTGTTTTTGAGTTTCAGTTGTGTCAGTCAAAACCATAAAGTTTGAGTCAAATTTTTCAAAATTTTTCTTTTTGTCTTTGGGAATTATGATCTTGATTAATGATTTCTCTTATTTGGCTAACACTCTAATGATTATTTGTTTATGCTTGATCTCAGAACTGAAGCTTAGAAAAACTATGAGCCTTATCAACAATCCTGAAAGCCCTTATTCAATGGATATCTGATTGATCTAACGTTGTCTCAACCTTTATCAGGATTTTAACCGGACTTAATCTCTTACTTTGGGGTTGGAAATCAGTGGACTAGACTTCTTCTTCAGGCCATACAAGACAATGCAATTTTTCAAAGTATGTCTCCCCTCTCTCTTCCCTTCAGTGCTTTAAACAAAAAAAAAAGATCAGAAAAAAAAAGAGAATAAAAGATGAGATGATTTTGATCAGTTTAGAGAGGTAGGTAAATTACCAGTGACCTCATTATTCTACTCTTGAGTCAAATGATCACACAAAGCTTGGAAGCGAGGGGTAGGTAAATTACCGATGATTCCGGTATTCGCTTACACCTTTGATTAGAAAAAAATAAGAAAAGAAAAATAAAAAGAAGTGAGAAAAGAGAGAGGAAAGGAGATGTAAGAAGAATGTTTTGGCCTGAAGAGAGTCCACATGCCACTGATCAATACATCCAAGGTAAGAATTCACCTTATTTATGCTTTAATATTGACTAATGAGATGACAATGGAGATTTCAGAGATTCCAAAGGATTGTGGGATTTGAGTAAGGAATGTTGATGCTAATCATGGTTGAGTATAAGAAGTAAGTTCTTGAGTCAGGTAAATGAAGAGTGTGAATAAGAATCATCATGCAATTGAGTGAGTTCCCTGTTTTCAAACTTCTTTCACAGGTCTAAGTTTATGTTTTGCTCGAGGGCAAGCAAAGGCTAAGTCTGGGGCAAAATTTGATATGCTCAAATTAAACCCTAGAGCTACTCTCTCAAATTAAGAGGTCAATGCAGTACTTAGGGGTCGAATTCCACAAGGACTCAAGTCTACACAATAAATTATAGAGTTTTTCAATTATGCTAAACAAATTAAATTGAATTAAAATAAAAGCAATGCAAAATATTAAATAAAAGCTGTTGTAAATTCAGAAGATCAAAAAGCTAAGCCTAGGGAATTTCTCAGGAAATTATGAAATATTAAATCAAATAATAAATTAGGATTCAAACAATTAAGAACAGATCTAGAACTCTAAACACTTTTGTAAATTAAATCAGTTCTCACTGCAAATAATATCTAAATTTAAAACCAGAAAATCCAAATCTCTTTGTAAAATTCTAGGTAATAAATCAGCAATAAAATCAGGTTTAGATTGCTCACAAAATTATTAAATCAAATCTCTTTGCAATAAATAATTTTGCTCATCAAAAGGTTTTATCAGGAAAATCAATTATATTCTCATATCAATTTATTTTCCTAGGGTATTAATTCTAGATGGCCAATCAAGGATTAATATGAAGAACAACCTAAGATGAAGATCTAGATAGATAAAGAATCCTAAATAAACAGATCTAATAATTCATAAAATCCCTGTGAAAAACCCTAAACCTAACAAGCAAATTACTCAGACATAATCAATGAAGAACAAGACATAATTCTGAATAATATGCAATTGAATTTAAAAGAGTAAGGAAGGAGTTCAAGAAATTCTTCTCTCAAAGCAGATCTCTCTCCAATAGCTCTCAAAAATCTCTCAGGGTTGCAGAAAAAATAAAACTTGGTAGAATAAAACTTAAGGGTTTTGAAAGCCTAAAAACTATATATATATGTCCTAAAACACGTCAGGGACTAGTCTTGCAAATATGGAAAACTTCGGGCAATTTGTAAAACTTCCAAATTTGGCTCTTTTCTCGTTGGCAACAAGGGTGTCGATCGATGCTCTCTAGTGTCGATCGATGCCCTCTCTCATATTCGACTCCAAGCTGATTTCCTCCAGATTATTGCTCCAAAATGATCCAAACTGCTCCACTTTGCTCCTTTCATGCTAAAAACCTATAAAGACTCAAAAACAATCTAGAAACAAATGAAAAGACACTAAAAGACTCCTTATATCATGGTTAAAAACCACAAAAACCATGATATATCAGTAAGCAAACTCGTCAAGCTGTTGCATCTGCAGCAAAATACAGAGCCACAAGAGCACTGGAGCTGCTACACGCAGACTTATGTGGATCTATATCACCAGCCACATTAGCTCAAAACAGGTATGTCTTTGTGATTGTTGATGATTACACTAGATATATCATATATGTGGACTATTTTGCTAAAGGAAAAACGTGAGGCATTTGAGAAGTTCAAAGCATTTAAAATCCTTGTGGAGAAGGAATGTGACAAGATGATCAAGACTTTGCATATTGATAGAGGAGGGGAGTTTACCTCAAGAGAGTTCCACCGTTTTTGTGAGAAAAACGGAATTTTGAGGCACGTGACAGCTCCCTACACTCCACAATAAAATGGGGTAGTTCAAAGAAGAAATCGTACCTTTATGGAGATGACAAGGAGTATCTTGAAAGCAATGAGGGTTCCTAATTACTTATGGGGTGAAGCAGATCGTCACTCTACGTATCTGATCAATAGAGTTCCTACAAGAGCTCTAAAAAATCAAACACCCTATGAATGCTTTAAAAACAAGAAACCAAGTGACGATCATCTTAGAGTTTTTGGCTGTCTTGCTCACGCAAAGATTGAACCAGTGAACATGAAAAAGCTGGACGATAGGTCACAAACGCTGGTACATCTTGGAATAGAGCCTGGATCAAAAGCTTATAGACTTTGAAATCCAACGACTAGGAGAGTTGTTGTAAGCCAAGATGTATTTTTTAACGAGAATGATGGTTGGAATTGGAAGGGAGGCAATGAGGAGGATAATAATGCACGAGGAATGTTCTGCATGACTTGAGGGAGGAGTCATTGATGGAGGTCATGGTCCATATGTTAATGGCGGTGATAAAACAGAGAACAATTCTGGGAAAAATGCTTAAGAGGAGCTAGATGAAGTTAACAATGATGAAGGATCTGATGCTGATCACGACGAAGGTGATAATCAGCCTGCAGAACCTACAGAAATTATTCAACAACCTCAACTTCGACGATCGGAAAGACCAGTCAAGCGTCCTAGTTATCTTGATGACTATGCACTTCTAGCAGATATTTAATGCGAGAGGCTTCTACTATCTATCAATGATGAACCATTGAACTACGAAGATGCAAAAGGATTAATAGAATGGACAAAGGTGTGCGAAGAAGAAATTAGCTCAATCAACAAGAACAAGACCTGGACATTAGTAGAGACACCAAGAGGAGTTAAATTTATTGGTCTTCAATGGTTTTTTAAGATCAAAAGGAATGCAAATGGATCAATCAGCAAGTTTAAGCTCGTTTGGTTGCAAAAGGGTATGCTCAACAAGAAGGGATTGACTTCGATGAGGTATTCGCTCCGGTAGCTCGACTTGAAACAATTATGTTGCTTGTTGGTTTGGCTGCTTCTCATGGTTGGGAGATTCATCACCTCGACGTCAAGACTGCATTTCTACATGGGGAGCTCAACGAGGATGTTTATGTGTCTCAACCCGAAGGCTTTGAAAAGAAGGGAGAAGAATATAAGGTTTTCAAACTCTCTAAGGCTTAATATGGTTTGCGACAGGCTTCACGGGGATGGAACACAAATCTTGATCAGATTTTGAAAAGTCTGAAGTTTAAGAAGTGTTCAAAGGAAAGTGTTGTGTACCGCAAGACAGAGGGAACAAAGCTTCTTATAGTTGTTGTTTATGTTGATGATTTGTTCATCACTGGGAACTCGCTAGTGATTATACAAGAGTTCAAAGCATCTATGTCTTCAAAATTCGAGATGAAAGACCTTGGTAAGCTCACTTATTACCTCGGCATTGAAGTGTTGCAGAGTGAAAACGGCATTGAATTGAAACAGGAGGGATATGCAAGAAGGATACTAAAAGAAGCCAGATTGTACAAGTGTAACTTAACTCATATTCCTATGGAGTTTGGTTTAAAAATGTCCAAAGATCAAAACGAGAAGCCTAAAGCTGATGCCACCATGTATTGTCGGAGAATCAGTTGTTGAGGTATTTATTACATACTAGGCCTGATCTTGCTTTCTCAGTTGGAGTGGTGAGTAGGTATATGCAGGATCCAAGAGAATCACATGGAGCTGCACTTAAACAGATCTTAAGATACTTGCAAGAAACTTTGGCTAATGGTTGGTTTTTTAAGCGTGGAGGATCAAAGGACATTGTTGGCTACTATGATAGTAGTACCAACGTTGACCTGAATGACGGTAGAAGCACTATTGGTTATATGTTTTACTTTGGGGAATCACCAATCACTTGGTGTGTGCAAAAGCAACAGACGTTTGTCTTATCCTCCTGTGAGGCCGAGTTCATGGCCGCGACAGAAGCTGCAAAACAAGCCATTTGGCTCTAGGATTTGCTGAGTGAGATTATAGGACAGAGTACCAAGAAGATGATCTTGTACATCGACAACAAATCCGCCATATAACTTACCAAGAACCATGTGTTCCATGGTAGAACCAAGCATATTCACAAACGGTATCACTTCATCCGAGAATGTGTTGAAAATGAACAAACTGAAGTAGTGTTTATTCCTGGAGAAGAACAGAAAGCGGATATACTCACTAAAGCCCTTGCAAAGATTCAGTTCAAGGAGATGAGGAGCTTCATTGGTGTTCAAGACCTCACTAAGAAGAACTTGAAGCTTAAGGGGGTGAATGTTGGGTAAGCTTCAACATTGCTTAGAGCCTAATATATCCTTATCAAGTTGGATAAGGACAAGAAGGGCTCATCATAATCCTATTTAGAGTTAGTAGGTATCTAGTTCTAATAGGAATATGATTAGTAAAGGATTTCTAGTTCTATAAATAAGGTTGTTGAGTTGTGACAATCTTTAAAAAAAGCATAAGAGCTTGTGAGGTGTTTAGTTTTTGAGTTATATTTCTAAACATCAATAAAGACGAAATATTTTTTTTAAACACTTTTGTGCTTAAGAAACTTTATCAATCACGAGCTCGATTAAAGCATTGTTCATTAGAAAAAAAAATATAGAGTTAAACTTAAAACTTAAACACAAGCAAACTAGATCTGGTCCTAGTTGGAGAAGAACCCGATCTAGGCGGA
Organism: Camelina sativa; assembly: GCF_030686135.1. Lineage (NCBI taxonomy): Eukaryota > Viridiplantae > Streptophyta > Magnoliopsida > Brassicales > Brassicaceae > Camelina > Camelina sativa. Next base: position 29,943,469 of record NC_141899.1, on the reverse strand, counting down.
AGAATATATCTCAAATTGATTAAGAACATGAAATCCAATTCAACAAGAAGCCAAATGCTACAGATATTAAAAATCCTGCAGATTTTGGAAATCGCTTCTTTCTCTCTCTAAAATATGTGAGAGAGAAGAGAGAGTTTAATTTGACAATATAATTATAATTTAATTATATTGATGTTAACCATAAAAATATGTGAATTTATGGGATATATATTTAATCTTTAGAAAATCTATTATAGTGAATATATAGAGGCCTGTTCGTTTATTCATTTGGATGGACCATCTAAATGAACCATTCAAATTTTGTTTGTTTTTGTCAAAAAAATGAGCATCATCCAGAATCATTCACATGGATCATCTGAATGAGTTTTAAAATTTTAGGCAAAAATTTAAAACTCATTTGGATGATTCTAGTTGGATCATTTGGATGGAGATGGTTTATCCAAACAAACCCATTTGCATTTAGATTCATTGATATCTTGTGTTTTTATGTGATTTTAAAGCTTAATTATTCATTGTTTTGTACATATTCATGAGCTTTTAAGTTGTTTAGGTTGCATTTTGCATCAAGTTTGGTATCATAGGCGTTGGAGTAGAGATATACAAGGAAAGTGTGCTTTGAAGCCAAATAAGTCAAGAATTTGCAAGAAAATGGAAGAGAAGGTAAGAAGACCAAATGATCGACCAACCGGTCGATCGTCCGCTCGATCAAAACACGAGCCGGACTTCAGACTTCAACAATCGACCAAGCAATCGACCAAATGGTCGATCAAGACATGAGCTGGACTTCAGACTTCAACAATCGACCAAGCAATCGACCAAATGGCCGATCAAGACATGAGCCAGATTTCCGAGACTTGACCGATCGACCAAGGAATTGACCAATGGCTGATCAGGACAGAGGAACGATCGCCGGTCGGTCGATCAGTCGGTCGATCGTGCGCTATTTTTGGAACCAGAACCCGGTTTGTTCCAGTTATCTCTGATTGGTTTAATTGCAATCCGGTTTGTTCCGGTTTAGTTTCTATTTTCCTATAAATACTCTAACCCTATTAAGGGGAGACTTATCTTTTGTTTTATCTTTTAGCTTAGCAATTTTTAGGGTTCTTAAGCTTGTTTACTCTTGGTTTGTTGAATGATTGAGTCCTTCTAAGTTTTTAATAGCAATTTCTTCTTCAAATCTCCTATTCTACAATCTCTAATTATAATTTCCCAAGTATCAAACCTCTACCTTTGTGTGATCATAACTATGAGTGAGTAGATCTTTTAGAACTTTGGGCTAGGTAGATTAGGGAGATAGATGATTGATCTTTGATGCCTAAGGATTTATTTATGTGTTTCCTATCTTGATTAGTGTTAATAATGCTAGATAGCCTTGGTCAAGCTTAATTCTAGACATTAGGATTTCCATGCCCATAAGGTGTTTGATGAAATTCCTGAACCAAACTATTCAAGAGCTTTGTATTCCTAGCCAATGGAAATTGATGATTAGGGTGTTTAGTGGTATAAAGACTTGATTTTAATGCATGCTTATCTTGTGATTGCCTTTGGAAATTGTTGATGATTGCTTGATTTGCATAGAATCTTTATCATGGAAGTGAATTGATTTACGTAAGTGTTCTTAGCCTAAGGATTATTCTTGATTGTTTGCTTAGACATCTAGGATTGATTAGCTATCTCCTAAGTCATTAACCTTGCCCAAGGTTCATTTGTTTTATCTTGATTTTAAAACTGTTCTTAGTTGTGTGTTTGCTTGCTTTTAGTTTGTTTGTTTGCTTTATTTAAAGTTGCTTCTAGCTAGTTGATACATAAAATAAACCTCTTTCTTATTAGTTTAGATTAAGCATTCATGTGTATTCCTAGTGTGTTGATCATTGCAAACTGAGGTTCGATAATTTAATTGATAAAAGTACTACATCATTCATCATCCAAATATACTATTTTTTTGTCTTGTTTGTTGGTCATTTGACATTAAGATGAATCATTTAAATGGATCATTTAGATCTAAATGCTAAATAATGAAACGAACAGGCCCATAATATGTAAAATGGTGTTTGGTAAATATGATTAAAAAAAGATTTTAAATAACAAAATTTTGAATTTAAAATAAATATAAAAACTTAATTCGTTTTCAATTAATATAAAAATGTTGAAATAAAATATGATTGATAATATTTAACAAGTTTAAAAATGTGAAATATAGGAAAATAAGTAGATATACAATAGTAGAGGTAATATAAATTTAACAAGTTTAAAAATGTGAAATATAGGAAAATAAGTAGATATACAATAGTAGAGGTAATATAAATTTTTTCCAAAAAAAAAAATATATATATATAAGTTATTTTTTTTATGGTAAAATTTGATATAAAAAATTTAGAAAACGTTTTCTGCTGTTCTGAAAATTTAAGATGATGTATTTTAATACTTTGTACATGTTATATTAAATTCAGGAATAGTTTCTGTTCTAAATAGTTTAAGGGCCGGAAATACTGAATTTTACAAAATTCAGAATTTGTATTCTACGGTTTACTCTATGTTCTAAACGTTTTAGTATAATTTTTCTACGGTTTACTCTATCCTCTGAAATCTTTAGAATATGTTTTATTCTTTTTACTCTATCTCTGAGAAAATTAGTTGACATCTACTACGGAAAAGTAGATTGTATACTCTGAAACTTTTAGTGATTGCTAAATATAGAAAGTGAATATGTGGAATAGGAAACTGAATATTTATCTAATAATTAGGTAAAATCGTAATAATTTGTTAAGATTGTGTTCTACAAAATTTAGAAATAGTTTTCTAATGATTTTAGAAATTTTTAAAACAACCCTAATAACAACCCTAATCGTTTTCGTTTAGTGGTGTGTTAAACCGTTTTTTCCCATTTCTTTTCACCATTTTCGAGCCATGGCAATGCACATCTATGTTAAGAGTGGAGAGTGGAGATTGTTTGACAATCATGAGTGGAGGTTTATTATTGATGAAGACAATCGTGGAAGATTACTAACTTTGGAATCGAGTACAACACATGAAGAATAGAAGATTATGGTTTCGGAAGCCTATGGAGTAGAGCCTAGTATGGTTGATATGGAGCTAAGTTTTTTACCCACAGATCTTAGTGCTGATTGTCCTCCTGTCGTTATGATGAATAATAGTCAGGTCACAAATTTTCTTTCATACTATAAAAAGAAGAAAATAGTAAATTTGTGTGTGACATTCAAAGGTGGTGTTGAGGATGTTGGGAGCAAAGTCATATTGGATTTGAATAAAGAACCAGGGGTTTCAAGTGTTGAAGATGGCGATGGTAGACCGAATGAAAACCTTTATACATTTGTGGGTACTGATGATGCCAAACGGAGGGATGTTTTAGGGAAGAAAACATCCGACGAAAACACCGCTTATGGTGTTGGAACGTCGTTGAAAGGTGTGAGCGTAAGGAAGGGTCAATATTTCAAAAGCAAGGAAGTGTTACAAGCAACAATGGAGTTGTATGCTATGAGGTACAACTGTGACTGTAGGGTTACGAAATCTGATATAATAGTATTCTGGTGTATACGCTGGATAGAGGATGTTTGCAAATGGAGTCTTCGTGCTGAGTGTTTAAATGGGTCTACGTATTTCAAGATAAACAAGTTTGTGGGGGACCATACTTGTGCTCTTTCGAAGAAGAAGAAATTTTGTAGGACACCTTCAGCTAAAACAATTGGACATCTCATTATGCAGAATTATGAGGGTGTATTGGAAGGGCCTAAACCGAATGATATCATTAATATTATTCGTACAGAGTATGGTTGTGATTTAACTTACTCTCAGGCATGGGAGTCTCGCGAGTATGCAGTGAATGAAGTTAGAGGAATCCCTGAGAAGAGTTATTGTAAAATACCAAAATACTTGTACATGATACAAGAAGCGAATCTGGGTACCTATACAAATTATGAAGTTGATTGCGACAGTAGATTCAAATATCTGTTTATGTCTTTTGGTCAGTCAATAAGAGGATTTTACAAGGGAATGAGGAAAGTTATTGTGGTTGATGGAACATTTTTGAAGAACAAATACAAAGGAGTTCAACTAGTTGCTACAGCAGTAGATGGGAACTCTAATTTGTATCCAATAGCATTTGGAATTGCTGATTCTGAGAATGATTCTTCATGGGCGTGGTTTTTTGAGCAACTAAAGGTTGTTATTGGAGATGAGAAAGATTTATCTTTCATTTCAGATAGGCATGTGTCAATTAGCAAATCACTTGATAAAATCTATCCATTGTCTACTCATGGTATTTGCATCCACCACTTGATTGGTAATGTTATTACATATCACAAGGGAAGGGGTGTGGCTGATTTGGTTTTAAGAGCGTCTATAGCTTATAGAGTTGCTGAGTTTCAAAAAAGTTTTGGAGACATTTGCAACATCAGTCCTGCGATTGGAGAGTACCTAGAGGATGCTGAGGTTAAAAAATGGGCTCGATGCCATTTCCCTGGATACAGATATGACCAGAACACAAACAATGCTGCAGAGTCGATCAATTCAGCTTTGAGATCACCTAGAGAGTATCCAGTAATCCCTTTACTAGACAGCATCAGAGAGATGTTAACACGCTGGTTTTTTGAGCGAAGAGAATTAAGTGCCAAGCAGAAAGATCCTTTAACTGTTAAGGTGGAGAAAAAGATGTCAAGAAGAATAGTGAAAGATAAATACTTTAAAAGTTATCCGATTGGAAGAAACATAATACAGGTCAAAGCGCATGGGGTAGACTTTGTGGTTGACTTGGAGAGAAGGACATGTACATGTGGGAAGTTCTAAATGGGCAAACTCCCTTGCAGACACGCCATCAAAGGAGCTTTTGATATAGGCAATGATCTATATCCATATGCTGATGATATGTATAGTACTACCAGTTGGAGAGAGTACTATGAGGAGACTGTTAATCCAATAGGTATTCCAGAGAACGAATGGGGCGTCCCTGACCATGTTGAGGCTGCAAAAGTTTTACCACCTGAAGCAAGAAGACACCTTGGTAGACGAAGGAAACGAAGACATGAAACGGTGGAAGACAAGATAAGAGCGTCTCAACAATCACAATCGTCAAAGAGACACAAGTGTAGCCGTTGTGGTAAAGAAGGACACAACCGATCAACATGTGATGTCCCAATATAGGTAAGGTGACTTGTTTTATTCTTTGTTATGATTTTAAACCATTCCCAGTTTATTTTTCAAGAAGACACCCTGGTCGAATTTTTCATTTCTAGTTTTTGTTTAAACTCTACTCTTGAGTTGACAAGACTGGCTTATACATTTCATTATTCCCAATTTATAGTTGATTTATTCATTTCTACCTTTTGTTTAAACTTTATCATACACAAACATATTCGGCAAAAAAATTATGATCATTGTGATAGGTTAACAAACCATAATTTGATGGTGAAGGTCAAAAGGGAAAAAAGCAAACAAATTTCAAAAAAACAAAAAAAAAACATGATCATGTTCATACGCTCAACCTAGTAATTTGCTGCATCCAATCATGAGCATGCACAATATCACCAAGATCACCATCATCTTCTTATTGCTGGCTTTTGCTTCAGCCAAAGCATCCTCTATCTTCTCAAATATCTTCTTTTCCATCTTCTCATAAAATATTTTCTCAAACTCCAATCTCTCAGTTTGAAATCTTTCAGGTGCTTCTCAAACTCAACATTCTTTGCAGTCAGTGTCTCTATCTCGTTGACTAAAGCCTCATCAACCCATTTAAAGGTGTGATCATCGTTCCTAAGCTACAAGAATCCCAACTGTTATAATCAAAAATTTAAAATATACAAAACGTGTAAACAAATCAATTTACCTTGTTTGATGCAGCAAATCCACAACGATAGTATCTCCGGTAAGGATTGGGATCAGACTTTGATATAAGTGCTATAATTCCTTCCCCGCACCAACATCTCCTTGGAACACCAATCACTCTTACTCTTGAACGGGAACTATTTGATCCAGTCGAATTGCTTGATACATTGCTCATCTTCTTCTCGCAGTCGATAGGGTACTAGGTCGATATTAGGTTTCTTTGAATTTGGGATTTATGTGTTTCTTTGTAAAGAATCGGGTTAAGTTTATAATTTATGATTAGCTCTCAAACCAAATTAAAGAAACTCGGTTTGGTTTTAAACGAAATTAAAGGAAGTGAGATTTTGGTATTAAACAAAATTTAAGAAATTCCGGTTTGGTATTAAGCCAGACTTAAAAGTATGTTTATTGGTTTGATAGAATTGGTGAAAAAACCATCGACATCCTAAAGAGATGAAACAAAAAATCATATCATATATTAAGCTAAAACAAAAATCATATCATATATTAAGCTAAAACAAAAAACAGAAATCATATCATATATTAAGCGAAAACAACAAAAAAACCAAAGTCATATCATATATTAAGCTCAAACAAAAAACAAAAATCATATCATATATTATGCTAAAACAAAAAAAACCAAAGTCATATCATATATTAAGCTAAAACAAAAAAAAACCAAAGTCATAGAATGTGTCAAACTAAAGACATAGTAAAAAAGATGAAACAAATCAGTCAATTTCGATATGGTGAGACTCAGACTTTGGAGGGACATAGTTCTTCATACGCTCAAGTAATATTGGATCCTTTGCAGCTTCCCACAGATCGACAGCAATCTTCAAGCGCGCTTATTTGATGTTCTCATCGCTCATCAAATCCAAACTTAGAGATTGCATATGACACTCAATGTATTTCAATGCATAGACCCCGCAATCGCTATGCGACTTATTCAAATCGGAGAGCATCTTCATGTCTATGATTTCATATTGGTGTCAAAAGAGATGCTTTTCCATTCACCTTTGCATTAATTTCTTTCAAAATCCTTGGGATGGACGTTGCGAAACACTCGACATACCTTCTATTCTTGTGTCCAGCACAGTCAAAGACTTCAACAGTTCTTAAGACAAAGTTAACGCAAACAGAAATCCAGTGGTTGCTGTTGATGCAAATCAGAGCGTATATCCTGTCAACATCTGTACCCCATTGTTTTCCTATCTTTCAGTGAGAAGAAAACTCACCATTAGCATACTCGAGAAGTCTACTATCCCATTTGTGTTGCCGCTTTGTCTTCAAGTACTTGGTGTATTCCACTTTGATTCTCTCACTGAACATGCCATTCATGAAACCAACACGGTCTGACTTCATTTGACCTAAAGATGTTTTCTCCCGGAATAAGTACATCATCGCATCCCTTTCCTTGAAAACAAATAAAAGTGAAATTTAAATTTAACCATGGTAAAATAATGAACAAATTAAGTATTGAAAAAGTCAAGTTTATACTCACTTGATTGTGCAGCCACTTGTAGTGAGTAATGACACGGTCGAGCACTTCATGATTAATTACCGATGGACCCAACTTAAGTTGCTCGTGACTGCGGAAAAAAAATAGTAATATGTAAGCTAAAATTTTTAAAATCTGGACAATTATAAAAAAATAGTAATTTGTAAGAACACGTACCTATGATTCCTTTGCCATGCTTCCAAAGCATTCCATCTAACTTCGGAAACGAAAACCAAATCAGCATCCTCGTCATACTTTCCCGCATCTATTGGAGGATCAACTCCAGGTACACATGGTTTTTGCGAAAGATGTCCTACTGTTTTCGCTAAGAAATCTTAAGTGCCCAATAAATCCTGACTTTCAATATTAAGGTCTATGGCCCCCGATTTGGTGAACAAATCATCGAAAAGAAAGTTATCTTCCTGTCAATGAAAAGAACAAACAAAGTTTAATGTTTACAAACAAATAAATCCAAACAAAGTTTAATGATTACAATACAATACATAAGTTCACAAAGACAATTACAATACTTAAGTTTACAATTAGCCGAATAATTTCAAAAAACTTACAAAGCCGAATGTTTAAAAAAAAACAAAAAAAAACATAACCGATTTCCAAAACATTAAAACGAAGACAACTTTTACCAAGTTACTTTTTATGTACCAAACTTTTTGGTTGAACGGATGGTGATTTCCCCTGTTTCAAAAATAAGAATCAATAAGTTTGACAAAATCATTACATATACAACACCAAAGCATATAAATTATTTATTGACTTACCACATCTTTTGGTTTAAAGGATGATGGTGTGGCTTGTGTCGAAGTTGATGCTATAGTCGATAGTATCTCCTTCACTTCTGATACATCCTCCTCCACCTTCTTCAATCGCTGGCTTATTTCTTCCTTAAAAGGCTTGAAAGAAGCTTCAAACATACCTTTAATGAATGACTTTATTTCTTCATCAAAACCATGAGTGAACGACGTTGCGGCTCGCTGACATAGGAGTTGCATTTTTCGACTCTCTGCACCATGATCAATCTGCTTCGTCTTTCTCTTCTTCGTGCTTGATGCTCCCACATTTACATCTTCCTTCTTCTCGGTACTCTCCAACCCAGACAATTGATTGTCTCCATCACTTTCCTTTTCAACATGATCATCTTCGTTTACAACCTCCTCTATCTTCTCTTCTTCAACATCATTAGATTCAACATGACCCCACTCATGGTCTCTAAAATCGTAACCAGATCGCACCAAGTCGTTTACGTTTTTGACTCCCACATCATCGATCTCATCATGCCTAAAAAACTTTATATCATCGATTATGTCAAAATTTCCTGACCTCGAGATGTATGGATAGACGATATCCTACCAAAAAAACAGTAACAAAAATTTTGGTTAAGCAATAGTAAAAAAACAGAACCATATTCAGACCATGACAATTAAAGAAGAATAGAGAAAATTAATTACTAACCTTTGGTCCAAACGATTGCTCTATGATGATAATGTCTTGATAAGACAATTTTGCAGCTCCCTTCCAGTTATAACATCTAGCACCGTTTGTGAATTCCTTGTTGATCTTTTCTCCCAACAACTCTCCAACCACTGGAATTGCTTCCATAACCCATACTTGAAGTGCAAAGGAGAAGCCATTAAGAATATAACTGTTGGTCTTCTTCAACTCCTTTCTTGTGTCCATGATCGAGGTCACAAGGTAGTCAAAAGAATGCAAACCCCAAGGATAAGCTCTCAACTTATCAAAATCCATCACCAACTTGATGTATGAGAGAGGGATCTTTTTCTTCTCGTCCTTAGCCATTACCAAACCAGCTATGACGCACACATATACAAATCTTAGCTTGTCATCAGGTTCCCACTTGGGAGCTTCTACTAGGTGCACATCCATCAGCCGCTTAATGGTAATCTCCCCATCTCTCTTCAATAGTCTAGCCCAAAAACCTTTATCCTTCTTCCAACTGTCTTTATTCCAAGATTTCAAATCTAACCTGAAATCATCCTTGCTTTAGCGGATAACCGATCGGATTTTGGTTCGGATCAGTTTAAAACTAAAATCCAAATTACACTCAATATAAAAACCAATCGGTTTTAACAGAGAAACCAAAATCGATCCAAATCGATTTTTTTTGGATCGGTTTAGATTGGTTTGTTCGGTTTCGGATTATATGCCCAGGACTATTAAATACTTCAACAACAACGCTAATATTTTTCAAAAAAAAAGAAAAAGAAAAAACAACGTTAATATGAAATTGATTATAAAAAATTAAATGAATATACGTAAGAGTCTGGTTTTGATGTAACGTACAGCCACAATAAAATTCAGGAACTAATAAATCATCCTATGTGTGAAACAGTTTGCTGAGAGTCTATTTGGGTTCCAAACAGTGGCGGACCCAAGAAAAAAATTAAGGGGGTCAATTTTATAAAAAAAAATGTATTCGTGTTATAGGGGAAAATCAAACTCGGTTATTGGGGGTCAACCTAGAGGGTGGGACAAACCAATTTTGCTACTCATACTTACATGATTTACATACAAAAATAATTATTTTACTCTTTTAGGGGGGGTCAGTTGACCCTCTACCTCCTACATAGGTCCGCCATTAGTTCCAAACTTTGAGAAAAATTAGGGTTGACAGCCTTGCAATAACAATTTATGTTTTTTTCCCTTTTACCCGATCATATTTCAAGCAGGATCATCCATTTTCAATTTTAATAGTATTCAAAAATATAAATGTGAGTTCAGCCTCAAAGACGGAGTACAATAAATTAAATCTTCATAACCTTTTGTTTGGATACATACATGATAGGGTTAGAACTTCAAACAACAATATTCTTGCACCAAGCAATATAAACATAATATTTACCTCTTCAGCATCTTATCTAGAAGTAGTTGGTTTGAATTAGTCGTTTGTTTTGTTGTTTGATTCAGTCAGTTTGAATAAGTCTTGTGTTCCTGAGATGTAGGAGGCAAATCCAAGTTGTTTCAGTTTTTTAGGATCCACTTTGTTGAGCCCTTTGGTCTATTTAAAGAGACAAAGTAGCATTCTCAAGTTTTAATAAGTACAACGAGTATTTTCAGTTCTTTTGAGAGTTTTGGTCTGTGCTACATTTAATAAGTAGTATCAAAGCCATTCAGAAAATGGGTTTTAGATCAAATCAGAGAGTGAGAATGAGTGATAAGGAGGTTAGCATTCCAAAGTTTGATGGTAACTATGAGCATTGGACAATGCTAATGGATAGAGTTGTCAAAATGGGCTGTCCACGTCTATTCTGATCCGTCCAATATTGACCATTTGGATGAAGGACACATAATTGATCATGTCCATTAACGACCATGCCTATTAAAGACCATGCTTTTATGGGCTGTCCATGGGTGTCTATTGGTCAGAATATAACAAATTATGTTAAATGAAAAAAATGAACACATATTTCTAAACACAAAAATGTCTAACCACAAATGTCTAACATATCCAAAGATAAATTTGACACAAATGTTTAAAGTCTAAACATAAATATCCAAAGACATTTGAACACAAATGTTAAAGGTACATAATCCAAAAGAATAAACACAAATGTCTAAACACAAAAGTCTAGAATGTTTCAAACACAATGACACAAAGGTTTCAAACTCTTTCTCTTTCATTTTCTTCTTTAGCAAACTCATATGGATCAACAATCTCTTCAAAACCTTGAAACTAATTTCTAGCGCAAATTAGAGCTTGGACATTAGAAGGAAGGAGTGAACTTCGATACTTGCTTAAAACCCGACTTCCAATGCTGAACGATGATTCTGCAGCTATAGTCGTAATAGGGATGCTAAGGATGCCACAAGCCATAGAAGACAGTTTTTGAAAGCGGCTTGTATTGTCCTTCCTATATTTCAAAACATCCATGCTCTTAAATGCCATTATGTTCAAAACTGGTTCATCCAAGTACTTCTCTAGTACTGACTTACCATTAGCACCAACTGTTTGGGAGATGAAAGCATAAAATCCCTGGAAATGTATAAAAACATAAGACATTCAAATCATGATTTAAAACAGATCATGAATGTTACAGCAGTTTGAATCTCAAACCAGAAGATGAATCAACAGAGCTCTAAAAATAGATCACAAAAGCAAGTGTTGTAGCAGTATAAGAACAGAAGCAAAACACATACACATACAAGTACATTTTCCTCTAGTTTGTGTGTTTATCATGTAGTGTCAATTCGCACAAACCACTCATTATCACACGTAACAGAAACAGCTCAAAACAGATCACACAAGCAGCTCAATACAAATCACCAAACAATTCAAAACACAATCAATACAAAAACTTATCACAAGACAAATTCATGATTGAAGCAATTTGAACAGAACACTTACATCATATCCAGGAAGAATATTTTGCTCCAATGTGTTTGACTTTGAATTTCCTGCTCCGTTTTATTTTGTTGGATTCTTTTTATAAACATCAAAAGCTTCTTCAGCTTTTTACGCAAATGATCTACCCTTGCATTACTAGTTGAAAAATCTAAGGTATTGAAGCAATACTCTATATAAGTAAACTTCAATCTAGGATCAAAGTCCGCAGCTAAAACAAGTATGTCACTATGTTCCTCCCAATACTTGTCAAATTTCTCCTTCATACCTTTCACCATCTCACAAATAACGTCGTCATAAGAGTACTCCTGAGGTTTCAACCAAGTTTTATTTTTTTATACTTGATTGAAATACAAATTAGCAGTTGGATAAGATGAACTAGAGATCATATTCGTCATCTCTGCAAATGGGGTCAACAACTCAAATATCAACTTTGCTCTTGTCCACTCTACATCAGAAGGGAAATATTGATAACTTGTATCAATCCCTGCAAGATGGCGAAGTGCTTCCTTGTACATGATTGCTCTTGAGGGCATAAGGTGAGTTGAGTTCCACCTAGTTGATACATCCAAAAGCAGTCCATCCCTAGCATCAATTCCCATGGTTTCCACAAATGTTTGAAAGGACTGTTCTCTAGACTCACTCACTCTCACAAACTTAACACTATCCTGGATTTTCTCTAGAGAACCATCAATCACTTCTAATGCTTTTTGCACAATCAAATTCAAGATATGTGCAGCACATCTCATTTGAAAGAACTCTCCATTACACACCAAAATTTTCCTAAGCTGCCTATTGAGAATTTTTTGCATGTTTTCATTTGATGAAGCATTATCAACAGTAATTGTAAATACTCTCTTCTCTAATCCCCATTGCACACCAAAAATTTGTGGCTATTCCAGCACCGGTATGTGGAGGAGGAAATGCACATAATGATAAGATTTTTATCTTCAAGTTCCATCCACTATCAATTTAATATGCAGTCAAAAACATGTAACCTTCTATCGTTATTGCATTCCAAAAATCTGTTGTTAAACAAAATCTAACTGAAATTTCATCCAAGATCTTTCTAAGCTTATGTTTCTCTTTCTCATAGGTCTTTAAGCAATCAGCCGCTGCAGTATTACTTGACCAAAACTCTATGCTGGAATTTTCATATTGAAAAGCCTCCCTAATTCTTCTGTACTCAACGAAAGAGTAAGGCAAATCATGTTCAATGATTGCCAATCCTATCATCTCCCTAAAAACAATCATATCTAACTTCCTTTCACATGAATGAGTGCTTCCTGGAGTCTTTAAGAATGTATTCAAGGGACGTAAGAGAGTAGTGGTGCCATTTCTATGAAGATTAATGCAATAAGTATGCTCACATTAGGTGCATCTAACATTACTCTTACCATCATACAATTTATCTCCAATAATTTTAAAACTCTTCCAATACTTTGACCTTTTACATTTACCTCTAGTCTTGACAGTCATGCTTTCAGCCGTACTCACTAGTGAATCTAGTTCTACAGGTTCCTCTTCATGCAGATTCATATCCTGATCGAGCATCTCATCCGCACTCACATAATCATCTTCAAGGTTCATAGTATCATCCATCTGAAATAACCAAAATCCATAAAAACTTAGCAAATCCACTTATATGTCGCTACAAATTTCAAACCATCATAAGATTTTAAGAAGACCCAGTTTCAATCTAATTCAAGAAAACCCATTTTCAATCTAATTCAAGCTAACCCAGTTTCAATCTAATTCAAGCAAACCCAGATACAAAGAAGTTAAGTTAAATTGGAGAAAACAATCTTACCACTGGAGCAATGTTCTTGTGTTTGTCTCTTTCCTCTGGTACGAACGGAGTGAGTAGAAGAGCTTCAAGGTCGAAGAGAAAAAGAGCTTCGAGGTGGAAGAGAAGAAGACCTTCGAGGTCGAAGAGAAGAAGAGTTTTAAGGAGAAGAAGAGCTTCAAGGTCGAGGAGAAGAAGAAGAAATCGATTTTCTGTTTTTAATTTTTTCCCCAAATCGATTTTGACCTAGCTTTTTAAGTGTTATGGGCTGCCCATTGTCCATATCGTCCATCCATTTTTGTACGTGGGTAATAAAGTGGATCAAGATCATCTAGACCCGCTCCAAATATGGGCTTGTCCATGACCTGTCCATAATGAATTAGACATAGGCGGACCATTAGTAATGGAGAACATGCTAAGGTCGAAAGAATGGTGGAATCTTATCGAGACGGGGATCTCAAGACCGGAGAGAAACATGATCTTGTTCGGACCGCAAAGAACAGAGCTTGTAGAGATGAATCTGAAGGATCTCAAAGTGAAGAATTATCTATTTGCTTCAATGGATCAGATGATCCTTAAGACCATCGCTAAGAAAGACAGCTCAAAGGACATATGGGATTCCATGAAGACGAAGTACCAAGGGAATCTCCGGATTCAGAGTGCTCAACTACAGGGATTGAGGAGGAATTTTGAAGTGTTGGAGATGAGAGAAGAAGAAACAATCACGAAGTATTTCTCTCGTGTGATGGTGGTAGCTAATAACATGAGGGTGATGGCGGAAGATACGCCAGATGCGAAGGTTATTGAGAATCTTAAGAACGCTTGCAGAGAGATTCACGTATGTGGTTTGTGCTATTGAGGAATCCACGGACATCAAGAAGCTCTTGGTGGATGAGTTGCAGAGTTCTCTCTTGGTGCATGAAAAGAATATGCGCAAAACAATGTGTGAGGAGCATGCTCTTAAGGTTGAGGGTCAAAGAAGAGGTCATGGAGGTTACCAAGGCCGAGGAAGAGCATACCGAGGCGGCTAATCTGGTAGAGGTGGTAGAGTTTGAGAAGATTTTGACAAAAGCAAGATAGAGTGCTCTAAGTGTCATAGAATTGGGCATTTCAAGAATGAGTGTCCAAGCTGGGAGAAGAATGCAAACTACGCTGAGCTAGAATAAGCTGTGTTGCTGATGGCATACATTGAGCTGAACAAAGCAGAGGACAAGCATGTGTTGTTTCTTGACTCTGGTTGCAGCAATCACATGTGTGGTACCAAGGCGTGGTTCACAGAGTTTGACAATACGTTCCGTAAAAACATTAAACTCGGCGACAACAGGAGCCAGTAAAAACTTAGGTCTGACGAGGAGCCAACATTATGGCATGCAGACTTAGGTCTGACGAGGAGCCAGTAAAAACTCAAGGTTTAGACCTATGGGTAAAAGAAAGTCCAAAAGTCGAGAGCAAATAATGCCTGGAGCGTGACTTTCCGTAGATCGGTCAGAGGAGTGCAGGCCGTGGAGACGGTTGCACGAGAGTCCTTGGCTGATGGTTATTCGAGATTCGAGGATGAATCTATGTTGGTGGGGGAGAATTATAATACCCGCAAACCAAAACTGTGCGTTTTGGGGGAGGGTGTCGATCGACGCCAAGGGGGTGTCAGTCGACACCATTGTTTTCTGGTTCGACCAGTTCGATTTAATTATCGATTTGGACCGGTTTGGTTTAAGGAAACCATTGAACCGAGATATAAAAGGGAGAAATCGACCTAAGGTCGTGTTATGTTTTTGTCTCACGCCACTTTGAGAGAAAACAAAGAGAAAGTGTGTTCTTGAGCTTTTTGGTGATTTCTAGGTTGGCTTTTCTTGGGAGATTTGAATCTAGGAAGAAGCTAGAAGGTTGCTGGGAGTGTGGGATTTGTCATTGTTTGTCAGATTCTTCCTGCAGTGAGGTGAGTGCATGACTATGGCTAATCTAAGCCTGTGATTCCTTGTTCTTGCTTGTTTGTTGCTGTGTTTGTGTGTTTTTCTTGTTGGGATTGATTGCTACAGGTTCCTACGGATGTATAAGGCTTGGGTCTCGAGTATTGGACGATTTGGTGAAGTTTGGAAGCGAGATTTGACTCTCGGCTTCGCGGTTGCAGAGGGAGTGTCGATCGACACCAATTGGTTTCTGTCGACACTAATGAAGCAGCATCGATCGACACTGTGGGGTAGTGTCGGTCGACACCATGAGCCAGTGTAGGGTCGACACTTGGCTGGTGTCAGTCGACACCTCCCTTCCAGCGAGTTGATGTTTGTTTTCCTGGTTTGTATGCTTTGTTTGTTGATTGTTTGGAACATTAGAATTACTGTTGCTTGTGTGTATAGCCCAGTAGATGGGAGGATTGCCTCACTGGGTGTTTATAAAATACTCATGCATCTCAATTTGTGTTTGTGGTGCAGGTAAAGGCAAAGTGTGATCGTGGAATCAAGGCAATGAAAAGGAGGATGTTCTAGGGACTCGATTGGATGTTGTCTGGCTTTGCTAGGTTGCTAGAGTTGGGTCATTAGAAGTATTGCTAGGTTGTTGGTTATGTGATTCTTGTTGGTTGAATTTTGGATATTGTTATGTTATAATTATTGGATTATTATTGGATATTTATTGGATATTGGTGTGGTTATTTCTGCTGTTGATTGTGATTGTGGTTAGGTGGCTAGTGGGTATAAGACCACCAATTGTAGTTTATTTATTATTATTATTATTATTATTATTATTATTATTATTTTTTTTTTTTTAAAGTCGGGTCGATTCAGAGGTCAACTTGCAAAAAAAAAATTACTTTGAGATATTTTTTTCACAAAACCCTATATATATAATTTATTTATGAATTAGTTATGATTTCTTCTTGCTTCAAAGTTCAAACAATTAAGAAGATTCGAAATTGGGATTTTCTTTTTGGTATGTGTTTAACAACGTAAACTAAATATCAATTAGTTTATTTATTATACACATGTTACCATCAAGAAGACCTCTTTTCCAAAAAACTGATGCTGCATTACGTGATTCTCATTTCTCAAATTAAGTTGGCGATCATATGATTTAAAATCGATTAAAATAAAATGTTTTTAATAAAAATATAATTAATTTTTAATCATCAAATATTTGTTTTGTAGTTAGTAGGTAATTACTAATTTTTTTAATCACTTCTTTAGACACCATTTGTTTCATTGCTTACGAAGAATTGAGTCTGTTGACTGAAATCAAATTTCTGATTTTGTTTCCATGTTGTAAAACTTTTGTTACCATGGGACCAATTTTATTGGTTTAATTAGAATCTACGATTATAAATTTCATACTTTTACTATTTTTTTTCTTGAATAAATGTAAAAATATATTTAACCGAAAAAACCTTTTTTATGCATCTTTATTTTAAAAAAAATCCAAATTGAAAGTATATAACAAAATACACTTTATTTGTGGGATCAAATATGAAGATCAGCGGCATACTTGTGTGATCTATTATATTAAAGCACAAGTGAAAACATCACATGTTCATTCTCAGGCACGGATTACTATTTTGTCATTAATGAAAGTGTCCCTGACGTTGAAATATTTTGCCCCTAGATGTAAATTTACCTATTTTTGCATTAAAAATAAATAGAAAAATCGACAGAATAATCTAATTACACAAAAAGTTATTTGCAAAACTAGAATTTGCTAAATTAATCCCTATATTTTCCGGAAAACACCCTTTTTACAACTATAGTTCTGTTTTATACTACAAATTCTACAGATTTGAGATAATTAATAGGCTTAGATTGTTTATAGATAGATCGATGTTAATCTAAATATTAATGGCTTCTGCAGGAAAAAAAAACCCGATAACAATACACCTCCTTACTAGAAACCCGAAAAAAATAGGTCATTTACAACTATAAATACAATGCTATAGTTTGCTTTCACCATAACTCAACAAAGAAAGAAAAAAAACTCTCTTCTCTTGAATTTATAGTTTTATCAATTTCTATAATTCTTTCATCATGTTCTCAAATTTATATTTCTATTCCGATCTTGCTGTTTTTTATGATTCATCGACTGATCCTATTTATTTTCCTGTTCATATAGTGCTTTCTTGGAAAGCAAGATCCACAAATTATAATGCTTTGGTTGTTGTTGGTTCATCTTTCAGAAAAGGTATAATATTGTGCTTTTTTGGTTGAGGTTTTAAATTTAATTCTTTTATTATGTTCTCAAATTTATATTAACATTTTATAAAATAGAAATTTTCTTTCATCGATTATTTATTATATATTCTTATAATTATCTTCCATCTTTTTAAAGAGAGATATTGCATATGGATCTTATTATTCTTTTATTTTCCTGTTAATATAATAGATAATAGCTATTTGACGTAGGTATCATAGACCATATGAATCGATCGACAAATTTGTTTCTAATTACTAATTAGTATCATGTATTATTTTATATAATTGGAAATTTGGAATGATCAACGTGTTAAATTATTTCTAATCATTATAATTTCTTTTTCATAATTTGATTTTACTTGGATTGCCATATTTGCAGGAAAATTATGATCGTTAATAGCCATGCATATTTTTGGGTATGTGGAAATTGTTTAATTTCATTCAAATTATTTAAATAATCATGTTATATAATTATTGGGAATAGAGAATAATTCCATGTTTTACCTAAAGAATACTATAATGACGATGGTCTTGAGGATGATGTTATGATTCCTTCGACAACTACAAGAACTAAATTTTCGGATTGGATTATATTCAATACACAAGCTCCTAAAGCCAAAAAAAATCACTTATGCTGAAATTCCAATTCCATCTGTTTGGTATCATAAAGTGATGATATGGAAGCCAAGATCAAAGAAAAGACATTTTTTTTCACCCTATAATATTCCTATAACATTTGTTCCTTTAATTTATTTTTTCTTTATTTAAATATAATAATAATCTAATTATTAATAAATTGATCTTTGATCTTTAAAAATATTACACTTTTTATGACTTTTTTTTATAATAGAATCGTCATTTTCAATAAATATTGAGTTTGTGAAAATATTTATTCATAAACGTTTCTGAAAAAATTTTAATTTATTTTATAATAGATTTATAAATTATACATAAATGAATGATAGAATAATAGTGTATATCTTCAAACTTATGTAATTTCATAAATTTAAAACGACAAATATGTAAGAACGTTTTATTATATTACCTTTATTTGTAAAAATCATACTCGCCAAAGATAAAACTTACGATTTATTAAAAATTTACAAATTTGAAATAATAAAGATGGAAATAATTATTGTTTGAAAGAAAAAATAACATATCTCAATTAATATATATATATATATAATTAGTTAAAAGGATGATTATCTTCATGAGTATATTTATTATGAACTTTAAGTGATAAAGATGAAAATGAATATATTTTGGTTATCTTTTAAATAAAATAAAAAGATATTTATCAGAATTTTACATAATCGATACGATTAAGATGTAAATAAGTATTGTTTAAATAAGTAAGTTAACATATATAAGAGATATATATGTTATATATTTACACATATCTATTATTATAAATACATAAATTTTATATTATCAATTAATTTTATAAATTTAGGAATATATAGCAATCTCTAAGTTTATATATATAGACGTCGGTTAGAGTATATGATTAATATCCAACTCTCGAATATATTCTAAGGTTCTTAAAAATTTCTCTTCATTCAATGCTTTTATATGTTTGACAATCTAATTTTGATTATAATTACTGGATTTGTTTAGTGCAGGTTATATTATGGTCATGTATTCTCCAACTGATCATGTTTCACGTTTAAATCCTTCAAAATACGAATGAAAAATCCGGGTTAGAATCTTGTGTTTATTGGAAGAAAAATCTCTCCAACTTCTGGGTGCTCGTGATGGTGGTATGGTACTCATGATGACAGGACGCTACTTCTGGGTGCTCGTAGTCTTCGTCGTAGTCCTTCTTCCCTTCACTCGGAGTTTAATGCTTTGCTTTGGGCTATGGAGTCTCTTCGGGCGGCTGGGATTGATTGTCAGAATTTTCAGTCAGATAGCGCAGAATTGGTGGCGATGGTGCAGGCTACGGATGACTGGCCAGCTTTTACACATCTATTGGAAGATTTTCACTCCCTTCGATCATCTTTCCCTTCCTTCTCTCTGACCAAGATCCCGCGATTGTCAAACGTCCGTGCAGATCGTCTAGCTCGCTCCTCTAGACCTTTGGTTTCTGAAGTCGCATTTGTAAACTCGTTCGCTCCAGTTTGGGCAACCAACCTTGGAGTTTCTTTTTAATTTATTTAAATGTTTGGTTGGAAAAAAAAAAAAAAAAAAAAATCTCTCCAACTTGGTTCAACCAATCGGTAAACTATTGTGAATATGCCTAAATCAGACGATTCTTTGATAGATAATAATGAGAATATGCTTCTCAGAGATGAGAGAAACTATAACCGTGATGACCAAAAAGGATTTCGACAGGTTCTTAAGTATGTCAACCGATGAGCAAAAAAATATCTACCTAGAAATAATTGATGTTGTGTATCGAAACAAGGGAGGTATGTTTTTTGTTCATGGATTTGGTGGTACTGGAAAAACATTCTTGTGGAGTATTCTTGGCGATGATATTTGATCTATGGATGATATTGTTCTTAATGTTGCATCAAGTGGTATACTTGCTTTACTTATAGAAGGTGGTCGGACAGCTCATTCTACATTTAGTATACCCATCAATGTGGACGAATATACAACGTGTTCAATAGATGGTCAATCCCATCTCACCTAGTTAATTAGAGAAGCAAAGCTCATTATATTGGATGAGGCTCCAATGATGAACATATTTTGTTTCGAAACGTTGGATAGGAGTATGCGAGATATTATGAAGTGTGATCGAGTTTTTGAGGTAATGTTTTTGTTTTAGGGGGTGATTTTAGACAGATTCTACCGGTTGTGCCAGAGGTTGTGATAGGATTTCCCTAGGATAGAAACTCTGATGAAGGCTGTAGACTGATGAATGATGATGAGACTCGATGGTGATGGTGCGGAAGTGCCAATATGGTGGAGATAATGATGTGAGATCGTGAATGTAGAGGGATATGGTGATGATCAGATGTTAGAACAATGATTCGATGGAGATAGATTGTTTAGGTGGTGATATGGAATGTAACAAGTGAAGAGTTTCTGAATCACAAAGTGTATAGAAACCCAGAAATCAAGAACGCATTCAAGATATCGGATTGAGAGAAGAAAGTTCACAAACGTGTTTACGACATACTTCTTCGCTAAAAGAACAAGGAGGCGTGGCTATGGGGCTTTATAATCAACCCTAGGCTCGACACTCCAAACAACAGGAAGTTCAAAATAAAACAACAATACGTTTTAAGGAAAACAAGAAAAACAGCAAAACATCAGGTACTGAAGTCTGGCAACTTAATACTGAAGTCTGGTGACTTAATTCTGAAGTCTGGTGACTAAAGTCTGAAGTCTGGTGACTAAAGTCTGAAGTCTGGTGACTAAAGTCTGAAGTCTGGTGACTGAAGTCTGAAGTCTGGTGACACAATACTGAAGTCTGGGGACTTGTACATTATTTCCCATTGGCAATGACTTCTAGATAACTCGACGTAGTGATCCATTTGCCTCATTAAAAACCATGCCAAGAAAACCCAGTGGGACAAAACTCAGCTATGGGAAAAAGAGTACAAACTTCACACCTAATTTATCTAGTTATCATTACCGGGTGAAGTCTTCAAGGTGGAGATGTTAAAGACTTGGATCCTCGGTAGGTTGAATGATCCGTCAGCTATGAGTGAATGAGCTTCCTTAGCCCTCTCCTTAGCTCTTGAACGAATGATCCTTCCCACCACCTCCGGTTTCTCTGCAGCCTCTGGCTCTGTGCTTGCCACGATCATATCATCCTCCCCCTCTTCAAAAGGATTTGTCCTCAAATCGGAATCTTGAAGATCAGTCTGATATGCGTTGTCATGGATCCTCCTTATGACTTCCCTGAAAAACAAGTTAGCTACAATAATAGCATCACCCGTCTTGTGACTTGCAATGACGTGAGCCATCTTGCTAAACCTGTCAACCACAACAAAAATAGAATCTCTACCATTTCTGGTTCGAGGTAAGCCAAGAACAAAATGCATAGAAATATGAGTCAAAGGTTGAGAAGGATTCGGTAGAGGAGTGTACAAGCCGTGAGGCTGTACCTTACCCTTCGCCATTTTGCAGATATGGCACCTAGAACAAACCTTCTCAACGTCTTTCTTCATTTGAGGCCAATAGAAGTGTTCTTGCAGTCCAAGTAGAGTCTTTGACACCCCAAAATGTCCAGCTAGTCCACCTCCGTGAGCTTCTCTGATCAGCATCTCTCTCATGGATCCTCTTGGTATGCACAATCTATCCTTAAAGAACAGATATCCATCCTGTCTATAGTAGTTTTCAAAAACAAACTTATGGCATTTGCCATAGCTCTCAGCAAAATCGAGGTCAGTCTCATAAAGTCCTACTAGCTTAGAAGATAAAGTAGAAATGAGAGTGTACCTCCTGGATAATGCATCTGTGACTACATTATCCTTACCTGCACTTGGACTGAGGTTATCTTTAATGTGTCCCTTGCTCATCAGCTCTTCTTCTTGCTTCTGAAGCTCTTTAGTTTCTACTGGATTGGTGCTGTAAGCTGGTCTGTTCGATAGAGCTGAACCTGGTACCAATTCGATCTGATGCTTTATCCTGCGTAGTGGCTGCGAGCCTGGAGTTATCTCTTCTGGAAACTCATCCTTGTACGCCTCTATAACCTCTATGATCTCGCGTGGAAGCTCTTCTGCTGGCTTGGTGCTGGTGAGTGTCTCTTTATACCCAAACTTGAATGTGGTCATCTCTGGCTCAAATAGCTTGTTGAACTCGCTGTGATTGATGTACAGGCTGTGAGACACTTTCTCTGTATCCTTGCGGTTCATGTGAAGCTGGTCCTTGTAGATTTCGCTGGGAGTAAGTGGTAGAAGAGTGACCTTGCGCCCTTTGAACTCAAATGACTGCTTGTTGGTGTAGCCATCTTGAAACACTCTTCTGTCGAACTGCCATGGTCTTCCCAAAAGGATATGACTTGACTTCATTGGAATGACATCACAAAGCAGCTCATCCTCATACTTCCCAATCGCTATTTTCACCATCACTTGCTGCGTGACTGTCAAAGCACCCTTGTTGTTCAACCACTGTAGCTGATAAGGTCTTGGATGTGAAGTAGTCTTGAGATTAAGCTTCTGTACCATCTCTTCACTAGCTGCATTAGTACAGCTACCACCATCGACAATCAAAGTGCAGACCTTGTCTTGAACCATACACCTGGTATGAAATAGGTTCTCACGCTGACCTCTATCATCTGGATGCATCTGAACACTTAAAGCTCTGCGTGCTACTAGCATCTCTCCCATGACTGCGGATTCTCCTTCTTCATCTAGTTCAGGCTCTGGTTCACTCTCTGAACTATCTATTGGCACAATCTCTCCTCCATCTTGAAGAAGAAACATCTTCTTGTTAGGACAGTCTCTGGAATAATGCCCCATCCCTTGGCATTTGAAACACCTGATATGACTTGTAGAGGTGCTACTCTTGGGCTTGGAATCGATTTTAACTTCCTCTTTGACTATGGTTGTCACGGGTTTGCTGTCCTTGATGAAGGCGGGTTTACTGAACTCTCTCGGCTTGGGCAGGTCAGGCGTAAATGTAGACCTCACTCCCTTTCTCTTGATCTGTGATTCAATCAGCTCTGCCTTATGTACCATTTCTTGCACATCTTCATAGTTCTGCAGCTCTATCTTGTCTTGAATCTCTCTGTTCAAACCTCCAAGAAACCTAGACATAACCATGTCTTCACTTTCCCTCAAATCAACTCTGATCATAAGTGTTTCCAGCTCCTGATAGTAGTCTCTTACAGACTTAGTCCCTTGAGTGAGACGCCTCAGCTTGTTAAGAATCTCTCTCTGGTAGTGTGTAGGCACAAACTTCTTTCTCATCTGCGTGACTAGCTGTTCCCATGTAGTGATAGCAGGCTCTCTCTGTCGATGTCTAGTAAGTCCCAACTGCTCCCACCACAACAAAGCATAACCACTGAATTCAGAGATGGCTATCTTCACCTTGTTCAGCTCATAAGTGCCTTGAATCTGAAAGTTGGATTCCATCTTCCTTTCCCAGTCTAGATAAGTTTCTGGATCATTGGTTCCATGGAAAGAAGGATACTGAATTTTAAGGTGCTTCAGCTGCTGCCTCAATGGATCATAATCCCTGCCATGATCTCTGTTTCGGTTTCTCCTCATTGTCTCTTGACTATGATCTGAAACTTCTTCTTCTTCATAATACTCTCTATCTGACTCAATGTAGATTCGATGCCCAGCTACTTGTTCAGCTCGTCGTGGGCGTATATGTTCCCTGCCGGTTCTGCGTTGCTCTCTCTCTGTACCCTGAGTGCTTCTCCTCTGATTGAAACAAGTCTCTCTTCCCCCAGTAGGTGACTTAGCTGTTCTAATCCGTGTATGCTTGGAAGAGGTTCCTAAGTGAGCCTTTCCTTTAGCTAAACGAAGGGCCTCATTAGGACTAGGTGGTTCTGTAGAACTCTGTTCTGAAGCACTAGATGCTTGAGCTATGTCCTTGAACTGTTTCTCAAACTTGTTACTGAGCTGCTCCATCTGTTGCTGAAACTGAGTAGACATTAACTTGTTTGCTTCTGCTATTTGCTTGGACATGGCTTGATTCAAAGCTTCCATAGCCTCTGGAGATAGCTCCATTGTACCTGCAAATCAAAGAAGAAACTCGAAGTAACTTGTTCTTTGAATGAGCAAAACAAAAATAAACTCTAAGACTCTGAATTTTAAACAAGAAAAACACACGACTGCAGACCTAGTATCGAGCGACACCACAAGAGAATCGATCGACACCCAACCCTATAACGAACAAACTCGAAATAATTAAACCCTAATTGCAGTCTAATTTCGAAACAACACAAAACTAACTCCTAAACTCAAACGAATCAACAAAAACTAAACCCTATTCGATCTAGACACAAACGAATCTCAAAAATTCAAACCCTAAAACTAAATGAACGAAATTAAGCAAAAACTCAAAAGATTAGGGTTCTTAGAATCGCTTAGCCTTGGCACAGAGTTGGCTCTGATACCACATGATAGGATTTCCCTAGGATAGAAACTTTGATGAAGGCTGTAGACTGATGAATGATGATGAGACTCGATGGTGATGGTGCGGAAGTGCCAATATGGTGGAGATAATGATGTGAGATCGTGAATGTAGAGGGATATGGTGATGATCAGATGTTAGAACAATGATTCGATGGAGATAGATTGTTTAGGTGGTGATATGGAATGTAACAAGTGAAGAGTTTCTGAATCACAAAGTGTATAGAAACCCAAAAATCAAGAACGCATTCAAGATATCGGATTGAGAGAAGAAAGTTCACAAACGTGTTTACAACATACTTCTTCGCTAAAAGAACAAGGAGGCGTGGCTATGGGGCTTTATAATCAACCCTAGGCTCGACACTCCAAACAACAGGAAGTTCAAAATAAAACAACAAGACGTTTTAAGGAAAACAAGAAAAACAGCAAAACATCAGGTACTGAAGTCTGGCAACTTAATACTGAAGTCTGGTGACTTAATTCTGAAGTCTGGTGACTAAAGTCTGAAGTCTGGTGACTAAAGTCTGAAGTCTGGTGACTAAAGTCTGAAGTCTGGTGACTGAAGTCTGAAGTCTGGTGACACAATACTGAAGTCTGGGGACTTGTACATTATTTCCCATTGGCAATGACTTCTAGATAACTCGACGTAGTGATCCATTTGCCTCATTAAAAACCATGCCAAGAAAACCCAGTGGGACAAAACTCAGCTATGGGAAAAAGAGTACAAACTTCACACCTAAGTTATCTAGTTATCATTACCGGGTGAAGTCTTCAAGGTGGAGATGTTAAAGACTTGGATCCTCGGTAGGTTGAACGATCCGTCAGCTATGAGTGAATGAGCTTCCTTAGCCCTCTCCTTAGCTCTTGAACGAATGATCCTTCCCACCACCTCCGGTTTCTCTGCAGCCTCTGGCTCTGTGCTTGCCACGATCATATCATCCTCCCCCTCTTCAAAAGGATTTGTCCTCAAATCGGAATCTTGAAGATCAGTCTGATATGCGTTGTCATGGATCCTCCTTATGACTTCCCTGAAAAACAAGTTAGCTACAATAATAGCATCACCCGTCTTGTGACTTGCAATGACGTGAGCCATCTTGCTAAACCTGTCAACCACAACAAAAATAGAATCTCTACCATTTCTGGTTCGAGGTAAGCCAAGAACAAAATGCATAGAAATATGAGTCAAAGGTTGAGAAGAACTAATTGGTATATCCACGCCAAAGTCTTATATTCTTGGAGAATCAACGAGTTCTTCACGAAACAAGTTCTGCTACTTGTGGATGAAAAGGTTAGTGTCGTTAATTGAACAAGATGTTTTACTTAAATTTCAAAATTTAACAGTTCTTAATTATATATAAGGCTTCTTACACAATTGTATATAATTGTGAAGGGTGATACAATCGAAGCTGCTTTTCTACCAAATACACTCGCTAAACTCCGAAAATATATCGACAATGGTGAGTAGTATGATATTAGAAGTTTCAAAGTAATCAATCCAACCCTGAAGGAGAGGAATACTCATCATCCTTATCAAATAAAATTTACGGATGATACAACGATGAAGCTGCTCCAACCATTGAGTCCAAATACTTACTTTCGGTTCGAGGATTTAGATGATATATATCGTTGAAGAATGAATCATCCCATCTCTTTCGGTAAGTGTTTCTTTAATAAATTTATATTGTTATGGTACATTCCGTGAATATAGTTAATTGTATCTTTGTGTTCAGAAATCTTTAATCTTTTTAGGTATTTTGTAACTTTCTGTATTGGTCCCTTCCATATGAAAGTACAAATTAAACTTTTACCAAAAATAGATATGCAACACTTTGGAAAGCTAAATTATGTCTTCTTCTCGAATTAGATGTTTGTGAGTGTATAATAGATGTGGAAGACAAATGAAGACATGAGAGTGCCAATAATAGTAATGAAGTTGTCATCACGCTGTTAAATGGCAGGTAAAGGACATTTACTCTATCTTTAAGACACTTACATTTTCAAGTGGTCTATGTTAAGATTTTAAAAATTTGTTAAACGTGTAGGAATGAAACTTTGAAGTGTCGTGCCAAAGACAATTACGCTTCTCAATTCATGTATTCATGGGAATCAAATGGTTGCCATCTCATATATAAATCAGAACCTATGTTTTGTGTAATGCGGTTTATGAAGATCGGAGAATATGAAGATATGTAACATAAAATAGTTTTGATATAATCATCAAAAGGTAATCATTATATTCACTTCAAATTGTAGATGTCTATAGGTGCACCATGTATTAAAACACATTGGCCTCTTCGAAGATCTTTATAAAACTAGAGTTCAAAGGACTGGAGCATCATAAGGCTATGTAAGATGTTATTATGTACATAAAAATCAAGTTGTCTATAATGTTAAAGTGAAATTGTTTATTACACTTTATATATTTACATGTCTGAATTCGCAGGGCGTTATTACATAAATCATGTGATGGAGCATCAAGGTGAAAGCTCAGGAACTCAGATGTAAACAATGGAGCCTTGAAAATCTTTTTTTTTTTTGTATATTTGAATGTCTAAAAATTCTAAATGTTTGTACTAACCGCTACTTGAAATCCAAATATGGATTACGCTCATCTTTATTTTGTAACTGAGATAACACATTATAATATTGATCTTTTGGAATTTGCTTATGCTTAAGAAAATTTTGAATTTACTTATTGAATCTTAATATCTATTTACTACAGTTTAATTGTTTATTTATAAGACTTAACTAATATTTTACATTGAGAATATTTTGGATCTTTAGAAAGTAAACCCTTTTGTTTATGTGCAAATACAAAAAGTTCTTGACAATCAAATAAAACATTATAAACTTTTTTTAAAAGATAAAACACCATATTTTAAGATATCAATTATTACATATTAAATAAGAAAAAGCAGCATATACTAAAGTATCAAAACCATTTTTCTTAAGATCTTATTACCGCGCTTACGCGTTGATACCTTCCTAGTTAATTATTAAAGGAATGCAGTGAATAACAAAAAAACTTTATAATTTAACTACTAACTATTCTAACCGCATACAATATATATTATATATTATATAATAATTATAAATCTAACCTTTGTCACCACCCTCTATCAATACCATCATTACCGGCCAACTCTTGCGATCACCACCTCCTGCCAACTCCGATGACCATCAACTCTGGCAGCCACCACCTTCGATTATCTCCGGCCATTTCCGGCCACCTTTTCTGGTCGTCAGCCGCCGGCTATCACTATCACCAACCACCATCATCAAACAAAGTAATTCTTTCTACTTTTAATTTTATTTTTCTAACTTTTTCAAATAACATGCTATATTTTTAATTCAATAATTGAATTTGGTTTTTTTTTTTCAACCATTGGATCACAGCAGGCTGGTCCATTAGCCAAATCCTTACATTCGTAGTAAGCCGGACTCGATCTCTGATATGATGGTGCATTGTGCATTAAGGACTTACTATTGAACACTGCACTAAAGTCATCTCACATAATTGAATTTGGTTATTAGGCAAATTGACCCTAATTATTATGGAGCAGACCCAAAAAACACGAAGACCTGGCTGAGCTTGAACAATATTTTTTCTAATGGTGGGGGATAAACAGCATGCAGCCGTACACTCGTCGGAACATGTTCGTCGCGTCCGCCACATCTCCCACGTATGATCTCATCTGTTTTCTGTCGCCACGTCTTATAATTACAGTAAAACCTTTGTAAAACAATTTTGTTTTTCGTTACAAACATTTTATCTTTAGCATGAATACATAATTGGCCAAAGTCTTTCGAAACTCATCATTTTCTCAGTTCGAATGTGACCACGATCCCATTATATTACGATCTAATCAACTGATATATAGCTTATCAATAACAAAAAAAAAATATTATAATTTTGTTGACAAATAGCGTATCCATCCGCAAAGATGACATCTACAAATAATGGTTTAGTTTTTCTTGTTATATATATATAAATTGTATACAAATAAATACATAAAAGATTTGTCCTGTTGCTAATGCATGTGCCTATCTCAAAGATGATGTGTAAGACACATGCACAAGAATAAGCCATGCAAATTAAAATGTGTCAACTCCGTTCATTGATACGTTTTCTTTATTACAGCGTGAATCCAAAATTTATTTTCCGATGAAGACATATAAGTAGCGTTTTAAGTGAAGTGTAAAACTAATGTACATAGTCGATTCTACAAACCTGGTTCAATTCTTAATAAATTTATTCTCAACAACTTTTAATAACCAAAATTTAAATAAAATATCCTATAAATAGCAAGCTTCACATAACACAAGTGAGAAACCACAAAAAGTAAGTAAGAAAAATAACACAAAATGGATCGAGTCTCTTCTCTTCTTTCTTTCTCCTTAACACTTCTGATATTTTTCCATGGCTACACAGCTCAGCAGTTTCCAAACGAGTGCCAGCTCGACCAGCTCAATGCCCTCGAGCCATCACACGTACTGAAGAGTGAGGCTGGTCGCATCGAGGTGTGGGACCACCACGCTCCACAGCTCCAATGCTCAGGCGTCTCCTTCGCACGTTATATCATCGAGTCTAAGGGTCTCTACTTGCCCTCTTTCGTTAACACCGCAAAGCTCTCCTTCGTGGCTCAAGGTACGTACAATTCTTTCTATTTCGAGATTCGAATTTGTGACTCTATGTAAATTATTCTCAAGCACATGCCTAATATAATATTCTCTAGGATAACTTTTAACTAAATCTATGTAAATTATTTGATACACTATATATAGGAAGAGGTCTTATGGGAAAAGTGATCCCGGGATGCGCCGAGACATTCCAAGACTCATCAGTGTTCCAACCACGCCAAGGCAGACAGTTCGAGGGTCAGGGTGAAGAAGGTCAAAGCCAAAGGTTCCATGACATGCACCAGAAAGTGGAGCACATAAGGAGCGGTGACACCATTGCCACAACACCCGGCGTAGCACAGTGGTTCTACAACGACGGACAGCAACCACTTGTCATCGTCAGCGTCTTTGATCTAGCCAGTCATCAGAACCAGCTCGACCGCAACCCAAGGGTACATATAAACCAAAACCTCAAAAAAATATCATTATCTAGTCACAAAATAACAGAAAGTGATGTGGTTTTTTTTGGTGTGTGTTATGAAGCCATTTTACTTAGCTGGAAACAACCCACAAGGCCAAGAATGGCTACAAGGACGAAGGCAACAGCCACAAAAGAACATTTTCAGTGGGTTCGGACCCGAGGTTATTGCTCAAGCTTTGAAGATCGATCTTCAGACAGCGCAACAACTTCAGAACCAAGATGACAACCGTGGAAACATTGTCCGAGTACAAGGTCCATTCGGTGTCATTAGGCCACCTTTGAGGGGCCAGAGACCTCAGGAGGAGGAAGAAGAAAGAGTAGGTAACGGTTTAGAGGAGACCATATGCAGTGCCAGGTCCGTTGATAACCTCGATGACCCTTCTCGTGCTGACGTGTACAAGCCACAGCTCGGCTACATCAGCACTCTAAACAGTTACGATCTCCCCATCCTTCGCTTCATCCGTCTCTCAGCCCTCCGTGGATCTATCCGTCAAGTAAGTTAAAAAATGTTATATATATTATTATCTAACTAAGCTAAAGCCAAAGTAACTTTTGCATGCATATGAATGAGGGTGGACATTTTGATTCGGTTCGCTATAATATGTCCATTTCTACATTTAAACATGACTCTTGAAACGTGTGTGGGTGTAGAACGCAATGGTGCTTCCACAGTGGAACGCAAACGCCAACTCGGTTCTTTACGTTACAGACGGGGAAGCCCAAGTACAGATCGTAAACGACAACGGTGACAGAGTGTTCGACGGACAAGTCTCTCAAGGACAGCTTATTGTCGTACCTCAGGGTTTCTCCGTGGTGAAACGCGCAACAAGCGACCAGTTCCGGTGGGTCGAGTTCAAAACAAACGCAAACGCACAAATCAACACTCTTGCGGGACGAACCTCAGTGTTGAGAGGTTTACCATTGGCGGTCATAACCAATGGATTCCAAATCTCACACGAAGAGGCAAAGAGGGTTAAGTTCAACACACTCGAAACCACTTTGACACACAGCAGTGGCCCAGCTAGCTACGGAAGGCCAAGGGTGGCTACAGCTTAGGAGCTTAAATCTGCGGTGTGTTTAATAGTGAGCCTATACTGTAAAAGGAAGTTAAATAGTAGTAATAGTAATAATGTACCAAAATGTAACTGGTTTTGTTGAGGTTTTTTACGTTTCTGAATAAAATCTCTTTTTGTCTTTCTCAATTGTCTTCTATTTTACCACTGTTTAATTTTTTATAACCTTTATAGTTTACATGTTACCCGTAATTGATTGAAGTCTTGGAAACTTAACATTTTCTCCAGTTCGAGTACGTGTCTGTTAAATTACGATCTTGTGAAAAGTAAAATCAAAATCAAAAATCAAATGTAAGATATGTATGGAGGTGTTCAACGTAATAGTATACGGTTTATGTAC
Source organism: Camelina sativa (assembly GCF_030686135.1). Lineage (NCBI taxonomy): Eukaryota > Viridiplantae > Streptophyta > Magnoliopsida > Brassicales > Brassicaceae > Camelina > Camelina sativa. The sequence continues at coordinate 29,912,240 of NC_141899.1, read as the reverse complement.
GATGTAATTTGAAATGTAGAGGTAAAAGATGTTGTTCGTAACGGGAGATTGTGATTTGTGTGGGTACAATAAGTTGATTGTGGGACACTAGCTCGGTCCCAGGGTCAGATCTATTGTGGCTTCTGGAAAACTTCGATTTTAGGAAATATAGTTGTATATATAATTCTTTTTTTAAAAAAAAACTGATTTAACTATCTATATCACTAACAGCACCTCTATCAGTTATATTTGATGAGTATATACAGAATTTTCTATAATTAATTTTAATATTAATTAAATTGTAGAGTACCAAAAAATATGTCTTAAATGTCTACTTGAAGACATTTTTATTCACTTTGGACACTTTTGAACAATCTAAAAACACTTAATTAAATAACACTCACAACAAAATAACCAATGGAGATGGTCTAAAGAACACTTATATTTTTGGCTAAATATCTTTAGAAGTATTCATAGTTAAGTGTGTTTGAGATATAGCAATTTATTTTGCCAAACAAAAAAAAGTAGAGCAATTTCTGGACGTGAATTACACTATACATATGGATGGAACAATTGCAAATAGAAAAAAAAAAAAAAAAACAAGTTATCCTACATATCAAAATGGTCAAACTTTGGCCCACTTTGATCCACAGTTTTTTTTTTCTGGCAACCAACTTGATCCTTAATTCATCGCTTGTAAAAGTATAAATTAATCTGTAAAGCATAAACTGTTAAATGCTGATGATAATTATTGAAGCTTTGTACCAAAATGCTACCAAAATGCTTGAAACATTGTAAATCTCATATTTGCTATCACCAAATATAACTGTCCCAAGACAGAGAATTTGGCTAGTCATTTAGAAGCAAAGAGAAGATGTAATTGAAGAGGGTTGCTTGCTAAGTAATAAAAAACCGCAACCAAATAAATTTTTAGATTTTTAATTATATGTACGATAAGCAAGTTTGATATACTCTTCTTCATAATAATTATATCATTTAATAACTTATTATTTATGTAGATGTCAAAGTTACTTATTAAACTAAAATCAAACAAAATTGTGTCAAACCAAAACCAAATTTCAATGGTTTTAAAATTTATACAAAATAAAAACATTTGAAAAACCAAAAAAAAAAAAGTGAATCCAAACCAAATTGTAAAACTGTATTGCTACTGTCTACTCCACGTCTCCACCCATGCACCCACCTCAGCCCCAGCCCCATCGCCAGCAACTTTAGCCCCAGTTCCGGCCCCAAACTTAAAGGGATAGGAAATGAGTGTAATAGACTGAGATTTTTTTTTCATCAAAAATTTATAATATATTCGGTAAATCATCATATAAATTGCTTATCATCCAATCAAGAGGATTAAAAGTTAAAACTATCCACATAAAAAATTGAATAATTAAAAAATATAATTTTGTAAGCTACTATAGTATAATTTATTTTATTAAAATTTTTTTATATTGTATATTTTAAAAACCTTTAAAATGATTACATTAATAAAAGTTTAAATCCATTTTATAATATTGTTTCCATATGCTTTTCACATTCAAATATATTATTGTTGGTTCAGGTAAGTTATTTATTGAGATTAACAGAAGCAAGGAAGCAACATATGATGTATATACCACTAATATCACTAATATCAAAACTCATCACAATTTCAAGCGAAATTCAAGTCTAATACCTTTAAATAAATTACTATAAAAAAGAATGATTACTAGTATACGTAATAATGGGAAGTATTGATGTTTAAGAGACACATGTTCTGATGGTAGCATTATCATTCCAACAAGGTCACCCTCAATCCGATGCTCAAATTCGCCAAACATCTCACATGAACCAACCTACACTTCACTCGCGTCACCACTGAACAAGCCTGTGACCGCCTCTCATCCACCGACGAAACTCATAGCTTTGTGGACCTTGTGTTCTTCTTCGATGGTCTGCCTAAAGATGATCCTAGAGACCCCGATTCGATCGCAGAGTCACTGGCATTATCTCTATGCTGTTTACTCCATGGGTTCCAGCTGTTACAACGGCTCATAACATTCCTTGTGAAATCCTCTGGATCAATGCTTGTGCTGTTTTCTCGGTTTATTACCGTTACTACATGAAAGACAAACCCTTTCCTCGTTCTCGAAGATCCTAATCAAACCGTGAAGTTACCAGCGTCTACTCTTGTGGTTTGACCTCCAGAATCAATCAAAGCAGAGGTTATAGCTAGAGTTGCACCTGCAGCTATAGCTGTTGGGATGCTCCTTGTTGTAATATAGGAAAACAAATGTCACCACAATAAACCAGTTTACAATGGAGTTTAGCAACAAAAGAATGCACAAATTCATGGCAAGGAACAATTAAGCTCTTCCCAGACAAAAAACATATCTAACAATCCTTTGTTACTCCCACTCAATATTGTTGTTTGTCCGTCAGTTACTACTTAGATCCTAAAACCTATGAATCAAACTACATAATGCTAGGTCCAGCAACTTCAAATGGTCTTACCGAAACCAAATCAATTCCAAGCTACTTAATCATAGAGACAATGGTTTCTGCTGACACAATGACAAAACAGTAACAAACTATGAGACACGAAGAAACACCATTACCTCTATAACCAAGCACATAAGCTCCAGCCACAAAACAACAAAGTCCCTCTTGCAACTAAAGTTCTGAACCAACTGTTCAACATCGATGTAAACACCTTCGATTGCAGCAAAAGTCAGCCTGTGAGTTTCCATCATCTTCAATGTTCTGATAAACCCTGGATGAGCCACATTTCTCTCGCTAAAATGGTTCCTAATCATCACAACACCAAAACTAGTGACACTACCTTTCATTATCTTCATCATCGGACCATCCTCTTCTTGCGAAGGGTCAACCTAACAAATTACAAAACAATGCATCTGCGTTAAAGTCATACCAACCATTGAATCGTTTGTGAGAAAAAAATTAAAACATCAAACAGAGCTCCGGTTAACGTTTAATCAAAACACACTCGCAACGCCAAAACAGAGTAAACAGAAGAAAATAGAGGAAATAACAGAGTTGCTTATTTATTTAAATGATCCGATACAATGAAACAACGGTCACTGGGAACACAGATTCACCTTCTCACCTGCAAGAGTCTTGGAAGAGATTCTCCAGAAAAACGATGAGGGAAGATAGTTCTAGAAAGCTCTTAAAAGTTTACAACTCTGAAAATGCATAAAAGATAATGATGAGCTAACACTGCTCTTATACTGCCACCACATTAACAGTGTTAACCTCTTATTCCCGTTACTTGACGTTGACAACCTGCAACTTCTGCCACCTGCACATTGGCAGCTTTATTATTCCTTCTTCACGCGCCTGTCACTCTCTTATCCAAAACCATATGCTCCACGTGCGCTAAATGCCTCATTCGCTATATCAAAGCCCCCTATTTGAAGAACCTTGACCACAAGGTTCAAAAGCTTGGAACTTGCGTTGTAGATCATACAAAAACTCTCAAGTAGCTTCCTCCAGAGTCTCATTTTTCCACTGTACCAATACCTTTGTAACAGCACGGCCGTGACGTTTAACCATTTGGCGATCCAAGATTTGCACTGGTTCCTTGACAAAAATATCTAAAACGATAGTTGGTAACTGAGATGAAGTAAGAACATCACTAACCGCTGCCTTGATCTGTGAGACATTAAAGATCGGATGGATCAAGGAGGAGTCTGGTAACTGAAGTTTGTAGGCCACCTTATTACATCGGCAATAACCTTATAAGGACCGTAATATGTTGGAGCCAACTTCTGTGTAGACCTCATCACAACAAAACCTTGACGATATGGTTGCAGCTTAACGAACATAGAATCTCCAATGTCAAGTTGACGTTCAGAGCGATGCTTGTCAGCAACTTGTTTCATGCGGTGTTGAGCTCGTAGTAAATGAAACTTGAGGATCAGTAGCATATCTTCTCGTTCTTGTAGACTACGAGCCACGACTGCAACCTTAGATTCACCTAGAAGATATGGTAGATGCACCGGTGGGGCTTGACCATAAACTGCCTCAAACGGACTAAGCTGAGTTGAAGTGTGAAAGTTTGTGTTATACCAAAATTCCGCCAAGGGTAACCAGTTGCTCCACAGTTGCGGTTTCTCACTACACATGCACCGTAAATATGTCTCCAAACACTTGTTAACCACCTCTGTTTGTCCATCACTCTGAGGGTGATACGCACTAGAAAACTTTAGCTCAACCCCTTGTAGAGAGAAGAATTCCTGCCAGAAGTTACTAACAAAGACCGTATCTCTGTCACTCACAATGGAATGAGGACAACCATGAAGCCTGAACACCGTATCCATAAAAGCTTGAGCAACAGACATTGCAGTATAGGGGTGTGACAAAGCCATGAAATTAGCCGCCTTAGTGAGCCTATCAACAACCACAAATATCACTGACTTGCCTGATGAAACTGGAAGTCCTTTGACAAAATCTATTGAGAGATCAGTCCAAATTGTCTTCGGAATTAAGAGAGGTTGCAGTAAACCAGGATAAGCAGCAGTATCATACTTACATTGCTGGCACACTGCAAAGCTTATTATATATGTCTGAGTATCAACCGCCATATTCTTCCAAAAAAACAACGCTTTTACCTTTTTGTAAGTAGCATCTCTACCGGAATGACCTCCGGTTCCTGAACAATGCACCATTGCAAAATGGAGTTGCGTAGCTGCACGTCATTTGGGACCACAATCTTGCTTTTTCTACGCAAAACTGACTGCACCCACAAATAATGTCGCTTTGCTGCAGGGTTTGCCTGCAACTCACTAATGAACTTCTTAAGTTCTGCATCTATGTCATAATGAGCCTGATTATCCTTCATGAGATCGCATTCCAAAACTGACATGGCCATGTGTAGCACCTCAGCTCCTTCAACTCGAGACAAAGCATCAACATTTATATTATCCTTGCCTTGTTTGTATTGAATCTCGCAATCAAATTCCAAAAGCTTAGGCAGCCAATGCCGCTGGATAGGCGTGTTCAATCTCTGCTCCAGAAGGTACTTCAAACTTCTTTGGTCAGTTTTGATAATAAAATGGTTTGGTAAAAGATAGTGGCGCCATTTTTGGACCGCAAAGACCACTGCTAACAGTTCTTTCTCATAGATTGACAAGTTAAGCTGCTTCCCTTTCAAATGGTGGCTGATGAAAGCCAAAGGATGGCCTTCCTGCATTAGAACAGCTCCAATGCCACTAGAACAAGTGTCAGTTTCGACCAAAAAAGGTTTAGTGAACACTGGAAGTGCTAACACCGAAGCTTGACTTAGAGCAACTTTAAGGTTCTTGAATGCTTCGAAAGCTTCTTGAGACTAAATAAATGAATCCTTCTTAGTCATTGACGTTAAAGGACGCGCGATAGTGCTAAATGTTTTGACAAATCGCCGATAATAGCCTGCTAAACCCAGAAAACTGCGTAGTTGTTTCAAGTTAGAGGGAATGGGCTAGTTTGCAACAGCGTTGACCTTGGCAGGGTCTGTAGATACCCCACCAGCAGCAATAAATTCCTCAAATACTCAACCCTGTCTGTTGCAAATGCACACTTACTTTCCTTAGAAAAAAGAATATTCTGTCTCATTGTGTGAAAGACCAGGTGCAAGTGATTGATGTGGTCTTCCATATTAGAGCTGTAGACCAAGATGTCATCAAAGAAGATGATGAAAAATTTGCGCAAAAACTCCCTGAAGACATCATTCATCAAGCCCTGAAATGTAGCAGGAGCGATAGTTAGGCCAAAGGGCATAACTAAATAATCGTAATGGTCGTTGTGTGTTTTAAACGCCATTTTATGAATGTCCTCAGGCTCCATTCGAACTTGATGGTAACCTGCTCTAAGATCAATCTTTGAGAACATAGAGGATCCTCCCAACTCGTCCATTAGGCCCTCAATAAGTGGAATGGGGAACTTGTTCTTGATGGTGAGCACATTCAAGCCTCTATAGTCCAGACAAAGTCTCCAAGTTCCATCTTTTTTCTTAACAAGCACTACCGGGGATGAAAAGGGACTAGAATTAACTCTGATTGTGCCTGCAGAGAGTAGTTCTTTAACCATCTTGTCGATCTCGTCCTTCTGGTACACGGCGTACATGTAGGGTCGTTGATTAACCGGATCCGACCCCTCTTTCAAGACTATCTTGTGGTTGTGGCCTTTACGAAAAGGAGGCAGTGCAGTAGGCTCTTCAAAAATGTCGAAGAAAGTATGTTTTAACTCCAAAATAGCTGAATTGTTATCATTGTTGCGTTTTCTCATTCTCCACAGCACATAACATTGCATCTTTTTCTGTATTACTTCTTGAGAGCAAATCACAGAAAGTTGAACTGCTTCCTCTTAATTTTTGCTAAATTTAGACGCCGTAATTGTTATGACTGATCCTTCTTTAATTCCATGAAGAAGTATCTTATAATTTTTCCACCAAAAGCCCATTTCCAACTTCGGCAGATTCCATGTTGTGTCTCCCAGGGGTGCTAACCACTGAACTCCAAGCACCATATCACATCCTCCCAAAGGAATGAGCATGAAATCATCCTGAAACGTAGTACCCTGGAAGGACCATTGAAATTGCGGAACCTTACCCTGCACCTCAAGTCTACTACCATCCGCTACGGCAACAAGAGTAATTCCAGCTGTTTGTACTGCAACGCCCAACTTCTTTGCAGTTCTCGGGTCCATGAAATTGTGTGTGGAGCCTATATCCATTAAAATGAACATTACCTTCTTCCTGTGGATTCCCCTCACCTTCAAAGTTCTATAGTCTGCAATTCCTGCTACTGTGCTTATTGAACTCTAGGCATATCCTTGTCTTCCTCCAATGCCAATTGTTCCCCAATCACATCAGTATCCTCACTCTCCTCTTCTACTTCAATCATGAAGATTTGTGATTTTTTATGCTTCAGATAGTTATCCGGTGTGTACTTTTCATCGCAAATAAAACATAATCCCTTTGCTCTTCTGGCACTCATTTCTTCTTGAGATAGAAATTTCCTTACTGGCTTCTGGACACTGGAACCAACATTTTCCTGTGGAGTCTCCTTCTTGTTTTGAGGAAAATGTTTAACCGTTTCCGTCGTATTGCCACTACTTCCCTGCTTCGTATGAGACACCCCCGTCGTTGCTGTCTTAGGTGTAGGATGAGCCTTCTCATAGAGCCGTCCTAACACCAGACATTATCACACTGTTTGTGGCTGGAACATGCGGATGTGCATCTGAGTATCCATGCGCAACCCTGCAAGACATGCACACACCAAGTAATCCTCTCATAAAGTCACCCTCGTCCTGATCAAGTCAAATTTCAGATGATAATCCATGATCTCGTCAGTTTCCTGCAAATGCCTTCAACTCTGCAATCGGATCTTCCAACACATCCACAAACCTCTCCCTCATTAATAGCTTATACGAACCCCAATCATATAACAAACTCTAACCAAACAGAGTCTGAACTAAAGCATGGTACCATACTGCAGCATGACTATCAAAATGCATAGGTGCCATCCTTACCTTAGAATCACTTGGTGTAGAGTCTAGAACAAAATAGTCCTCTGCCTTATAGATCCATTCCAAAAAATGATCACTGTCAAACCTGGGGAAATCCACCCTTCCTAAGCAAGTAACTCATGGGTAGTGACCAGGACCAAAAAAATCCACCGCCATGTTGTTGCTCAAAAACCCCACCACTCGCATCTGGCATGGCCAACACTGCCAGAGGACTACGCGCACCTTGAGACCTCGAGCTTGAGGAAGCCTGCTGACCAGGAATCATCTTGATCATATGAATCATGTCGGCAATTTTTCGATCTAGCTTCCGATCTTGCTCTACAATCGCCAAATCTATCGCTTTGGTGCGATCGAGTAAGTTCCTTGCTTTTCCAGGGTTTTCTGCTTCACACTCCAATGTATGAGAACCATCACCGATGATGTCGTTCTTGTTCACCTGTGATCGCGTCTCCACCATGTTTCCAAGGATGCGATAGCTCTGATACCAATGTTAACGTTTAATCAAAACATACTCGCAACGGTAAAACAGAGTAAACAGAGGAAAACAGAGGAAATGACAGAGTTGCTTATTTGTTGAAATAATCCGATAGAATGAAACAACGTTCACTGGGAACGCAGATTCACCTTCTCACCTGCAAAAGTCTCGGAAGAGATGCTCCAGCAAAACGATGAGGGAAGATAGTTCTAGAAAGTTCTTAAAAGTTTACAACTCTGAAAATGCATAAAAGATAATGATGAGGTAACACTGCTCTTATACTGCCACCACATTAACAGTGTTAACCTCTTATTCCTGTTACTTGACGTTGAAAACCTGCAACTTCTGCCACCTGCACATTGGCAGCTTTATTATTCCTTCTTCACGCGCCCGTCACTCTCTTATCCAAAACCATATGCTCCACGTGCGCTAAATGCCTCATTCGCTATATCAAAACCCCCCCTGTTTGAAGAACCTTGACCACAAGGTTCAAAAGCCTGGAACTTGCGTTGTAGATCATACAAAAACTCCCAAGTAGCTTCCTCCACAGTTTCATTTTTCCACTGTACCGATACCTTTGTAACAGCACGGCCGTGACGTTTAACCATTTGGCGATCCAAGATTTGCACTGATTCCTTGACAAAAATATATAAAACGATAGTTGGTAACTGTGATGAAGTAGGAACATCACCAACCGCTGCCTTGATCTGTGAGACATTAAAAACCGGATGGATCAAGAAGGAGTCTGGTAACTGAATTTTGTAGGCCACCTTACCACATCGGTCAATAACCTTATAAGGACCGTAATATTTTAGAGCCAACTTCTGAGTAGACCTCATCACAACATAACCTTGACGATATGGTTGCAGCTCCAGGTCACTCTCTTATCCAAAACCATATGCTCCACGTGCGCTAAATGTCTCATTCGCCATATCAGCTCCACCACAACAAACCCTAATTGGGCAATAAACGAAAAGACTCAAACACAAAACAAGATTGCTTAAAATTCCCCAATTTTCTCAGATTCGTCTCTTTTTAACACCAAAATACATGGACACATTACAAAATTCAAAAACCTAAGATAAGATTATAAGGAAAAACAAATATATCAAATTGGGTTTGATCAATTCTCTTACAGGGAACGTGATCTGAGAGTGAAAAGAAGAAAAATGAGAGCTTACCTTCGAGAGAAAGCTAGGAATAAGCTCACAAAATCTGAAATCCAAAGGAAAATGCCGCCATCAAATCTCTTACCAAGGTTATTTGATTGTTTCACCTCTCATGTCTTCTTCTTCTTCTTCTTCGAAGCTTTGGCTATCGACATGAATCGAGAGAGACGAGAGAGTGAATCAGACAATAAAAAAATAAAACAAAACTTTTTTTCATTTTTTTTTTACTCAGCCAATCACAATAAACATCTAATTTAACGACCGATGATTAATAAAACTGAGCTTTATTGCATTATATTTATTCTATTTTATTATTAGCAAATTTATAAGAAATTCGCTAGATACACTGTTGGAGGTGGTTTATTCAATATGGATGCTCTTCAGAAAGATTTGTTTTTCCTCTCTTATCTTTATCTCACAATCACATTAACATATACATATATATGCGTTGTAAATTTACAAGAGAAGCTAATGTATAGTTAAGAGCATCTCCATTAGTTATATTCGATAAGTGCCTAAAGATTTTCTTTTATAATTAATTCTAATATTATGTAACTGTGGGTGTCTTAAAAGTATCAGAAAATGTTTTAAGTATCTATTTGAAAACATTTTTGTTTACTTCCAGACACTCTCAAGACACTTTTAATTAAATAATATTAAAATTAATTATACAAAAATAAATAGACACTCAGCAAAAAATGACTCATGGAGATGGTCTACAACCATCTTCATCTGTGACAGTTTGGAGATGTCTTTTAAAACTTTTAAATATAAAAATAATAAAAAATATTATAAACTTGTGTTATCTCACTAAAATTGGTGTAGGCGCATGGACATTTAGATTCCAACATGTGCAAGTGTTTCTAAATTTAATATTAAAATATTTTTAAGACATAATTAAAGAGATGACCGATAATGGTGTTCTAAAGAGCATTTTTATTGGTGTAGCCCTGAGACGGATCAAGATATGTGTTTTTTTAGGGTATCCAGATTTGTTCCGGATCCGGCCGGATACACGAAATCACTATCTGAATTTGGCTCCGAAAATTCCGGATTCCGGATATCCTTAAAAAACCGGATATCAGCGGATATCTGGATCCGATCTAAACTTTTTTTTCATTGATTTCGCCATGTCTTTTTCTCTCTTTCAACTCCTTTACTCTAGATCCACTCTCATTCTCTCTGTCTTTTCCTGTTATTTACCCTCATCTCTCTTTCTCGTTAGATCTCGATCTAGGCTATAGTTACGTTGGATTTTTGTGGCGAGAGAATAGCGGTTTTGTTCTGCATAGCTGATTCAGCGAACCTCTTTGTCGTGGAAGCCCATTCGTTTTCAGATCTTGTAGATCCGCGAATCAAAAAAAATGATGAACAGACAAATCGAACAGAAGAAGTGTTAGATCTGTTAATTTCTTTCTTTTCATAATTGTTTCAGTTCATTCCCAAATTAAAAAACAGTGAAAAATCGAGAAAGGAGAACAAAAAAATATCTAGTAAAGTGAACTGCTCCTCAAATTCTATGAGAGAGAAAGAGACTAAAAAGCTTAATGGACCAGTTAATGACTTTGACCCATACGAATATTCTATAGCCCATTAATACTCAATAGTCCACTAATAATATTAGACCCATTAACAATACATCCGGATCCCGGATATCCGGTGCACATTTTTGTATTATCCGGATCTGGCCGGATCCTTAGTTTTAATATCCGGATCTGGATCCGCTTGAGTGGATATCCTATTTTTTGGAACGGATCCCGGATTGGATGCCAAATACTGGATAATAGGTCTCAGGGCTAGGTATAGGTGTCTTTAAAAAAAAAATATATATATATATATATTGTCATCCTAACATTAATTAAAACATTGGTAACCCAAACCTGAGGAAAATTGATTACAAAAATAGTATCCGACACTAACAGTCTAGAAGAACGAGCTAAACAATCAGCCTTCACATTGGACGTCCGAAAATCTTGAAGAGAGTAAAAGAGGGCAAGAAGGCACTAAGAGCATCTCCAACCCATCTCTATATTTTTCTCTATTTAAGAGGCAAATATAGAAATCCCTATTTTAGAGGTAAATTTGCTCCAACCTACCTCTATTCTTATAAAGAAAAAAATAGCAATCTCAATTTAATAGGTGACAATAGAGGTGGGTTGGAGTAAAACTCACTTCTATTATAGAGTTTCTCTACTATAGAAGAAAATATAGAAAAACTCATTGGAGATGGTCTAAGTGCCTGGGATATCCAAGGAATTCTGGTGAACCCCAGGATAACCCTTAAGACTACATTGGCCTCCTCCCACAATAATTGTTCGCCTAAAGCCTGATTAATAATATCTAATGGGTCTGACTGAATCCCTTAAAAGACCTTTCTATTCCTATCCTTCCATAAGAACAATACAAGCCAGGGTATTTAATGATGAGTAGCTCCTAGAGCCAGAGAGAAAGTCCCACACCCAAAAATAATTCCAAAGTTGAGTACATCGACTCAGTTGGAAAACTTTCTTGAGGCAACGCTACCAAAACCGAATCCAAAATTTGACGGGAATGTGAACACTAAGAGTGTATGATTAATCATTTCTGCCGCAAAATCACATCTTTTACACAACACGTATCACAATGAACTCCCTGATAAGCTAAGTGTTCCGTCACTGGGAGAGAACCCCACGCTAATATTCCAAAAAAGTGTTTAATTTTTGGCGGGAGGTTCCAAGCATGAGCCTTTAAGGCAGTATAACTCGGACTGTACTTGATTTTGGCCGTCATGGCTTGAGCTAACTTATAACCCGACTTAACTGAGTACGCTCTAGATTTTGTATAATGCCATACCAGCCGGTCTGGCTTGAACAATTTGCTAATAGGCAAACTTCTAATAACTGGATATCCTCCTCATCGATAAACTCTTGGAGAATAGGCAAATGCTACTATCTAGAAAACGGATTAATCAAGTGATTAACCATTAAGTTTGGATGTAATTGTTGACCCCTACCATATGCTGGTCTAGGATGTTGGTCAGGAATCCAAAGATCGCACCAAACCGAAATACTACACCCTGACCCTAACATCCATCGTGCACCTCTTTCCACTAAACTTTTAGTTGAGAAAATACTTCTTCACCAAAATGAAGGATAGTACGGCTTTCTTACCAGCAATGGGTGTTTATTCCTAAAATAACGACCCTTAAACACCCGAGAAAATAAGGTCTCTGGGAATTGAATTAAATGCCAATACTGCTTAGCCGACAATGCATTATTGAGTTTATCCAAATAACGAAACCCCAATCCGCCATCAGTTTTATCTTTACACATTTTGTCCCATGCCACCCATTGAAGACCCCGATCTTTCCCATCATAATTCCACCGGAAATTCGAGATAGCACTTGTTAACTTTGTTGTTAAATCCTAAGAGAGTTTAAAACAAGACATAACATGTGTTGGAAGGGCCAAGGCTACCGACTTAATCAGAACTTCCTTCCTTCCCTTGGATAAGTATTTAGCCGTCCAGCCATTAACCCAATCATTCAACATGTCCTGAGCATTACCGAAAACTTTATTTCTTGAAACCCCAAGATTCTCGGGAATACCCAAATAGGAGACCATACCCCTCCCTTAGAAATCTCAATCCAATTTTAACTTATCCTTAATCGCAGTTGTAACTTTTTTACCAAACATAATAGAAAAATTTGTCAACATTTACCTCCTGACCGGAAGCTTTACCATAGTTAGCTATGATATTCATGACCGTTGAAAATTGTTCTTCATCTGCTTTACAAAAAACAGACTATCATCCGCAAAAAAAGCAAATGGGAAATAGGAGGACAATTGCGGGCAAGCTTAATAACAGTAATTTTTTCCTCCCTCTCTACCTTCTTAATAAAAGAATTAAGCAAAGACTTAGAATTAAAGTATAGAATAAATGAAATATAAATCTAACAACCCCTAAAATTGCCACCTAAACTAAGATCATCTCCCCCCCCCTTTGATTATCCTTTTAAACCCAACTAGAAAACTACTCTAGTATGTTTAAGGAAATCATCAAAGCAAGGTTGAATAAACTCATAAACATAAAAAAATAAATAGAGAAAAGAGTTTTAGATATTACTTCAATGATTATAAACAAGGTGTAAGATCTTCTTCCTTTAGAAACAATAATAAAAGTAAAACGAATATAAAGAGAACTGGTGGATCTTCAAAGCTTCAAAGGAACGGCAAGCAAGAGAGCTTCTCTGGTCTTTCTAAATGCATACTAAAACTATAGCTAAAATGGGTAAATTAATGATGTTATCAATAAGTAACCGAACTCACACACCACATTATCCATGAATCCATTTTGCATTAAAGCCTAAACTAACTAAGACCACCTCCAAAAAGTTACATTCTACACGGTCATATGCCTTACTCATATCTGTCTTGAAAGCCAAAAAATCCGATTTACATAACCTATTAGTTCCATGAAACATCTCTTGAGCAATCAGGATACTGTCCATGATTAACTGTCCTGAAATGAAAGACGATTGAATTTCCAAAATTATTTTATGTTACATATTGTCTTAGATATTTTTTATGATTAATTTATTATTAGTTAATTGAGTGTCTTAAAAAAGAGATGTTAAATGGTTTTTTGTAGACTTGTAATGGATAACTAAAGTATTAAATACTAATTATTTTTCTTATTTTATAAGTCACTAAAAAATATTAAAGAATCAAAGAGTAGAAAAGAGAGTAGAAATGAAAAAGAGTTTCTCAAGGTAGATAATTAAGAGCATTTACAATAGGAATTTCTCACAAAATTTTCTAACTTAAAAGAACTTTAAGAAAATGTTTACCGAATAAAAAAAAAGAGAAACTTTCCCATACATGAATTTCGAGCCAATATCATCTTTTCAACTCTCCGGCGTCGATGTAGCTATGGCTCGTCGGTGTAGCTCCGGGTCGTCAGCGTCGGGGGATCTTGCTGCTTCTCTCTGCTTCTTTCTCCTTTTTAGCTCTTCCTTATTAACCTTTTTCCCATTTTTCCTAATCTTTTGCTACCTTTCTCAATCTATTATGTCAACTCCAAATCTGGGAAATTCCTCAATCAACAGTTGGATCAGGATTCCGGTCAAACTCTCCACCTTATCTATGTACCCTGTCTTACTATCTGCGAATCTGAAGTCCTCTGCACTACACAAATCACGTTTTGTAATTTTGTTTTCACATGGAAACTTCACCTTGGCTTCGTTGATGGCAGAAGAGCTTGTGCTTGTACCATCAGCTGTGTCTCGCCGGGGGAGGATGTCGACGGCGTACGGCAAGGGTTTTTTTAGGACCACCATTTTCAGTTCTTCTTGGACCTCCGCTTCAATGACAAACTCTCCAACAGTTGGATCATTCATTGCAAATCCTGGTAATTCCTCTGACCAGCCGCCGTGCATCGAGCTGTTTGTGGCCACCAAAAGGAAACCCTACTTTTTCTTACCAAAAGGAAACCCTACTTTTTCTTAATGGACCTGATTCATGAAGTCGGTCCATTAACAGTTTCTCACCTTCAGTGTAGTGACCCTCACTACGGAATAAAATTTTCCTGACGAATTGACCCGGAAGGGGATCAAAAAGGAAGGAAGTTACGGGAGACGGGAAAGAACCCGCTAAAAATAATATTTTATTAAGCGGAGTTAGTGGAGTTGAAGAAATTAATTAAATATTCATAGTGGAGGAACCACTAATGAATTATTTAATTGGTGGAGAGGAAAGTGGAGAGGAATATTCCCACCCACCCGATTTTTGTCCCAAGTTAGTGGAGGAATTATTTAATCACTCAAGAGTGTGAGTGGAGAAGAATATTCCTAGATGCCATCGAAAATGTGTGAGTGGAGGAGAATATTCTTGATTCCCTGGAGAATTTAGTGAGCGGAGGAGAATATACTTTGACGCCATGCGAGTTGGGTGAATGTAAGCGTGACACATCGCCCCCTGAGGTGTCATCACCACACGCCTGAGACATGAGAAGGCGACACCTCACCTCTTTTGCATGTCTCCACTACTTCACTCAAGACTCTATAAATAGCCTCATTCTTTCTCATTTGGAGAAGAGAAAATAAAGGAGTGCCAAGGGCTGTCGAGAGTGCGAGAGAAGAGAAGGGAGCGAAGCTCTGGAGAATTGTTTTGAGAAGTCTCGCCGATCAGTTGCTGCATCTGCAAAGTGAAGATTGAAGCTACCAAGGATTCCAACGGTTTCCTCTTGGGTTCTTCGACAATCTGTGAATTCATGGAGCATAGATCTGAACTAGATTGTTGTCAACGACTCAATCTAGTGTCAGTTTGCATGTGCATATAGTTGCATTTCTGCTTGATTTTCTTGTTAGAATTTCTTGTGTTTTGCATGCACCTTGAGTTGGTTGCTCAGTGTGGGATGTGCTCCATGGTAGATCTTATGCATGATTGCGGATCTGCATTTTAGATATATTGCATGTGAGGTTAAGTGGTGGTATTTAGTGATTTATAAGTTCTTTAAGGCTTATAAACTTGAATACCCACTTTTGGTGAGGACTTGGTGTGTTATAAGTTCTTTAAGGCTTATAAACATAAGTACCCATGAAAATAGAAGGTCTTAGTGTGTGGCATTGTGACAGGAGGTTCAACAGCCATAAGCACACTATGACAGGGATATGTCTGACCTTCGCCCGGTTGGTTACGACATGCATCATACATAAGTGTTGTGTTGCATGTCGAATGCTCGGAGAGACTTGGTTAGCTACCATGGCCGGAGCTCTACACGACGGTGTAGTTATGTGGAAATCTCCGATTGCATGCCGAGGTGGATGCAATGCGGAGAAAATGGGTGATTGGCGAGAGGCAGCATATATGGGCCATAGTAAACTTGTTTAAAAATATTTTCTTTTTATTCAAGTTTGCATGTTTGTAGATTGCTTGCATTTGTTGCTTTTAGCTTCTGCATGTTTTCTCTGCTTGATTGCTTGTTGTGTGTTGCATGATTGATTCCGTGTGATTTTGGGGTTGGGATGAGAATCTAATCTTCTGCAGGGATCCCTGTTACTCACTAAGTAATCTTAGATTACTTATGATAGTGTTTGTCCTGCAGGCAACCAGTAGAGGGTGTTAGAGGGCGTGTTGGACGATAGGAGCCCGGAAAGTAGATTTTGTGCATTTGTGTAAAGAAAAAGTATGTTATATTTTATAAGAAAAATCTGTATAATCTTTTTGGCAATAGGTCTGGCCATAAACGCTTCAAATATTTTGCTAAGACTTCTGAATTATTTTATTTAATAAAAGAATCGGTTTTATATTCGAATACGAGTATCGGCTCATAGATCCTTGTCCGGGACAGCGCAACACTTGGGCATCGCGAAGGTATAAAAGCCTAAGTGGTGTCTATAGTGGTGGAGACCTCGCTGATGGTCCGGCCAAGGCCATAAATGGGGTTTAGAACCTTGGCCGGGTCGTTGGTGGTTGTTTCCAAGTGACGTCTCAGGGCCGTTCTGGGTATTTCCGGCCATAAGACGGTTCGGGGGCGTTACATTCAGCCCATCTTCCAAAAAACCAAGTCCACCTATTCAAATTCATTGACAAACTCTAGCTCATAATTAGCTCTAGATTGTGTCTATCTTCTCTTTGGCCGAGACTCTTCTCGAGCGATAAACCAATTAGACTGCTAGGTTTTCTCATTCAGTTAGTTAGATCTCTAGTATCTGCTCTTATATGGTAATCACCTCTGCTCCCGTGGTTCCGAGGTTTCTTGACGTTTCAGCTCTAAACTCTTATTGCCAACAACTTGATTATGGCTATAGAAGACTCTTAGCCAATAGTCACCATTTGTCAATACTAGCAAGCGACTTTAGCCACCATTCAAAGACCTTCAATCCTATATGCTTTGCTTTTCTGAAACCATTAGAAAGCATCACCCTTCTTTCGCCGGTAAAATTGAACTATAACTTGTCCATGTCATGCTAACTACAAAATTTGTGTGGAAGCCTTAATCTCCATGGTTATGGCTCTTATGCGAGAGAGACTCTACCTGTTATGTTACGGTGTGAGATATACCTTTGGTGCATCCTTTTGATAGCTTCTTTTGAGAGTTTCTTTGCTCCCAAGTTCATGAAGTTTCATGGTTTGGCCTTTAACTACTTAAAGGAGCTTTTTTCGCGCCAGCAAGACGCTTAGCAATGAATTCATTATCAACATCACCTAGTCTTTATTTGATAGGGACCATCTAGTTTTCATTGAACTTCTCGTGGAAAACTTATCGACACACCTTGACCTCTCATGTAACATTTTCTTTTTAGCTTATGCTTCAAAGCTTTTTTGGATTAATCGTCGTTTTATCTTATTTTATTTTTTTGTGATATTGAGAAATGTTTTTGTATCTTTTGTTTTAGACTTTAGATCTCTGTACCCTGCTCTTATAGTTATGTAAATGAAATCAAATATTTCACCCCAAAAAAAAAACTTTAAAAGGCATTCTCATTTGTTTTGAAAAACTTTTACAATAAAAATTATTATTTTATATTTTATTAATTTTTTTGTTGATGATAAAATTGGATGAGAGACTACCAATGCAAATGGTCTAATAACAAATCTGTAAGAAACCACAGTAATACAATATCATGTTTTTAATGACAAATTTAATTTTAAAAATAAAATTTTAAAACATAACTAAATAATATTGGAAATTTTAATATTTTATTAATTAGATATATATCCAAATCGGTCTCTCCACCATCTTATTCTCCTTAATAATAGACTTTTATCACTATTGATCATCATCTTCTTAGGTTTCACTATTCTTAATATTCTAGTTCTTCATGTTTCATTCCTAATCTCTTGATTTGATACTTTCTTCAATATCATTCTCTTTATAATTACGGTCTAATCAGTTTATATATATAGCTAATGGATAATAAATAACATAAACAAATTTTAATAATTTTGTTGACAAAATAGCATATCCATCCGTACGGATGATGGCATCTACAAAAAATGGTTTATATACATCTTGAGAGTTGTACACAATAAATACATAAATAAATACAAATTTGTCCTGTTACTAAATAAGTAAATAAAGATTACGTGCCTATCTCAAAGCTGATGTGTAAGAAACATGCACACAAATAAGCCATGCAAAATGAAATGTGTCGAGTCTGTTCATTAATATGTTTTCTTTACAGCGTGAAGACATAAAAGTAGCAATTCAAGTGTGTAAACTGTACATAGTCGATTCTATATACCTGGTTCTTGTTAGAATCAATTTATCCTTCAATAACTTTAAATAAACAAAATTCAAATAAATATTCTATAAATAGCTTTACATAACGCAAGTAAGAAACCACAAAAAGTAGGAAAGAAAAACAAAAATGGCTCGAGTCTCTTCTCTTCTTTCTTTCTCCTTAACACTTTTGATATTTTTCCATGGCTCCACAGCTCAGCAGTTTCCAAACGAGTGCCAACTCGACCAGCTCAATGCGCTCGAGCCATCACACGTACTGAAGAGTGAGGCTGGTCGCATCGAGGTGTGGGACCACCACGCTCCTCAGCTCCGATGCTCAGGCGTCTCCTTCACACGTTATGTCATCGAGTCTAAGGGTCTCTACTTGCCCTCTTTTGTTAACACCGCGAAACTCTCCTTCGTGGCTCAAGGTACGTACGATTCTGTCTATTTCGAGACTCGAATTCGTGACTCTATGGTCCATGCTCTTTAGAACAAATACATTGTTAGGGATTCATATTTTGATCAAAAATGCACTATATATAGGAAGAGGTCTTATGGGAAAAGTGATCCCCGGATGCGCCGAGACATTCCAAGACTCATCAGTGTTCCAACCACGCCAAGGCAGACAGTTCGAGGGTCAGGGTGAAGAAGGTCAAAGCCAAAAGTTCCATGACATGCACCAGAAAGTGGAGCACATAAGGAGCGGTGACACCATTGCCACAACACCCGGAGTAGCACAGTGGTTCTACAACGACGGACAGCAACCACTTGTCATCGTCAGCATCTTCGATCTAGCTAGTCACCAGAACCAGCTCGACCGCAACCCAAGGGTACATATAAACCAAAACCTCAAAAATATATCATTATCTAGTCACAAAATAACAAAAAAGTGATGTGCTTTTTTTGGTGTGTGTTATGAAGCCATTTTACTTAGCCGGAAACAACCCACAAGGCCAAGTATGGCTACATGGACGAGAGCAACAGCCACAAAAGAACATTTTCAGTGGATTCGGACCTGAGGTTATTGCTCAAGCTTTGAAGATCGATCTTCAGACAGCGCAACAACTTCAGAACCAAGATGACAACCGTGGAAACATTGTCCGAGTACAAGGTCCATTCGGTGTCATTAGGCCACCTTTGAGGGGACAGAGACCTCAGGAGGAGGAAGAAGAAAGAGTAGGTAACGGTTTAGAGGAGACCATATGCAGTGCCAGGTCCGTTGATAACCTCGATGACCCGTCTCGTGCTGACGTGTACAAGCCACAGCTCGGTTACATCAGCACTCTCAACAGTTACGATCTCCCCATCCTTCGCTTCATCCGTCTCTCAGCCCTCCGTGGATCTATCAGTCAAGTAAGTTAAAAATATATATTATATAATATAACTAAAAACCAAGTAACATTTGCATGCATATGAATGAGGATGGATATATTGAAAAGTTCGGTTCGGTTTATCTGAAACTCTATAACCAGTTTAATTGAGTTTCAAAATATTTTGGTTTGGTTGGTCTCAGTTAAGGTATCGTTCGCTATAATTATATGTCCATTTCTACATTTAAACATGACTCTTCAAACGTGTTTGCGTGTAGAACGCAATGGTGCTTCCACAGTGGAATGCAAACGCGAACGCGGTTCTTTACGTGACAGATGGGGAAGCGCAAGTACAGATCGTAAACGACAACGGTGACAGAGTGTTCGACGGACAAGTCTCTCAAGGACAGCTTATTGTCGTACCTCAGGGTTTCTCGGTGGTGAAACGCGCAACAAGCGACCAGTTCCGGTGGGTCGAGTTCAAAACAAACGCAAACGCACAAATCAACACTCTTGCTGGACGAACCTCAGTCATGAGAGGTTTACCATTAGCGGTCATAACCAATGGGTTCCAAATCTCACACGAAGAAGCAAAGAGGGTCAAATTCAACACACTCGAGACTACTTTGACTCACAGCAGCGGCCCAGCTAGCAACGGAAGGCCAAGGGTGGCTGCAGCTTAAGAGCTTAAAAATGTGGCGTTTAACAGTGAGCCTCTACGGCTCTACTGTTAAAGGAAGTTAAATAGTAATAATAATGTAACTAGTTTTTGTCGAGGTTTTTACTTGTAAAATGCAACTTCTTTTCTGAATAAAATCTCTTTTTGTTTTTCTCGATCGTCTCTTTATATTTTACCACTGTTTAAATTTTAAAACCTTTTATAATTTATATATTATACATACTTATTGAAATCTTGAGAAAATGAGAACTTTTTTTGTTGAAGAGAACTTAACCTTTATCATATTCGAGTTTATATGACCGTTAAATTGGGAGATCAATGAGATTGATCCAAACCGAGTCGAGATCAACGAAGACTATGAAGGGATCAGGTCGAGGTTTGGTAATGGAAGTGTTGTGGATTTGTCAATATATTAATTTAGGAAATTACCATTATTCCTATATCTATATAAACCGATGTCGTTATGTTACGAGAGTCTAACAATAATTCTTCATAAATACTTTGTGTTCTTATTTTCGTTATTTCATGAAAGTCAAAGATCTAACCTCTTGCACTTTTGATTAAAATTCAAAACCTAGCTTAACCCCCTACTACAAGAAAGTAGGTTGTATTTGACGGCCAAATCCATCGATTAGCTGTCGTCTACAGGTTGTATCGACAAATTTCCAATGAAGTTGATCAGTGTTTTATGGTGTGGATAAAATTTTCGTCGGATTGTCGGTCAGAAAATCCGTAGGTAATTAAGTTTTTGGGTAATAATCCATTATTTGGTTAACAAAAAAGTGTCATGTAACTGAAGCGTGTCTAATATGAGTTGAAGAGATGTCAAAACAGGCAGTACCGGTTGATATTCCACGTCTATCAACTAAAGATTCCATGCAACCACTTTGAAAAAAGTTTAAAATCTCTCAATCCAGCTTTCAACGTACGGAAAGATTCACCTATACCTATCTTGTAAGCTCTCTCAATAGTCTGTGAAGATATTACTCACTTGTTGGATAAGCTTCATCATTGCTTGGAGCCTAAAATATCCTTATCAAGTTGGATAATTGGACAAGAAGGCTCATCATCATAATCTTATTTAGAGTTAGGAGGTATCTAGTTCTAATAGGAATATGATTAGTAAAGGATTTCTAGTTCTATAAATAAGATTGTTGAATTGTGATAATTATTAAAAAAAGCATAAGAGCTTGTGAGATGTTTAGTGAACTAAAGACCGGTGAGCAAACACTTATATATGACATCTACTTTATTCCTAAACTAAAGAGCAATATTTTGAGTTTGGGACAGGCAACCAGGTATGGCTGTGATGTTAGGATGAGACAGAACTACCTAACACTACACATACGATTCTTATGGAATAAGGTCTCCTAACAGACTTTATAGAATAAATCTCAAAATTGGTAAACCGGCCTGCTTACATTCAAGAAGCGAAGAAGAGACATGGAGATGGCATGCAAGACTCAGTCATATCAGTTTCAAAACCATCAGAAACATGTCAACAATGGAGATGGTCTTTGGACTGCCAAAGATTGATAAGGAGAATCAACTATGCGAGTCATGCCTAGTGTGTAAGTGATATATCATGGTTTTTGTGGTTTTTAACCATGATATAAGGAGTCTTTTAGTGTCTTTTCATTTGTTTCTAGATTGTTTTTGAGTCTTTATAGGTTTTTAGCATGAAAGGAGCAGAGTGGAGCAGTTTGGATCATTTTGGAGCAATAATCTGGAGGAAATCAGCTTGGAGTCGAATATGAGAGAGGGCATCGATCGACACTAGAGAGCATCGATCGACACCCTTGTTGCCAACGAGAAAAGAGCCAAATTTGGAAGTTTTACAAATTGCCCGAAGTTTTCCATATTTGCAAGACTAGTCCCTGACGTGTTTTAGGACATATATATATAGTTTTTAGGTTTTCAAAACCCTTAAGTTTTATTCTACCAAGTTTTATTTTTTCTGCAACCCTGAGAGATTTTTGAGAGCTATTGGAGAGAGAGATCTGCTTTGAGAGAAGAATTTCTTGAACTCCTTCCTTACTCTTTTAAATTCAATTGCATATTATTCAGAATTATGTCTTGTTCTTCATTGATTATGTCTGAGTAATTTGCTTGTTAGGTTTAGGGTTTTTCACAGGGATTTTATGAATTATTAGATCTGTTTATTTAGGATTCTTTATCTATCTAGATCTTCATCTTAGGTTGTTCTTCATATTAATCCTTGATTGGCCATCTAGAATTAATACCCTAGGAAAATAAATTGATATGAGAATATAATTGATTTTCCTCATAAAACCTTTTGATGAGCAAAATTATTTATTGCAAAGAGATTTGATTTAATAATTTTGTGAGCAATCTAAACCTGATTTTATTGCTGATTTATTACCTAGAATTTTACAAAGAGATTTGGATTTTCTGGTTTTAAATTTAGATATTATTTGCAGTGAGAACTGATTTAATTTACAAAAGTGTTTAGAGTTCTAGATCTGTTCTTAATTGTTTGAATCCTAATTTATTATTTGATTTAATATTTCATAATTTCCTGAGAAATTCCCTAGGCTTAGCTTTTTGATCTTCTGAATTTACAACAGCTTTTATTTAATATTTTGCATTGCTTTTATTTTAATTCAATTTAATTTGTTTAGCATAATTGAAAAACTCTATAATTTATTGTGTAGACTTGAGTCCTTGTGGAATTCGACCCCTAAGTACTGCATTGACCTCTTAATTTGAGAGAGTAGCTCTAGGGTTTAATTTGAGCATATCAAATTTTGCCCCAGACTTAGCCTTTGCTTGCCCTCAAGCAAAACATAAACTTAGACCTGTGAAAGAAGTTTGAAAACAGGGAACTCACTCAATTGCATGATGATTCTTATTCACACTCTTCATTTACCTGACTCAAGAACTTACTTCTTATACTCAACCATGATTAGCATCAACATTCCTTACTCAAATCCCACAATCCTTTGGAATCTCTGAAATCTCCATTGTCATCTCATTAGTCAATATTAAAGC
Organism: Camelina sativa; assembly: GCF_030686135.1. Classification (NCBI taxonomy): domain Eukaryota; kingdom Viridiplantae; phylum Streptophyta; class Magnoliopsida; order Brassicales; family Brassicaceae; genus Camelina; species Camelina sativa. The sequence goes on along the minus strand of NC_141899.1, from coordinate 29,888,888 downwards.
ATAAATAAGGTGAATTCTTACCTTGGATGTATTGATCAGTGGCATGTGGACTCTCTTCAGGCCAAAACATTCTTCTTACATCTCCTTTCCTCTCTCTTTTCTCACTTCTTTTTATTTTTCTTTTCTTATTTTTTTCTAATCAAAGGTGTAAGCGAATACCGGAATCATCGGTAATTTACCTACCCCTCGCTTCCAAGCTTTGTGTGATCATTTGACTCAAGAGTAGAATAATGAGGTCACTGGTAATTTACCTACCTCTCTAAACTGATCAAAATCATCTCATCTTTTATTCTCTTTTTTTTTCTGATCTTTTTTTTTTGTTTAAAGCACTGAAGGGAAGAGAGAGGGGAGACATACTTTGAAAAATTGCATTGTCTTGTATGGCCTGAAGAAGAAGTCTAGTCCACTGATTTCCAACCCCAAAGTAAGAGATTAAGTCCGGTTAAAATCCTGATAAAGGTTGAGACAACGTTAGATCAATCAGATATCCATTGAATAAGGGCTTTCAGGATTGTTGATAAGGCTCATAGTTTTTCTAAGCTTCAGTTCTGAGATCAAGCATAAACAAATAATCATTAGAGTGTTAGCCAAATAAGAGAAATCATTAATCAAGATCATAATTCCCAAAGACAAAAAGAAAAATTTTGAAAAATTTGACTCAAACTTTATGGTTTTGACTGACACAACTGAAACTCAAAAACAGAAATCATAGTTAGTAACTAACCTCTCCCAGACTTAAACAACACTGTCCCCAGTGTTATCAAGTAAGAGGAAAGCAAGAATAAAAATAAAATAAATAAAAATCAAAATCAAAAGAAAAAGAAAACCTACCAGTGGGTTGCCTCCCACTAAGCGCTTGTTTTCAGTCATTAGCTTGACTGTGTTGGAGCTCAGGCATCCGGAGGATCAGAACATGGCATTGAGGTCCTCTTCATCCAAGGTGGTGTATAAGCTTTAGGTGCATGAGGCTTGCCAAGGATGTGAGGAACAGGACCAGGGTGGGATTTAGGGATTGGTTTGCCTCTCTTATGTCCTACAAAACCATCAACAGAAGAAACAAGCACTCTACGATAATCTCGTGGCTTGGTTAACTGCAAAACAGTTTTTCTCTCTTTGAAATTCTTGTTGATGATAGGAGGAGGATTAGGTGCAGAAAAGGTGTACCTTTGCCTTACCTGAGGACTCTGGAGGGTGGAATGGGAGACTTTCCGTTTGGGAACAGGTTTCTGTCTTGGAGCTTCAACTTTGGACAAGCTTTGTCTCGGATGTGGAGGAGTGTCGATCGACACCCTCTTGGTGGCATCGATCGACACTGAGCCTGATGCTCGTGTTGCAGAAACTTTTTCAACAGAAAAAGTCTGTCCATCAATAGTAGGAGCTCTCCTCAGTTTATCCATCTCAAAACTCATACTCAAACCATCCACATTCAGTGCTATGTGTCCCTTCTGCACATCTATGATGGCACCAGCTGTAGCCAAGAAAGATCTTCCTAAGATGAGAGGATCTTTAGGCTCTTGATCATACTTCAGCACCACAAAGTCAGTGGGAATCATTAAGTTGCCAACCTTAATTGGAATATCCTCTAAAACACCTTCAGGAGTTCTCCGGGAGCGATCAGCCAAGATAAGAGAAATCTGAGTTGGCTTGAATTCTGTCATCCCAAGTCTCACAGCAACAAAATGTGGCATCAAGTTGATGCTAGAGCCAAGGTCACAAAGTGAGTGAGAAAACCTTCCTGCTGAGATAGAGCAATCAAGAACAAAGCTTCCAGGATCTGGTAATTTCTTAGCAGTCCTACATTGAATGATTGCACTCACTTCCTTAGAGACAACCACCTCCTGCTTCTTCTCCTTCTTCCTCTGTGAAGGCTGGTTTAACAGAATTGCACTGACATCCTTAGTAAGCAGTGCTCCTTCTTCAGGGCTCAAACCATTGGATACCATTCTCTTTACATAGCGTTTTAGTGGTGGTGAAAGCTTCACTGCATCAATCAATGGCATCTCAATCATCACCTTGTCCATCATTGCCTTGCATCTAGCTTCCTCCATCTCCTGCTTAGACTTTCTTGGCTTGGGAAAAGGAACCTTAGGCTTGTAGACCCTTTCAGCAGCTGGAACCTGAGATTTCACAGCTTTTAGTTTCGTCTGAGATGAGTGTCGATCGATACCTAGGTGGTGTCGATCGACACCATCATCTGAAACCGAGAATTTTGTCGATTTTTCACCCAGCTCGGCAGAAGCAATTTCAACAGCATCTTCATCCCTCACAGATATGGCATTGCAAGCATGTCTGGGGTTTGACTCGGTTGTTGCTGGACATGCTTGCAATGCCAGACATGTGAGGGATGAAGATGCTGTTGAAATTGCTTCTGCCGAGCTGGGTGAAAAATCGACAAAATTCTCGGTTTCAGATGATGGTGTCGATCGACACCACCTAGGTATCGATCGACACTCATCTCAGACGAAACTAAAAGCTGTGAAATCTCAGGTTCCAGCTGCTGAAAGGGTCTACAAGCCTAAGGTTCCTTTTCCCAAGCCAAGAAAGTCTAAGCAGGAGATGGAGGAAGCTAGATGCAAGGCAATGATGGACAAGGTGATGATTGAGATGCCATTGATTGATGCAGTGAAGCTTTCACCACCACTAAAACGCTATGTAAAGAGAATGGTATCCAATGGTTTGAGCCCTGAAGAAGGAGCACTGCTTACTAAGGATGTCAGTGCAATTCTGTTAAACCAGCCTTCACAGAGGAAGAAGGAGAAGAAGCAGGAGGTGGTTGTCTCTAAGGAAGTGAGTGCAATCATTCAATGTAGGACTGCTAAGAAATTACCAGATCCTGGAAGCTTTGTTCTTGATTGCTCTATCTCAGCAGGAAGGTTTTCTCACTCACTTTGTGACCTTGGCTCTAGCATCAACTTGATGCCACATTTTGTTGCTGTGAGACTTGGGATGACAGAATTCAAGCCAACTCAGATTTCTCTTATCTTGGCTGATCGCTCCCGGAGAACTCCTGAAGGTGTTTTAGAGGATATTCCAATTAAGGTTGGCAACTTAATGATTCCCACTGACTTTGTGGTGCTGAAGTATGATCAAGAGCCTAAAGATCCTCTCATCTTAGGAAGATCTTTCTTGGCTACAGCTGGTGCCATCATAGATGTGCAGAAGGGACACATAGCACTGAATGTGGATGGTTTGAGTATGAGTTTTGAGATGGATAAACTGAGGAGAGCTCCTACTATTGATGGACAGACTTTTTCTGTTGAAAAAGTTTCTGCAACACGAGCATCAGGCTCAGTGTCGATCGATGCCACCAAGAGGGTGTCGATCGACACTCCTCCACATCCGAGACAAAGCTTGTCCAAAGTTGAAGCTCCAAGACAGAAACCTGTTCCCAAACGGAAAGTCTCCCATTCCACCCTCCAGAGTCCTCAGGTAAGGCAAAGGTACACCTTTTCTGCACCTAATCCTCCTCCTATCATCAACAAGAATTTCAAAGAGAGAAAAACTGTTTTGCAGTTAACCAAGCCACGAGATTATCGTAGAGTGCTTGTTTCTTCTGTTGATGGTTTTGTAGGACATAAGAGAGGCAAACCAATCCCTAAATCCCACCCTGGTCCTGTTCCTCACATCCTTGGCAAGCCTCATGCACCTAAAGCTTATACACCACCTTGGATGAAGAGGACCTCAATGCCATGTTCTGATCCTCCGGATGCCTGAGCTCCAACACAGTCAAGCTAATGACTGAAAACAAGCGCTTAGTGGGAGGCAACCCACTGGTAGGTTTTCTTTTTCTTTTGATTTTGATTTTTATTTATTTTATTTTTATTCTTGCTTTCCTCTTACTTGATAACACTGGGGACAGTGTTGTTTAAGTCTGGGAGAGGTTAGTTACTAACTATGATTTCTGTTTTTGAGTTTCAGTTGTGTCAGTCAAAACCATAAAGTTTGAGTCAAATTTTTCAAAATTTTTCTTTTTGTCTTTGGGAATTATGATCTTGATTAATGATTTCTCTTATTTGGCTAACACTCTAATGATTATTTGTTTATGCTTGATCTCAGAACTGAAGCTTAGAAAAACTATGAGCCTTATCAACAATCCTGAAAGCCCTTATTCAATGGATATCTGATTGATCTAACGTTGTCTCAACCTTTATCAGGATTTTAACCGGACTTAATCTCTTACTTTGGGGTTGGAAATCAGTGGACTAGACTTCTTCTTCAGGCCATACAAGACAATGCAATTTTTCAAAGTATGTCTCCCCTCTCTCTTCCCTTCAGTGCTTTAAACAAAAAAAAAAGATCAGAAAAAAAAAGAGAATAAAAGATGAGATGATTTTGATCAGTTTAGAGAGGTAGGTAAATTACCAGTGACCTCATTATTCTACTCTTGAGTCAAATGATCACACAAAGCTTGGAAGCGAGGGGTAGGTAAATTACCGATGATTCCGGTATTCGCTTACACCTTTGATTAGAAAAAAATAAGAAAAGAAAAATAAAAAGAAGTGAGAAAAGAGAGAGGAAAGGAGATGTAAGAAGAATGTTTTGGCCTGAAGAGAGTCCACATGCCACTGATCAATACATCCAAGGTAAGAATTCACCTTATTTATGCTTTAATATTGACTAATGAGATGACAATGGAGATTTCAGAGATTCCAAAGGATTGTGGGATTTGAGTAAGGAATGTTGATGCTAATCATGGTTGAGTATAAGAAGTAAGTTCTTGAGTCAGGTAAATGAAGAGTGTGAATAAGAATCATCATGCAATTGAGTGAGTTCCCTGTTTTCAAACTTCTTTCACAGGTCTAAGTTTATGTTTTGCTTGAGGGCAAGCAAAGGCTAAGTCTGGGGCAAAATTTGATAAGCTCAAATTAAACCCTAGAGCTACTCTCTCAAATTAAGAGGTCAATGCAGTACTTAGGGATCGAATTCCACAAGGACTCAAGTCTACAAAAAAAATTATAGAGTTTTTCAATTATGCTAAACAAATTAAATTGAATTAAAATAAAAGCAATGCAAAATATTAAATAAAAGCTGTTGTAAATTCAGAAGATCAAAAAGCTAAGCCTAGGGAATTTCTCAGGAAATTATGAAATATTAAATCAAACAATAAATTAGGATTCAAACAATTAAGAACAGATCTAGAACTCTAAACACTTTTGTAAATTAAATCAGTTCTCACTGCAAATAATATCTAAATTTAAAACCAGAAAATCCAAATCTCTTTGTAAAATTCTAGGTAATAAATCAGCAATAAAATCAGGTTTAGATTGCTCACAAAATTATTAAATCAAATCTCTTTGCAAGAAATAATTTTGCTCATCAAAAGGTTTTATCAGGAAAATCAATTATATTCTCATATCAATTTATTTTCCTAGGGTATTAATTCTAGATGGCCAATCAAGGATTAATATGAAGAACAACCTAAGATGAAGATCTAGATAGATAAAGAATCCTAAATAAACAGATCTAATAATTCATAAAATCCCTGTGAAAAACCCTAAACCTAACAAGCAAATTACTCAGACATAATAAATGAAGAACAAGACATAATTCTGAATAATATGCAATTGAATTTAAAAGAGTAAGGAAGGAGTTCAAGAAATTCTTCTCTCAAAGCAGATCTCTCTCTCCAATAGCTCTCAAAAATCTCTCAGGGTTGCAGAAAAAATAAAACTTGGTAGAATAAAACTTAAGGGTTTTGAAAACCTAAAAACTATATATATATGTCCTAAAACACGTCAGGGACTAGTCTTGCAAATATGGAAAACTTCGGGCAATTTGTAAAACTTCCAAATTTGGCTCTTTTCTCGTTGGCAACAAGGGTGTCGATCGATGCTCTCTAGTGTCGATCGATGCCCTCTCTCATATTCGACTCCAAGCTGATTTCCTCCAGATTATTGCTCCAAAATGATCCAAACTGCTCCACTTTGCTCCTTTCATGCTAAAAACCTATAAAGACTCAAAAACAATCTAGAAACAAATGAAAAGACACTAAAAGACTCCTCATATCATGGTTAAAAACCACAAAAACCATGATATATCAGTAAGCAAACTCGTCAAGCTGTTGCATCTGCAGCAAAATACAGAGCCACAAGAGCACTGGAGCTGCTACACGCAGACTTATGTGGATCTATATCACCAGCCACATTAGCTCAAAACAGGTATGTCTTTGTGATTGTTGATGATTACACTAGATATATCATATATGTGGACTATTTTGCTAAAGGAAAAACGTGAGGCATTTGAGAAGTTCAAAGCATTTAAAATCCTTGTGGAGAAGGAATGTGACAAGATGATCAAGACTTTGCATATTGATAGAGGAGGGGAGTTTACCTCAAGAGAGTTCCACCGTTTTTGTGAGAAAAACGGAATTTTGAGGCACGTGACAGCTCCCTACACTCCACAATAAAATGGGGTAGTTCAAAGAAGAAATCGTACCTTTATGGAGATGACAAGGAGTATCTTGAAAGCAATGAGGGTTCCTAATTACTTATGGGGTGAAGCAGATCGTCACTCTACGTATCTGATCAATAGAGTTCCTACAAGAGCTCTAAAAAATCAAACACCCTATGAATGCTTTAAAAACAAGAAACCAAGTGACGATCATCTTAGAGTTTTTGGCTGTCTTGCTCACGCAAAGATTGAACCAGTGAACATGAAAAAGCTGGACGATAGGTCACAAACGCTGGTACATCTTGGAATAGAGCCTGGATCAAAAGCTTATAGACTTTGAAATCCAACGACTAGGAGAGTTGTTGTAAGCCAAGATGTATTTTTTAACGAGAATGATGGTTGGAATTGGAAGGGAGGCAATGAGGAGGATAATAATGCACGAGGAATGTTCTGCATGACTTGAGGGAGGAGTCATTGATGGAGGTCATGGTCCATATGTTAATGGCGGTGATAAAACAGAGAACAATTCTGGGAAAAATGCTTAAGAGGAGCTAGATGAAGTTAACAATGATGAAGGATCTGATGCTGATCACGACGAAGGTGATAATCAGCCTGCAGAACCTGCAGAAATTATTCAACAACCTCAACTTCGACGATCGGAAAGACCAGTCAAGCGTCCTAGTTATCTTGATGACTATGCACTTCTAGCAGATATTTAATGCGAGAGGCTTCTACTATCTATCAATGATGAACCATTGAACTACGAAGATGCAAAAGGATTAATAGAATGGACAAAGGTGTGCGAAGAAGAAATTAGCTCAATCAACAAGAACAAGACCTGGACATTAGTAGAGACACCAAGAGGAGTTAAATTTATTGGTCTTAAATGGTTTTTTAAGATCAAAAGGAATGCAGATGGATCAATCAGCAAGTTTAAGCTCGTTTGGTTGCAAAAGGGTATGCTCAACAAGAAGGGATTGACTTCGATGAGGTATTCGCTCCGGTAGCTCGACTTGAAACAATTATGTTGCTTGTTGGTTTGGCTGCTTCTCATGGTTGGGAGATTCATCACCTCGACGTCAAGACTGCATTTCTACATGGGGAGCTCAACGAGGATGTTTATGTGTCTCAACCCGAAGGCTTTGAAAAGAAGGGAGAAGAATATAAGGTTTTCAAACTCTCTAAGGCTTAATATGGTTTGCGACAGGCTTCACGGGGATGGAACACAAATCTTGATCAGATTTTGAAAAGTCTGAAGTTTAAGAAGTGTTCAAAGGAAAGTGTTGTGTACCGCAAGACAGAGGGAACAAAGCTTCTTATAGTTGTTGTTTATGTTGATGATTTGTTCATCACTGGGAACTCGCTAGTGATTATACAAGAGTTCAAAGCATCTATGTCTTCAAAATTCGAGATGAAAGACCTTGGTAAGCTCACTTATTACCTCGGCATTGAAGTGTTGCAGAGTGAAAACGGCATTGAATTGAAACAGGAGGGATATGCAAGAAGGATACTAAAAGAAGCCAGATTGTACAAGTGTAACTTAACTCATATTCCTATGGAGTTTGGTTTAAAAATGTCCAAAGATCAAAACGAGAAGCCTAAAGCTGATGCCACCATGTATTGTCGGAGAATCAGTTGTTGAGGTATTTATTACATACTAGGCCTGATCTTGCTTTCTCAGTTGGAGTGGTGAGTAGGTATATGCAGGATCCAAGAGAATCACATGGAGCTGCACTTAAACAGATCTTAAGATACTTGCAAGAAACTTTGGCTAATGGTTTGTTTTTTAAGCGTGGAGGATCAAAGGACATTGTTGGCTACTATGATAGTAGTACCAACGTTGACCTGAATGACGGTAGAAGCACTATTGGTTATATGTTTTACTTTGGGGAATCACCAATCACTTGGTGTGTGCAAAAGCAACAGACGTTTGTCTTATCCTCCTGTGAGGCCGAGTTCATGGCCGCGACAGAAGCTGCAAAACAAGCCATTTGGCTCTAGGATTTGCTGAGTGAGATTATAGGACAGAGTACCAAGAAGATGATCTTGTACATCGACAACAAATCCGCCATATAACTTACCAAGAACCATGTGTTCCATGGTAGAACCAAGCATATTCACAAACGGTATCACTTCATCCGAGAATGTGTTGAAAATGAACAAACTGAAGTAGTGTTTATTCCTGGAGAAGAACAGAAAGCGGATATACTCACTAAAGCCCTTGCAAAGATTCAGTTCAAGGAGATGAGGAGCTTCATTGGTGTTCAAGACCTCACTAAGAAGAACTTGAAGCTTAAGGGGGTGAATGTTGGGTAAGCTTCAACATTGCTTAGAGCCTAATATATCCTTATCAAGTTGGATAAGGACAAGAAGGGCTCATCATAATCCTATTTAGAGTTAGTAGGTATCTAGTTCTAATAGGAATATGATTAGTAAAGGATTTCTAGTTCTATAAATAAGGTTGTTGAGTTGTGACAATCTTTAAAAAAAGCATAAGAGCTTGTGAGGTGTTTAGTTTTTGAGTTATATTTCTAAACATCAATAAAGACGAAATATTTTTTTTAAACACTTTTGTGCTTAAGAAACTTTATCAATCACGAGCTCGATTAAAGCATTGTTCATTAGAAAAAAAAATATAGAGTTAAACTTAAAACTTAAACACAAGCAAACTAGATCTGGTCCTAGTTGGAGAAGAACCCGATCTAGGCGGAAGAATATATCTCAAATTGATTAAGAACATGAAATCCAATTCAACAAGAAGCCAAATGCTACAGATATTAAAAATCCTGCAGATTTTGGAAATCGCTTCTTTCTCTCTCTAAAATATGTGAGAGAGAAGAGAGAGTTTAATTTGACAATATAATTATAATTTAATTATATTGATGTTAACCATAAAAATATGTGAATTTATGGGATATATATTTAATCTTTAGAAAATCTATTATAGTGAATATATAGAGGCCTGTTCGTTTATTCATTTGGATGGACCATCTAAATGAACCATTCAAATTTTGTTTGTTTTTGTCAAAAAAATGAGCATCATCCAGAATCATTCACATGGATCATCTGAATGAGTTTTAAAATTTTAGGCAAAAATTTAAAACTCATTTGGATGATTCTAGTTGGATCATTTGGATGGAGATGGTTTATCCAAACAAACCCATTTGCATTTAGATTCATTGATATCTTGTGTTTTTATGTGATTTTAAAGCTTAATTATTCATTGTTTTGTACATATTCATGAGCTTTTAAGTTGTTTAGGTTGCATTTTGCATCAAGTTTGGTATCATAGGCGTTGGAGTAGAGATATACAAGGAAAGTGTGCTTTGAAGCCAAATAAGTCAAGAATTTGCAAGAAAATGGAAGAGAAGGTAAGAAGACCAAACGATCGACCAACCGGTCGATCGTCCGCTCGATCAAAACACGAGCCGGACTTCAGACTTCAACAATCGACCAAGCAATCGACCAAATGGTCGATCAAGACATGAGCTGGACTTCAGACTTCAACAATCGACCAAGCAATCGACCAAATGGCCGATCAAGACATGAGCCAGATTTCCGAGACTTGACCGATCGACCAAGGAATTGACCAATGGCTGATCAGGACAGAGGAACGATCGCCGGTCGGTCGATCAGTCGGTCGATCGTGCGCTATTTTTGGAACCAGAACCCGGTTTGTTCCGGTTATCTCTGATTGGTTTAATTGCAATCCGGTTTGTTCCGGTTTAGTTTCTATTTTCCTATAAATACTCTAACCCTATTAAGGGGAGACTTATCTTTTGTTTTATCTTTTAGCTTAGCAATTTTTAGGGTTCTTAAGCTTGTTTACTCTTGGTTTGTTGAATGATTGAGTCCTTCTAAGTTTTTAATAGCAATTTCTTCTTCAAATCTCCTATTCTACAATCTCTAATTATAATTTCCCAAGTATCAAACCTCTACCTTTGTGTGATCATAACTATGAGTGAGTAGATCTTTTAGAACTTTGGGCTAGGTAGATTAGGGAGATAGATGATTGATCTTTGATGCCTAAGGATTTATTTATGTGTTTCCTATCTTGATTAGTGTTAATAATGCTAGATAGCCTTGGTCAAGCTTAATTCTAGACATTAGGATTTCCATGACCATAAGGTGTTTGATGAAATTCCTGAACCAAACTATTCAAGAGCTTTGTATTCCTAGCCAATGGAAATTGATGATTAGGGTGTTTAGTGGTATAAAGACTTGATTTTAATGCATGCTTATCTTGTGATTGCCTTTGGAAATTGTTGATGATTGCTTGATTTGCATAGAATCTTTATCATGGAAGTGAATTGATTTACGTAAGTGTTCTTAGCCTAAGGATTATTCTTGATTGTTTGCTTAGACATCTAGGATTGATTAGCTATCTCCTAAGTCATTAACCTTGCCCAAGGTTCATTTGTTTTATCTTGATTTTAAAACTGTTCTTAGTTGTGTGTTTGCTTGCTTTTAGTTTGTTTGTTTGCTTTATTTAAAGTTGCTTCTAGCTAGTTGATACATAAAATAAACCTCTTTCTTATTAGTTTAGATTAAGCATTCATGTGTATTCCTAGTGTGTTGATCATTGCAAACTGAGGTTCGATAATTTAATTGATAAAAGTACTACATCATTCATCATCCAAATATACTATTTTTTTGTCTTGTTTGTTGGTCATTTGACATTAAGATGAATCATTTAAATGGATCATTTAGATCTAAATGCTAAATAATGAAACGAACAGGCCCATAATATGTAAAATGGTGTTTGGTAAATATGATTAAAAAAAGATTTTAAATAACAAAATTTTGAATTTAAAATAAATATAAAAACTTAATTCGTTTTCAATTAATATAAAAATGTTGAAATAAAATATGATTGATAATATTTAACAAGTTTAAAAATGTGAAATATAGGAAAATAAGTAGATATACAATAGTAGAGGTAATATAAATTTAACAAGTTTAAAAATGTGAAATATAGGAAAATAAGTAGATATACAATAGTAGAGGTAATATAAATTTTTTCCAAAAAAAAAAATATATATATATAAGTTATTTTTTTTATGGTAAAATTTGATATAAAAAATTTAGAAAACGTTTTCTGCTGTTCTGAAAATTTAAGATGATGTATTTTAATACTTTGTACATGATATAAAAAATTCAGGAATAGTTTCTGTTCTAAATAGTTTAAGGGCCGGAAATACTGAATTTTACAAAATTCAGAATTTGTATTCTACGGTTTACTCTATGTTCTAAACGTTTTAGTATAATTTTTCTACGGTTTACTCTATCCTCTGAAATCTTTAGAATATGTTTTATTCTTTTTACTCTATCTCTGAGAAAATTAGTTGACATCTACTACGGAAAAGTAGATTGTATACTCTGAAACTTTTAGTGATTGCTAAATATAGAAAGTGAATATGTGGAATAGGAAACTGAATATTTATCTAATAATTAGGTAAAATCGTAATAATTTGTTAAGATTGTGTTCTACAAAATTTAGAAATAGTTTTCTAATGATTTTAGAAATTTTTAAAACAACCCTAATAACAACCCTAATCGTTTTCGTTTAGTGGTGTGTTAAACCGTTTTTTCCCATTTCTTTTCACCATTTTCGAGCCATGGCAATGCACATCTATGTTAAGAGTGGAGAGTGGAGATTGTTTGACAATCATGAGTGGAGGTTTATTATTGATGAAGACAATCGTGGAAGATTACTAACTTTGGAATCGAGTACAACACATGAAGAATAGAAGATTATGGTTTCGGAAGCCTATGGAGTAGAGCCTAGTATGGTTGATATGGAGCTAAGTTTTTTACCCACAGATCTTAGTGCTGATTGTCCTCCTGTCGTTATGATGAATAATAGTCAGGTCACAAATTTTCTTTCATACTATAAAAAGAAGAAAATAGTAAATTTGTGTGTGACATTCAAAGGTGGTGTTGAGGATGTTGGGAGCAAAGTCATATTGGATTTGAATAAAGAACCAGGGGTTTCAAGTGTTGAAGATGGCGATGGTAGACCGAATGAAAACCTTTATACATTTGTGGGTACTGATGATGCCAAACGTAGGGATGTTTTAGGGAAGAAAACATCCGACGAAAACACCGGTTATGGTGTTGGAACGTCGTTGAAAGGTGTGAGCGTAAGGAAGGGTCAATATTTCAAAAGCAAGGAAGTGTTACAAGCAACAATGGAGTTTTATGCTATGAGGTACAACTGTGACTGTAGGGTTACGAAATCTGATATAATAGTATTCTGGTGTATACGCTGGATAGAGGATGTTTGCAAATGGAGTCTTCGTGCTGAGTGTTTAAATGGGTCTACGTATTTCAAGATAAACAAGTTTGTGGGGGACCATACTTGTGCTCTTTCGAAGAAGAAGAAATTTTGTAGGACACCTTCAGCTAAAACAATTGGACATCTCATTATGCAGAATTATGAGGGTGTATTGGAAGGGCCTAAACCGAATGATATCATTAATATTATTCGTACAGAGTATGGTTGTGATTTAACTTACTCTCAGGCATGGGAGTCTCGCGAGTATGCAGTGAATGAAGTTAGAGGAATCCCTGAGAAGAGTTATTGTAAAATACCAAAATACTTGTACATGATACAAGAAGCGAATCTGGGTACCTATACAAATTATGAAGTTGATTGCGACAGTAGATTCAAATATCTGTTTATGTCTTTTGGTCAGTCAATAAGAGGATTTTACAAGGGAATGAGGAAAGTTATTGTGGTTGATGGAACATTTTTGAAGAACAAATACAAAGGAGTTCAACTAGTTGCTACAGCAGTAGATGGGAACTCTAATTTGTATCCAATAGCATTTGGAATTGCTGATTCTGAGAATGATTCTTCATGGGCGTGGTTTTTTGAGCAACTAAAGGTTGTTATTGGAGATGAGAAAGATTTATCTTTCATTTCAGATAGGCATGTGTCAATTAGCAAATCACTTGATAAAATCTATCCATTGTCTACTCATGGTATTTGCATCCACCACTTGATTGGTAATGTTATTACATATCACAAGGGAAGGGGTGTGGCTGATTTGGTTTTAAGAGCGTCTATAGCTTATAGAGTTGCTGAGTTTCAAAAAAGTTTTGGAGACATTTGCAACATCAGTCCTGCGATTGGAGAGTACCTAGAGGATGCTGAGGTTAAAAAATGGGCTCGATGCCATTTCCCTGGATACAGATATGACCAGAACACAAACAATGCTGCAGAGTCGATCAATTCAGCTTTGAGATCACCTAGAGAGTATCCAGTAATCCCTTTACTAGACAGCATCAGAGAGATGTTAACACGCTGGTTTTTTGAGCGAAGAGAATTAAGTGCCAAGCAGAAAGATCCTTTAACTGTTAAGGTGGAGAAAAAGATGTCAAGAAGAATAGTGAAAGATAAATACTTTAAAAGTTATCCGATTGGAAGAAACATAATACAGGTCAAAGCGCATGGGGTAGACTTTGTGGTTGACTTGGAGAGAAGGACATGTACATGTGGGAAGTTCTAAATGGGCAAACTCCCTTGCAGACACGCCATCAAAGGAGCTTTTGATATAGGCAATGATCTATATCCATATGCTGATGATATGTATAGTACTACCAGTTGGAGAGAGTACTATGAGGAGACTGTTAATCCAATAGGTATTCCAGAGAACGAATGGGGCGTCCCTGACCATGTTGAGGCTGCAAAAGTTTTACCACCTGAAGCAAGAAGACACCCTGGTAGACGAAGGAAACGAAGACATGAAACGGTGGAAGACAAGATAAGAGCGTCTCAACAATCACAATCGTCAAAGAGACACAAGTGTAGCCGTTGTGGTAAAGAAGGACACAACCGATCAACATGTGATGTCCCAATATAGGTAAGGTGACTTGTTTTATTCTTTGTTATGATTTTAAACCATTCCTAGTTTATTTTTCAAGAAGACACCCTGGTCGAATTTTTCATTTCTAGTTTTTGTTTAAACTCTACTCTTGAGTTGTCAAGACTGGCTTATACATTTCATTATTCCCAATTTATAGTTGATTTATTCATTTCTACCTTTTGTTTAAACTTTATCATACACAAACATATTCGGCAAAAAAATTATGATCATTGTGATAGGTTAACAAACCATAATTTGATGGTGAAGGTCAAAAGGGAAAAAAGCAAACAAATTTCAAAAAAACAAAAAAAAAACATGATCATGTTCATACGCTCAACCTAGTAATTTGCTGCATCCAATCATGAGCATGCACAATATCACTAAGATCACCATCATCTTCTTATTGCTGGCTTTTGCTTCAGCCAAAGCATCCTCTATCTTCTCAAATATCTTCTTTTCCATCTTCTCATAAAATATTTTCTCAAACTCCAATCTCTCAGTTTGAAATCTTTCAGGTGCTTCTCAAACTCAACATTCTTTGCAGTCAGTGTCTCTATCTCGTTGACTAAAGCCTCATCAACCCATTTAAAGGTGTGATCATCGTTCCTAAGCTACAAGAATCCCAACTGTTATAATCAAAAATTTAAAATATACAAAACATGTAAACAAATCAATTTACCTTGTTTGATGCAGCAAATCCACAACGATAGTATCTCCGGTAAGGATTGGGATCAGACTTTGATATAAGTGCTATAATTCCTTCCCCGCACCAACATCTCCTTGGAACACCAATCACTCTTACTCTTGAACGGGAACTATTTGATCCAGTCGAATTGCTTGATACATTGCTCATCTTCTTCTCGCAATCGATAGGGTACTAGGTCGATATTAGGTTTCTTTGAATTTGGGATTTATGTGTTTCTTTGTAAAGAATCGGGTTAAGTTTATAATTTATGATTAGCTCTCAAACCAAATTAAAGAAACTCGGTTTGGTTTTAAACGAAATTAAAGGAAGTGAGATTTTGGTATTAAACAAAATTTAAGAAATTCCGGTTTGGTATTAAGCCAGACTTAAAAGTATGTTTATTGGTTTGATAGAATTGGTGAAAAAACCATCGACATCCTAAAGAGATGAAACAAAAAATCATATCATATATTAAGCTAAAACAAAAATCATATCATATATTAAGCTAAAACAAAAAACAGAAATCATATCATATATTAAGCGAAAACAACAAAAAAACCAAAGTCATATCATATATTAAGCTCAAACAAAAAACAAAAATCATATCATATATTATGCTAAAACAAAAAAAACCAAAGTCATATCATATATTAAGCTAAAACAAAAAAAAACCAAAGTCATAGAATGTGTCAAACTAAAGACATAGTAAAAAAGATGAAACAAATCAGTCAATTTCGATATGGTGAGACTCAGACTTTGGAGGGACATAGTTCTTCATACGCTCAAGTAATATTGGATCCTTTGCAGCTTCCCACAGATCGACAGCAATCTTCAAGCGCGCTTATTTGATGTTCTCATCGCTCATCAAATCCAAACTTAGAGATTGCATATGACACTCAATGTATTTCAATGCATAGACCCCGCAATCGCTATGCGACTTATTCAAATCGGAGAGCATCTTCATGTCTATGATTTCATATTGGTGTCAAAAGAGATGCTTTTCCATTCACCTTTGCATTAATTTCTTTCAAAATCCTTGGGATGGACGTTGCGAAACACTCGACATACCTTCTATTCTTGTGTCCAGCACAGTCAAAGACTTCAACAGTTCTTAAGACAAAGTTAACGCAAACAGAAATCCAGTGGTTGCTGTTGATGCAAATCAGAGCGTATATCCTGTCAACATCTGTACCCCATTGTTTTCCTATCTTTCAGTGAGAAGAAAACTCACCATTAGCATACTCGAGAAGTCTACTATCCCATTTGTGCTGCCGCTTTGTCTTCAAGTACTTGGTGTATTCCACTTTGATTCTCTCACTGAACATGCCATTCATGAAACCAACACGGTCTGACTTCATTTGACCTAAAGATGTTTTCTCCCGGAATAAGTACATCATCGCATCCCTTTCCTTGAAAACAAATAAAAGTGAAATTTAAATTTAACCATGGTAAAATAATGAACAAATTAAGTATTGAAAAAGTCAAGTTTATACTCACTTGATTGTGCAGCCACTTGTAGTGAGTAATGACACGGTCGAGCACTTCATGATTAATTACCGATGGACCCAACTTAAGTTGCTCGTGACTGCGGAAAAAAAATAGTAATATGTAAGCTAAAATTTTTAAAATCTGGACAATTATAAAAAAATAGTAATTTGTAAGAACACGTACCTATGATTCCTTTGCCATGCTTCCAAAGCATTCCATCTAACTTCGGAAACGAAAACCAAATCAGCATCCTCATCATACTTTCCCGCATCTATTGGAGGAATCACTCCAGGTACACATGGTTTTTGCGAAAGATGTCCTACTGTTTTCGCTAAGAAATCTTAAGTGCCCAATAAATCCTGACTTTCAATATTAAGGTCTATGGCCCCCGATTTGGTGAACAAATCATCGAAAAGAAAGTTATCTTCCTGTCAATGAAAAGAACAAACAAAGTTTAATGTTTACAAACAAATAAATCCAAACAAAGTTTAATGATTACAATACAATACATAAGTTCACAAAGACAATTACAATACTTAAGTTTACAATTAGCCGAATAATTTCAAAAAACTTACAAAGCCGAATGTTTAAAAAAAAACAAAAAAAAAACATAACCGATTTCCAAAACATTAAAACGAAGACAACTTTTACCAAGTTACTTTTTACGTACCAAACTTTTTGGTTGAACGGATGGTGATTTCCCCTGTTTCAAAAATAAGAATCAATAAGTTTGACAAAATCATTACATATACAACACCAAAGCATATAAATTATTTATTGACTTACCACATCTTTTGGTTTAAAGGATGATGGTGTGGCTTGTGTCGAAGTTGATGCTATAGTCGATAGTATCTCCTTCACTTCTGATACATCCTCCTCCACCTTCTTCAATCGCTGGCTTATTTCTTCCTTAAAAGGCTTGAAAGAAGCTTCAAACATACCTTTAATGAATGACTTTATTTCTTCATCAAAACCATGAGTGAACGACGTTGCGGCTCGCTGACATAGGAGTTGCATTTTTCGACTCTCTGCACCATGATCAATCTGCTTCGTCTTTCTCTTCTTCGTGCTTGATGCTCCCACATTTACATCTTCCTTCTTCTCGGTACTCTCCAACCCAGACAATTGATTGTCTCCATCACTTTCCTTTTCAACATGATCATCTTCGTTTACAACCTCCTCTATCTTCTCTTCTTCAACATCATTAGATTCAACATGACCCCACTCATGGTCTCTAAAATCGTAACCAGATCGCACCAAGTCGTTTACGTTTTTGACTCCCACATCATCGATCTCATCATGCCTAAAAAACTTTATATCATCGATTATGTCAAAATTTCCTGACCTCGAGATGTATGGATAGACGATATCCTACCAAAAAAACAGTAACAAAAATTTTGGTTAAGCAATAGTAAAAAAACAGAACCATATTCAGACCATGACAATTAAAGAAGAATAGAGAAAATTAATTACTAACCTTTGGTCCAAACGATTGCTCTATGATGATAATGTCTTGATAAGACAATTTTGCAGCTCCCTTCCAGTTATAACATCTAGCACCGTTTGTGAATTCCTTGTTGATCTTTTCTCCCAACAACTCTCCAACCACTGGAATTGCTTCCATAACCCATACTTGAAGTGCAAAGGAGAAGCCATTAAGAATATAACTGTTGGTCTTCTTCAACTCCTTTCTTGTGTCCATGATCGAGGTCACAAGGTAGTCAAAAGAATGCAAACCCCAAGGATAAGCTCTCAACTTATCAAAATCCATCACCAACTTGATGTATGAGAGAGGGATCTTTTTCTTCTCGTCCTTAGCCATTACCAAACCAGCTATGACGCACACATATACAAATCTTAGCTTGTCATCAGGTTCCCACTTGGGAGCTTCTACTAGGTGCACATCCATCAGCCGCTTAATGGTAATCTCCCCATCTCTCTTCAATAGTCTAGCCCAAAAACCTTTATCCTTCTTCCAACTGTCTTTATTCCAAGATTTCAAATCTAACCTGAAATCATCCTTGCTTTAGCGGATAACCGATCGGATTTTGGTTCGGATCAGTTTAAAACTAAAATCCAAATTACACTCAATATAAAAACCAATCGGTTTTAACAGAGAAACCAAAATCGATCCAAATCGATTTTTTTTGGATCGGTTTAGATTGGTTTGTTCGGTTTCGGATTATATGCCCAGGACTATTAAATACTTCAACAACAACGCTAATATTTTTCAAAAAAAAAGAAAAAGAAAAAACAACGTTAATATGAAATTGATTATAAAAAATTAAATGAATATACGTAAGAGTCTGGTTTTGATGTAACGTACAGCCACAATAAAATTCAGGAACTAATAAATCATCCTATGTGTGAAACAGTTTGCTGAGAGTCTATTTGGGTTCCAAACAGTGGCGGACCCAAGAAAAAAATTAAGGGGGTCAATTTTATAAAAAAAAATGTATTCGTGTTATAGGGGAAAATCAAACTCGGTTATTGGGGGTCAACCTAGAGGGTGGGACAAACCAATTTTGCTACTCATACTTACATGATTTACATACAAAAATAATTATTTTACTCTTTTAGGGGGGGTCAGTTGACCCTCTACCTCCTACATAGGTCCGCCATTAGTTCCAAACTTTGAGAAAAATTAGGGTTGACAGCCTTGCAATAACAATTTATGTTTTTTTCCCTTTTACCCGATCATATTTCAAGCAGGATCATCCATTTTCAATTTTAATAGTATTCAAAAATATAAATGTGAGTTCAGCCTCAAAGACGGAGTACAATAAATTAAATCTTCATAACCTTTTGTTTGGATACATACATGATAGGGTTAGAACTTCAAACAACAATATTCTTGCACCAAGCAATATAAACATAATATTTACCTCTTCAGCATCTTATCTAGAAGTAGTTGGTTTGAATTAGTCGTTTGTTTTGTTGTTTGATTCAGTCAGTTTGAATAAGTCTTGTGTTCCTGAGATGTAGGAGGCAAATCCAAGTTGTTTCAGTTTTTTAGGATCCACTTTGTTGAGCCCTTTGGTCTATTTAAAGAGACAAAGTAGCATTCTCAAGTTTTAATAAGTACAACGAGTATTTTCAGTTCTTTTGAGAGTTTTGGTCTGTGCTACATTTAATAAGTAGTATCAAAGCCATTCAGAAAATGGGTTTTAGATCAAATCAGAGAGTGAGAATGAGTGATAAGGAGGTTAGCATTCCAAAGTTTGATGGTAACTATGAGCATTGGACAATGCTAATGGATAGAGTTGTCAAAATGGGCTGTCCACGTCTATTCTGATCCGTCCAATATTGACCATTTGGATGAAGGACACATAATTGATCATGTCCATTAACGACCATGCCTATTAAAGACCATGCTTTTATGGGCTGTCCATGGGTGTCTATTGGTCAGAATATAACAAATACAAATTATGTTAAATGAAAAAAATGAACCTCATATTTCTAAACACAAAAATGTCTAACCACAAATGTCTAACATATCCAAAGATAAATTTGACACAAATGTTTAAAGTCTAAACATAAATATCCAAAGACATTTGAACACAAATGTTAAAGGTACATAATCCAAAAGAATAAACACAAATGTCTAAACACAAAAGTCTAGAATGTTTCAAACACAATGACACAAAGGTTTCAAACTCTTTCTCTTTCATTTTCTTCTTTAGCAAACTCATATGGATCAACAATCTCTTCAAAACCTTGAAACTAATTTCTAGCGCAAATTAGAGCTTGGACATTAGAAGGAAGGAGTGAACTTCGATACTTGCTTAAAACCCGACTTCCAATGCTGAACGATGATTCTGCAGCTATAGTCGTAATAGGGATGCTAAGGATGCCACAAGCCATAGAAGACAGTTTTTGAAAGCGGCTTGTATTGTCCTTCCTATATTTCAAAACATCCATGCTCTTAAATGCCATTATGTTCAAAACTGGTTCATCCAAGTACTTCTCTAGTACTGACTTACCATTAGCACCAACTGTTTGGGAGATGAAAGCATAAAATCCCTGGAAATGTATAAAAACATAAGACATTCAAATCATGATTTAAAAACAGATCATGAATGTTACAGCAGTTTGAATCTCAAACCAGAAGATGAATCAACAGAGCTCTAAAAATAGATCACAAAAGCAAGTGTTGTAGCAGTATAAGAACAGAAGCAAAACACATACACATACAAGTACATTTTCCTCTAGTTTGTGTGTTTATCATGTAGTGTCAATTCGCACAAACCACTCATTATCACACGTAACAGAAACAGCTCAAAACAGATCACACAAGCAGCTCAATACAAATCACCAAACAATTCAAAACACAATCAATACAAAAACTTATCACAAGACAAATTCATGATTGAAGCAATTTGAACAGAACACTTACATCATATCCAGGAAGAATATTTTGCTCCAATGTGTTTGACTTTGAATTTCCTGCTCCGTTTTATTTTGTTGGATTCTTTTTATAAACATCAAAAGCTTCTTCAGCTTTTTACGCAAATGATCTACCCTTGCATTACTAGTTGAAAAATCTAAGGTATTGAAGCAATACTCTATATAAGTAAACTTCAATCTAGGATCAAAGTCCGCAGCTAAAACAAGTATGTCACTATGTTCCTCCCAATACTTGTCAAATTTCTCCTTCATACCTTTCACCATCTCACAAATAACGTCGTCATAAGAGTACTCCTGAGGTTTCAACCAAGTTTTATTTTTTTATACTTGATTGAAATACAAATTAGCAGTTGGATAAGATGAACTAGAGATCATATTCGTCATCTCTGCAAATGGGGTCAACAACTCAAATATCAACTTTGCTCTTGTCCACTCTACATCAGAAGGGAAATATTGATAACTTGTATCAATCCCTGCAAGATGGCGAAGTGCTTCCTTGTACATGATTGCTCTTGAGGGCATAAGGTGAGTTGAGTTCCACCTAGTTGATACATCCAAAAGCAGTCCATCCCTAGCATCAATTCCCATGGTTTCCACAAATGTTTGAAAGGACTGTTCTCTAGACTCACTCACTCTCACAAACTTAACACTATCCTGGATTTTCTCTAGAGAACCATCAATCACTTCTAATGCTTTTTGCACAATCAAATTCAAGATATGTGCAGCACATCTCATTTGAAAGAACTCTCCATTACACACCAAAATTTTCCTAAGCTGCCTATTGAGAATTTTTTGCATGTTTTCATTTGATGAAGCATTATCAACAGTAATTGTAAATACTCTCTTCTCTAATCCCCATTGCACACCAAAAATTTGTGGCTATTCCAGCACCGGTATGTGGAGGAGGAAATGCACATAATGATAAGATTTTTATCTTCAAGTTCCATCCACTATCAATTTAATATGCAGTCAAAAACATGTAACCTTCTATCGTTATTGCATTCCAAAAATCTGTTGTTAAACAAAATCTAACTGAAATTTCATCCAAGATCTTTCTAAGCTTATGTTTCTCTTTCTCATAGGTCTTTAAGCAATCAGCCGCTGCAGTATTACTTGACCAAAACTCTATGCTGGAATTTTCATATTGAAAAGCCTCCCTAATTCTTCTGTACTCAACGAAAGAGTAAGGCAAATCATGTTCAATGATTGCCAATCCTATCATCTCCCTAAAAACAATCATATCTAACTTCCTTTCACATGAATGAGTGCTTCCTGGAGTCTTTAAGAATGTATTCAAGTGACGTAAGAGAGTAGTGGTGCCATTTCTATGAAGATTAATGCAATAAGTATGCTCACATTAGGTGCATCTAACATTACTCTTACCATCATACAATTTATCTCCAATAATTTTAAAACTCTTCCAATACTTTGACCTTTTACATTTACCTCTAGTCTTGACAGTCATGCTTTCAGCCGTACTCACTAGTGAATCTAGTTCTACAGGTTCCTCTTCATGCAGATTCATATCCTGATCGAGCATCTCATCCGCACTCACATAATCATCTTCAAGGTTCATAGTATCATCCATCTGAAATAACCAAAATCCATAAAAACTTAGCAAATCCACTTATATGTCGCTACAAATTTCAAACCATCATAAGATTTTAAGAAGACCCAGTTTCAATCTAATTCAAGAAAACCCATTTTCAATCTAATTCAAGCTAACCCAGTTTCAATCTAATTCAAGCAAACCCAGATACAAAGAAGTTAAGTTAAATTGGAGAAAACAATCTTACCACTGGAGCAATGTTCTTGTGTTTGTCTCTTTCCTCTGGTACGAACGGAGTGAGTAGAAGAGCTTCAAGGTCGAAGAGAAAAAGAGCTTCGAGGTGGAAGAGAAGAAGACCTTCGAGGTCGAAGAGAAGAAGAGTTTTAAGGAGAAGAAGAGCTTCAAGGTCGAGGAGAAGAAGAAGAAATCGATTTTCTGTTTTTAATTTTTTCCCCAAATCGATTTTGACCTAGCTTTTTAAGTGTTATGGGCTGCCCATTGTCCATATCGTCCATCCATTTTTGTACGTGGGTAATAAAGTGGATCAAGATCATCTAGACCCGCTCCAAATATGGGCTTGTCCATGACCTGTCCATAATGAATTAGACATAGGCGGACCATTAGTAATGGAGAACATGCTAAGGTCGAAAGAATGGTGGAATCTTATCGAGACGGGGATCTCAAGACCGGAGAGAAACATGATCTTGTTCGGACCGCAAAGAACAGAGCTTGTAGAGATGAATCTGAAGGATCTCAAAGTGAAGAATTATCTATTTGCTTCAATGGATCAGATGATCCTTAAGACCATCGCTAAGAAAGACAGCTCAAAGGACATATGGGATTCCATGAAGACGAAGTACCAAGGGAATCTCCGGATTCAGAGTGCTCAACTACAGGGATTGAGGAGGAATTTTGAAGTGTTGGAGATGAGAGAAGAAGAAACAATCACGAAGTATTTCTCTCGTGTGATGGTGGTAGCTAATAACATGAGGGTGATGGCGGAAGATACGCCAGATGCGAAGGTTATTGAGAATCTTAAGAACGCTTGCAGAGAGATTCACGTATGTGGTTTGTGCTATTGAGGAATCCACGGACATCAAGAAGCTCTTGGTGGATGAGTTGCAGAGTTCTCTCTTGGTGCATGAAAAGAATATGCGCAAAACAATGTGTGAGGAGCATGCTCTTAAGGTTGAGGGTCAAAGAAGAGGTCATGGAGGTTACCAAGGCCGAGGAAGAGCATACCGAGGCGGCTAATCTGGTAGAGGTGGTAGAGTTTGAGAAGATTTTGACAAAAGCAAGATAGAGTGCTCTAAGTGTCATAGAATTGGGCATTTCAAGAATGAGTGTCCAAGCTGGGAGAAGAATGCAAACTACGCTGAGCTAGAATAAGCTGTGTTGCTGATGGCATACATTGAGCTGAACAAAGCAGAGGACAAGCATGTGTTGTTTCTTGACTCTGGTTGCAGCAATCACATGTGTGGTACCAAGGCGTGGTTCACAGAGTTTGACAATACGTTCCGTAAAAACATTAAACTCGGCGACAACAGGAGCCAGTAAAAACTTAGGTCTGACGAGGAGCCAACATTATGGCATGCAGACTTAGGTCTGACGAGGAGCCAGTAAAAACTCAAGGTTTAGACCTATGGGTAAAAGAAAGTCCAAAAGTCGAGAGCAAATAATGCCTGGAGCGTGACTTTCCGTAGATCGGTCAGAGGAGTGCAGGCCGTGGAGACGGTTGCACGAGAGTCCTTGGCTGATGGTTATTCGAGATTCGAGGATGAATCTATGTTGGTGGGGGAGAATTATAATACCCGCAAACCAAAACTGTGCGTTTTGGGGGAGGGTGTCGATCGACGCCAAGGGGGTGTCAGTCGACACCATTGTTTTCTGGTTCGACCAGTTTTTAATTATCGATTTGGACCGGTTTGGTTTAAGGAAACCATTGAACCGAGATATAAAAGG
Organism: Camelina sativa; assembly: GCF_030686135.1. Classification (NCBI taxonomy): domain Eukaryota; kingdom Viridiplantae; phylum Streptophyta; class Magnoliopsida; order Brassicales; family Brassicaceae; genus Camelina; species Camelina sativa. Next base: position 29,864,536 of record NC_141899.1, on the reverse strand, counting down.
GAGAAATCGACCTAAGGTCGTGTTATGTTTTTGTCTCACGCCACTTTGAGAGAAAACAAAGAGAAAGTGTGTTCTTGAGCTTTTTGGTGATTTCTGGGTGATTGGTTGGCTTTTCTTGGGAGATTTGAATCTAGGAAGAAGCTAGAAGGTTGCTGGGAGTGTGGGATTTGTCATTGTTTGTCAGATTCTTCCTGCAGTGAGGTGAGTGCATGACTATGGCTAATCTAAGCCTGTGATTCCTTGTTCTTGCTTGTTTGTTGCTGTGTTTGTGTGTTTTTCTTGTTGGGATTGATTGCTACAGGTTCCTACGGATGTATAAGGCTTGGGTCTTGAGTATTGGACGATTTGGTGAAGTTTGGAAGCGAGATTTGACTCTCGCTTCGCGGTTGCAGAGGGAGTGTCGATCGACACCAATTGGTTTCTGTCGACACTAGTGAAGCAGCATCGATCGACACTGTGGGGTAGTGTCGGTCGACACCATGAGCCAGTGTAGGGTCGACACTTGGCTGGTGTTAGTCGACACCTCCCTTCCAGCGAGTTGATGTTTGTTTTCCTGGTTTGTATGCTTTGTTTGTTGATTGTTTGGAACATTAGAATTACTGTTGCTTGTGTGTATAGCCCAGTAGATGGGAGGATTGCCTCACTGGGTGTTTATAAAATACTCATGCATCTCAATTTGTGTTGTGGTGCAGGTAAAGGCAAAGTGTGATCGTGGAATCAAGGCAATGAAAAGGAGGATGTTCTAGGGACTCGATTGGATGTTGTCTGGCATTGCTAGGTTGCTAGAGTTGGGTCATTAGAAGTATTGCTAGGTTGTTGGTTATGTGATTCTTGTTGGTTGAATTTTGGATATTGTTATGTTATAATTATTGGATTATTATTGGATATTTATTGGATATTGGTGTGGTTATTTCTGCTGTTGATTGTGATTGTGGTTAGGTGGCTAGTGGGTATAAGACCACCAATTGTAGTTTATTTATTATTATTATTATTATTATTATTATTATTATTATTTTTTTTTTAAAGTCGGGTCGATTCAGAGGTCAACTTGCAAAAAAAATTACTTTGAGATATTTTTTTCACAAAACCCTATATATATAATTTATTTATGAATTAGTTATGATTTCTTCTTGCTTCAAAGTTCAAACAATTAAGAAGATTCGAAATTGGGATTTTCTTTTTGGTATGTGTTTAACAACGTAAACTAAATATCAATTAGTTTATTTATTATACACATGTTACCATCAAGAAGACCTCTTTTCCAAAAACTGATGCTGCATTACGTGATTCTCATTTCTCAAATTAAGTTGGCGATCATATGATTTAAAATCGATTAAAATAAAATGTTTTTAATAAAAATATAATTAATTTTTAATCATCAAATATTTGTTTTGTAGTTAGTAGGTAATTACTAATTTTTTTAATCACTTCTTTAGACACCATTTGTTTCATTGCTTACGAAGAATTGAGTCTGTTGACTGAAATCAAATTTCTGATTTTGTTTCCATGTTGTAAAACTTTTGTTACCATGGGACCAATTTTATTGGTTTAATTAGAATCTACGATTATAAATTTCATACTTTTACTATTTTTTTTCTTGAATAAATGTAAAAATATATTTAACCGAAAAAACCTTTTTTATGCATCTTTATTTTAAAAAAATCCAAATTGAAAGTATATAACAAAATACACTTTATTTGTGGGATCAAATATGAAGATCAGCGGCATACTTGTGTGATCTATTATATTAAAGCACAAGTGAAAACATCACATGTTCATTCTCAGGCACGGATTACTATTTTGTCATTAATGAAAGTGTCCCTGACGTTGAAATATTTTGCCCCTAGATGTAAATTTACCTATTTTTGCATTAAAAATAAATAGAAAAATCGACAGAATAATCTAATTACACAAAAAGTTATTTGCAAAACTAGAATTTGCTAAATTAATCCCTATATTTTCCGGAAAACACCCTTTTTACAACTATAGTTCTGTTTTATACTACAAATTCTACAGATTTGAGATAATTAATGGGCTTAGATTGTTTATAGATAGATCGATGTTAATCTAAATATTAATGGCTTCTGCAGGAAAAAAAAACCCGATAACAATACACCTCCTTACTAGAAACCCTAAAAAAATAGGTCATTTACAACTATAAATACAATGCTATAGTTTGCTTTCACCATAACTCAACAAAGAAAGAAAAAAAAACTCTCTTCTCTTGAATTTATAGTTTTATCAATTTCTATAATTCTTTCATCATGTTCTCAAATTTATATTTCTATTCCGATCTTGCTGTTTTTTATGATTCATCGACTGATCCTATTTATTTTCCTGTTCATATAGTGCTTTCTTGGAAAGCAAGATCCACAAATTATAATGCTTTGGTTGTTGTTGGTTCATCTTTCAGAAAAGGTATAATATTGTGCTTTTTTGGTTGAGGTTTTAAATTTAATTCTTTTATTATGTTCTCAAATTTATATTAACATTTTATAAAATAGAAATTTTCTTTAATCGATTATTTATTATATATTCTTATAATTATCTTCCATCTTTTTAAAGAGAGATATTGCATATGGATCTTATTATTCTTTATTTTCCTGTTAATATAATAGATAATAGCTATTTGACGTAGGTATCATAGACCATATGAATCGATCGACAAATTTGTTTCTAATTACTAATTAGTATCATGTATTATTTTATATAATTGGAAATTTGGAATGATCAACGTGTTAAATTATTTCTAATCATTATAATTTCTTTTTCATAATTTGATTTTACTTGGATTGCCATATTTGCAGGAAAATTATGATCGTTAATAGCCATGCATATTTTTGGGTATGTGGAAATTGTTTAATTTCATTCAGATTATTTAAATAATCATGTTATATAATTATTGGGAATAGAGAATAATTCCATGTTTTACCTAAAGAATACTATAATGACGATGGTCTTGAGGATGATGTTATGATTCCTTCGACAACTACAAGAACTAAATTTTCGGATTGGATTATATTCAATACACAAGCTCCTAAAGCCAAAAAAATCACTTATGCTGAAATTCCAATTCCATCTGTTTGGTATCATAAAGTGATGATATGGAAGCCAAGATCAAAGAAAAGACATTTTTTTCACCCTATAATATTCCTATAACATTTGTTCCTTTAATTTATTTTTTCTTTATTTAAATATAATAATAATCTAATTATTAATAAATTGATCTTTGATCTTTAAAATATTACACTTTTTATGACTTTTTTTTTATAATAGAATCGTCATTTTTAATAAATATTGAGTTTGTGAAAATATTTATTCATAAACGTTTCTGAAAAAATTTTAATTTATTTTATAATAGATTTATAAATTATACATAAATGAATGATAGAATAATAGTGTATATCTTCAAACTTATGTAATTTCATAAATTTAAAACGACAAATATGTAAGAACGTTTTATTATATTACCTTTATTTGTAAAAATCATACTCGCCAAAGATAAAACTTACGATTTATTAAAAATTTACAAATTTGAAATAATAAAGATGGAAATAATTATTGTTTGAAAGAAAAAATAACATATCTCAATTAATATATATATATATATATATATATATATATAAAATTAGTTAAAAGGATGATTATCTTCATGAGTATATTTATTATGAACTTTAAGTGATAAAGATGAAAATGAATATATTTTGGTTATCTTTTAAATAAAATAAAAAGATATTTATCAGAATTTTACATAATCGATACGATTAAGATGTAAATAAGTATTGTTTAAATAAGTAAGTTAACATATATAAGAGATATATATGTTATATATTTACACATATCTATTATTATAAATACATAAATTTTATATTATCAATTAATTTTATAAATTTAGGAATATATAGCAATCTCTAAGTTTATATATATAGACGTCGGTTAGAGTATATGATTAATATCCAACTCTCGAATATATTCTAAGGTTCTTAAAAATTTCTCTTCATTCAATGCTTTTATATGTTTGACAATCTAATTTTGATTATAATTACTGGATTTGTTTAGTGCAGGTTATATTATGGTCATGTATTCTCCAACTGATCATGTTTCACGTTTAAATCCTTCAAAATACGAATGAAAAATCCGGGTTAGAATCTTGTGTTTATTGGAAGAAAAATCTCTCCAACTTCTGGGTGCTCGTGATGGTGGTATGGTACTCATGATGACAGGACGCTACTTCTGGGTGCTCGTAGTCTTCGTCGTAGTCCTTCTTCCCTTCACTCGGAGTTTAATGCTTTGCTTTGGGCTATGGAGTCTCTTCGGGCGGCTGGGATTGATTGTCAGAATTTTCAGTCAGATAGCGCAGAATTGGTGGCGATGGTGCAGGCTACGGATGACTGGCCAGCTTTTACACATCTATTGGAAGATTTTCACTCCCTTCGATCATCTTTCCCTTCCTTCTCTCTGACCAAGATCCCGCGATTGTCAAACGTCCGTGCAGATCGTCTAGCTCGCTCCTCTAGACCTTTGGTTTCTGAAGTCGCATTTGTAAACTCGTTCGCTCCAGTTTGGGCAACCAACCTTGGAGTTTCTTTTTAATTTATTTAAATGTTTGGTTGGAAAAAAAAAAAAAAAAAAAAAAATCTCTCCAACTTGGTTCAACCAATCGGTAAACTATTGTGAATATGCCTAAATCAGACGATTCTTTGATAGATAATAATGAGAATATGCTTCTCAGAGATGAGAGAAACTATAACCGTGATGACCAAAAAGGATTTCGACAGGTTCTTAAGTATGTCAACCGATGAGCAAAAAAATATCTACCTAGAAATAATTGATGTTGTGTATCGAAACAAGGGAGGTATGTTTTTTGTTCATGGATTTGGTGGTACTGGAAAAACATTCTTGTGGAGTATTCTTGGCGATGATATTTGATCTATGGATGATATTGTTCTTAATGTTGCATCAAGTGGTATACTTGCTTTACTTATAGAAGGTGGTCGGACAGCTCATTCTACATTTAGTATACCCATCAATGTGGACGAATATACAACGTGTTCAATAGATGGTCAATCCCATCTCACCTAGTTAATTAGAGAAGCAAAGCTCATTATATTGGATGAGGCTCCAATGATGAACATATTTTGTTTCGAAACGTTGGATAGGAGTATGCGAGATATTATGAAGTGTGATCGAGTTTTTGAGGTAATGTTTTTGTTTTAGGGGGTGATTTTAGACAGATTCTACCGGTTGTGCTAGAGGTTGTGATAGGATTTCCCTAGGATAGAAACTCTGATGAAGGCTGTAGACTGATGAATGATGATGAGACTCGATGGTGATGGTGCGGAAGTGCCAATATGGTGGAGATAATGATGTGAGATCGTGAATGTAGAGGGATATGGTGATGATCAGATGTTAGAACAATGATTCGATGGAGATAGATTGTTTAGGTGGTGATATGGAATGTAACAAGTGAAGAGTTTCTGAATCACAAAGTGTATAGAAACCCAGAAATCAAGAACGCATTCAAGATATCGGATTGAGAGAAGAAAGTTCACAAACGTGTTTACAACATACTTCTTCGCTAAAAGAACAAGGAGGCGTGGCTATGGGGCTTTATAATCAACCCTAGGCTCGACACTCCAAACAACAGGAAGTTCAAAATAAAACAACAAGACGTTTTAAGGAAAACAAGAAAAACAGCAAAACATCAGGTACTGAAGTCTGGCAACTTAATACTGAAGTCTGGTGACTTAATTCTGAAGTCTGGTGACTAAAGTCTGAAGTCTGGTGACTAAAGTCTGAAGTCTGGTGACTAAAGTCTGAAGTCTGGTGACTGAAGTCTGAAGTCTGGTGACACAATACTGAAGTCTGGGGACTTGTACATTATTTCCCATTGGCAATGACTTCTAGATAACTCGACGTAGTGATCCATTTGCCTCATTAAAAACCATGCCAAGAAAACCCAGTGGGACAAAACTCAGCTATGGGAAAAAGAGTACAAACTTCACACCTAAGTTATCTAGTTATCATTACCGGGTGAAGTCTTCAAGGTGGAGATGTTAAAGACTTGGATCCTCGGTAGGTTGAATGATCCGTCAGCTATGAGTGAATGAGCTTCCTTAGCCCTCTCCTTAGCTCTTGAACGAATGATCCTTCCCACCACCTCCGGTTTCTCTGTAACCTCTGGCTCTGTGCTTGCCACGATCATATCATCCTCCCCCTCTTCAAAAGGATTTGTCCTCAAATCGGAATCTTGAAGATCAGTCTGATATGCGTTGTCATGGATCCTCCTTATGACTTCCCTGAAAAACAAGTTAGCTACAATAATAGCATCACCCGTCTTGTGACTTGCAATGACGTGAGCCATCTTGCTAAACCTGTCAACCACAACAAAAATAGAATCTCTACCATTTCTGGTTCGAGGTAAGCCAAGAACAAAATGCATAGAAATATGAGTCAAAGGTTGAGAAGGATTCGGTAGAGGAGTGTACAAGCCGTGAGGCTGTACCTTACCCTTCGCCATTTTGCAGATATGGCACCTAGAACAAACCTTCTCAACGTCTTTCTTCATTTGAGGCCAATAGAAGTGTTCTTGCAGTCCAAGTAGAGTCTTTGACACCCCAAAATGTCCAGCTAGTCCACCTCCGTGAGCTTCTCTGATCAGCATCTCTCTCATGGATCCTCTTGGTATGCACAATCTATCCTTAAAGAACAGATATCCATCCTGTCTATAGTAGTTTTCAAAAACAAACTTATGGCATTTGCCATAGCTCTCAGCAAAATCGAGGTCAGTCTCATAAAGTCCTACTAGCTTAGAAGATAAAGTAGAAATGAGAGTGTACCTCCTGGATAATGCATCTGTGACTACATTATCCTTACCTGCACTTGGACTGAGGTTATCTTTAATGTGTCCCTTGCTCATCAGCTCTTCTTCTTGCTTCTGAAGCTCTTTAGTTTCTACTGGATTGGTGCTGTAAGCTGGTCTGTTCGATAGAGCTGAACCTGGTACCAATTCGATCTGATGCTTTATCCTGCGTAGTGGCTGCGAGCCTGGAGTTATCTCTTCTGGAAACTCATCCTTGTACGCCTCTATAACCTCTATGATCTCGCGTGGAAGCTCTTCTGCTGGCTTGGTGCTGGTGAGTGTCTCTTTATACCCAAACTTGAATGTGGTCATCTCTGGCTCAAATAGCTTGTTGAACTCGCTGTGATTGATGTACAGGCTGTGAGACACTTTCTCTGTATCCTTGCGGTTCATGTGAAGCTGGTCCTTGTAGATTTCGCTGGGAGTAAGTGGTAGAAGAGTGACCTTGCGCCCTTTGAACTCAAATGACTGCTTGTTGGTGTAGCCATCTTGAAACACTCTTCTGTCGAACTGCCATGGTCTTCCCAAAAGGATATGACTTGACTTCATTGGAATGACATCACAAAGCAGCTCATCCTCATACTTCCCAATCGCTATTTTCACCATCACTTGCTGCGTGACTGTCAAAGCACCCTTGTTGTTCAACCACTGTAGCTGATAAGGTCTTGGATGTGAAGTAGTCTTGAGATTAAGCTTCTGTACCATCTCTTCACTAGCTGCATTAGTACAGCTACCACCATCGACAATCAAAGTGCAGACCTTGTCTTGAACCATACACCTGGTATGAAATAGGTTCTCACGCTGACCTCTATCATCTGGATGCATCTGAACACTTAAAGCTCTGCGTGCTACTAGCATCTCTCCCATGACTGCGGATTCTCCTTCTTCATCTAGTTCAGGCTCTGGTTCACTCTCTGAACTATCTATTGGCACAATCTCTCCTCCATCTTGAAGAAGAAACATCTTCTTGTTAGGACAGTCTCTGGAATAATGCCCCATCCCTTGGCATTTGAAACACCTGATATGACTTGTAGAGGTGCTACTCTTGGGCTTGGAATCGATTTTAACTTCCTCTTTGACTATGGTTGTCACGGGTTTGCTGTCCTTGATGAAGGCGGGTTTACTGAACTCTCTCGGCTTGGGCAGGTCAGGCGTAAATGTAGACCTCACTCCCTTTCTCTTGATCTGTGATTCAATCAGCTCTGCCTTATGTACCATTTCTTGCACATCTTCATAGTTCTGCAGCTCTATCTTGTCTTGAATCTCTCTGTTCAAACCTCCAAGAAACCTAGACATAACCATGTCTTCACTTTCCCTCAAATCAACTCTGATCATAAGTGTTTCCAGCTCCTGATAGTAGTCTCTTACAGACTTAGTCCCTTGAGTGAGACGCCTCAGCTTGTTAAGAATCTCTCTCTGGTAGTGTGTAGGCACAAACTTCTTTCTCATCTGCGTGACTAGCTGTTCCCATGTAGTGATAGCAGGCTCTCTCTGTCGATGTCTAGTAAGTCCCAACTGCTCCCACCACAACAAAGCATAACCACTGAATTCAGAGATGGCTATCTTCACCTTGTTCAGCTCATAAGTGCCTTGAATCTGAAAGTTGGATTCCATCTTCCTTTCCCAGTCTAGATAAGTTTCTGGATCATTGGTTCCATGGAAAGAAGGATACTGAATTTTAAGGTGCTTCAGCTGCTGCCTCAATGGATCATAATCCCTGCCATGATCTCTGTTTCGGTTTCTCCTCATTGTCTCTTGACTATGATCTGAAACTTCTTCTTCTTCAGAATACTCTCTATCTGACTCAATGTAGATTCGATGCCCAGCTACTTGTTCAGCTCGTCGTGGGCGTATATGTTCCCTGCCGGTTCTGCGTTGCTCTCTCTCTGTACCCTGAGTGCTTCTCCTCTGATTGAAACAAGTCTCTCTTCCCCCAGTAGGTGACTTAGCTGTTCTAATCCGTGTATGCTTGGAAGAGGTTCCTAAGTGAGCCTTTCCTTTAGCTAAACGAAGGGCCTCATTAGGACTAGGTGGTTCTGTAGAACTCTGTTCTGAAGCACTAGATGCTTGAGCTATGTCCTTGAACTGTTTCTCAAACTTGTTACTGAGCTGCTCCATCTGTTGCTGAAACTGAGTAGACATTAACTTGTTTGCTTCTGCTATTTGCTTGGACATGGCTTGATTCAAAGCTTCCATAGCCTCTGGAGATAGCTCCATTGTACCTGCAAATCAAAGAAGAAACTCGAAGTAACTTGTTCTTTGAATGAGCAAAACAAAAATAAACTCTAAGACTCTGAATTTTAAACAAGAAAAACACACGACTGCAGACCTAGTATCGAGCGACACCACAAGAGAATCGATCGACACCCAACCCTATTTCGAAACAACACAAAACTAACTCCTAAACTCAAACGAATCAACAAAAACTAAACCCTATTCGATCTAGACACAAACGAATCTCAAAAATTCAAACCCTAAAACTAAATGAACGAAATTAAGCAAAAACTCAAAAGATTAGGGTTCTTAGAATCGCTTAGCCTTGGCACAGAGTTGGCTCTGATACCACATGATAGGATTTCCCTAGGATAGAAACTTTGATGAAGGCTGTAGACTGATGAATGATGATGAGACTCGATGGTGATGGTGCGGAAGTGCCAATATGGTGGAGATAATGATGTGAGATCGTGAATGTAGAGGGATATGGTGATGATCAGATGTTAGAACAATGATTCGATGGAGATAGATTGTTTAGGTGGTGATATGGAATGTAACAAGTGAAGAGTTTCTGAATCACAAAGTGTATAGAAACCCAGAAATCAAGAACGCATTCAAGATATCGGATTGAGAGAAGAAAGTTCACAAACGTGTTTACAACATACTTCTTCGCTAAAAGAACAAGGAGGCGTGGCTATGGGGCTTTATAATCAACCCTAGGCTCGACACTCCAAACAACAGGAAGTTCAAAATAAAACAACAAGACGTTTTAAGGAAAACAAGAAAAACAGCAAAACATCAGGTACTGAAGTCTGGCAACTTAATACTGAAGTCTGGTGACTTAATTCTGAAGTCTGGTGACTAAAGTCTGAAGTCTGGTGACTAAAGTCTGAAGTCTGGTGACTAAAGTCTGAAGTCTGGTGACTGAAGTCTGAAGTCTGGTGACACAATACTGAAGTCTGGGGACTTGTACATTATTTCCCATTGGCAATGACTTCTAGATAACTCGACGTAGTGATCCATTTGCCTCATTAAAAACCATGCCAAGAAAACCCAGTGGGACAAAACTCAGCTATGGCAAAAAGAGTACAAACTTCACACCTAAGTTATCTAGTTATCATTACCGGGTGAAGTCTTCAAGGTGGAGATGTTAAAGACTTGGATCCTCGGTAGGTTGAATGATCCGTCAGCTATGAGTGAATGAGCTTCCTTAGCCCTCTCCTTAGCTCTTGAACGAATGATCCTTCCCACCACCTCCGGTTTCTCTGCAGCCTCTGGCTCTGTGCTTGCCACGATCATATCATCCTCCCCCTCTTCAAAAGGATTTGTCCTCAAATCGGAATCTTGAAGATCAGTCTGATATGCGTTGTCATGGATCCTCCTTATGACTTCCCTGAAAAACAAGTTAGCTACAATAATAGCATCACCCGTCTTGTGACTTGCAATGACGTGAGCCATCTTGCTAAACCTGTCAACCACAACAAAAATAGAATCTCTACCATTTCTGGTTCGAGGTAAGCCAAGAACAAAATGCATAGAAATATGAGTCAAAGGTTGAGAAGAACTAATTGGTATATCCACGCCAAAGTCTTATATTCTTGGAGAATCAACGAGTTCTTCACGAAACAAGTTCTGCTACTTGTGGATGAAAAGGTTAGTGTCGTTAATTGAACAAGATGTTTTACTTAAATTTCAAAATTTAACAGTTCTTAATTATATATAAGGCTTCTTACACAATTGTATATAATTGTGAAGGGTGACACAATCGAAGCTGCTTTTCTACCAAATACACTCGCTAAACTCCGAAAATATATCGACAATGGTGAGTAGTATGATATTAGAAGTTTCAAAGTAATCAATCCAACCCTGAAGGAGAGGAATACTCATCATCCTTATCAAATAAAATTTACGGATGATACAACGATGAAGCTGCTCCAACCATTGAGTCCAAATACTTACTTTCGGTTCGAGGATTTAGATGATATATATCGTTGAAGAATGAATCATCCCATCTCTTTCGGTAAGTGTTTCTTTAATAAATTTATATTGTTATGGTACATTCCGTGAATATAGTTAATTGTATCTTTGTGTTCAGAAATCTTTAATCTTTTTAGGTATTTTGTAACTTTCTGTATTGGTCCCTTCCATATGAAAGTACAAATTAAACTTTTACCAAAAATAGATATGCAACACTTTGGAAAGCTAAATTATGTCTTCTTCTCGAATTAGATGTTTGTGAGTGTATAATAGATGTGGAAGACAAATGAAGACATGAGAGTGCCAATAATAGTAATGAAGTTGTCATCACGCTGTTAAATGGCAGGTAAAGGACATTTACTCTATCTTTAAGACACTTACATTTTCAAGTGGTCTATGTTAAGATTTTAAAAATTTGTTAAACGTGTAGGAATGAAACTTTGAAGTGTCGTGCCAAAGACAATTACGCTTCTCAATTCATGTATTCATGGGAATCAAATGGTTGCCATCTCATATATAAATCAGAACCTATGTTTTGTGTAATGCGGTTTATGAAGATCGGAGAATATGAAGATATGTAACATAAAATAGTTTTGATATAATCATCAAAAGGTAATCATTATATTCACTTCAAATTGTAGATGTCTATAGGTGCACCATGTATTAAAACACATTGGCCTCTTCGAAGATCTTTATAAAACTAGAGTTCAAAGGACTGGAGCATCATAAGGCTATGTAAGATGTTATTATGTACATAAAAATCAAGTTGTCTATAATGTTAAAGTGAAATTGTTTATTACACTTTATATATTTACATGTCTGAATTCGCAGGGCGTTATTACATAAATCATGTGATGGAACATCAAGGTGAAAGCTCAGGAACTCAGATGTAAACAATGGAGCCTTGAAAATCTTTTTTTTTTTTTGTATATTTGAATGTCTAAAAATTCTAAATGTTTGTACTAACCGCTACTTGAAATCCAAATATGGATTACGCTCATCTTTATTTTGTAACTGAGATAACACATTATAATATTGATCTTTTGGAATTTGCTTATGCTTAAGAAAATTTTGAATTTACTTATTGAATCTTAATATCTATTTACTACAGTTTAATTGTTTATTTATAAGACTTAACTAATATTTTACATTGAGAATATTTTGGATCTTTAGAAAGTAAACCCTTTTGTTTATGTGCAAATACAAAAAGTTCTTGACAATCAAATAAAACATTATAAACTTTTTTTAAAAGATAAAACACCATATTTTAAATTATTAATTATTACATATTAAATAAGAAAAAACAGCATATACTAAAGTATCAAAACCATTTTTCTTAAGATCTTATTACCGCGCTTACGCGTTGATATCTTCCTAGTTAATTATTAAAGGAATGCAGTGAATAACAAAAAAACTTTATAATTTAACTACTAACTATTCTAACCGCATACAATATATATTATATATTATATAATAATTATAAATCTAACCTTTGTCACCACCCTCTATCAATACCATCATTACCGGCCAACTCTTGCGATCACCACCTCCTGCCAACTCCGATGACCATCAACTCTGGCAGCCACCACCTTCGATTATCTCCGGCCATTTCCGGCCACCTTTTCTGGTCGTCAGCCGCCGGCTATCACTATCACCAACCACCATCATCAAACAAAGTAATTCTTTCTACTTTTAATTTTATTTTTCTAACTTTTTCAAATAACATGCTATATTTTTAATTCAATAATTGAATTTGGTTTTTTTTTTTCAACCATTGGATCACAGCAGGCTGGTCCATTAGCCAAATCCTTACATTCGTAGTAAGCGGGACTCGATCTCTGATATGATGGTGCATTGTGCATTAAGGACTTACTATTGAACACTGCACTAAAGTCATCTCACATAATTGAATTTGGTTATTAGGCAAATTGACCCTAATTATTATGGAGCAGACCCAAAAAACACGAAGACCTGGCTGAGCTTGAACAATATTTTTTCTAATGGTGGGGGATAAACAGCATGCAGCCGTACACTCGTCGGAACATGTTCGTCGCGTCCGCCACATCTCCCACGTATGATCTCATCTGTTTTCTGTCGCCACGTCTTATAATTACAGTAAAACCTTTGTAAAACAATTTTGTTTTTCGTTACAAACATTTTATCTTTAGCATGAATACATAATTGGCCAAAGTCTTTCGAAACTCATCATTTTCTCAGTTCGAATGTGACCATGATCCCATTATATTACGATCTAATCAACTGATATATAGCTTATCAATAACAAAAAAAAAATATTATAATTTTGTTGACAAATAGCGTATCCATCCGCAAAGATGACATCTAAAAATAATGGTTTAGTTTTTCTTGTTATATATATATAAATTGTATACAAATAAATACATAAAAGATTTGTCCTGTTGCTAATGCATGTGCCTATCTCAAAGATGATGTGTAAGACACATGCACAAGAATAAGCCATGCAAATTAAAATGTGTCAACTCCGTTCATTGATACGTTTTCTTTATTACAGCGTGAATCCAAAATTTATTTTCCGATGAAGACATATAAGTAGCGTTTTAAGTGAAGTGTAAAACTAATGTACATAGTCGATTCTACAAACCTGGTTCAATTCTTAATAAATTTATTCTCAACAACTTTTAATAACCAAAATTTAAATAAAATATCCTATAAATAGCAAGCTTCACATAACACAAGTGAGAAACCACAAAAAGTAAGTAAGAAAAATAACACAAAATGGATCGAGTCTCTTCTCTTCTTTCTTTCTCCTTAACACTTCTGATATTTTTCCATGGCTACACAGCTCAGCAGTTTCCAAACGAGTGCCAGCTCGACCAGCTCAATGCCCTCGAGCCATCACACGTACTGAAGAGTGAGGCTGGTCGCATCGAGGTGTGGGACCACCACGCTCCACAGCTCCAATGCTCAGGCGTCTCCTTCGCACGTTATATCATCGAGTCTAAGGGTCTCTACTTGCCCTCTTTCGTTAACACCGCAAAGCTCTCCTTCGTGGCTCAAGGTACGTACAATTCTTTCTATTTCGAGATTCGAATTTGTGACTCTATGTAAATTATTCTCAAGCACATGCCTAATATAATATTCTCTAGGATAACTTTTAACTAAATCTATGTAAATTATTTGATACACTATATATAGGAAGAGGTCTTATGGGAAAAGTGATCCCGGGATGCGCCGAGACATTCCAAGACTCATCAGTGTTCCAACCACGCCAAGGCAGACAGTTCGAGGGTCAGGGTGAAGAAGGTCAAAGCCAAAGGTTCCATGACATGCACCAGAAAGTGGAGCACATAAGGAGCGGTGACACCATTGCCACAACACCCGGCGTAGCACAGTGGTTCTACAACGACGGACAGCAACCACTTGTCATCGTCAGCGTCTTTGATCTAGCCAGTCATCAGAACCAGCTCGACCGCAACCCAAGGGTACATATAAACCAAAACCTCAAAAAAATATCATTATCTAGTCACAAAATAACAGAAAGTGATGTGGTTTTTTTTGGTGTGTGTTATGAAGCCATTTTACTTAGCTGGAAACAACCCACAAGGCCAAGAATGGCTACAAGGACGAAGGCAACAGCCACAAAAGAACATTTTCAGTGGGTTCGGACCCGAGGTTATTGCTCAAGCTTTGAAGATCGATCTTCAGACAGCGCAACAACTTCAGAACCAAGATGACAACCGTGGAAACATTGTCCGAGTACAAGGTCCATTCGGTGTCATTAGGCCACCTTTGAGGGGCCAGAGACCTCAGGAGGAGGAAGAAGAAAGAGTAGGTAACGGTTTAGAGGAGACCATATGCAGTGCCAGGTCCGTTGATAACCTCGATGACCCTTCTCGTGCTGACGTGTACAAGCCACAGCTCGGCTACATCAGCACTCTAAACAGTTACGATCTCCCCATCCTTCGCTTCATCCGTCTCTCAGCCCTCCGTGGATCTATCCGTCAAGTAAGTTAAAAAATGTTATATATATTATTATCTAACTAAGCTAAAGCCAAAGTAACTTTTGCATGCATATGAATGAGGGTGGACATTTTGATTCGGTTCGCTATAATATGTCCATTTCTACATTTAAACATGACTCTTGAAACGTGTGTGGGTGTAGAACGCAATGGTGCTTCCACAGTGGAACGCAAACGCCAACTCGGTTCTTTACGTTACAGACGGGGAAGCCCAAGTACAGATCGTAAACGACAACGGTGACAGAGTGTTCGACGGACAAGTCTCTCAAGGACAGCTTATTGTCGTACCTCAGGGTTTCTCCGTGGTGAAACGCGCAACAAGCGACCAGTTCCGGTGGGTCGAGTTCAAAACAAACGCAAACGCACAAATCAACACTCTTGCGGGACGAACCTCAGTGTTGAGAGGTTTACCATTGGCGGTCATAACCAATGGATTCCAAATCTCACACGAAGAGGCAAAGAGGGTTAAGTTCAACACACTCGAAACCACTTTGACACACAGCAGTGGCCCAGCTAGCTACGGAAGGCCAAGGGTGGCTACAGCTTAGGAGCTTAAATCTGCGGTGTGTTTAATAGTGAGCCTATACTGTAAAAGGAAGTTAAATAGTAGTAATAGTAATAATGTACCAAAATGTAACTGGTTTTGTTGAGGTTTTTTACGTTTCTGAATAAAATCTCTTTTTGTCTTTCTCAATTGTCTTCTATTTTACCACTGTTTAATTTTTTATAACCTTTATAGTTTACATGTTACCCGTAATTGATTGAAGTCTTGGAAACTTAACATTTTCTCCAGTTCGAGTACGTGTCTGTTAAATTACGATCTTGTGAAAAGTAAAATCAAAATCAAAAATCAAATGTAAGATATGTATGGAGGTGTTCAACGTAATAGTATACGGTTTATGTACGATGTAATTTGAAATGTAGAGGTAAAAGATGTTGTTCGTAACGGGAGATTGTGATTTGTGTGGGTACAATAAGTTGATTGTGGGACACTAGCTCGGTCCCAGGGTCAGATCTATTGTGGCTTCTGGAAAACTTCGATTTTAGGAAATATAGTTGTATATATAATTCTTTTTTAAAAAAAAAACTGATTTAACTATCTATATCACTAACAGCACCTCTATCAGTTATATTTGATGAGTATATACAGAATTTTCTATAATTAATTTTAATATTATTTAATTGTAGAGTACCAAAAAATATGTCTTAAATGTCTACTTGAAGACATTTTTATTCACTTTGGACACTTTTGAACAATCTAAAAACACTTAATTAAATAACACTCACAACAAAATAACCAATGGAGATGGTCTAAAGAACACTTATATTTTTGGCTAAATATCTTTAGAAGTATTCATAGTTAAGTGTGTTTGAGATATAGCAATTTATTTTGCCAAACAAAAAAAAGTAGAGCAATTTCTGGACGTGAATTACACTATACATATGGATGGAACAATTGCAAATAGAAAAAAAAAAAAAAAAAAACAAGTTATCCTACATATCAAAATGGTCAAACTTTGGCCCACTTTGATCCACAGTTTTTTTTTTCTGGCAACCAACTTGATCCTTAATTCATCGCTTGTAAAAGTATAAATTAATCTGTAAAGCATAAACTGTTAAATGCTGATGATAATTATTGAAGCTTTGTACCAAAATGCTACCAAAATGCTTGAAACATTGTAAATCTCATATTTGCTATCACCAAATATAACTGTCCCAAGACAGAGAATTTGGCTAGTCATTTAGAAGCAAAGAGAAGATGTAATTGAAGAGGGTTGCTTGCTAAGTAATAAAAAACCGCAACCAAATAAATTTTTAGATTTTTAATTATATGTACGATAAGCAAGTTTGATATACTCTTCTTCATAATAATTATATCATTTAATAACTTATTATTTATGTAGATGTCAAAGTTACTTATTAAACTAAAATCAAACAAAATTGTGTCAAACCAAAACCAAATTTCAATGGTTTTAAAATTTATACAAAATAAAAACATTTGAAAAACCAAAAAAAAAAAAAGTGAATCCAAACCAAATTGTAAAACTGTATTGCTACTGTCTACTCCACGTCTCCACCCATGCACATGCACCCACCTCAGCCCCAGCCCCATCGCCAGCAATTTTAGCCCCAGTTCCGGCCCCAAACTTAAAGGGATAGGAAATGAGTGTAATAGACTGAGATTTTTTTTTCATCAAAAATTTATAATATATTCGGTAAATCATCATATAAATTGCTTATCATCCAATCAAGAGGATTAAAAGTTAAAACTATCCACATAAAAAATTGAATAATTAAAAAATATAATTTTGTAAGCTACTATAGTATAATTTATTTTATTAAAATTTTTTTATATTGTATATTTTAAAAACCTTTAAAATGATTACATTAATAAAAGTTTAAATCCATTTTATAATATTGTTTCCATATGCTTTTCACATTCAAATATATTATTGTTGGTTCAGGTAAGTTATTTATTGAGATTAACAGAAGCAAGGAAGCAACATATGATGTATATACCACTAATATCACTAATATCAAAACTCATCACAATTTCAAGCGAAATTCAAGTCTAATACCTTTAAATAAATTACTATAAAAAAGAATGATTACTAGTATACGTAATAATGGGAAGTATTGATGTTTAAGAGACACATGTTCTGATGGTAGCATTATCATTCCAACAAGGTCACCCTCAATCCGATGCTCAAATTCGCCAAACATCTCACATGAACCAACCTACACTTCACTCGCGTCACCACTGAACAAGCCTGTGACCGCCTCTCATCCACCGACGAAACTCATAGCTTTGTGGACCTTGTGTTCTTCTTCGATGGTCTGCCTAAAGATGATCCTAGAGACCCCGATTCGATCGCAGAGTCACTGGCATTATCTCTATGCTGTTTACTCCATGGGTTCCAGCTGTTACAACGGCTCATAACATTCCTTGTGAAATCCTCTGGATCAATGCTTGTGCTGTTTTCTCGGTTTATTACCGTTACTACATGAAAGACAAACCCTTTCCTCGTTCTCGAAGATCCTAATCAAACCGTGAAGTTACCAGCGTCTACTCTTGTGGTTTGACCTCCAGAATCAATCAAAGCAGAGGTTATAGCTAGAGTTGCACCTGCAGCTATAGCTGTTGGGATGCTCCTTGTTGTAATATAGGAAAACAAATGTCACCACAATAAACCAGTTTACAATGGAGTTTAGCAACAAAAGAATGCACAAATTCATGGCAAGGAACAATTAAGCTCTTCCCAGACAAAAAACATATCTAACAATCCTTTGTTACTCCCACTCAATATTGTTGTTTGTCCGTCAGTTACTACTTAGATCCTAAAACCTATGAATCAAACTACATAATGCTAGGTCCAGCAACTTCAAATGGTCTTACCGAAACCAAATCAATTCCAAGCTACTTAATCATAGAGACAATGGTTTCTGCTGACACAATGACAAAACAGTAACAAACTATGAGACACGAAGAAACACCATTACCTCTATAACCAAGCACATAAGCTCCAGCCACAAAACAACAAAGTCCCTCTTGCAACTAAAGTTCTGAACCAACTGTTCAACATCGATGTAAACACCTTCGATTGCAGCAAAAGTCAGCCTGTGAGTTTCCATCATCTTCAATGTTCTGATAAACCCTGGATGAGCCACATTTCTCTCGCTAAAATGGTTCCTAATCATCACAACACCAAAACTAGTGACACTACCTTTCATTATCTTCATCATCGGACCATCCTCTTCTTGCGAAGGGTCAACCTAACAAATTACAAAACAATGCATCTGCGTTAAAGTCATACCAACCATTGAATCGTTTGTGAGAAAAAAATTAAAACATCAAACAGAGCTCCTGTTAACGTTTAATCAAAACACACTCGCAACGCCAAAACAGAGTAAACAGAAGAAAATAGAGGAAATAACAGAGTTGCTTATTTATTTAAATGATCCGATACAATGAAACAACGGTCACTGGGAACACAGATTCACCTTCTCACCTGCAAGAGTCTTGGAAGAGATTCTCCAGAAAAACGATGAGGGAAGATAGTTCTAGAAAGCTCTTAAAAGTTTACAACTCTGAAAATGCATAAAAGATAATGATGAGCTAACACTGCTCTTATACTGCCACCACATTAACAGTGTTAACCTCTTATTCCCGTTACTTGACGTTGACAACCTGCAACTTCTGCCACCTGCACATTGGCAGCTTTATTATTCCTTCTTCACGCGCCTGTCACTCTCTTATCCAAAACCATATGCTCCACGTGCGCTAAATGCCTCATTCGCTATATCAAAGCCCCCTATTTGAAGAACCTTGACCACAAGGTTCAAAAGCTTGGAACTTGCGTTGTAGATCATACAAAAACTCTCAAGTAGCTTCCTCCAGAGTCTCATTTTTCCACTGTACCAATACCTTTGTAACAGCACGGCCGTGACGTTTAACCATTTGGCGATCCAAGATTTGCACTGGTTCCTTGACAAAAATATCTAAAACGATAGTTGGTAACTGAGATGAAGTAAGAACATCACTAACCGCTGCCTTGATCTGTGAGACATTAAAGATCGGATGGATCAAGGAGGAGTCTGGTAACTGAAGTTTGTAGGCCACCTTATTACATCGGTCAATAACCTTATAAGGACCGTAATATGTTGGAGCCAACTTCTGTGTAGACCTCATCACAACAAAACCTTGACGATATGGTTGCAGCTTAACGAACATAGAATCTCCAATGTCAAGTTGACGTTCAGAGCGATGCTTGTCAGCAACTTGTTTCATGCGGTGTTGAGCTCGTAGTAAATGAAACTTGAGGATCAGTAGCATATCTTCTCGTTCTTGTAGACTACGAGCCACGACTGCAACCTTAGATTCACCCAGAAGATATGGTAGATGCACCGGTGGGGCTTGACCATAAACTGCCTCAAACGGACTAAGCTGAGTTGAAGTGTGAAAGTTTGTGTTATACCAAAATTCCGCCAAGGGTAACCAGTTGCTCCACAGTTGCGGTTTCTCACTACACATGCACCGTAAATATGTCTCCAAACACTTGTTAACCACCTCTGTTTGTCCATCACTCTGAGGGTGATACGCACTAGAAAACTTTAGCTCAACCCCTTGTAGAGAGAAGAATTCCTGCCAGAAGTTACTAACAAAGACCGTATCTCTGTCACTCACAATGGAATGAGGACAACCATGAAGCCTGAACACCGTATCCATAAAAGCTTGAGCAACAGACATTGCAGTATAGGGGTGTGACAAAGCCATGAAATTAGCCGCCTTAGTGAGCCTATCAACAACCACAAATATCACTGACTTGCCTGATGAAACTGGAAGTCCTTTGACAAAATCTATTGAGAGATCAGTCCAAATTGTCTTCGGAATTAAGAGAGGTTGCAGTAAACCAGGATAAGCAGCAGTATCATACTTACATTGCTGGCACACTGCAAAGCTTATTATATATGTCTGAGTATCAACCGCCATATTCTTCCAAAAAAACAACGCTTTTACCTTTTTGTAAGTAGCATCTCTACCGGAATGGCCTCCGGTTCCTGAACAATGCACCATTGCAAAATGGAGTTGCGTAGCTGCACGTCATTTGGGACCACAATCTTGCTTTTTCTACGCAAAACTGACTGCACCCACAAATAATGTCGCTTTGCTGCAGGGTTTGCCTGCAACTCACTAATGAACTTCTTAAGTTCTGCATCTATGTCATAATGAGCCTGATTATCCTTCATGAGATCGCATTCCAAAACTGACATGGCCATGTGTAGCACCTCAGCTCCTTCAACTCGAGACAAAGCATCAACATTTATATTATCCTTGCCTTGTTTGTATTGAATCTCGCAATCAAATTCCAAAAGCTTAGGCAGCCAATGCCGCTGGATAGGCGTGTTCAATCTCTGCTCCAGAAGGTACTTCAAACTTCTTTGGTCAGTTTTGATAATAAAATGGTTTGGTAAAAGATAGTGGCGCCATTTTTGGACCGCAAAGACCACTGCTAACAGTTCTTTCTCATAGATTGACAAGTTAAGCTGCTTCCCTTTCAAATGGTGGCTGATGAAAGCCAAAGGATGGCCTTCCTGCATTAGAACAGCTCCAATGCCACTAGAACAAGTGTCAGTTTCGACCAAAAAAGGTTTAGTGAACACTGGAAGTGCTAACACCGAAGCTTGACTTAGAGCAACTTTAAGGTTCTTGAATGCTTCGAAAGCTTCTTGAGACTAAATAAATGAATCCTTCTTAGTCATTGACGTTAAAGGACGCGCGATAGTGCTAAATGTTTTGACAAATCGCCGATAATAGCCTGCTAAACCCAGAAAACTGCGTAGTTGTTTCAAGTTAGAGGGAATGGGCTAGTTTGCAACAGCGTTGACCTTGGCAGGGTCTGTAGATACCCCACCAGCAGCAATAAATTCCTCAAATACTCAACCCTGTCTGTTGCAAATGCACACTTACTTTCCTTAGAAAAAAGACTATTCTGTCTCATTGTGTGAAAGACCAGGTGCAAGTGATTGATGTGGTCTTCCATATTAGAGCTGTAGACCAAGATGTCATCAAAGAAGATGATGAAAAATTTGCGCAAAAACTCCCTGAAGACATCATTCATCAAGTCCTGAAATGTAGCAGGAGCGATAGTTAGGCCAAAGGGCATAACTAAATAATCGTAATGGTCGTTGTGTGTTTTAAACGCCATTTTATGAATGTCCTCAGGCTCCATTCGAACTTGATGGTAACCTGCTCTAAGATCAATCTTTGAGAACATAGAGGATCCTCCCAACTCGTCCATTAGGCCCTCAATAAGTGGAATGGGGAACTTGTTCTTGATGGTGAGCACATTCAAGCCTCTATAGTCCAGACAAAGTCTCCAAGTTCCATCTTTTTTCTTAACAAGCACTACCGGGGATGAAAAGGGACTAGAATTAACTCTGATTGTGCCTGCAGAGAGTAGTTCTTTAACCATCTTGTCGATCTCGTCCTTCTGGTACATGGCGTACATGTAGGGTCGTTGATTAACCGGATCCGACCCCTCTTTCAAGACTATCTTGTGGTTGTGGCCTTTACGAAAAGGAGGCAGTGCAGTAGGCTCTTCAAAAATGTCGAAGAAAGTATGTTTTAACTCCAAAATAGCTGAATTGTTATCATTGTTGCGTTTTCTCATTCTCCACAGCACATAACATTGCATCTTTTTCTGTATTACTTCTTGAGAGCAAATCACAGAAAGTTGAACTGCTTCCTCTTAATTTTTGCTAAATTTAGACGCCGTAATTGTTATGACTGATCCTTCTTTAATTCCATGAAGAAGTATCTTATAATTTTTCCACCAAAAGCCCATTTCCAACTTCGGCAGATTCCATGTTGTGTCTCCCAGGGGTGCTAACCACTGAACTCCAAGCACCATATCACATCCTCCCAAAGGAATGAGCATGAAATCATCCTGAAACGTAGTACCCTGGAAGGACCATTGAAATTGCGGAACCTTACCCTGCACCTCAAGTCTACTACCATCCGCTACGGCAACAAGAGTAATTCCAGCTGTTTGTACTGCAACGCCCAACTTCTTTGCAGTTCTCGGGTCCATGAAATTGTGTGTGGAGCCTATATCCATTAAAATGAACATTACCTTCTTCCTGTGGATTCCCCTCACCTTCAAAGTTCTATAGTCTGCAATTCCTGCTACTGTGCTTATTGAACTCTAGGCATATCCTTGTCTTCCTCCAATGCCAATTGTTCCCCAATCCATCAGTATCCTCACTCTCCTCTTCTACTTCAATCATGAAGATTTGTGATTTTTTATGCTTCAGATAGTTATCCGGTGTGTACTTTTCATCGCAAATAAAACATAATCCCTTTGCTCTTCTGGCACTCATTTCTTCTTGAGATAGAAATTTCCTTACTGGCTTCTGGACACTGGAACCAACATTTTCCTGTGGAGTCTCCTTCTTGTTTTGAGGAAAATGTTTAACCGTTTCCGTCGTATTGCCACTACTTCCCTGCTTCGTATGAGACACCCCCGTCGTTGCTGTCTTAGGTGTAGGATGAGCCTTCTCATAGAGCCGTCCTAACACCAGACATTATCACACTGTTTGTGGCTGGAACATGCGGATGTGCATCTGAGTATCCATGCGCAACCCTGCAAGACATGCACACACCAAGTAATCCTCTCATAAAGTCACCCTCGTCCTGATCAAGTCAAATTTCAGATGATAATCCATGATCTCGTCAGTTTCCTGCAAATGCCTTCAACTCTGCAATCGGATCTTCCAACACATCCACAAACCTCTCCCTCATTAATAGCTTATACGAACCCCAATCATATAACAAACTCTAACCAAACAGAGTCTGAACTAAAGCATGGTACCATACTGCAGCATGACTATCAAAATGCATAGGTGCCATCCTTACCTTAGAATCACTCGGTGTAGAGTCTAGAACAAAATAGTCCTCTGCCTTATAGATCCATTCCAAAAAATGATCACTGTCAAACCTGGGGAAATCCACCCTTCCTAAGCGAGTAACTCATGGGTAGTGACCAGGACCAAAAAAATCCACCGCCATGTTGTTGCTCAAAAACCCCACCACTCGCATCTGGCATGGCCAACACTGCCAGAGGACTACGCGCACCTTGAGACCTCGAGCTTGAGGAAGCCTGCTGACCAGGAATCATCTTGATCATATGAATCATGTCGGCAATTTTTCGATCTAGCTTCCGATCTTGCTCTACAATCGCCAAATCTATCGCTTTGGTGCGATCGAGTAAGTTCCTTGCTTTTCCAGGGTTTTCTGCTTCACACTCCAATGTATGAGAACCATCACCGATGATAACGTTTAATCAAAACATACTCGCAACGGTAAAACAGAGTAAACAGAGGAAAACAGAGGAAATGACAGAGTTGCTTATTTGTTGAAATAATCCGGTAGAATGAAACAACGTTCACTGGGAACGCAGATTCACCTTCTCACCTGCAAAAGTCTCGGAAGAGATGCTCCAGCAAAACGATGAGGGAAGATAGTTCTAGAAAGTTCTTAAAAGTTTACAACTCTGAAAATGCATAAAAGATAATGATGAGGTAACACTGCTCTTATACTGCCACCACATTAACAGTGTTAACCTCTTATTCCTGTTACTTGACGTTGAAAACCTGCAACTTCTGCCACCTGCACATTGGCAGCTTTATTATTCCTTCTTCACGCGCCCGTCACTCTCTTATCCAAAACCATATGCTCCACGTGCGCTAAATGCCTCATTCGCTATATCAAAACCCCCCCTGTTTGAAGAACCTTGACCACAAGGTTCAAAAGCCTGGAACTTGCGTTGTAGATCATACAAAAACTCCCAAGTAGCTTCCTCCACAGTTTCATTTTTCCACTGTACCGATACCTTTGTAACAGCACGGCCGTGACGTTTAACCATTTGGCGATCCAAGATTTGCACTGATTCCTTGACAAAAATATATAAAACGATAGTTGGTAACTGTGATGAAGTAGGAACATCACCAACCGCTGCCTTGATCTGTGAGACATTAAAAACCGGATGGATCAAGAAGGAGTCTGGTAACTGAATTTTGTAGGCCACCTTACCACATCGGTCAATAACCTTATAAGGACCGTAATATTTTAGAGCCAACTTCTGAGTAGACCTCATCACAACATAACCTTGACGATATGGTTGCAGCTCCAGGTCACTCTCTTATCCAAAACCATATGCTCCACGTGCGCTAAATGTCTCATTCGCCATATCAGCTCCACCACAACAAACCCTAATTGGGCAATAAACGAAAAGACTCAAACACAAAACAAGATTGCTTAAAATTCCCCAATTTTCTCAGATTCGTCTCTTTTTAACACCAAAATACATGGACACATTACAAAATTCAAAAACCTAAGATAAGATTATAAGGAAAAACAAATATATCAAATTGGGTTTGATCAATTCTCTTACAGGGAACGTGATCTGAGAGTGAAAAGAAGAAAAATGAGAGCTTACCTTCGAGAGAAAGCTAGGAATAAGCTCACAAAATCTGAAATCCAAAGGAAAATGCCGCCATCAAATCTCTTACCAAGGTTATTTGATTGTTTCACCTCTCATGTCTTCTTCTTCTTCTTCTTCGAAGCTTTGGCTATCGACATGAATCGAGAGAGACGAGAGAGTGAATCAGACAATAAAAAAATAAAACAAAACTTTTTTTCATTTTTTTTTTACTCAGCCAATCACAATAAACATCTAATTTAACGACCGATGATTAATAAAACTGAGCTTTATTGCATTATATTTATTCTATTTTATTATTAGCAAACTTATAAGAAATTCGCTAGATACACTGTTGGAGGTGGTTTATTCAATATGGATGCTCTTCAGAAAGATTTGTTTTTCCTCTCTTATCTTTATCTCACAATCACATTAACATATACATATATATGCGTTGTAAATTTACAAGAGAAGCTAATGTATAGTTAAGAGCATCTCCATTAGTTATATTCGATAAGTGCCTAAAGATTTTCTTTTATAATTAATTCTAATATTATGTAACTGTGGGTGTCTTAAAAGTATCAGAAAATGTTTTAAGTATCTATTTGAAAACATTTTTGTTTACTTCCAGACACTCTCAAGACACTTTTAATTAAATAATATTAAAATTAATTATACAAAAATAAATAGACACTCAGCAAAAAATGACTCATGGAGATGGTCTACAACCATCTTCATCTGTGACAGTTTGGAGATGTCTTTTAAAACTTTTAAATATAAAAATAATAAAAAATATTATAAACTTGTGTTATCTCACTAAAATTGGTGTAGGCGCATGGACATTTAGATTCCAACATGTGCAAGTGTTTCTAAATTTAATATTAAAATATTTTTAAGACATAATTAAAGAGATGACCGATAATGGTGTTCTAAAGAGCATTTTTATTGGTGTAGCCCTGAGACGGATCAGGATATGTGTTTTTTTAGGGTATCCAGATTTGTTCCTGATCCGGCCGGATACACTAAATCACTATCTGAATTCGGCTCCGAAAATTCCGGATTCCGGATATCTTTAAGAAACCGGATATCAGCGGATATCCGGATCCGATCTAAACTTTTTTTTTCATTGATTTCGCCATGTCTTTTTCTCTCTTTCAACTCCTTTATTCTAGATCCACTCTCATTCTCTTTGTCTTTTCCTGTTATTTACCCTCATCTCTCTTTCTCGTTAGATCTCGATCTAGGCTATAGTTACGTTGGATTTTTGTGGCGAGAGAATAGCGGTTTTGTTCTGCATAGCTGATTCAGCGAACCTCTTTGTCGTGGAAGCACATTTGTTTTCAGATTTTGTAGATCCGCGAATAAAAAAAAATGATGAACAGAAAAATCGAACAGAAGAAGTGTTAGATCTGTTAATTTCTTTCTTTTCATAATTGTTTCAGTTCATTCCCAAATTAAAAAACAGTGAAAAATCGAGAAAGGAGAACAAAAAAATATCTAGTAAAGTGAACTGCTCCTCAAATTCTATGAGAGAGAAAGAGACTAAAAAGCTTAATGGACCAGTTAATGACTTTGACCCATACGAATATTCTATAGCCCATTAATATTCAATAGTCCACTAATAATATTAGACCCATTAACAATATATCCGGATCCCGGATATCCGGTGCACATTTTTGTATTATCCGGATCCGGCCGGATCCTTAGTTTTAATATGTGCATCTGGATCCGCTTGAGTGGATATCCTATTTTTTGGAACGGCTCCCAGATTGGATGCCAAATACTGGATAATAGGTCTCAGGGCTAGGTACAGGTGTCTTTAAAATAAATAAATAAATAAATATATATATATATATATATATATATATATATATATATATTGTCATCCTAACATTAATTAAAACATTGGTAACCCAAACCTGAGGAAAATTGATTACAAAAATAGTATCCGACACTAACAGTCTAGAAGAACGAGCTAAACAATCAGCCTTCACATTGGACGTCCGAAAATCTTGAAGAGAGTAAAAGAGGGCAAGAAGGCACTAAGAGCATCTCCAACCCATCTCTATATTTTTCTCTATTTAAGAGGCAAATATAGAAATCCCTATTTTAGAGGTAAATTTGCTCCAACCTACCTCTATTCTTATAAAGAAAAAAATAGCAATCTCAATTTAATAGGTGACAATAGAGGTGGGTTGGAGTAAAACTCACTTCTATTATAGAGTTTCTCTACTATAGAAGAAAATATAGAAAAACTCATTGGAGATGGTCTAAGTGCCTGGGATATCCAAGGAATTCTGGTGAACCCCAGGATAACCCTTAAGACTACATTGGCCTCCTCCCACAATAATTGTTCGCCTAAAGCCTGATTAATAATATCTAATGGGTCTGACTGAATCCCTTAAAAGACCTTTCTATTCCTATCCTTCCATAAGAACAATACAAGCCAGGGTATTTAATGATGAGTAGCTCCTAGAGCCAGAGAGAAAGTCCCACACCCAAAAATAATTCCAAAGTTGAGTACATCGACTCAGTTGGAAAACTTTCTTGAGGCAACGCTACCAAAACCGAATCCAAAATTTGACGGGAATGTGAACACTAAGAGTGTATGATTAATCATTTCTGCCGCAAAATCACATCTTTTACACAACACGTATCACAATGAACTCCCTGATAAGCTAAGTGTTCCGTCACTGGGAGAGAACCCCACGCTAATATTCCAAAAAAGTGTTTAATTTTTGGCGGGAGGTTCCAAGCATGAGCCTTTAAGGCAGTATAACTCGGACTGTACTTGATTTTGGCCGTCATGGCTTGAGCTAACTTATAACCCGACTTAACTGAGTACGCTCTAGATTTTGTATAATGCCATACCAGCCGGTCTGGCTTGAACAATTTGCTAATAGGCAAACTTCTAATAACTGGATATCCTCCTCATCGATAAACTCTTGGAGAATAGGCAAATGCTACTATCTAGAAAACGGATTAATCAAGTGATTAACCATTAAGTTTGGATGTAATTGTTGACCCCTACCATATGCTGGTCTAGGATGTTGGTCAGGAATCCAAAGATCGCACCAAACCGAAATACTACACCCTGACCCTAACATCCATCGTGCACCTCTTTCCACTAAACTTTTAGTTGAGAAAATACTTCTTCACCAAAATGAAGGATAGTACGGCTTTCTTACCAGCAATGGGTGTTTATTCCTAAAATAACGACCCTTAAACACCCGAGAAAATAAGGTCTCTGGGAATTGAATTAAATGCCAATACTGCTTAGCCGACAATGGATTATTGAGTTTATCCAAATAACGAAACCCCAATCCGCCATCAGTTTTATCTTTACACATTTTGTCCCATGCCACCCATTGAAGACCCCGATCTTTCCCATCATAATTCCACCGGAAATTCGAGATAGCACTTGTTAACTTTGTTGTTAAATCCTAAGAGAGTTTAAAACAAGACATAACATGTGTTGGAAGGGCCAAGGCTACCGACTTAATCAGAACTTCCTTCCTTCCCTTGGATAAGTATTTAGCCGTCCAGCCATTAACCCAATCATTCAACATGTCCTGAGCATTACCGAAAACTTTATTTCTTGAAACCCCAAGATTCTCGGGAATACCCAAATAGGAGACCATACCCCTCCCTTAGAAATCTCAATCCAATTTTAACTTATCCTTAATCGCAGTTGTAACTTTTTTACCAAACATAATAGAAAAATTTGTCAACATTTACCTCCTGACCGGAAGCTTTACCATAGTTAGCTATGATATTCATGACCGTTGAAAATTGTTCTTCATCTGCTTTACAAAAAACAGACTATCATCCGCAAAAAAAGCAAATGGGAAATAGGAGGACAATTGCGGGCAAGCTTAATAACAGTAATTTTTTCCTCCCTCTCTACCTTCTTAATAAAAGAATTAAGCAAAGACTTAGAATTAAAGTATAGAATAAATGAAATATAAATCTAACAACCCCTAAAATTGCCACCTAAACTAAGATCATCTCCCCCCCCCCCTTTGATTATCCTTTTAAACCCAACTAGAAAACTACTCTAGTATGTTTAAGGAAATCATCAAAGCAAGGTTGAATAAACTCATAAACATAAAAAAATAAATAGAGAAAAGAGTTTTAGATATTACTTCAATGATTATAAACAAGGTGTAAGATCTTCTTCCTTTAGAAACAATAATAAAAGTAAAACGAATATAAAGAGAACTGGTGGATCTTCAAAGCTTCAAAGGAACGGCAAGCAAGAGAGCTTCTCTGGTCGTCTAAGGTCGCACGGGAGGGGCGGTTTAAGAGGCAACGAAGAACACCTAAAATACTTGATAATAGACATTAAAGCCATGAAATCATGTCAAACTCTTTCTAAATGCATACTAAAACTATAGCTAAAATGGGTAAATTAATGATGTTATCAATAAGTAACCGAACTCACACACCACATTATCCATGAATCCATTTTGCATTAAAGCCTAAACTAACTAAGACCACCTCCAAAAAGTTACATTCTACACGGTCATATGCCTTACTCATATCTGTCTTGAAAGCCAAAAAATCCGATTTACATAACCTATTAGTTCCATGAAACATCTCTTGAGCAATCAGGATACTGTCCATGATTAACTGTCCTGAAATGAAAGACGATTGAATTTCCAAAATTATTTTATGTTACATATTGTCTTAGATATTTTTTATGATTAATTTATTATTAGTTAATTGAGTGTCTTAAAAAAGAGATGTTAAATGGTTTTTTGTAGACTTGTAATGGATAACTAAAGTATTAAATACTAATTATTTTTCTTATTTTATAAGTCACTAAAAAATATTAAAGAATCAAAGAGTAGAAAAGAGAGTAGAAATGAAAAAGAGTTTCTCAAGGTAGATAATTAAGAGCATTTACAATAGGAATTTCTCACAAAATTTTCTAACTTAAAAGAACTTTAAGAAAATGTTTACCGAATAAAAAAAAAGAGAAACTTTCCCATACATGAATTTCGAGCCAATATCATCTTTTCAACTCTCCGGCGTCGATGTAGCTATGGCTCGTCGGTGTAGCTCCGGGTCGTCAGCGTCAGGGGATCTTGCTGCTTCTCTCTGCTTCTTTCTCCTTTTTAGCTCTTCCTTATTAACCTTTTTCCCATTTTTCCTAATCTTTTGCTACCTTTCTCAATCTATTATGTCAACTCCAAATCTGGGAAATTCCTCAATCAACAGTTGGATCAGGATTCCGGTCAAACTCTCCACCTTATCTATGTACCCTGTCTTACTATCTGCGAATCTGAAGTCCTCTGCACTACACAAATCACGTTTTGTAATTTTGTTTTCACATGGAAACTTCACCTTGGCTTCGTTGATGGCAGAAGAGCTTGTGCTTGTACCATCAGCTGTGTCTCGCCGGGGGAGGATGTCGACGGCGTACGGCAAGGGTTTTTTTAGGACCACCATTTTCAGTTCTTCTTGGACCTCCGCTTCAATGACAAACTCTCCAACAGTTGGATCATTCATTGCAAATCCTGGTAATTCCTCTGACCAGCCGCCGTGCATCGAGCTGTTTGTGGCCACCAAAAGGAAACCCTACTTTTTCTTACCAAAAGGAAACCCTACTTTTTCTTAATGGACCTGATTCATGAAGTCGGTCCATTAACAGTTTCTCACCTTCAGTGTAGTGACCCTCACTACGGAATAAAATTTTCCTGAAGAATTGACCCGGAAGGGGATCAAAAAGGAAGGAAGTTACGGGAGATGGGAAAGAACCCGCTAAAAATAATATTTTATTAAGCGGAGTTAGTGGAGTTGAAGAAATTAATTAAATATTCATAGTGGAGGAACCACTAATGAATTATTTAATTGGTGGAGAGGAAAGTGGAGAGGAATATTCCCACCCACCCGATTTTTGTCCCAAGTTAGTGGAGGAATTATTTAATCACTCAAGAGTGTGAGTGGAGAAGAATATTCCTAGATGCCATCGAAAATGTGTGAGTGGAGGAGAATATTCTTGATTCCCTGGAGAATTTAGTGAGCGGAGGAGAATATACTTTGACGCCATGCGAGTTGGGTGAATGTAAGCGTGACACATCGCCCCCTGAGGTGTCATCACCACACGCCTGAGACATGAGAAGGCGACACCTCACCTCTTTTGCATGTCTCCACTACTTCACTCAAGACTCTATAAATAGCCTCATTCTTTCTCATTTGGAGAAGAGAAAATAAAGGAGTGCCAAGGGCTGTCGAGAGTGAGAGAGAAGAGAAGGGAGCGAAGCTCTGGAGAATTGTTTTGAGAAGTCTCGTCGATCAGTTGCTGCATCTGAAAAGTGAAGATTGAAGCTACCAAGGATTCCAACGGTTTCCTCTTGGGTTCTTCGACAATCTGTGAATTCATGGAGCATAGATCTGAACTAGATTGTTGTCAACGACTCAATCTAGTGTCAGTTTGCATGTGCATATAGTTGCATTTCTGCTTGATTTTCTTGTTAGAATTTCTTGTGTTTTGCATGCACCTTGAGTTGGTTGCTCAGTGTGGGATGTGCTCCATGGTAGATCTTATGCATGATTGCGGATCTGCATTTTAGATATATTGCATGTGAGGTTAAGTGGTGGTATTTAGTGATTTATAAGTTCTTTAAGGCTTATAAACTTGAATACCCACTTTTGGTGAGGACTTGGTGTGTTATAAGTTCTTTAAGGCTTATAAACATAAGTACCCATGAAAATAGAAGGTCTTAGTGTGTGGCATTGTGACAGGAGGTTCAACAGCCATAAGCACACTATGACAGGGATATGTCTGACCTTCGCCCGGTTGGTTACGACATGCATCATACATAAGTGTTGTGTTGCATGTCGAATGCTCGGAGAGACTTGGTTAGCTACCATGGCCGGAGCTCTACACGACGGTGTAGTTATGTGGAAATCTCCGATTGCATGCCGAGGTGGATGCAATGCGGAGAAAATGGGTGATTGGCGAGAGGCAGCATATATGGGCCATAGTAAACTTGTTTAAAAATATTTTCTTTTTATTCAAGTTTGCATGTTTGTAGATTGCTTGCATTTGTTGCTTTTAGCTTCTGCATGTTTTCTCTGCTTGATTGCTTGTTGTGTGTTGCATGATTGATTCCGTGTGATTTTGGGGTTGGGATGAGAATCTAATCTTCTGCAGGGATCCCTGTTACTCACTAAGTAATCTTAGATTACTTATGATAGTGTTTGTCCTGCAGGCAACCAGTAGAGGGTGTTAGAGGGCGTGTTGGACGATAGGAGCCCGGAAAGTAGATTTTGTGCATTTGTGTAAAGAAAAAGTATGTTATATTTTATAAGAAAAATCTGTATAATCTTTTTGGCAATAGGTCTGGCCATAAACGCTTCAAATATTTTGCTAAGACTTGTGAATTATTTTATTTAATAAAAGAATCGGTTTTATATTCGAATACGAGTATCGGCTCATAGATCCTTGTCCGGGACAGCGCAACACTTGGGCATCGCGAAGGTATAAAAGCCTAAGTGGTGTCTATAGTGGTGGAGACCTCGCTGATGGTCCGGCCAAGGCCATAAATGGGGTTTAGAACCTTGGCCGGGTCGTTGGTGGTCGTTTCCAAGTGACGTCTCAGGGCCGTTCTGGGTATTTCCGGCCATAAGACGGTTCGGGGGCGTTACATTCAGCCCATCTTCCAAAAAACCAAGTCCACCTATTCAAATTCATTGACAAACTCTAGCTCATAATTAGCTCTAGATTGTGTCTATCTTCTCTTAGGCCGAGACTCTTCTCGAGCGATAAACCAATTAGACTGCTAGGTTTTCTCATTCAGTTAGTTAGATCTCTAGTATCTGCTCTTATATGGTAATCACCTCTGCTCCCGTGGTTCCGAGGTTTCTTGACGTTTCAGCTCTAAACTCTTATTGCCAACAACTTGATTATGGCTATAGAAGACTCTTAGCCAATAGTCACCATTTGTCAATACTAGCAAGCGACTTTAGCCACCATTCAAAGACCTTCAATCCTATATGCTTTGCTTTTCTGAAACCATTAGAAAGCATCACCCTTCTTTCGCCGGTAAAATTGAACTATAACTTGTCCATGTCATGCTAACTACAAAATTTGTGTGGAAGCCTTAATCTCCATGGTTATGGCTCTTATGCGAGAGAGACTCTACCTGTTATGTTACGGTGTGAGATATATCTTTGGTGCATCCTTTTGATAGCTTCTTTTGAGAGTTTCTTTGCTCCCAAGTTCATGAAGTTTCATGGTTTGGCCTTTAACTACTTAAAGGAGCTTTTTTCGCGCCAGCAAGACGCTTAGCAATGAATTCATTATCAACATCACCTAGTCTTTATTTGATAGGGACCATCTAGTTTTCATTGAACTTCTCGTGGAAAACTTATCGACACACCTTGACCTCTCATGTAACATTTTCTTTTTAGCTTATGCTTCAAAGCTTTTTTGGATTAATCGTCGTTTTATCTTATTTTATTTTTTTGTGATATTGAGAAATGTTTTTGTATCTTTTGTTTTAGACTTTAGATCTCTGTACCCTGCTCTTATAGTTATGTAAATGAAATCAAATATTTCACCCCAAAAAAAAAACTTTAAAAGGCATTCTCATTTGTTTTGAAAAACTTTTACAATAAAAATTATTATTTTATATTTTATTAATTTTTTTGTTGATGATAAAATTGGATGAGAGACTACCAATGCAAATGGTCTAATAACAAATCTGTAAGAAACCACAGTAATACAATATCATGTTTTTAATGACAAATTTAATTTTAAAAATAAAATTTAAAAACATAACTAAATAATATTGGAAATTTTAATATTTTATTAATTAGATATATATCCAAATCGGTCTCTCCACCATCTTATTCTCCTTAATAATAGACTTTTATCACTATTGATCATCATCTTCTTAGGTTTCACTATTCTTAATATTCTAGTTCTTCATGTTTCATTCCTAATCTCTTGATTTGATACTTTCTTCAATATCATTCTCTTTATAATTACGGTCTAATCAGTTTATATATATAGCTAATGGATAATAAATAACATAAACAAATTTTAATAATTTTGTTGACAAAATAGCATATCCATCCGTACGGATGATGGCATCTACAAAAAATGGTTTATATACATCTTGAGAGTTGTACACAATAAATACATAAATAAATACAAATTTGTCCTGTTACTAAATAAGTAAATAAAGATTACGTGCCTATCTCAAAGCTGATGTGTAAGAAACATGCACACAAATAAGCCATGCAAAATGAAATGTGTCGAGTCTGTTCATTAATATGTTTTCTTTACAGCGTGAAGACATAAAAGTAGCAATTCAAGTGTGTAAACTGTACATAGTCGATTCTATATACCTGGTTCTTGTTAGAATCAATTTATCCTTCAATAACTTTAAATAAACAAAATTCAAATAAATATTCTATAAATAGCTTTACATAACGCAAGTAAGAAACCACAAAAAGTAGGAAAGAAAAACAAAAATGGCTCGAGTCTCTTCTCTTCTTTCTTTCTCCTTAACACTTTTGATATTTTTCCATGGCTCCACAGCTCAGCAGTTTCCAAACGAGTGCCAACTCGACCAGCTCAATGCGCTCGAGCCATCACACGTACTGAAGAGTGAGGCTGGTCGCATCGAGGTGTGGGACCACCACGCTCCTCAGCTCCGATGCTCAGGCGTCTCCTTCACACGTTATGTCATCGAGTCTAAGGGTCTCTACTTGCCCTCTTTTGTTAACACCGCGAAACTCTCCTTCGTGGCTCAAGGTACGTACGATTCTGTCTATTTCGAGACTCAAATTCGTGACTCTATGGTCCATGCTCTTTAGAACAAATACATTGTTAGGGATTCATATTTTGATCAAAAATGCACTATATATAGGAAGAGGTCTTATGGGAAAAGTGATCCCCGGATGCGCCGAGACATTCCAAGACTCATCAGTGTTCCAACCACGCCAAGGCAGACAGTTCGAGGGTCAGGGTGAAGAAGGTCAAAGCCAAAAGTTCCATGACATGCACCAGAAAGTGGAGCACATAAGGAGCGGTGACACCATTGCCACAACACCCGGAGTAGCACAGTGGTTCTACAACGACGGACAGCAACCACTTGTCATCGTCAGCATCTTCGATCTAGCTAGTCACCAGAACCAGCTCGACCGCAACCCAAGGGTACATATAAACCAAAACCTCAAAAATATATCATTATCTAGTCACAAAATAACAAAAAAGTGATGTGCTTTTTTTGGTGTGTGTTATGAAGCCATTTTACTTAGCCGGAAACAACCCACAAGGCCAAGTATGGCTACATGGACGAGAGCAACAGCCACAAAAGAACATTTTCAGTGGATTCGGACCTGAGGTTATTGCTCAAGCTTTGAAGATCGATCTTCAGACAGCGCAACAACTTCAGAACCAAGATGACAACCGTGGAAACATTGTCCGAGTACAAGGTCCATTCGGTGTCATTAGGCCACCTTTGAGGGGACAGAGACCTCAGGAGGAGGAAGAAGAAAGAGTAGGTAACGGTTTAGAGGAGACCATATGCAGTGCCAGGTCCGTTGATAACCTCGATGACCCGTCTCGTGCTGACGTGTACAAGCCACAGCTCGGTTACATCAGCACTCTCAACAGTTACGATCTCCCCATCCTTCGCTTCATCCGTCTCTCAGCCCTCCGTGGATCTATCAGTCAAGTAAGTTAAAAATATATATTATATAATATAACTAAAAACCAAGTAACATTTGCATGCATATGAATGAGGATGGATATATTGAAAAGTTCGGTTCGGTTTATCTGAAACTCTATAACCAGTTTAATTGAGTTTCAAAATATTTTGGTTTGGTTGGTCTCAGTTAAGGTATCGTTCGCTATAATTATATGTCCATTTCTACATTTAAACATGACTCTTCAAACGTGTTTGCGTGTAGAACGCAATGGTGCTTCCACAGTGGAATGCAAACGCGAACGCGGTTCTTTACGTGACAGATGGGGAAGCGCAAGTACAGATCGTAAACGACAACGGTGACAGAGTGTTCGACGGACAAGTCTCTCAAGGACAGCTTATTGTCGTACCTCAGGGTTTCTCGGTGGTGAAACGCGCAACAAGCGACCAGTTCCGGTGGGTCGAGTTCAAAACAAACGCAAACGCACAAATCAACACTCTTGCTGGACGAACCTCAGTCATGAGAGGTTTACCATTAGCGGTCATAACCAATGGGTTCCAAATCTCACACGAAGAAGCAAAGAGGGTCAAATTCAACACACTCGAGACTACTTTGACTCACAGCAGCGGCCCAGCTAGCAACGGAAGGCCAAGGGTGGCTGCAGCTTAAGAGCTTAAAAATGTGGCGTTTAACAGTGAGCCTCTACGGCTCTACTGTTAAAGGAAGTTAAATAGTAATAATAATGTAACTAGTTTTTGTCGAGGTTTTTACTTGTAAAATGCAACTTCTTTTCTGAATAAAATCTCTTTTTGTTTTTCTCGATCGTCTCTTTATATTTTACCACTGTTTAAATTTTAAAACCTTTTATAATTTATATATTATACATACTGATTGAAATCTTGAGAAAATGAGAACTTTTTTTGTTGAAGAGAACTTAACCTTTATCATATTCGAGTTTATATGACCGTTAAATTGGGAGATCAATGAGATTGATCCAAACCGAGTCGAGATCAACGAAGACTATGAAGGGATCAGGTCGAGGTTTGGTAATGGAAGTGTTGTGGATTTGTCAATATATTAATTTAGGAAATTACCATTATTCCTATATCTATATAAACCGATGTCGTTATGTTACGAGAGTCTAACAATAATTCTTCATAAATACTTTGTGTTCTTATTTTCGTTATTTCATGAAAGTCAAAGATCTAACCTCTTGCACTTTTGATTAAAATTCAAAACCTAGCTTAACCCCCTACTACAAGAAAGTAGGTTGTATTTGACGGCCAAATCCATCGATTAGCCGTCGTCTACAGGTTGTATCGACAAATTTCCAATGAAGTTGATCAGTGTTTTATGGTGTGGATAAAATTTTCGTCGGATTGTCGGTCAAAAAATCCGTAGGTAATTAAGTTTTTGGGTAATAATCCATTATTTGGTTAACAAAAAAGTGTCATGTAACTGAAGCGTGTCTAATATGAGTTGAAGAGATGTCAAAACAGGCAGTACCGGTTGATATTCCACGTCTATCAACTAAAGATTCCATGCAACCACTTTGAAAAAAGTTTAAAATCTCTCAATCCAGCTTTCAACGTACGGAAAGATTCACCTATACCTATCTTGTAAGCTCTCTCAATAGTCTGTGAAGATATTACTCACTTGTTGGATAAGCTTCATCATTGCTTGGAGCCTAAAATATCCTTATCAAGTTGGATAATTGGACAAGAAGGCTCATCATCATAATCTTATTTAGAGTTAGGAGGTATCTAGTTCTAATAGGAATATGATTAGTAAAGGATTTCTAGTTCTATAAATAAGATTGTTGAATTGTGATAATTATTAAAAAAAGCATAAGAGCTTGTGAGATGTTTAGTGAACTAAAGACCGGTGAGCAAACACTTATATATGACATCTACTTTATTCCTAAACTAAAGAGCAATATTTTGAGTTTGGGACAGGCAACCAGGTATGGCTGTGATGTTAGGATGAGACAGAACTACCTAACACTACACATACGATTCTTATGGAATAAGGTCTCCTAACAGACTTTATAGAATAAATCTCAAAATTGGTAAACCGGCCTGCTTACATTCAAGAAGCGAAGAAGAGACATGGAGATGGCATGCAAGACTCGGTCATATCAGTTTCAAAACCATCAGAAACATGTCAACAATGGAGATGGTCTTTGGACTGCCAAAGATTGATAAGGAGAATCAACTATGCGAGTCATGCCTAGTGTGTAAGTGATATATCATGGTTTTTGTGGTTTTTAACCATGATATAAGGAGTCTTTTAGTGTCTTTTCATTTGTTTCTAGATTGTTTTTGAGTCTTTATAGGTTTTTAGCATGAAAGGAGCAAAGTGGAGCAGTTTGGATCATTTTGGAGCAATAATCTGGAGGAAATCAGCTTGGAGTCGAATATGAGAGAGGGCATCGATCGACACTAGAGAGCATCGATCGACACCCTTGTTGCCAACGAGAAAAGAGCCAAATTTGGAAGTTTTACAAATTGCCCGAAGTTTTCCATATTTGCAAGACTAGTCCCTGACGTGTTTTAGGACATATATATATAGTTTTTAGGTTTTCAAAACCCTTAAGTTTTATTCTACCAAGTTTTATTTTTTCTGCAACCCTGAGAGATTTTTGAGAGCTATTGGAGAGAGAGATCTGCTTTGAGAGAAGAATTTCTTGAACTCCTTCCTTACTCTTTTAAATTCAATTGCATATTATTCAGAATTATGTCTTGTTCTTCATTTATTAAGTCTGAGTAATTTGCTTGTTAGGTTTAGGGTTTTTCACAGGGATTTTATGAATTATTAGATCTGTTTATTTAGGATTCTTTATCTATCTAGATCTTCATCTTAGGTTGTTCTTCATATTAATCCTTGATTGGCCATCTAGAATTAATACCCTAGGAAAATAAATTGATATGAGAATATAATTGATTTTCCTGATAAAACCTTTTGATGAGCAAAATTATTTCTTGCAAAGAGATTTGATTTAATAATTTTGTGAGCAATCTAAACCTGATTTTATTGCTGATTTATTACCTAGAATTTTACAAAGAGATTTGGATTTTCTGGTTTTAAATTTAGATATTATTTGCAGTGAGAACTGATTTAATTTACAAAAGTGTTTAGAGTTCTAGATCTGTTCTTAATTGTTTGAATCCTAATTTATTGTTTGATTTAATATTTCATAATTTCCTGAGAAATTCCCTAGGCTTAGCTTTTTGATCTTCTGAATTTACAACAGCTTTTATTTAATATTTTGCATTGCTTTTATTTTAATTCAATTTAATTTGTTTAGCATAATTGAAAAACTCTATATTTTTTTTTGTAGACTTGAGTCCTTGTGGAATTCGACCCCTAAGTACTGCAT
Source organism: Camelina sativa (assembly GCF_030686135.1). Lineage (NCBI taxonomy): Eukaryota > Viridiplantae > Streptophyta > Magnoliopsida > Brassicales > Brassicaceae > Camelina > Camelina sativa. The sequence continues at coordinate 29,825,458 of NC_141899.1, read as the reverse complement.
TGACCTCTTAATTTGAGAGAATAGCTCTAGAGGGTAAATTTGAGCTTATCAAATTTTGGCGCCGTTGCCGGGGACTCTCTGATTCTACCATTAGATTTAAGTTTTTAATTTCGTCTAAATTTTTCTTTTTATTTTCTACTTACACGTTTTTGTTTTTCTTCTCTTTCGTGTTTCAGGTGCATGCCTCCTAGACCTCACACAAGGAGCAACAAATCTGGTCCTACTATGAATTTGTCAAACCAAGAGTTGGGAAAACTTGAGCGTGAGAATAGAAAAGCAGCTAAATCTCTGAAGATGGTTAATACGATCATTCTGATGCGTGATGAGGCTGGTGTTTTGAGGGATCAAGAGGGCCACTTGCGCAATGAGCATGGCCAAAAGCTTGATGCAGAAGGAAACGTGATTCCTGAACCTGTTGTCATCGAGCAGGCTGTCGTGAACCAGCAAGCTGGTATCGTTGATGATCCGGATCTTGGTGTCGATCGACACCAACCAGGTGGCATCGATCGACACCCACCTGCAGACGTGCGTGGAGCTGCCAACCACGTACAGAACCCCGTTCGACGACATGAGCAAAACCGGGACTTGATCAGGACCATTGCTGACTACAATAGGGCTGATCTGGTGTATGAGAACCGGTCTGCTATTGTTCCTCCCCCTTTTCAGAGGAATGATTTTGAGTTGAAACTTGCGTACTTTCAACTAGTTGGGCAGAGACCTTTCTCTGCTTTGCCCAATGAGAAGCCTCTGGACCATATTGAGCATTTTGAGGATCTTGTGACCAGTATCAAGGCTAATGGAGTTACTGAGGACTTCATATTCTGCAAGCTCTTCCCATACTCACTTGCAGGAGAGGCATCTCAGTGGTTGAAGCAGTTGCCAGCTGGATCTTTGACATCTTGGCAACAAGTCAAAGTGGCTTTCCTAAACCATTTCTATGATGATGCAATGTCAGATGAGTTGAGAGTCAAGCTATCCACTTTCAAGCAAAGACCAGATGAAGCTTTCAAGGCAGCTTGGGTGAGATTCAAAGCTTATCAGAGGGATTGTCCACACCATGGTTTTTCAAGGGTACAACTGTTGAGTATCTTCTTCAGAGGGTGTGACTGGAAGTATCAGTTAGCTTTGGATGCTGCAAGTCATGGGAACTTCAAGACAAGATTTCCAGAAGATGCTGAAGTTTTGATTGAGAATTTAGCTGCTAGCAATAGTACTAAGAGAGCAGATGCTGAAAGGAAGAGATTGCATGGAGGATTTGATTCAAACCAGTTAGCTTCTGTTAATGCTAAGCTGGATTCAGTGCATAATCTCCTTATGGGTAAGAAATCTGTTCATTTTTCTGCTGAGGTTGAGACATATGAGCCAGAACCTGATCAAGGACACCAAGAGGAGGATGTGAACTATGTGTATGGGAATCAGGGACAGCGGTTTGGAACTCAGCAAGGCAATACGCCTTACAGTGGGAACTCTTTAGGCTACACTTCCAAGCCAGAGTATCAGCAAACAACAGAACAATGGCTATACAAGGACATATGGGAACTCATCTTATCAGTCTCCACCTCCTAAGAATTCTTCAGAGAGTAGAATGGAGGCCATGCTTGAGCAGCTTCTACAAGGACAAGAGAATCTGACAGTGACATTCAATGGAAAGATTGACAATGTCTACACTGAGCTGAATGGGAAGATAGAAGCATTAAATGTTCATGTTAAGAAGCTGGAGGTTCAAGTTGCACAGACTGCTGGGTCTGTAAAACGGCAAGAGAATTATCTTCCAGCAAGAACTGAGTCAAACCCCAGACATGCTTGCAATGCCATATCTGTGAGGGATGAAGATGCTGTTGAAATTGCTTCTGCCGAGCTGGGTGAAAAATCGACAAAATTCTCGGTTTCAGATGATGGTGTCGATCGACACCACCTAGGTATCGATCGACACTCATCTCAGACGGAACTAAAAGCTGTGAAATCTCAGGTTCCAGCTGCTGAAAGGGTCTACAAGCCTAAGGTTCCTTTTCCCAAGCCAAGAAAGTCTAAGCAGGAGATGGAGGAAGCTAGATGCAAGGCAATGATGGACAAGGTGATGATTGAGATGCCATTGATTGATGCAGTGAAGCTTTCACCACCACTAAAACGCTATGTAAAGAGAATGGTATCCAATGGTTTGAGCCCTGAAGAAGGAGCACTGCTTACTAAGGATGTCAGTGCAATTCTGTTAAACCAGCCTTCACAGAGGAAGAAGGAGAAGAAGCAGGAGGTGGTTGTCTCTAAGGAAGTGAGTGCAATCATTCAATGTAGGACTGCTAAGAAATTACCAGATCCTGGAAGCTTTGTTCTTGATTGCTCTATCTCAGCAGGAAGGTTTTCTCACTCACTTTGTGACCTTGGCTCTAGCATCAACTTGATGCCACATTTTGTTGCTGTGAGACTTGGGATGACAGAATTCAAGCCAACTCAGATTTCTCTTATCTTGGCTGATCGCTCCCGGAGAACTCCTGAAGGTGTTTTAGAGGATATTCCAGTTAAGGTTGGCAACTTAATGATTCCCACTGACTTTGTGGTGCTGAAGTATGATCAAGAGCCTAAAGATCCTCTCATCTTAGGAAGATCTTTCTTGGCTACAGCTGGTGCCATCATAGATGTGCAGAAGGGACACATAGCACTGAATGTGGATGGTTTGAGTATGAGTTTTGAGATGGATAAACTGAGGAGAGCTCCTACTATTGATGGACAGACTTTTTCTGTTGAAAAAGTTTCTGCAACACGAGCATCAGGCTCAGTGTCGATCGATGCCACCAAGAGGGTGTCGATCGACACTCCTCCACATCCGAGACAAAGCTTGTCCAAAGTTGAAGCTCCAAGACAGAAACCTGTTCCCAAACGGAAAGTCTCCCATTCCACCCTCCAGAGTCCTCAGGTAAGGCAAAGGTACACCTCTTCTGCACCTAATCCTCCTCCTATCATCAACAAGAATTTCAAAGAGAGAAAAACTGTTTTGCAGTTAACCAAGCCACGAGATTATCGTAGAGTGCTTGTTTCTTCTGTTGATGGTTTTGTAGGACATAAGAGAGGCAAACCAATCCCTAAATCCCACCCTGGTCCTGTTCCTCACATCCTTGGCAAGCCTCATGCACCTAAAGCTTATACACCACCTTGGATGAAGAGGACCTCAATGCCATGTTCTGATCCTCCGGATGCCTGAGCTCCAACACAGTCAAGCTAATGACTGAAAACAAGCGCTTAGTGGGAGGCAACCCACTGGTAGGTTTTCTTTTTCTTTTGATTTTGATTTTTATTTATTTTATTTTTATTCTTGCTTTCCTCTTACTTGATAACACTGGGGACAGTGTTGTTTAAGTCTGGGAGAGGTTAGTTACTAACTATGATTTCTGTTTTTGAGTTTCAGTTGTGTCAGTCAAAACCATAAAGTTTGAGTCAAATTTTTCAAAATTTTTCTTTTTGTCTTTGGGAATTATGATCTTGATTAATGATTTCTCTTATTTGGCTAACACTCTAATGATTATTTGTTTATGCTTGATCTCAGAACTGAAGCTTAGAAAAACTATGAGCCTTATCAACAATCCTGAAAGCCCTTATTCAATGGATATCTGATTGATCTAACGTTGTCTCAACCTTTATCAGGATTTTAACCGGACTTAATCTCTTACTTTGGGGTTGGAAATCAGTGGACTAGACTTCTTCTTCAGGCCATACAAGACAATGCAATTTTTCAAAGTATGTCTCCCCTCTCTCTTCCCTTCAGTGCTTTAAACAAAAAAAAAAAGATCAGAAAAAAAAAAGAGAATAAAAGATGAGATGATTTTGATCAGTTTAGAGAGGTAGGTAAATTACCAGTGACCTCATTATTCTACTCTTGAGTCAAATGATCACACAAAGCTTGGAAGCGAGGGGTAGGTAAATTACCGATGATTCCGGTATTCGCTTACACCTTTGATTAGAAAAAAATAAGAAAAGAAAAATAAAAAGAAGTGAGAAAAGAGAGAGGAAAGGAGATGTAAGAAGAATGTTTTGGCCTGAAGAGAGTCCACATGCCACTGATCAATACATCCAAGGTAAGAATTCACCTTATTTATGCTTTAATATTGACTAATGAGATGACAATAGAGATTTCAGAGATTCCAAAGGATTGTGGGATTTGAGTAAGGAATGTTGATGCTAATCATGGTTGAGTATAAGAAGTAAGTTCTTGAGTCAGGTAAATGAAGAGTGTGAATAAGAATCATCATGCAATTGAGTGAGTTCCCTGTTTTCAAACTTCTTTCATAGGTCTAAGTTTATGTTTTGCTTGAGGGCAAGCAAAGGCTAAGTCTGGGGCAAAATTTGATATGCTCAAATTAAACCCTAGAGCTACTCTCTCAAATTAAGAGGTCAATGCAGTACTTAGGGGTCGAATCCACAAGGACTCAAGTCTACACAATAAATTATAGAGTTTTTCAATTATGCTAAACAAATTAAATTGAATTAAAATAAAAGCAATGCAAAATATTAAATAAAAGCTGTTGTAAATTCAGAAGATCAAAAAGCTAAGCCTAGGGAATTTCTCAGGAAATTATGAACTATTAAATCAAATAATAAATTAGGATTCAAACAATTAAGAACAGATCTAGAACTCTAAACACTTTTGTAAATTAAATCAGTTCTCACTGCAAATAATATCTAAATTTAAAACCAGAAAATCCAAATCTCTTTGTAAAATTCTAGGTAATAAATCAGCAATAAAATCAGGTTTAGATTGCTCACAAAATTATTAAATCAAATCTCTTTGCAATAAATAATTTTGCTCATCAAAAGGTTTTATCAGGAAAATCAATTATATTCTCATATCAATTTATTTTCCTAGGGTATTAATTCTAGATGGCCAATCAAGGATTAATATGAAGAACAACCTAAGATGAAGATCTAGATAGATAAAGAATCCTAAATAAACAGATCTAATAATTCATAAAATCCCTGTGAAAAACCCTAAACCTAACAAGCAAATTACTCAGACATAATCAATGAAGAACAAGACATAATTCTGAATAATATGCAATTGAATTTAAAAGAGTAAGGAAGGAGTTCAAGAAATTCTTCTCTCAAAGCAGATCTCTCTCTCCAATAGCTCTCAAAAATCTCTCAGGGTTGCAGAAAAAATAAAACTTGGTAGAATAAAACTTAAGGGTTTTGAAAACCTAAAAACTATATATATATGTCCTAAAACACGTCAGGGACTAGTCTTGCAAATATGGAAAACTTCGGGCAATTTGTAAAACTTCCAAATTTGGCTCTTTTCTCGTTGGCAACAAGGGTGTCGATCGATGCTCTCTAGTGTCGATCGATGCCCTCTCTCATATTCGACTCCAAGCTGATTTCCTCCAGATTATTGCTCCAAAATGATCCAAACTGCTCCACTTTGCTCCTTTCATGCTAAAAACCTATAAAGACTCAAAAACAATCTAGAAACAAATGAAAAGACACTAAAAGACTCCTTATATCATGGTTAAAAACCACAAAAACCATGATATATCAGTAAGCAAACTCGTCAAGCTGTTGCATCTGCAGCAAAATACAGAGCCACAAGAGCACTGGACCTGCTACACGCAGACTTATGTGGATCTATATCACCAGCCACATTAGCTCAAAACAGGTATGTCTTTGTGATTGTTGATGATTACACTAGATATATCATATATGTGGACTATTTTGCTAAAGGAAAAATGTGAGGCATTTGAGAAGTTCAAAGCATTTAAAATCCTTGTGGAGAAGGAATGTGACAAGATGATCAAGACTTTGCATATTGATAGAGGAGGGGAGTTTACCTCAAGAGAGTTCCACCGTTTTTGTGAGAAAAACGGAATTTTGAGGCACGTGACAGCTCCCTACACTCCACAATAAAATGGGGTAGTTCAAAGAAGAAATCGTACCTTTATGGAGATGACAAGGAGTATCTTGAAAGCAATGAGGGTTCCTAATTACTTATGGGGTGAAGCAGATCGTCACTCTACGTATCTGATCAATAGAGTTCCTACAAGAGCTCTAAAAAATCAAACACCCTATGAATGCTTTAAAAACAAGAAACCAAGTGACGATCATCTTAGAGTTTATGGCTGTCTTGCTCACGCAAAGATTGAACCAGTGAACATGAAAAAGCTGGACGATAGGTCACAAACGCTGGTACATCTTGGAATAGAGCCTGGATCAAAAGCTTATAGACTTTGAAATCCAACGACTAGGAGAGTTGTTGTAAGCCAAGATGTATTTTTTAACGAGAATGATGGTTGGAATTGGAAGGGAGGCAATGAGGAGGATAATAATGCACGAGGAATGTTCTGCATGACTTGAGGGAGGAGTCATTGATGGAGGTCATGGTCCATATGTTAATGGCGGTGATAAAACAGAGAACAATTCTGGGAAAAATGCTTAAGAGGAGCTAGATGAAGTTAACAATGATGAAGGATCTGATGCTGATCACGACGAAGGTGATAATCAGCCTGCAGAACCTGCAGAAATTATTCAACAACCTCAACTTCGACGATCGGAAAGACCAGTCAAGCGTCCTAGTTATCTTGATGACTATGCACTTCTAGCAGATATTTAATGCGAGAGGCTTCTACTATCTATCAATGATGAACCATTGAACTACGAAGATGCAAAAGGATTAATAGAATGGACAAAGGTGTGCGAAGAAGAAATTAGCTCAATCAACAAGAACAAGACCTGGACATTAGTAGAGACACCAAGAGGAGTTAAATTTATTGGTCTTAAATGGTTTTTTAAGATCAAAAGGAATGCAGATGGATCAATCAGCAAGTTTAAGCTCGTTTGGTTGCAAAAGGGTATGCTCAACAAGAAGGGATTGACTTCGATGAGGTATTCGCTCCGGTAGCTCGACTTGAAACAATTATGTTGCTTGTTGGTTTGGCTGCTTCTCATGGTTGGGAGATTCATCACCTCGACGTCAAGACTGCATTTCTACATGGGGAGCTCAACGAGGATGTTTATGTGTCTCAACCCGAAGGCTTTGAAAAGAAGGGAGAAGAATATAAGGTTTTCAAACTCTCTAAGGCTTAATATGGTTTGCGACAGGCTTCACGGGGATGGAACACAAATCTTGATCAGATTTTGAAAAGTCTGAAGTTTAAGAAGTGTTCAAAGGAAAGTGTTGTGTACCGCAAGACAGAGGGAACAAAGCTTCTTATAGTTGTTGTTTATGTTGATGATTTGTTCATCACTGGGAACTCGCTAGTGATTATACAAGAGTTCAAAGCATCTATGTCTTCAAAATTCGAGATGAAAGACCTTGGTAAGCTCACTTATTACCTCGGCATTGAAGTGTTGCAGAGTGAAAACGGCATTGAATTGAAACAGGAGGGATATGCAAGAAGGATACTAAAAGAAGCCAGATTGTACAAGTGTAACTTAACTCATATTCCTATGGAGTTTGGTTTAAAAATGTCCAAAGATCAAAACGAGAAGCCTAAAGCTGATGCCACCATGTATTGTCGGAGAATCAGTTGTTGAGGTATTTATTACATACTAGGCCTGATCTTGCTTTCTCAGTTGGAGTGGTGAGTAGGTATATGCAGGATCCAAGAGAATCACATGGAGCTGCACTTAAACAGATCTTAAGATACTTGCAAGAAACTTTGGCTAATGGTTTGTTTTTTAAGCGTGGAGGATCAAAGGACATTGTTGGCTACTATGATAGTAGTACCAACGTTGACCTGAATGACGGTAGAAGCACTATTGGTTATATGTTTTACTTTGGGGAATCACCAATCACTTGGTGTGTGCAAAAGCAACAGACGTTTGTCTTATCCTCCTGTGAGGCCGAGTTCATGGCCGCGACAGAAGCTGCAAAACAAGCCATTTGGCTCTAGGATTTGCTGAGTGAGATTATAGGACAGAGTACCAAGAAGATGATCTTGTACATCGACAACAAATCCGCCATATAACTTACCAAGAACCATGTGTTCCATGGTAGAACCAAGCATATTCACAAACGGTATCACTTCATCCGAGAATGTGTTGAAAATGAACAAACTGAAGTAGTGTTTATTCCTGGAGAAGAACAGAAAGCGGATATACTCACTAAAGCCCTTGCAAAGATTCAGTTCAAGGAGATGAGGAGCTTCATTGGTGTTCAAGACCTCACTAAGAAGAACTTGAAGCTTAAGGGGGTGAATGTTGGGTAAGCTTCAACATTGCTTAGAGCCTAATATATCCTTATCAAGTTGGATAAGGACAAGAAGGGCTCATCATAATCCTATTTAGAGTTAGTAGGTATCTAGTTCTAATAGGAATATGATTAGTAAAGGATTTCTAGTTCTATAAATAAGGTTGTTGAGTTGTGACAATCTTTAAAAAAAGCATAAGAGCTTGTGAGGTGTTTAGTTTTTGAGTTATATTTCTAAACATCAATAAAGACGAAATATTTTTTTTAAACACTTTTGTGCTTAAGAAACTTTATCAATCACGAGCTCGATTAAAGCATTGTTCATTAGAAAAAAAAATATAGAGTTAAACTTAAAACTTAAACACAAGCAAACTAGATCTGGTCCTAGTTGGAGAAGAACCCGATCTAGGCGGAAGAATATATCTCAAATTGATTAAGAACATGAAATCCAATTCAACAAGAAGCCAAATGCTACAGATATTAAAAATCCTGCAGATTTTGGAAATCGCTTCTTTCTCTCTCTAAAATATGTGAGAGAGAAGAGAGAGTTTAATTTGACAATATAATTATAATTTAATTATATTGATGTTAACCATAAAAATATGTGAATTTATGGGATATATATTTAATCTTTAGAAAATCTATTATAGTGAATATATAGAGGCCTGTTCGTTTATTCATTTGGATGGACCATCTAAATGAACCATTCAAATTTTGTTTGTTTTTGTCAAAAAAATGAGCATCATCCAGAATCATTCACATGGATCATCTGAATGAGTTTTAAAATTTTAGGCAAAAATTTAAAACTCATTTGGATGATTCTAGTTGGATCATTTGGATGGAGATGGTTTATCCAAACAAACCCATTTGCATTTAGATTCATTGATATCTTGTGTTTTTATGTGATTTTAAAGCTTAATTATTCATTGTTTTGTACATATTCATGAGCTTTTAAGTTGTTTAGGTTGCATTTTGCATCAAGTTTGGTATCATAGGCGTTGGAGTAGAGATATACAAGGAAAGTGTGCTTTGAAGCCAAATAAGTCAAGAATTTGCAAGAAAATGGAAGAGAAGGTAAGAAGACCAAACGATCGACCAACCGGTCGATCGTCCGCTCGATCAAAACACGAGCCGGACTTCAGACTTCAACAATCGACCAAGCAATCGACCAAATGGTCGATCAAGACATGAGCTGGACTTCAGACTTCAACAATCGACCAAGCAATCGACCAAATGGCCGATCAAGACATGAGCCAGATTTCCGAGACTTGACCGATCGACCAAGGAATTGACCAATGGCTGATCAGGACAGAGGAACGATCGCCGGTCGGTCGATCAGTCGGTCGATCGTGCGCTATTTTTGGAACCAGAACCCGATTTGTTCCGGTTATCTCTGATTGGTTTAATTGCAATCCGGTTTGTTCCGGTTTAGTTTCTATTTTCCTATAAATACTCTAACCCTATTAAGGGGAGACTTATCTTTTGTTTTATCTTTTAGCTTAGCAATTTTTAGGGTTCTTAAGCTTGTTTACTCTTGGTTTGTTGAATGATTGAGTCCTTCTAAGTTTTTAATAGCAATTTCTTCTTCAAATCTCCTATTCTACAATCTCTAATTATAATTTCCCAAGTATCAAACCTCTACCTTTGTGTGATCATAACTATGAGTGAGTAGATCTTTTAGAACTTTGGGCTAGGTAGATTAGGGAGATAGATGATTGATCTTTGATGCCTAAGGATTTATTTATGTGTTTCCTATCTTGATTAGTGTTAATAATGCTAGATAGCCTTGGTCAAGCTTAATTCTAGACATTAGGATTTCCATGCCCATAAGGTGTTTGATGAAATTCCTGAACCAAACTATTCAAGAGCTTTGTATTCCTAGCCAATGGAAATTGATGATTAGGGTGTTTAGTGGTATAAAGACTTGATTTTAATGCATGCTTATCTTGTGATTGCCTTTGGAAATTGTTGATGATTGCTTGATTTGCATAGAATCTTTATCATGGAAGTGAATTGATTTACGTAAGTGTTCTTAGCCTAAGGATTATTCTTGATTGTTTGCTTAGACATCTAGGATTGATTAGCTATCTCCTAAGTCATTAACCTTGCCCAAGGTTCATTTGTTTTATCTTGATTTTAAAACTGTTCTTAGTTGTGTGTTTGCTTGCTTTTAGTTTGTTTGTTTGCTTTATTTAAAGTTGCTTCTAGCTAGTTGATACATAAAATAAACCTCTTTCTTATTAGTTTAGATTAAGCATTCATGTGTATTCCTAGTGTGTTGATCATTGCAAACTGAGGTTCGATAATTTAATTGATAAAAGTACTACATCATTCATCATCCAAATATACTATTTTTTTGTCTTGTTTGTTGGTCATTTGACATTAAGATGAATCATTTAAATGGATCATTTAGATCTAAATGCTAAATAATGAAACGAACAGGCCCATAATATGTAAAATGGTGTTTGGTAAATATGATTAAAAAAAGATTTTAAATAACAAAATTTTGAATTTAAAATAAATATAAAAACTTAATTCGTTTTCAATTAATATAAAAATGTTGAAATAAAATATGATTGATAATATTTAACAAGTTTAAAAATGTGAAATATAGGAAAATAAGTAGATATACAATAGTAGAGGTAATATAAATTTAACAAGTTTAAAAATGTGAAATATAGGAAAATAAGTAGATATACAATAGTAGAGGTAATATAAATTTTTTCCAAAAAAAAAAAATATATATATAAGTTATTTTTTTTATGGTAAAATTTGATATAAAAAATTTAGAAAACGTTTTCTGCTGTTCTGAAAATTTAAGATGATGTATTTTAATATTTTGTACATGTTATATTAAATTCAGGAATAGTTTCTGTTCTAAATAGTTTAAGGGCCGGAAATACTGAATTTTACAAAATTCAGAATTTGTATTCTACGGTTTACTCTATGTTCTAAACGTTTTAGTATAATTTTTCTACGGTTTACTCTATCCTCTGAAATCATTAGAATATGTTTTATTCTTTTTACTCTATCTCTGAGAAAATTAGTTGACATCTACTACGGAAAAGTAGATTGTATACTCTGAAACTTTTAGTGATTGCTAAATATAGAAAGTGAATATGTGGAATAGGAAACTGAATATTTATCTAATAATTAGGTAAAATCGTAATAATTTGTTAAGATTGTGTTCTACAAAATTTAGAAATAGTTTTCTAATGATTTTAGAAATTTTTAAAACAACCCTAATAACAACCCTAATCGTTTTCGTTTAGTGGTGTGTTAAACCGTTTTTTCCCATTTCTTTTCACCATTTTCGAGCCATGGCAATGCACATCTATGTTAAGAGTGGAGAGTGGAGATTGTTTGACAATCATGAGTGGAGGTTTATTATTGATGAAGACAATCGTGGAAGATTACTAACTTTGGAATCGAGTACAACACATGAAGAATAGAAGATTATGGTTTCGGAAGCCTATGGAGTAGAGCCTAGTATGGTTGATATGGAGCTAAGTTTTTTACCCACAGATCTTAGTGCTGATTGTCCTCCTGTCGTTATGATGAATAATAGTCAGGTCACAAATTTTCTTTCATACTATAAAAAGAAGAAAATAGTAAATTTGTGTGTGACATTCAAAGGTGGTGTTGAGGATGTTGGGAGCAAAGTCATATTGGATTTGAATAAAGAACCAGGGGTTTCAAGTGTTGAAGATGGCGATGGTAGACCGAATGAAAACCTTTATACATTTGTGGGTACTGATGATGCCAAACGGAGGGATGTTTTAGGGAAGAAAACATCCGACGAAAACACCGGTTATGGTGTTGGAACGTCGTTGAAAGGTGTGAGCGTAAGGAAGGGTCAATATTTCAAAAGCAAGGAAGTGTTACAAGCAACAATGGAGTTGTATGCTATGAGGTACAACTGTGACTGTAGGGTTACGAAATCTGATATAATAGTATTCTGGTGTATACGCTGGATAGAGGATGTTTGCAAATGGAGTCTTCGTGCTGAGTGTTTAAATGGGTCTACGTATTTCAAGATAAACAAGTTTGTGGGGGACCATACTTGTGCTCTTTCGAAGAAGAAGAAATTTTGTAGGACACCTTCAGCTAAAACAATTGGACATCTCATTATGCAGAATTATGAGGGTGTATTGGAAGGGCCTAAACCGAATGATATCATTAATATTATTCGTACAGAGTATGGTTGTGATTTAACTTACTCTCAGGCATGGGAGTCTCGCGAGTATGCAGTGAATGAAGTTAGAGGAATCCCTGAGAAGAGTTATGGTAAAATACCAAAATACTTGTACATGATACAAGAAGCGAATCCGGGTACCTATACAAATTATGAAGTTGATTGCGACAGTAGATTCAAATATCTGTTTATGTCTTTTGGTCAGTCAATAAGAGGATTTTACAAGGGAATGAGGAAAGTTATTGTGGTTGATGGAACATTTTTGAAGAACAAATACAAAGGAGTTCAACTAGTTGCTACAGCAGTAGATGGGAACTCTAATTTGTATCCAATAGCATTTGGAATTGCTGATTCTGAGAATGATTCTTCATGGGCGTGGTTTTTTGAGCAACTAAAGGTTGTTATTGGAGATGAGAAAGATTTATCTTTCATTTCAGATAGGCATGTGTCAATTAGCAAATCACTTGATAAAATCTATCCATTGTCTACTCATGGTATTTGCATCCACCACTTGATTGGTAATGTTATTACATATCACAAGGGAAGGGGTGTGGCTGATTTGGTTTTAAGAGCGTCTATAGCTTATAGAGTTGCTGAGTTTCAAAAAAGTTTTGGAGACATTTGCAACATCAGTCCTGCGATTGGAGAGTACCTAGAGGATGCTGAGGTTAAAAAATGGGCTCGATGCCATTTCCCTGGATACAGATATGACCAGAACACAAACAATGCTGCAGAGTCGATCAATTCAGCTTTGAGATCACCTAGAGAGTATCCAGTAATCCCTTTACCAGACAGCATCAGAGAGATGTTAACACGCTGGTTTTTTGAGCGAAGAGAATTAAGTGCTAAGCAGAAAGATCCTTTAACTGTTAAGGTGGAGAAAAAGATGTCAAGAAGAATAGTGAAAGATAAATACTTTAAAAGTTATCCGATTGGAAAAAACATAATACAGGTCAAAGCGCATGGGGTAGACTTTGTGGTTGACTTGGAGAGAAGGACATGTACATGTGGGAAGTTCTAAATGGGCAAACTCCCTTGCAGACACGCCATCAAAGGAGCTTTTGATATAGGCAATGATCTATATCCATATGCTGATGATATGTATAGTACTACCAGTTGGAGAGAGTACTATGAGGAGACTGTTAATCCAATAGGTATTCCAGAGAACGAATGGGGCGTCCCTGACCATGTTGAGGCTGCAAAATTTTTACCACCTGAAGCAAGAAGACACCCTGGTAGACGAAGGAAACGAAGACATGAAACGGTGGAAGACAAGATAAGAGCGTCTCAACAATCACAATCGTCAAAGAGACACAAGTGTAGCCGTTGTGGTAAAGAAGGACACAACCGATCAACATGTGATGTCCCAATATAGGTAAGGTGACTTGTTTTATTCTTTGTTATGATTTTAAACCATTCCCAGTTTATTTTTCAAGAAGACACCCTGGTCGAATTTTTCATTTCTAGTTTTTGTTTAAACTCTACTCTTGAGTTGTCAAGACTGGCTTATACATTTCATTATTCCCAATTTATAGTTGATTTATTCATTTCTACCTTTTGTTTAAACTTTATCATACACAAACATATTCGGCAAAAAAATTATGATCATTGTGATAGGTTAACAAACCATAATTTGATGGTGAAGGTCAAAAGGGAAAAAAGCAAACAAAGTTCAAAAAAAACAAAAAAAAAACATGATCATGTTCATACGCTCATCCTAGTAATTTGCTGCATCCAGAGCATGCACAATATCACTAAGATCACCATCATCTTCTTATTGCTGACTTTTGCTTCAGCCAAAGCATCCTCTATCTTCTCAAATATCTTCTTTTCCATCTTCTCATAAAATATTTTCTCAAACTCCAATCTCTCAGTTTGAAATCTTTCAGGTGCTTCTCAAACTCAACATTCTTTGCAGTCAGTGTCTCTATCTCGTTGACTAAAGCCTCATCAACCCATTTAAAGGTGTGATCATCGTTCCTAAGCTACAAGAATCCCAACTGTTATAATCAAAAATTTAAAATATACAAAACGTGTAAACAAATCAATTTACCTTGTTTGATGCAGCAAATCCACAACGATAGTATCTCCGGTAAGGATTGGGATCAGACTTTGATATAAGTGCTATAATTCCTTCCCCGCACCAACATCTCCTTGGAACACCAATCACTCTTACTCTTGAACGGGAACTATTTGATCCAGTCGAATTGCTTGATACATTGCTCATCTTCTTCTCGCAATCGATAGGGTACTAGGTCGATATTAGGTTTCTTTGAATTTGGGATTTATGTGTTTCTTTGTAAAGAATCGGGTTAAGTTTATAATTTATGATTAGCTCTCAAACCAAATTAAAGAAACTCGGTTTGGTTTTAAACGACATTAAAGGAAGTGAGATTTTGGTATTAAACAAAATTTAAGAAATTCCGGTTTGGTATTAAGCCAGACTTAAAAGTATGTTTATTGGTTTGATAGAATTGGTGAAAAAACCATCGACATCCTAAAGAGATGAAACAAAAAATCATATCATATATTAAGCTAAAACAAAAATCATATCATATATTAAGCTAAAACAAAAAACAGAAATCATATCATATATTAAGCGAAAACAACAAAAAAACCAAAGTCATATCATATATTAAGCTCAAACAAAAAACAAAAATCATATCATATATTATGCTAAAACAAAAAAAACCAAAGTCATATCATATATTAAGCTAAAACAAAAAAAAACCAAAGTCATAGAATGTGTCAAACTAAAGACATAGTAAAAAAGATGAAACAAATCAGTCAATTTCGATATGGTGAGACTCAGACTTTGGAGGGACATAGTTCTTCATACGCTCAAGTAATATTGGATCCTTTGCAGCTTCCCACAGATCGACAGCAATCTTCAAGCGCGCTTATTTTATGTTCTCATCGCTCATCAAATCCAAACTTAGAGATTGCATATGACACTCAATGTATTTCAATGCATAGACCCCGCAATCGCTATGCGACTTATTCAAATCGGAGAGCATCTTCATGTCTATGATTTCATATTGGTGTCAAAAGAGATGCTTTTCCATTCACCTTTGCATTAATTTCTTTCAAAATCCTTGGGATGGACGTTGCGAAACACTCGACATACCTTCTATTCTTGTGTCCAGCACAGTCAAAGACTTCAACAGTTCTTAAGACAAAGTTAACGCAAACAGAAATCCAGTGGTTGCTGTTGATGCAAATCAGAGCGTATATCCTGTCAACATCTGTACCCCATTGTTTTCCTATCTTTCCGTGAGAAGAAAACTCACCATTAGCATACTCGAGAAGTCTACTATCCCATTTGTGCTGCCGCTTTGTCTTCAAGTACTTGGTGTATTCCACTTTGATTCTCTCACTGAACATGCCATTCATGAAACCAACACGGTCTGACTTCATTTGACCTAAAGATGTTTTCTCCCGGAATAAGTACATCATCGCATCCCTTTCCTTGAAAACAAATAAAAGTGAAATTTAAATTTAACCATGGTAAAATAATGAACAAATTAAGTATTGAAAAAGTCAAGTTTATACTCACTTGATTGTGCAGCCACTTGTAGTGAGTAATGACACGGTCGAGCACTTCATGATTAATTACCGATGGACCCAACTTAAGTTGCTCGTGACTGCGGAAAAAAAATAGTAATATGTAAGCTAAAATTTTTAAAATCTGGACAATTATAAAAAAATAGTAATTTGTAAGAACACGTACCTATGATTCCTTTGCCATGCTTCCAAAGCATTCCATCTAACTTCGGAAACGAAAACCAAATCAGCATCCTCGTCATACTTTCCCGCATCTATTGGAGGATCAACTCCAGGTACACATGGTTTTTGCGAAAGATGTCCTACTGTTTTCGCTAAGAAATCTTAAGTGCCCAATAAATCCTGACTTTCAATATTAAGGTCTATGGCCCCCGATTTGGTGAACAAATCATCGAAAAGAAAGTTATCTTCCTGTCAATGAAAAGAACAAACAAAGTTTAATGTTTACAAACAAATAAATCCAAACAAAGTTTAATGATTACAATACAATACATAAGTTCACAAAGACAATTACAATACTTAAGTTTACAATTAGCCGAATAATTTCAAAAAACTTACAAAGCCGAATGTTTAAAAAAAAACAAAAAAAAACATAACCGATTTCCAAAACATTAAAACGAAGACAACATTTTACCAAGTTACTTTTTACGTACCAAACTTTTTGGTTGAACGGATGGTGATTTCCCCTGTTTCAAAAATAAGAATCAATAAGTTTGACAAAATCATTACATATACAACACCAAAGCATATAAATTATTTATTGACTTACCACATCTTTTGGTTTAAAGGATGATGGTGTGGCTTGTGTCGAAGTTGATGCTATAGTCGATAGTATCTCCTTCACTTCTGATACATCCTCCTCCACCTTCTTCAATCGCTGGCTTATTTCTTCCTTAAAAGGCTTGAAAGAAGCTTCAAACATACCTTTAATGAATGACTTTATTTCTTCATCAAAACCATGAGTGAACGACGTTGCGGCTCGCTGACATAGGAGTTGCATTTTTCGACTCTCTGCACCATGATCAATCTGCTTCGTCTTTCTCTTCTTCGTGCTTGATGCTCCCACATTTACATCTTCCTTCTTCTCGGTACTCTCCAACCCAGACAATTGATTGTCTCCATCACTTTCCTTTTCAACATGATCATCTTCGTTTACAACCTCCTCTATCTTCTCTTCTTCAACATCATTAGATTCAACATGACCCCACTCATGGTCTCTAAAATCGTAACCAGATCGCACCAAGTCGTTTACGTTTTTGACTCCCACATCATCGATCTCATCACGCCTAAAAAACTTTATATCATCGATTATGTCAAAATTTCCTGACCTCGAGATGTATGGATAGACGATATCCTACCAAAAAAACAGTAACAAAAATTTTGGTTAAGCAATAGTAAAAAAACAGAACCATATTCAGACCATGACAATTAAAGAAGAATAGAGAAAATTAATTACTAACCTTTGGTCCAAACGATTGCTCTATGATGATAATGTCTTGATAAGACACTTTTGCAGCTCCCTTCCAGTTATAACATCTAGCACCGTTTGTGAATTCCTTGTTGATCTTTTCTCCCAACAACTCTCCAACCACTGGAATTGCTTCCATAACCCATACTTGAAGTGCAAAGGAGAAGCCATTAAGAATATAACTGTTGGTCTTCTTCAACTCCTTTCTTGTGTCCATGATCGAGGTCACAAGGTAGTCAAAAGAATGCAAACCCCAAGGATAAGCTCTCAACTTATCAAAATCCATCACCAACTTGATGTATGAGAGAGGGATCTTTTTCTTCTCGTCCTTAGCCATTACCAAACCAGCTATGACGCACACATATACAAATCTTAGCTTGTCATCAGGTTCCCACTTGGGAGCTTCTACTAGGTGCACATCCATCAGCCGCTTAATGGTAATCTCCCCATCTCTCTTCAATAGTCTAGCCCAAAAACCTTTATCCTTCTTCCAACTGTCTTTATTCCAAGATTTCAAATCTAACCTGAAATCATCCTTGCTTTAGCGGATAACCGATCGGATTTTGGTTCGGATCAGTTTAAAACTAAAATCCAAATTACACTCAATATAAAAACCAATCGGTTTTAACAGAGAAACCAAAATCGATCCAAATCGATTTTTTTTGGATCGGTTTAGATTGGTTTGTTCGGTTTCGGATTATATGCCCAGGACTATTAAATACTTCAACAACAACGCTAATATTTTTCAAAAAAAAAGAATAAGAAAAAACAACGTTAATATGAAATTGATTATAAAAAATTAAATGAATATACGTAAGAGTCTGGTTTTGATGTAACGTACAGCCACAATAAAATTCAGGAACTAATAAATCATCCTATGTGTGAAACAGTTTGCTGAGAGTCTATTTGGGTTCCAAACAGTGGCGGACCCAAGAAAAAAATTAAGGGGGTCAATTTTATAAAAAAAAATGTATTCGTGTTATAGGGGAAAATCAAACTCGGTTATTGGGGGTCAACCTAGAGGGTGGGACAAACCAATTTTGCTACTCATACTTACATGATTTACATACAAAAATAATTATTTTACTCTTTTAGGGGGGGTCAGTTGACCCTCTACCTCCTACATAGGTCCGCCATTAGTTCCAAACTTTGAGAAAAATTAGGGTTGACAGCCTTGCAATAACAATTTATGTTTTTTTCCCTTTTACCCGATCATATTTCAAGCAGGATCATCCATTTTCAATTTTAATAGTATTCAAAAATATAAATGTGAGTTCAGCCTCAAAGACGGAGTACAATAAATTAAATCTTCATAACCTTTTGTTTGGATACATACATGATAGGGTTAGAACTTCAAACAACAATATTCTTGCACCAAGCAATATAAACATAATATTTACCTCTTCAGCATCTTATCTAGAAGTAGTTGGTTTGAATTAGTCGTTTGTTTTGTTGTTTGATTCAGTCAGTTTGAATAAGTCTTGTGTTCCTGAGATGTAGGAGGCAAATCCAAGTTGTTTCAGTTTTTTAGGATCCACTTTGTTGAGCCCTTTGGTCTATTTAAAGAGACAAAGTAGCATTCTCAAGTTTTAATAAGTACAACGAGTATTTTCAGTTCTTTTGAGAGTTTTGGTCTGTGCTACATTTAATAAGTAGTATCAAAGCCATTCAGAAAATGGGTTTTAGATCAAATCAGAGAGTGAGAATGAGTGATAAGGAGGTTAGCATTCCAAAGTTTGATGGTAACTATGAGCATTGGACAATGCTAATGGATAGAGTTGTCAAAATGGGCTGTCCACGTCTATTCTGATCCGTCCAATATTGACCATTTGGATGAAGGACACATAATTGATCATGTCCATTAACGACCATGCCTATTAAAGACCATGCTTTTATGGGCTGTCCATGGGTGTCTATTGGTCAGAATATAACAAATTATGTTAAATGAAAAAAATGAACACATATTTCTAAACACAAAAATGTCTAACCACAAATGTCTAACATATCCAAAGATAAATTTGACACAAATGTTTAAAGTCTAAACATAAATATCCAAAGACATTTGAACACAAATGTTAAAGGTACATAATCCAAAAGAATAAACACAAATGTCTAAACACAAAAGTCTAGAATGTTTCAAACACAATGACACAAAGGTTTCAAACTCTTTCTCTTTCATTTTCTTCTTTAGCAAACTCATATGGATCAACAATCTCTTCAAAACCTTGAAACTAATTTCTAGCGCAAATTAGAGCTTGGACATTAGAAGGAAGGAGTGAACTTCGATACTTGCTTAAAACCCGACTTCCAATGCTGAACGATGATTCTGCAGCTATAGTCGTAATAGGGATGCTAAGGATGCCACAAGCCATAGAAGACAGTTTTTGAAAGCGGCTTGTATTGTCCTTCCTATATTTCAAAACATCCATGCTCTTAAATGCCATTATGTTCAAAACTGGTTCATCCAAGTACTTCTCTAGTACTGACTTACCATTAGCACCAACTGTTTGGGAGATGAAAGCATAAAATCCCTGGAAATGTATAAAAACATAAGACATTCAAATCATGATTTAAAACAGATCATGAATGTTACAGCAGTTTGAATCTCAAACCAGAAGATGAATCAACAGAGCTCTAAAAATAGATCACAAAAGCAAGTGTTGTAGCAGTATAAGAACAGAAGCAAAACACATACACATACAAGTACATTTTCCTCTAGTTTGTGTGTTTATCATGTAGTGTCAATTCGCACAAACCACTCATTATCACACGTAACAGAAACAGCTCAAAACAGATCACACAAGCAGCTCAATACAAATCACCAAACAATTCAAAACACAATCAATACAAAAACTTATCACAAGACAAATTCATGATTGAAGCAATTTGAACAGAACACTTACATCATATCCAGGAAGAATATTTTGCTCCAATGTGTTTGACTTTGAATTTCCTGCTCCGTTTTATTTTGTTGGATTCTTTTTATAAACATCAAAAGCTTCTTCAGCTTTTTACGCAAATGATCTACCCTTGCATTACTAGTTGAAAAATCTAAGGTATTGAAGCAATACTCTATATAAGTAAACTTCAATCTAGGATCAAAGTCCGCAGCTAAAACAAGTATGTCACTATGTTCCTCCCAATACTTGTCAAATTTCTCCTTCATACCTTTCACCATCTCACAAATAACGTCGTCATAAGAGTACTCCTGAGGTTTCAACCAAGTTTTATTTTTTTATACTTGATTGAAATACAAATTAGCAGTTGGATAAGATGAACTAGAGATCATATTCGTCATCTCTGCAAATGGGGTCAACAACTCAAATATCAACTTTGCTCTTGTCCACTCTACATCAGAAGGGAAATATTGATAACTTGTATCAATCCCTGCAAGATGGCGAAGTGCTTCCTTGTACATGATTGCTCTTGAGGGCATAAGGTGAGTTGAGTTCCACCTAGTTGATACATCCAAAAGCAGTCCATCCCTAGCATCAATTCCCATGGTTTCCACAAATGTTTGAAAGGACTGTTCTCTAGACTCACTCACTCTCACAAACTTAACACTATCCTGGATTTTCTCTAGAGAACCATCAATCACTTCTAATGCTTTTTGCACAATCAAATTCAAGATATGTGCAGCACATCTCATTTGAAAGAACTCTCCATTACACACCAAAATTTTCCTAAGCTGCCTATTGAGAATTTTTTGCATGTTTTCATTTGATGAAGCATTATCAACAGTAATTGTAAATACTCTCTTCTCTAATCCCCATTGCACACCAAAAATTTGTGGCTATTCCAGCACCGGTATGTGGAGGAGGAAATGCACATAATGATAAGATTTTTATCTTCAAGTTCCATCCACTATCAATTTAATATGCAGTCAAAAACATGTAACCTTCTATCGTTATTGCATTCCAAAAATCTGTTGTTAAACAAAATCTAACTGAAATTTCATCCAAGATCTTTCTAAGCTTATGTTTCTCTTTCTCATAGGTCTTTAAGCAATCAGCCGCTGCAGTATTACTTGACCAAAACTCTATGCTGGAATTTTCATATTGAAAAGCCTCCCTAATTCTTCTGTACTCAACGAAAGAGTAAGGCAAATCATGTTCAATGATTGCCAATCCTATCATCTCCCTAAAAACAATCATATCTAACTTCCTTTCACATGAATGAGTGCTTCCTGGATTCTTTAAGAATGTATTCAAGTGACGTAAGAGAGTAGTGGTGCCATTTCTATGAAGATTAATGCAATAAGTATGCTCGCATTAGGTGCATCTAACATTACTCTTACCATCATACAATTTATCTCCAATAATTTTAAAACTCTTCCAATACTTTGACCTTTTACATTTACCTCTAGTCTTGACAGTCATGCTTTCAGCCGTACTCACTAGTGAATCTAGTTCTACAGGTTCCTCTTCATGCAGATTCATATCCTGATCGAGCATCTCATCCGCACTCACATAATCATCTTCAAGGTTCATAGTATCATCCATCTGAAATAACCAAAATCCATAAAAACTTAGCAAATCCACTTATATGTCGCTACAAATTTCAAACCATCATAAGATTTTAAGAAGACCCAGTTTCAATCTAATTCAAGAAAACCCATTTTCAATCTAATTCAAGCTAACCCAGTTTCAATCTAATTCAAGCAAACCCAGATACAAAGAAGTTAAGTTAAATTGGAGAAAACAATCTTACCACTGGAGCAATGTTCTTGTGTTTGTCTCTTTCCTCTGGTACGAACGGAGTGAGTAGAAGAGCTTCAAGGTCGAAGAGAAAAAGAGCTTCGAGGTGGAAGAGAAGAAGACCTTCGAGGTCGAAGAGAAGAAGAGTTTTAAGGAGAAGAAGAGCTTCAAGGTCGAGGAGAAGAAGAAGAAATCGATTTTCTGTTTTTAATTTTTTCCCCAAATCGATTTTGACCTAGCTTTTTAAGTGTTATGGGCTGCCCATTGTCCATATCGTCCATCCATTTTTGTACGTGGGTAATAAAGTGGATCAAGATCATCTAGACCCGCTCCAAATATGGGCTTGTCCATGACCTGTCCATAATGAATTAGACATAGGCGGACCATTAGTAATGGAGAACATGCTAAGGTCGAAAGAATGGTGGAATCTTATCGAGACGGGGATCTCAAGACCGGAGAGAAACATGATCTTGTTCGGACCGCAAAGAACAGAGCTTGTAGAGATGAATCTGAAGGATCTCAAAGTGAAGAATTATCTATTTGCTTCAATGGATCAGATGATCCTTAAGACCATCGCTAAGAAAGACAGCTCAAAGGACATATGGGATTCCATGAAGACGAAGTACCAAGGAAATCTCCGGATTCAGAGTGCTCAACTACAGGGATTGAGGAGGAATTTTGAAGTGTTGGAGATGAGAGAAGAAGAAACAATCACGAAGTATTTCTCTCGTGTGATGGTGGTAGCTAATAACATGAGGGTGATGGCGGAAGATACGCCAGATGCGAAGGTTATTGAAAATCTTAAGAACGCTTGCAGAGAGATTCACGTATGTGGTTTGTGCTATTGAGGAATCCACGGACATCAAGAAGCTCTTGGTGGATGAGTTGCAGAGTTCTCTCTTGGTGCATGAAAAGAATATGCGCAAAACAATGTGTGAGGAGCATGCTCTTAAGGTTGAGGGTCAAAGAAGAGGTCATGGAGGTTACCAAGGCCGAGGAAGAGCATACCGAGGCGGCTAATCTGGTAGAGGTGGTAGAGTTTGAGAAGATTTTGACAAAAGCAAGATAGAGTGCTCTAAGTGTCATAGAATTGGGCATTTCAAGAATGAGTGTCCAAGCTGGGAGAAGAATGCAAACTACGCTGAGCTAGAATAAGCTGTGTTGCTGATGGCATACATTGAGCTGAACAAAGCAGAGGACAAGCATGTGTTGTTTCTTGACTCTGGTTGCAGCAATCACATGTGTGGTACCAAGGCGTGGTTCACAGAGTTTGACAATACGTTCCGTAAAAACATTAAACTCGGCGACAACAGGAGCCAGTAAAAACTTAGGTCTGACGAGGAGCCAACATTATGGCATGCAGACTTAGGTCTGACGAGGAGCCAGTAAAAACTCAAGGTTTAGACCTATGGGTAAAAGAAAGTCCAAAAGTCGAGAGCAAATAATGCCTGGAGCGTGACTTTCCGTAGATCGGTCAGAGGAGTGCAGGCCGTGGAGACGGTTGCACGAGAGTCCTTGGCTGATGGTTATTCGAGATTCGAGGATGAATCTATGTTGGTGGGGGAGAATTATAATACCCGCAAACCAAAACTGTGCGTTTTGGGGGAGGGTGTCGATCGACGCCAAGGGGGTGTCAGTCGACACCATTGTTTTCTGGTTCGACCAGTTCGATTTAATTATCGATTTGGACCGGTTTGGTTTAAGGAAACCATTGAACCGAGATATAAAAGGGAGAAATCGACCTAAGGTCGTGTTATGTTTTTGTCTCACGCCACTTTGAGAGAAAACAAAGAGAAAGTGTGTTCTTGAGCTTTTTGGTGATTTCTGGGTGATTGGTTGGCTTTTCTTGGGAGATTTGAATCTAGGAAGAAGCTAGAAGGTTGCTGGGAGTGTGGGATTTGTCATTGTTTGTCAGATTCTTCCTGCAGTGAGGTGAGTGCATGACCATGGCTAATCTAAGCCTGTGATTCCTTGTTCTTGCTTGTTTGTTGCTGTGTTTGTGTGTTTTTCTTGTTGGGATTGATTGCTACAGGTTCCTACGGATGTATAAGGCTTGGGTCTCGAATATTGGACGATTTGGTGAAGTTTGGAAGCGAGATTTGACTCTCGGCTTCGCGGTTGCAGAGGGAGTGTCGATCGACACCAATTGGTTTCTGTCGACACTAGTGAAGCAGCATCGATCGACACTGTGGGGTAATATCTTTGATCTTTAAAAATATTACACTTTTTATGACTTTTTTTTATAATAGAATCGTCATTTTTAATAAATATTGAGTTTGTGAAAATATTTATTCATAAACGTTTCTGAAAATTTTTTAATTTATTTTATAATAGATTTATAAATTATACATAAATGAATGATAGAATAATAGTGTATATCTTCAAACTTATGTAATTTCATAAATTTAAAACGACAAATATGTAAGAACGTTTTATTATATTACCTTTATTTGTAAAAATCATACTCGCCAAAGATAAAACTTACGATTTATTAAAAATTTACAAATTTGAAATAATAAAGATGGAAATAATTATTGTTTGAAAGAAAAAATAACATATCTCAATTAATATATATATATATATATATATATATATATAATTAGTTAAAAGGATGATTATCTTCATGAGTATATTTATTATGAACTTTAAGTGATAAAGATGAAAATGAATATATTTTGGTTATCTTTTAAATAAAATAAAAAGATATTTATCAGAATTTTACATAATCGATACGATTAAGATGTAAATAAGTATTGTTTAAATAAGTAAGTTAACATATATAAGAGATATATATGTTATATATTTACACATATCTATTATTATAAATACATAAATTTTATATTATCAATTAATTTTATAAATTTAGGAATATATAGCAATCTCTAAGTTTATATATATAGACGTCGGTTAGAGTATATGATTAATATCCAACTCTCGAATATATTCTAAGGTTCTTAAAAATTTCTCTTCATTCAATGCTTTTATATGTTTGACAATCTAATTTTGATTATAATTACTGGATTTGTTTAGTGCAGGTTATATTATGGTCATGTATTCTCCAACTGATCATGTTTCACGTTTAAATCCTTCAAAATACGAATGAAAAATCCGGGTTAGAATCTTGTGTTTATTGGAAGAAAAATCTCTCCAACTTCTGGGTGCTCGTGATGGTGGTATGGTACTCATGATGACAGGACGCTACTTCTGGGTGCTCGTAGTCTTCGTCGTAGTCCTTCTTCCCTTCACTCGGAGTTTAATGCTTTGCTTTGGGCTATGGAGTCTCTTCGGGCGGCTGGGATTGATTGTCAAAATTTTCAGTCAGATAGCGCAGAATTGGTGGCGATGGTGCAGGCTACGGATGACTGGCCAGCTTTTACACATCTATTGGAAGATTTTCACTCCCTTCGATCATCTTTCCCTTCCTTCTCTCTGACCAAGATCCCGCGATTGTCAAACGTCCGTGCAGATCGTCTAGCTCGCTCCTCTAGACCTTTGGTTTCTGAAGTCGCATTTGTAAACTCGTTCGCTCCAGTTTGGGCAACCAACCTTGGAGTTTCTTTTTAATTTATTTAAATGTTTGGTTGGAAAAAAAAAAAAAAAAAAATCTCTCCAACTTGGTTCAACCAATCGGTAAACTATTGTGAATATGCCTAAATCAGACGATTCTTTGATAGATAATAATGAGAATATGCTTCTCAGAGATGAGAGAAACTATAACCGTGATGACCAAAAAGGATTTCGACAGGTTCTTAAGTATGTCAACCGATGAGCAAAAAAATATCTACCTAGAAATAATTGATGTTGTGTATCGAAACAAGGGAGGTATGTTTTTTGTTCATGGATTTGGTGGTACTGGAAAAACATTCTTGTGGAGTATTCTTGGCGATGATATTTGATCTATGGATGATATTGTTCTTAATGTTGCATCAAGTGGTATACTTGCTTTACTTATAGAAGGTGGTCGGACAGCTCATTCTACATTTAGTATACCCATCAATGTGGACGAATATACAACGTGTTCAATAGATGGTCAATCCCATCTCACCTAGTTAATTAGAGAAGCAAAGCTCATTATATTGGATGAGGCTCCAATGATGAACATATTTTGTTTCGAAACGTTGGATAGGAGTATGCGAGATATTATGAAGTGTGATCGAGTTTTTGAGGTAATGTTTTTGTTTTAGGGGGTGATTTTAGACAGATTCTACCGGTTGTGCCAGAGGTTGTGATAGGACTTCCCTAGGATAGAAACTCTGATGAAGGCTGTAGACTGATGAATGATGATGAGACTCGATGGTGATGGTGCGGAAGTGCTAATATGGTGGAGATAATGATGTGAGATCGTGAATGTAGAGGGATATGGTGATGATCAGATGTTAGAACAATGATTCGATGGAGATAGATTGTTTAGGTGGTGATATGGAATGTAACAAGTGAAGAGTTTCTGAATCACAAAGTGTATAGAAACCCAGAAATCAAGAACGCATTCAAGATATCGGATTGAGAGAAGAAAGTTCACAAACGTGTTTACAACATACTTCTTCGCTAAAAGAACAAGGAGGCGTGGCTATGGGGCTTTATAATCAACCCTAGGCTCGACACTCCAAACAACAGGAAGTTCAAAATAAAACAACAAGACGTTTTAAGGAAAACAAGAAAAACAGCAAAACATCAGGTACTGAAGTCTGGCAACTTAATACTGAAGTCTGGTGACTTAATTCTGAAGTCTGGTGACTAAAGTCTGAAGTCTGGTGACTAAAGTCTGAAGTCTGGTGACTAAAGTCTGAAGTCTGGTGACTGAAGTCTGAAGTCTGGTGACACAATACTGAAGTCTGGGGACTTGTACATTATTTCCCATTGGCAATGACTTCTAGATAACTCGACGTAGTGATCCATTTGCCTCATTAAAAACCATGCCAAGAAAACCCAGTGGGACAAAACTCAGCTATGGCAAAAAGAGTACAAACTTCACACCTAAGTTATCTAGTTATCATTACCGGGTGAAGTCTTCAAGGTGGAGATGTTAAAGACTTGGATCCTCGGTAGGTTGAATGATCCGTCAGCTATGAGTGAATGAGCTTCCTTAGCCCTCTCCTTAGCTCTTGAACGAATGATCCTTCCCACCACCTCCGGTTTCTCTGCAGCCTCTGGCTCTGTGCTTGCCACGATCATATCATCCTCCCCCTCTTCAAAAGGATTTGTCCTCAAATCGGAATCTTGAAGATCAGTCTGATATGCGTTGTCATGGATCCTCCTTATGACTTCCCTGAAAAACAAGTTAGCTACAATAATAGCATCACCCGTCTTGTGACTTGCAATGACGTGAGCCATCTTGCTAAACCTGTCAACCACAACAAAAATAGAATCTCTACCATTTCTGGTTCGAGGTAAGCCAAGAACAAAATGCATAGAAATATGAGTCAAAGGTTGAGAAGGATTCGGTAGAGGAGTGTACAAGCCGTGAGGCTGTACCTTACCCTTCGCCATTTTGCAGATATGGCACCTAGAACAAACCTTCTCAACGTCTTTCTTCATTTGAGGCCAATAGAAGTGTTCTTGCAGTCCAAGTAGAGTCTTTGACACCCCAAAATGTCCAGCTAGTCCACCTCCGTGAGCTTCTCTGATCAGCATCTCTCTCATGGATCCTCTTGGTATGCACAATCTATCCTTAAAGAACAGATATCCATCCTGTCTATAGTAGTTTTCAAAAACAAACTTATGGCATTTGCCATAGCTCTCAGCAAAATCGAGGTCAGTCTCATAAAGTCCTACTAGCTTAGAAGATAAAGTAGAAATGAGAGTGTACCTCCTGGATAATGCATCTGTGACTACATTATCCTTACCTGCACTTGGACTGAGGTTATCTTTAATGTGTCCCTTGCTCATCAGCTCTTCTTCTTGCTTCTGAAGCTCTTTAGTTTCTACTGGATTGGTGCTGTAAGCTGGTCTGTTCGATAGAGCTGAACCTGGTACCAATTCGATCTGATGCTTTATCCTGCGTAGTGGCTGCGAGCCTGGAGATATCTCTTCTGGAAACTCATCCTTGTACGCCTCTATAACCTCTATGATCTCGCGTGGAAGCTCTTCTGCTGGCTTGGTGCTGGTGAGTGTCTCTTTATACCCAAACTTGAATGTGGTCATCTCTGGCTCAAATAGCTTGTTGAACTCGCTGTGATTGATGTACAGGCTGTGAGACACTTTCTCTGTATCCTTGCGGTTCATGTGAAGCTGGTCCTTGTAGATTTCGCTGGGAGTAAGTGGTAGAAGAGTGACCTTGCGCCCTTTGAACTCAAATGACTGCTTGTTGGTGTAGCCATCTTGAAACACTCTTCTGTCGAACTGCCATGGTCTTCCCAAAAGGATATGACTTGACTTCATTGGAATGACATCACAAAGCAGCTCATCCTCATACTTCCCAATCGCTATTTTCACCATCACTTGCTGCGTGACTGTCAAAGCACCCTTGTTGTTCAACCACTGTAGCTGATAAGGTCTTGGATGTGAAGTAGTCTTGAGATTAAGCTTCTGTACCATCTCTTCACTAGCTGCATTAGTACAGCTACCACCATCGACAATCAAAGTGCAGACCTTGTCTTGAACCATACACCTGGTATGAAATAGGTTCTCACGCTGACCTCTATCATCTGGATGCATCTGAACACTTAAAGCTCTGCGTGCTACTAGCATCTCTCCCATGACTGCGGATTCTCCTTCTTCATCTAGTTCAGGCTCTGGTTCACTCTCTGAACTATCTATTGGCACAATCTCTCCTCCATCTTGAAGAAGAAACATCTTCTTGTTAGGACAGTCTCTGGAATAATGCCCCATCCCTTGGCATTTGAAACACCTGATATGACTTGTAGAGGTGCTACTCTTGGGCTTGGAATCGATTTTAACTTCCTCTTTGACTATGGTTGTCACGGGTTTGCTGTCCTGGATGAAGGCGGGTTTACTGAACTCTCTCGGCTTGGGCAGGTCAGGCGTAAATGTAGACCTCACTCCCTTTCTCTTGATCTGTGATTCAATCAGCTCTGCCTTATGTACCATTTCTTGCACATCTTCATAGTTCTGCAGCTCTATCTTGTCTTGAATCTCTCTGTTCAAACCTCCAAGAAACCTAGACATAACCATGTCTTCACTTTCCCTCAAATCAACTCTGATCATAAGTGTTTCCAGCTCCTGATAGTAGTCTCTTACAGACTTAGTCCCTTGAGTGAGACGCCTCAGCTTGTTAAGAATCTCTCTCTGGTAGTGTGTAGGCACAAACTTCTTTCTCATCTGCGTGACTAGCTGTTCCCATGTAGTGATAGCAGGCTCTCTCTGTCGATGTCTAGTAAGTCCCAACTGCTCCCACCACAACAAAGCATAACCACTGAATTCAGAGATGGCTATCTTCACCTTGTTCAGCTCATAAGTGCCTTGAATCTGAAAGTTGGATTCCATCTTCCTTTCCCAGTCTAGATAAGTTTCTGGATCATTGGTTCCATGGAAAGAAGGATACTGAATTTTAAGGTGCTTCAGCTGCTGCCTCAATGGATCATAATCCCTGCCATGATCTCTGTTTCGGTTTCTCCTCATTGTCTCTTGACTATGATCTGAAACTTCTTCTTCTTCAGAATACTCTCTATCTGACTCAATGTAGATTCGATGCCCAGCTACTTGTTCAGCTCGTCGTGGGCGTATATGTTCCCTGCCGGTTCTGCGTTGCTCTCTCTCTGTACCCTGAGTGCTTCTCCTCTGATTGAAACAAGTCTCTCTTCCCCCAGTAGGTGACTTAGCTGTTCTAATCCGTGTATGCTTGGAAGAGGTTCCTAAGTGAGCCTTTCCTTTAGCTAAACGAAGGGCCTCATTAGGACTAGGTGGTTCTGTAGAACTCTGTTCTGAAGCACTAGATGCTTGAGCTATGTCCTTGAACTGTTTCTCAAACTTGTTACTGAGCTGCTCCATCTGTTGCTGAAACTGAGTAGACATTAACTTGTTTGCTTCTGCTATTTGCTTGGACATGGCTTGATTCAAAGCTTCCATAGCCTCTGGAGATAGCTCCATTGTACCTGCAAATCAAAGAAGAAACTCGAAGTAACTTGTTCTTTGAATGAGCAAAACAAAAATAAACTCTAAGACTCTGAATTTTAAACAAGAAAAACACACGACTGCAGACCTAGTATCGAGCGACACCACAAGAGAATCGATCGACACCCAACCCTATAACGAACAAACTCGAAATAATTAAACCCTAATTGCAGTCTAATTTCGAAACAACACAAAACTAACTCCTAAACTCAAACGAATCAACAAAAACTAAACCCTATTCGATCTAGACACAAACGAATCTCAAAAATTCAAACCCTAAAACTAAATGAACGAAATTAAGCAAAAACTCAAAAGATTAGGGTTCTTAGAATCGCTTAGCCTTGGCACAGAGTTGGCTCTGATACCACATGATAGGATTTCCCTAGGATAGAAACTTTGATGAAGGCTGTAGACTGATGAATGATGATGAGACTCGATGGTGATGGTGCGGAAGTGCCAATATGGTGGAGATAATGATGTGAGATCGTGAATGTAGAGGGATATGGTGATGATCAGATGTTAGAACAATGATTCGATGGAGATAGATTGTTTAGGTGGTGATATGGAATGTAACAAGTGAAGAGTTTCTGAATCACAAAGTGTATAGAAACCCAGAAATCAAGAACGCATTCAAGATATCAGATTGAGAGAAGAAAGTTCACAAACGTGTTTACAACATACTTCTTCGCTAAAAGAACAAGGAGGCGTGGCTATGGGGCTTTATAATCAACCCTAGGCTCGACACTCCAAACAACAGGAAGTTCAAAATAAAACAACAAGACGTTTTAAGGAAAACAAGAAAAACAGCAAAACATCAGGTACTGAAGTCTGGCAACTTAATACTGAAGTCTGGTGACTTAATTCTGAAGTCTGGTGACTAAAGTCTGAAGTCTGGTGACTAAAGTCTGAAGTCTGGTGACTAAAGTCTGAAGTCTGGTGACTGAAGTCTGAAGTCTGGTGACACAATACTGAAGTCTGGGGACTTGTACATTATTTCCCATTGGCAATGACTTCTAGATAACTCGACGTAGTGATCCATTTGCCTCATTAAAAACCATGCCAAGAAAACCCAGTGGGACAAAACTCAGCTATGGCAAAAAGAGTACAAACTTCACACCTAAGTTATCTAGTTATCATTACCGGGTGAAGTCTTCAAGGTGGAGATGTTAAAGACTTGGATCCTCGGTAGGTTGAATGATCCGTCAGCTATGAGTGAATGAGCTTCCTTAGCCCTCTCCTTAGCTCTTGAACGAATGATCCTTCCCACCACCTCCGGTTTCTCTGCAGCCTCTGGCTCTGTGCTTGCCACGATCATATCATCCTCCCCCTCTTCAAAAGGATTTGTCCTCAAATCGGAATCTTGAAGATCAGTCTGATATGCGTTGTCATGGATCCTCCTTATGACTTCCCTGAAAAACAAGTTAGCTACAATAATAGCATCACCCGTCTTGTGACTTGCAATGACGTGAGCCATCTTGCTAAACCTGTCAACCACAACAAAAATAGAATCTCTACCATTTCTGGTTCGAGGTAAGCCAAGAACAAAATGCATAGAAATATGAGTCAAAGGTTGAGAAGAACTAATTGGTATATCCACGCCAAAGTCTTATATTCTTGGAGAATCAACGAGTTCTTCACGAAACAAGTTCTGCTACTTGTGGATGAAAAGGTTAGTGTCGTTAATTGAACAAGATGTTTTACTTAAATTTCAAAATTTAACAGTTCTTAATTATATATAAGGCTTCTTACACAATTGTATATAATTGTGAAGGGTGACACAATCGAAGCTGCTTTTCTACCAAATACACTCGCTAAACTCCGAAAATATATCGACAATGGTGAGTAGTATGATATTAGAAGTTTCAAAGTAATCAATCCAACCCTGAAGGAGAGGAATACTCATCATCCTTATCAAATAAAATTTACGGATGATACAACGATGAAGCTGCTCCAACCATTGAGTCCAAATACTTACTTTCGGTTCGAGGATTTAGATGATATATATCGTTGAAGAATGAATCATCCCATCTCTTTCGGTAAGTGTTTCTTTAATAAATTTATATTGTTATGGTACATTCCGTGAATATAGTTAATTGTATCTTTGTGTTCAGAAATCTTTAATCTTTTTAGGTATTTTGTAACTTTCTGTATTGGTCCCTTCCATATGAAAGTACAAATTAAACTTTTACCAAAAATAGATATGCAACACTTTGGAAAGCTAAATTATGTCTTCTTCTCGAATTAGATGTTTGTGAGTGTATAATAGATGTGGAAGACAAATGAAGACATGAGAGTGCCAATAATAGTAATGAAGTTGTCATCACGCTGTTAAATGGCAGGTAAAGGACATTTACTCTTTTTTTAAGACACTTACATTTTCAAGTGGTCTATGTTAAGATTTTAAAAATTTGTTAAACGTGTAGGAATGAAACTTTGAAGTGTCGTGCCAAAGACAATTACGCTTCTCAATTCATGTATTCATGGGAATCAAATGGTTGCCATCTCATATATAAATCAGAACCTATGTTTTGTGTAATGCGGTTTATGAAGATCGGAGAATATGAAGATATGTAACATAAAATAGTTTTGATATAATCATCAAAAGGTAATCATTATATTCACTTCAAATTGTAGATGTCTATAGGTGCACCATGTATTAAAACACATTGGCCTCTTCGAAGATCTTTATAAAACTAGAGTTCAAAGGACTGGAGCATCATAAGGCTATGTAAGATGTTATTATGTACATAAAAATCAAGTTGTCTATAATGTTAAAGTGAAATTGTTTATTACACTTTATATATTTACATGTCTGAATTCGCAGGGCGTTATTACATAAATCATGTGATGGAGCATCAAGGTGAAAGCTCAGGAACTCAGATGTAAACAATGGAGCCTTGAAAATCTTTTTTTTTTTTGTATATTTGAATGTCTAAAAATTCTAAATGTTTGTACTAACCGCTACTTGAAATCCAAATATGGATTACGCTCATCTTTATTTTGTAACTGAGATAACACATTATAATATTGATCTTTTGGAATTTGCTTATGCTTAAGAAAATTTTGAATTTACTTATTGAATCTTAATATCTATTTACTACAGTTTAATTGTTTATTTATAAGACTTAACTAATATTTTACATTGAGAATATTTTGGATCTTTAGAAAGTAAACCCTTTTGTTTATGTGCAAATACAAAAAGTTCTTGACAATCAAATAAAACATTATAAACTTTTTTTAAAAGATAAAACACCATATTTTAAGATATCAATTATTACATATTAAATAAGAAAAAGCAGCATATACTAAAGTATCAAAACCATTTTTCTTAAGATCTTATTACCGCGCTTACGCGTTGATACCTTCCTAGTTAATTATTAAAGGAATGCAGTGAATAACAAAAAAACTTTATAATTTAACTACTAACTATTCTAACCGCATACAATATATATTATATATTATATAATAATTATAAATCTAACCTTTGTCACCACCCTCTATCAATACCATCATTACCGGCCAACTCTTGCGATCACCACCTCCTGCCAACTCCGATGACCATCAACTCTGGCAGCCACCACCTTCGATTATCTCCGGCCATTTCCGGCCACCTTTTCTGGTCGTCAGCCGCCGGCTATCACTATCACCAACCACCATCATCAAACAAAGTAATTCTTTCTACTTTTAATTTTATTTTTCTAACTTTTTCAAATAACATGCTATATTTTTAATTCAATAATTGAATTTGGTTTTTTTTTTTCAACCATTGGATCACAGCAGGCTGGTCCATTAGCCAAATCCTTACATTCATAGTAAGCGGGACTCGATCTCTGATGTGATGGTGCATTGTGCATTAAGGACTTACTATTGAACACTGCACTAAAGTCATCTCACATAATTGAATTTGGTTATTAGGCAAATTGACCCTAATTATTATGGAGCAGACCCAAAAAACACGAAGACCTGGCTGAGCTTGAACAATATTTTTTCTAATGGTGGGGGATAAACAGCATGCAGCCGTACACTCGTCGGAACATGTTCGTCGCGTCCGCCACATCTCCCACGTATGATCTCATCTGTTTTCTGTCGCCACGTCTTATAATTACAGTAAAACCTTTGTAAAACAATTTTGTTTTTCGTTACAAACATTTTATCTTTAGCATGAATACATAATTGGCCAAAGTCTTTCGAAACTCATCATTTTCTCAGTTCGAATGTGACCATGATCCCATTATATTACGATCTAATCAACTGATATATAGCTTATCAATAACAAAAAAAAAATATTATAATTTTGTTGACAAATAGCGTATCCATCCGCAAAGATGACATCTACAAATAATGGTTTAGTTTTTCTTGTTATATATATATAAATTGTATACAAATAAATACATAAAAGATTTGTCCTGTTGCTAATGCATGTGCCTATCTCAAAGATGATGTGTAAGACACATGCACAAGAATAAGCCATGCAAATTAAAATGTGTCAACTCCGTTCATTGATACGTTTTCTTTATTACAGCGTGAATCCAAAATTTATTTTCCGATGAAGACATATAAGTAGCGTTTTAAGTGAAGTGTAAAACTAATGTACATAGTCGATTCTACAAACCTGGTTCAATTCTTAATAAATTTATTCTCAACAACTTTTAATAACCAAAATTTAAATAAAATATCCTATAAATAGCAAGCTTCACATAACACAAGTGAGAAACCACAAAAAGTAAGTAAGAAAAATAACACAAAATGGATCGAGTCTCTTCTCTTCTTTCTTTCTCCTTAACACTTCTGATATTTTTCCATGGCTACACAGCTCAGCAGTTTCCAAACGAGTGCCAGCTCGACCAGCTCAATGCCCTCGAGCCATCACACGTACTGAAGAGTGAGGCTGGTCGCATCGAGGTGTGGGACCACCACGCTCCACAGCTCCAATGCTCAGGCGTCTCCTTCGCACGTTATATCATCGAGTCTAAGGGTCTCTACTTGCCCTCTTTCGTTAACACCGCAAAGCTCTCCTTCGTGGCTCAAGGTACGTACAATTCTTTCTATTTCGAGATTCGAATTTGTGACTCTATGTAAATTATTCTCAAGCACATGCCTAATATAATATTCTCTAGGATAACTTTTAACTAAATCTATGTTAATTATTTGATACACTATATATAGGAAGAGGTCTTATGGGAAAAGTGATCCCGGGATGCGCCGAGACATTCCAAGACTCATCAGTGTTCCAACCACGCCAAGGCAGACAGTTCGAGGGTCAGGGTGAAGAAGGTCAAAGCCAAAGGTTCCATGACATGCACCAGAAAGTGGAGCACATAAGGAGCGGTGACACCATTGCCACAACACCCGGCGTAGCACAGTGGTTCTACAACGACGGACAGCAACCACTTGTCATCGTCAGCGTCTTTGATCTAGCCAGTCATCAGAACCAGCTCGACCGCAACCCAAGGGTACATATAAACCAAAACCTCAAAAAAATATCATTATCTAGTCACAAAATAACAGAAAGTGATGTGGTTTTTTTTGGTGTGTGTTATGAAGCCATTTTACTTAGCTGGAAACAACCCACAAGGCCAAGAATGGCTACAAGGACGAAGGCAACAGCCACAAAAGAACATTTTCAGTGGGTT
The DNA here is from genome assembly GCF_030686135.1 of Camelina sativa. NCBI lineage: Eukaryota > Viridiplantae > Streptophyta > Magnoliopsida > Brassicales > Brassicaceae > Camelina > Camelina sativa. The sequence continues at coordinate 29,789,661 of NC_141899.1, read as the reverse complement.
CGGACCCGAGGTTATTGCTCAAGCTTTGAAGATCGATCTTCAGACAGCGCAACAACTTCAGAACCAAGATGACAACCGTGGAAACATTGTCCGAGTACAAGGTCCATTCGGTGTCATTAGGCCACCTTTGAGGGGCCAGAGACCTCAGGAGGAGGAAGAAGAAAGAGTAGGTAACGGTTTAGAGGAGACCATATGCAGTGCCAGGTCCGTTGATAACCTCGATGACCCTTCTCGTGCTGACGTGTACAAGCCACAGCTCGGCTACATCAGCACTCTAAACAGTTACGATCTCCCCATCCTTCGCTTCATCCGTCTCTCAGCCCTCCGTGGATCTATCCGTCAAGTAAGTTAAAAAATGTTATATATATTATTATCTAACTAAGCTAAAGCCAAAGTAACTTTTGCATGCATATGAATGAGGGTGGACATTTTGATTCGGTTCGCTATAATATGTCCATTTCTACATTTAAACATGACTCTTGAAACGTGTGTGGGTGTAGAACGCAATGGTGCTTCCACAGTGGAACGCAAACGCCAACTCGGTTCTTTACGTTACAGACGGGGAAGCCCAAGTACAGATCGTAAACGACAACGGTGACAGAGTGTTCGACGGACAAGTCTCTCAAGGACAGCTTATTGTCGTACCTCAGGGTTTCTCCGTGGTGAAACGCGCAACAAGCGACCAGTTCCGGTGGGTCGAGTTCAAAACAAACGCAAACGCACAAATCAACACTCTTGCGGGACGAACCTCAGTGTTGAGAGGTTTACCATTGGCGGTCATAACCAATGGATTCCAAATCTCACACGAAGAGGCAAAGAGGGTTAAGTTCAACACACTCGAAACCACTTTGACACACAGCAGTGGCCCAGCTAGCTACGGAAGGCCAAGGGTGGCTACAGCTTAGGAGCTTAAATCTGCGGTGTGTTTAATAGTGAGCCTATACTGTAAAAGGAAGTTAAATAGTAGTAATAGTAATAATGTACCAAAATGTAACTGGTTTTGTTGAGGTTTTTTACGTTTCTGAATAAAATCTCTTTTTGTCTTTCTCAATTGTCTTCTATTTTACCACTGTTTAATTTTTTATAACCTTTATAGTTTACATGTTACCCGTAATTGATTGAAGTCTTGGAAACTTAACATTTTCTCCAGTTCGAGTACGTGTCTGTTAAATTACGATCTTGTGAAAAGTAAAATCAAAATCAAAAATCAAATGTAAGATATGTATGGAGGTGTTCAACGTAATAGTATACGGTTTATGTACGATGTAATTTGAAATGTAGAGGTAAAAGATGTTGTTCGTAACGGGAGATTGTGATTTGTGTGGGTACAATAAGTTGATTGTGGGACACTAGCTCGGTCCCAGGGTCAGATCTATTGTGGCTTCTGGAAAACTTCGATTTTAGGAAATATAGTTGTATATATAATTCTTTTTTAAAAAAAAAACTGATTTAACTATCTATATCACTAACAGCACCTCTATCAGTTATATTTGATGAGTATATACAGAATTTTCTATAATTAATTTTAATATTATTTAATTGTAGAGTACCAAAAAATATGTCTTAAATGTCTACTTGAAGACATTTTTATTCACTTTGGACACTTTTGAACCATCTAAAAACACTTAATTAAATAACACTCACAACAAAATAACCAATGGAGATGGTCTAAAGAACACTTATATTTTTGGCTAAATATCTTTAGAAGTATTCATAGTTAAGTGTGTTTGAGATATAGCAATTTATTTTGCCAAACAAAAAAAAGTAGAGCAATTTCTGGACGTGAATTACACTATACATATGGATGGAACAATTGCAAATAGAAAAAAAAAAAAAAAAAAACAAGTTATCCTACATATCAAAATGGTCAAACTTTGGCCCACTTTGATCCACAGTTTTTTTTTTCTGGCAACCAACTTGATCCTTAATTCATCGCTTGTAAAAGTATAAATTAATCTGTAAAGCATAAACTGTTAAATGCTGATGATAATTATTGAAGCTTTGTACCAAAATGCTACCAAAATGCTTGAAACATTGTAAATCTCATATTTGCTATCACCAAATATAACTGTCCCAAGACAGAGAATTTGGCTAGTCATTTAGAAGCAAAGAGAAGATGTAATTGAAGAGGGTTGCTTGCTAAGTAATAAAAAACCGCAACCAAATAAATTTTTAGATTTTTAATTATATGTACGATAAGCAAGTTTGATATACTCTTCTTCATAATAATTATATCATTTAATAACTTATTATTTATGTAGATGTCAAAGTTACTTATTAAACTAAAATCAAACAAAATTGTGTCAAACCAAAACCAAATTTCAATGGTTTTAAAATTTATACAAAATAAAAACATTTGAAAAACCAAAAAAAAAAAAGTGAATCCAAACCAAATTGTAAAACTGTATTGCTACTGTCTACTCCACGTCTCCACCCATGCACCCACCTCAGCCCCAGCCCCATCGCCAGCAACTTTAGCTCCAGTTCCGGCCCCAAACTTAAAGGGATAGGAAATGAGTGTAATAGACTGAGATTTTTTTTCATCAAAAATTTATAATATATTCGGTAAATCATCATATAAATTGCTTATCATCCAATCAAGAGGATTAAAAGTTAAAACTATCCACATAAAAAATTGAATAATTAAAAAATATAATTTTGTAAGCTACTATAGTATAATTTATTTTATTAAAAATTTTTTATATTGTATATTTTAAAAACCTTTAAAATGATTACATTAATAAAAGTTTAAATCCATTTTATAATATTGTTTCCATATGCTTTTCACATTCAAATATATTATTGTTGGTTCAGGTAAGTTATTTATTGAGATTAACAGAAGCAAGGAAGCAACATATGATGTATATACCACTAATATCACTAATATCAAAACTCATCACAATTTCAAGCGAAATTCAAGTCTAATACCTTTAAATAAATTACTATAAAAAAGAATGATTACTAGTATACGTAATAATGGGAAGTATTGATGTTTAAGAGACACATGTTCTGATGGTAGCATTATCATTCCAACAAGGTCACCCTCAATCCGATGCTCAAATTCGCCAAACATCTCACATGAACCAACCTACACTTCACTCGCGTCACCACTGAACAAGCCTGTGACCGCCTCTCATCCACCGACGAAACTCATAGCTTTGTGGACCTTGTGTTCTTCTTCGATGGTCTGCCTAAAGATGATCCTAGAGACCCCGATTCGATCGCAGAGTCACTGGCATTATCTCTATGCTGTTTACTCCATGGGTTCCAGCTGTTACAACGGCTCATAACATTCCTTGTGAAATCCTCTGGATCAATGCTTGTGCTGTTTTCTCGGTTTATTACCGTTACTACATGAAAGACAAACCCTTTCCTCGTTCTCGAAGATCCTAATCAAACCGTGAAGTTACCAGCGTCTACTCTTGTGGTTTGACCTCCAGAATCAATCAAAGCAGAGGTTATAGCTAGAGTTGCACCTGCAGCTATAGCTGTTGGGATGCTCCTTGTTGTAATATAGGAAAAAAAATGTCACCACAATAAACCAGTTTACAATGGAGTTAGCAACAAAAGAATGCACAAATTCATGGCAAGGAACAATTAAGTTCTTCCCAGACAAAAAACATATCTAACAATCCTTTGTTACTCCCACTCAATATTGTTGTTTGTCCGTCAGTTACTACTTAGATCCTAAAACCTATAAATCAAACTACATAATGCTAGGTCCAGCAACTTCAAATGGTCTTACCGAAACCAAATCAATTCCAAGCTACTTAATCATAGAGACAATGGTTTCTGCTGACACAATGACAAAACAGTAATAAACTATGAGACACGAAGAAACACCATTACCTCTATAACCAAGCACATAAGCTCCAGCCACAAAACAACAAAGTCCCTCTTGCAACTAAAGTTCTGAACCAACTGTTCAACATCGATGTAAACACCTTCGATTGCAGCAAAAGTCAGCCTGTGAGTTTCCATCATCTTCAATGTTCTGATAAACCCTGGATGAGCCACATTTCTCTCGCTAAAATGGTTCCTAATCATCACAACACCAAAACTAGTGACACTACCTTTCATTATCTTCATCATCGGACCATCCTCTTCTTGCGAAGGGTCAACCTAACAAATTACAAAACAATGCATCTGCGTTAAAGTCATACCAACCATTGAATCGTTTGTGAGAAAAAAATTAAAACATCAAACAGAGCTCCTGTTAACGTTTAATCAAAACACACTCGCAACGCCAAAACAGAGTAAACAGAAGAAAATAGAGGAAATAACAGAGTTGCTTATTTATTTAAATGATCCGATACAATGAAACAACGGTCACTGGGAACACAGATTCACCTTCTCACCTGCAAGAGTCTTGGAAGAGATTCTCCAGAAAAACGATGAGGGAAGATAGTTCTAGAAAGCTCTTAAAAGTTTACAACTCTGAAAATGCATAAAAGATAATGATGAGCTAACACTGCTCTTATACTGCCACCACATTAACAGTGTTAACCTCTTATTCCCGTTACTTGACGTTGACAACCTGCAACTTCTGCCACCTGCACATTGGCAGCTTTATTATTCCTTCTTCACGCGCCTGTCACTCTCTTATCCAAAACCATATGCTCCACGTGCGCTAAATGCCTCATTCGCTATATCAAAGCCCCCTATTTGAAGAACCTTGACCACAAGGTTCAAAAGCTTGGAACTTGCGTTGTAGATCATACAAAAACTCTCAAGTAGCTTCCTCCAGAGTCTCATTTTTCCACTGTACCAATACCTTTGTAACAGCACGGCCGTGACGTTTAACCATTTGGCGATCCAAGATTTGCACTGGTTCCTTGACAAAAATATCTAAAACGATAGTTGGTAACTGAGATGAAGTAAGAACATCACTAACCGCTGCCTTGATCTGTGAGACATTAAAGATCGGATGGATCAAGGAGGAGTCTGGTAACTGAAGTTTGTAGGCCACCTTATTACATCGGTCAATAACCTTATAAGGACCGTAATATGTTGGAGCCAACTTCTGTGTAGACCTCATCACAACAAAACCTTGACGATATGGTTGCAGCTTAACGAACATAGAATCTCCAATGTCAAGTTGACGTTCAGAGCGATGCTTGTCAGCAACTTGTTTCATGCGGTGTTGAGCTCGTAGTAAATGAAACTTGAGGATCAGTAGCATATCTTCTCGTTCTTGTAGACTACGAGCCACGACTGCAACCTTAGATTCACCCAGAAGATATGGTAGATGCACCGGTGGGGCTTGACCATAAACTGCCTCAAACGGACTAAGCTGAGTTGAAGTGTGAAAGTTTGTGTTATACCAAAATTCCGCCAAGGGTAACCAGTTGCTCCACAGTTGCGGTTTCTCACTACACATGCACCGTAAATATGTCTCCAAACACTTGTTAACCACCTCTGTTTGTCCATCACTCTGAGGGTGATACGCACTAGAAAACTTTAGCTCAACCCCTTGTAGAGAGAAGAATTCCTGCCAGAAGTTACTAACAAAGACCGTATCTCTGTCACTCACAATGGAATGAGGACAACCATGAAGCCTGAACACCGTATCCATAAAAGCTTGAGCAACAGACATTGCAGTATAGGGGTGTGACAAAGCCATGAAATTAGCCGCCTTAGTGAGCCTATCAACAACCACAAATATCACTGACTTGCCTGATGAAACTGGAAGTCCTTTGACAAAATCTATTGAGAGATCAGTCCAAATTGTCTTCGGAATTAAGAAAGGTTGCAGTAAACCAGGATAAGCAGCAGTATCATACTTACATTGCTGGCACACTGCAAAGCTTATTATATATGTCTGAGTATCAACCGCCATATTCTTCCAAAAAAACAACGCTTTTACCTTTTTGTAAGTAGCATCTCTACCGGAATGGCCTCCGGTTCCTGAACAATGCACCATTGCAAAATGGAGTTGCGTAGCTGCACGTCATTTGGGACCACAATCTTGCTTTTTCTACGCAAAACTGACTGCACCCACAAATAATGTCGCTTTGCTGCAGGGTTTGCCTGCAACTCACTAATGAACTTCTTAAGTTCTGCATCTATGTCATAATGAGCCTGATTATCCTTCATGAGATCGCATTCCAAAACTGACATGGCCATGTGTAGCACCTCAGCTCCTTCAACTCGAGACAAAGCATCAACATTTATATTATCCTTGCCTTGTTTGTATTGAATCTCGCAATCAAATTCCAAAAGCTTAGGCAGCCAATGCCGCTGGATAGGCGTGTTCAATCTCTGCTCCAGAAGGTACTTCAAACTTCTTTGGTCAGTTTTGATAATAAAATGGTTTGGTAAAAGATAGTGGCGCCATTTTTGGACCGCAAAGACCACTGCTAACAGTTCTTTCTCATAGATTGACAAGTTAAGCTGCTTCCCTTTCAAATGGTGGCTGATGAAAGCCAAAGGATGGCCTTCCTGCATTAGAACAGCTCCAATGCCACTAGAACAAGTGTCAGTTTCGACCAAAAAAGGTTTAGTGAACACTGGAAGTGCTAACACCGAAGCTTGACTTAGAGCAACTTTAAGGTTCTTGAATGCTTCGAAAGCTTCTTGAGACTAAATAAATGAATCCTTCTTAGTCATTGACGTTAAAGGACGCGCGATAGTGCTAAATGTTTTGACAAATCGCCGATAATAGCCTGCTAAACCCAGAAAACTGCGTAGTTGTTTCAAGTTAGAGGGAATGGGCTAGTTTGCAACAGCGTTGACCTTGGCAGGGTCTGTAGATACCCCACCAGCAGCAATAAATTCCTCAAATACTCAACCCTGTCTGTTGCAAATGCACACTTACTTTCCTTAGAAAAAAGACTATTCTGTCTCATTGTGTGAAAGACCAGGTGCAAGTGATTGATGTGGTCTTCCATATTAGAGCTGTAGACCAAGATGTCATCAAAGAAGATGATGAAAAATTTGCGCAAAAACTCCCTGAAGACATCATTCATCAAGCCCTGAAATGTAGCAGGAGCGATAGTTAGGCCAAAGGGCATAACTAAATAATCGTAATGGTCGTTGTGTGTTTTAAACGCCATTTTATGAATGTCCTCAGGCTCCATTCAAACTTGATGGTAACCTGCTCTAAGATCAATCTTTGAGAACATAGAGGATCCTCCCAACTCGTCCATTAGGCCCTCAATAAGTGGAATGGGGAACTTGTTCTTGATGGTGAGCACATTCAAGCCTCTATAGTCCAGACAAAGTCTCCAAGTTCCATCTTTTTTCTTAACAAGCACTACCGGGGATGAAAAGGGACTAGAATTAACTCTGATTGTGCCTGCAGAGAGTAGTTCTTTAACCATCTTGTCGATCTCGTCCTTCTGGTACACGGCGTACATGTAGGGTCGTTGATTAACCGGATCCGACCCCTCTTTCAAGACTATCTTGTGGTTGTGGCCTTTACGAAAAGGAGGCAGTGCAGTAGGCTCTTCAAAAATGTCGAAGAAAGTATGTTTTAACTCCAAAATAGCTGAATTGTTATCATTGTTGCGTTTTCTCATTCTCCACAGCACATAACATTGCATCTTTTTCTGTATTACTTCTTGAGAGCAAATCACAGAAAGTTGAACTGCTTCCTCTTAATTTTTGCTAAATTTAGACGCCGTAATTGTTATGACTGATCCTTCTTTAATTCCATGAAGAAGTATCTTATAATTTTTCCACCAAAAGCCCATTTCCAACTTCGGCAGATTCCATGTTGTGTCTCCCAGGGGTGCTAACCACTGAACTCCAAGCACCATATCACATCCTCCCAAAGGAATGAGCATGAAATCATCCTGAAACGTAGTACCCTGGAAGGACCATTGAAATTGCGGAACCTTACCCTGCACCTCAAGTCTACTACCATCCGCTACGGCAACAAGAGTAATTCCAGCTGTTTGTACTGCAACGCCCAACTTCTTTGCAGTTCTCGGGTCCATGAAATTGTGTGTGGAGCCTATATCCATTAAAATGAACATTACCTTCTTCCTGTGGATTCCCCTCACCTTCAAAGTTCTATAGTCTGCAATTCCTGCTACTGTGCTTATTGAACTCTAGGCATATCCTTGTCTTCCTCCAATGCCAATTGTTCCCCAATCACATCAGTATCCTCACTCTCCTCTTCTACTTCAATCATGAAGATTTGTGATTTTTTATGCTTCAGATAGTTATCCGGTGTGTACTTTTCATCGCAAATAAAACATAATCCCTTTGCTCTTCTGGCACTCATTTCTTCTTGAGATAGAAATTTCCTTACTGGCTTCTGGACACTGGAACCAACATTTTCCTGTGGAGTCTCCTTCTTGTTTTGAGGAAAATGTTTAACCGTTTCCGTCGTATTGCCACTACTTCCCTGCTTCGTATGAGACACCCCCGTCGTTGCTGTCTTAGGTGTAGGATGAGCCTTCTCATAGAGCCGTCCTAACACCAGACATTATCACACTGTTTGTGGCTGGAACATGCGGATGTGCATCTGAGTATCCATGCGCAACCCTGCAAGACATGCACACACCAAGTAATCCTCTCATAAAGTCACCCTCGTCCTGATCAAGTCAAATTTCAGATGATAATCCATGATCTCGTCAGTTTCCTGCAAATGCCTTCAACTCTGCAATCGGATCTTCCAACACATCCACAAACCTCTCCCTCATTAATAGCTTATACGAACCCCAATCATATAACAAACTCTAACCAAACAGAGTCTGAACTAAAGCATGGTACCATACTGCAGCATGACTATCAAAATGCATAGGTGCCATCCTTACCTTAGAATCACTCGGTGTAGAGTCTAGAACAAAATAGTCCTCTGCCTTATAGATCCATTCCAAAAAATGATCACTGTCAAACCTGGGGAAATCCACCCTTCCTAAGCGAGTAACTCATGGGTAGTGACCAGGACCAAAAAAATCCACCGCCATGTTGTTGCTCAAAAACCCCACCACTCGCATCTGGCATGGCCAACACTGCCAGAGGACTACGCGCACCTTGAGACCTCGAGCTTGAGGAAGCCTGCTGACCAGGAATCATCTTGATCATATGAATCATGTCGGCAATTTTTCGATCTAGCTTCCGATCTTGCTCTACAATCGCCAAATCTATCGCTTTGGTGCGATCGAGTAAGTTCCTTGCTTTTCCAGGGTTTTCTGCTTCACACTCCAATGTATGAGAACCATCACCGATGATGTCGTTCTTGTTCACCTGTGATCGCGTCTCCACCATGTTTCCAAGGATGCGATAGCTCTGATACCAATGTTAACGTTTAATCAAAACATACTCGCAACGGTAAAACAGAGTAAACAGAGGAAAACAGAGGAAATGACAGAGTTGCTTATTTGTTGAAATAATCCGATAGAATGAAACAACGTTCACTGGGAACGCAGATTCACCTTCTCACCTGCAAAAGTCTCGGAAGAGATGCTCCAGCAAAACGATGAGGGAAGATAGTTCTAGAAAGTTCTTAAAAGTTTACAACTCTGAAAATGCATAAAAGATAATGATGAGGTAACACTGCTCTTATACTGCCACCACATTAACAGTGTTAACCTCTTATTCCTGTTACTTGACGTTGAAAACCTGCAACTTCTGCCACCTGCACATTGGCAGCTTTATTATTCCTTCTTCACGCGCCCGTCACTCTCTTATCCAAAACCATATGCTCCACGTGCGCTAAATGCCTCATTCGCTATATCAAAACCCCCCCTGTTTGAAGAACCTTGACCACAAGGTTCAAAAGCCTGGAACTTGCGTTGTAGATCATACAAAAACTCCCAAGTAGCTTCCTCCACAGTTTCATTTTTCCACTGTACCGATACCTTTGTAACAGCACGGCCGTGACGTTTAACCATTTGGCGATCCAAGATTTGCACTGATTCCTTGACAAAAATATATAAAACGATAGTTGGTAACTGTGATGAAGTAGGAACATCACCAACCGCTGCCTTGATCTGTGAGACATTAAAAACCGGATGGATCAAGAAGGAGTCTGGTAACTGAATTTTGTAGGCCACCTTACCACATCGGTCAATAACCTTATAAGGACCGTAATATTTTAGAGCCAACTTCTGAGTAGACCTCATCACAACATAACCTTGACGATATGGTTGCAGCTCCAGGTCACTCTCTTATCCAAAACCATATGCTCCACGTGCGCTAAATGTCTCATTCGCCATATCAGCTCCCCCACAACAAACCCTAATTGGGCAATAAACGAAAAGACTCAAACACAAAACAAGATTGCTTAAAATTCCCCAATTTTCTCAGATTCGTCTCTTTTTAACACCAAAATACATGGACACATTACAAAATTCAAAAACCTAAGATAAGATTATAAGGAAAAACAAATATATCAAATTGGGTTTGATCAATTCTCTTACAGGGAACGTGATCTGAGAGTGAAAAGAAGAAAAATGAGAGCTTACCTTCGAGAGAAAGCTAGGAATAAGCTCACAAAATCTGAAATCCAAAGGAAAATGCCGCCATCAAATCTCTTACCAAGGTTATTTGATTGTTTCACCCCTCATGTCTTCTTCTTCTTCTTCTTCGAAGCTTTGGCTATCGACATGAATCGAGAGAGACGAGAGAGTGAATCAGACAATAAAAAAATAAAACAAAACTTTTTTTCATTTTTTTTTTACTCAGCCAATCACAATAAACATCTAATTTAACGACCGATGATTAATAAAACTGAGCTTTATTGCATTATATTTATTCTATTTTATTATTAGCAAACTTATAAGAAATTCGCTAGATACACTGTTGGAGGTGGTTTATTCAATATGGATGCTCTTCAGAAAGATTTGTTTTTCCTCTCTTATCTTTATCTCACAATCACATTAACATATACATATATATGCGTTGTAAATTTACAAGAGAAGCTAATGTATAGTTAAGAGCATCTCCATTAGTTATATTCGATAAGTGCCTAAAGATTTTCTTTTATAATTAATTCTAATATTATGTAACTGTGGGTGTCTTAAAAGTATCAGAAAATGTTTTAAGTATCTATTTGAAAACATTTTTGTTTACTTCCAGACACTCTCAAGACACTTTTAATTAAATAATATTAAAATTAATTATACAAAAATAAATAGACACTCAGCAAAAAATGACTCATGGAGATGGTCTACAACCATCTTCATCTGTGACAGTTTGGAGATGTCTTTTAAAACTTTTAAATATAAAATAATAAAAAATATTATAAACTTGTGTTATCTCACTAAAATTGGTGTAGGCGCATGGACATTTAGATTCCAACATGTGCAAGTGTTTCTAAATTTAATATTAAAATATTTTTAAGACATAATTAAAGAGATGACCGATAATGGTGTTCTAAAGAGCATTTTTATTGGTGTAGCCCTGAGACGGATCAGGATATGTGTTTTTTTAGGGTATCCAGATTTGTTCCTGATCCGGCCGGATACACTAAATCACTATCTGAATTCGGCTCCGAAAATTCCGGATTCCGGATATCTTTAAGAAACCGGATATCAGCGGATATCCGGATCCGATCTAAACTTTTTTTTTCATTGATTTCGCCATGTCTTTTTCTCTCTTTCAACTCCTTTATTCTAGATCCACTCTCATTCTCTTTGTCTTTTCCTGTTATTTACCCTCATCTCTCTTTCTCGTTAGATCTCGATCTAGGCTATAGTTACGTTGGATTTTTGTGGCGAGAGAATAGTGGTTTTGTTCTGCATAGCTGATTCAGCGAACCTCTTTGTCGTGGAAGCACATTTGTTTTCAGATTTTGTAGATCCGCGAATAAAAAAAAATGATGAACAGACAAATCGAACAGAAGAAGTGTTAGATCTGTTAATTTCTTTCTTTTCATAATTGTTTCAGTTCATTCCCAAATTAAAAAACAGTGAAAAATCGAGAAAGGAGAACAAAAAAATATCTAGTAAAGTGAACTGCTCCTCAAATTCTATGAGAGAGAAAGAGACTAAAAAGCTTAATGGACCAGTTAATGACTTTGACCCATACGAATATTCCATAGCCCATTAATATTCAATAGTCCACTAATAATATTAGACCCATTAACAATATATCCGGATCCCGGATATCCGGTGCACATTTTTGTATTATCCGGATCCGGCCGGATCCTTAGTTTTAATATGTGCATCTGGATCCGCTTGAGTGGATATCCTATTTTTTGGAACGGATCCCAGATTGGATGCCAAATACTGGATAATAGGTCTCAGGGCTAGGTACAGGTGTCTTTAAAATAAATAAATAAATATATATATATATATATATATATTGTCATCCTAACATTAATTAAAACATTGGTAACCCAAACCTGAGGAAAATTGATTACAAAAATAGTATCCGACACTAACAGTCTAGAAGAACGAGCTAAACAATCAGCCTTCACATTGGACGTCCGAAAATCTTGAAGAGAGTAAAAGAGGGCAAGAAGGCACTAAGAGCATCTCCAACCCATCTCTATATTTTTCTCTATTTAAGAGGCAAATATAGAAATCCCTATTTTAGAGGTAAATTTGCTCCAACCTACCTCTATTCTTATAAAGAAAAAAATAGCAATCTCAATTTAATAGGTGACAATAGAGGTGGGTTGGAGTAAAACTCACTTCTATTATAGAGTTTCTCTACTATAGAAGAAAATATAGAAAAACTCATTGGAGATGGTCTAAGTGCCTGGGATATCCAAGGAATTCTGGTGAACCCCAGGATAACCCTTAAGACTACATTGGCCTCCTCCCACAATAATTGTTCGCCTAAAGCCTGATTAATAATATCTAATGGGTCTGACTGAATCCCTTAAAAGACCTTTCTATTCCTATCCTTCCATAAGAACAATACAAGCCAGGGTATTTAATGATGAGTAGCTCCTAGAGCCAGAGAGAAAGTCCCACACCCAAAAATAATTCCAAAGTTGAGTACATCGACTCAGTTGGAAAACTTTCTTGAGGCAACGCTACCAAAACCGAATCCAAAATTTGACGGGAATGTGAACACTAAGAGTGTATGATTAATCATTTCTGCCGCAAAATCACATCTTTTACACAACACGTATCACAATGAACTCCCTGATAAGCTAAGTATTCCGTCACTGGGAGAGAACCCCACGCTAATATTCCAAAAAAGTGTTTAATTTTTGGCGGGAGGTTCCAAGCATGAGCCTTTAAGGCAGTATAACTCGGACTGTACTTGATTTTGGCCGTCATGGCTTGAGCTAACTTATAACCCGACTTAACTGAGTACGCTCTAGATTTTGTATAATGCCATACCAGCCGGTCTGGCTTGAACAATTTGCTAATAGGCAAACTTCTAATAACTGGATATCCTCCTCATCGATAAACTCTTGGAGAATAGGCAAATGCTACTATCTAGAAAACGGATTAATCAAGTGATTAACCATTAAGTTTGGATGTAATTGTTGACCCCTACCATATGCTGGTCTAGGATGTTGGTCAGGAATCCAAAGATCGCACCAAACCGAAATACTACACCCTGACCCTAACATCCATCGTGCACCTCTTTCCACTAAACTTTTAGTTGAGAAAATACTTCTTCACCAAAATGAAGGATAGTACGGCTTTCTTACCAGCAATGGGTGTTTATTCCTAAAATAACAACCCTTAAACACCCGAGAAAATAATGTCTCTGGGAATTGAATTAAATGCCAATACTGCTTAGCCGACAATGCATTATTGAGTTTATCCAAATAACGAAACCCCAATCCGCCATCAGTTTTATCTTTACACATTTTGTCCCATGCCACCCATTGAAGACCCCGATCTTTCCCATCATAATTCCACCGGAAATTCGAGATAGCACTTGTTAACTTTGTTGTTAAATCCTAAGAGAGTTTAAAACAAGACATAACATGTGTTGGAAGGGCCAAGGCTACCGACTTAATCAGAACTTCCTTCCTTCCCTTGGATAAGTATTTAGTCGTCCAGCCATTAACCCAATCATTCAACATGTCCTGAACATTACCGAAAACTTTATCTCTTGAAACCCCAAGATTCTCGGGAATACCCAAATAGGAGACCATACCCCTCCCTTAGAAATCTCAATCCGATTTTAACTTATCCTTAATCGCAGTTGTAACTTTTTTACCAAACATAATAGAAAAATTTGTCAACATTTACCTCCTGACCGGAAGCTTTACCATAGTTAGCTATGATATTCATGACCGTTGAAAATTGTTCTTCATCTGCTTTACAAAAAACAGACTATCATCCGCAAAAAAAGCAAATGGGAAATAGGACGACAATTGCGGGCAAGCTTAATAACAGTAATTTTTTCCTCCCTCTCTACCTTCTTAATAAAAGAATTAAGCAAAGACTTAGAATTAAAGTATAGAATAAACGAAATATAAATCTAACAACCCCTAAAATTGCCACCTAAACTAAGATCATCTCCCCCCCCCCCCTTTGATTATCCTTTTAAACCCAACTAGAAAACTACTCTAGTATGTTTAAGGAAATCATCAAAGCAAGGTTGAATAAACTCATAAACATAAAAAAAATAAATAGAGAAAAGAGTTTTAGATATTACTTCAATGATTATAAACAAGGTGTAAGATCTTCTTCCTTTAGAAACAATAATAAAAGTAAAACGAATATAAAGAGAACTGGTGGATCTTCAAAGCTTCAAAGGAACGGCAAGCAAGAGAGCTTCTCTGGTCGTCTAAGGTCGCACGGGAGGGGCGGTTTAAGAGGCAACGAAGAACACCTAAAATACTTGATAATAGACATTAAAGCCATGAAATCATGTCAAACTCTTTCTAAATGCATACTAAAACTATAGCTAAAATGGGTAAATTAATGATGTTATCAATAAGTAACCGAACTCACACACCACATTATCCATGAATCCATTTTGCATTAAAGCCTAAACTAACTAAGACCACCTCCAAAAAGTTACATTCTACACGGTCATATGCCTTACTCATATCTGTCTTGAAAGCCAAAAAATCCGATTTACATAACCTATTAGTTCCATGAAACATCTCTTGAGCAATCAGGATACTGTCCATGATTAACTGTCCTGAAATGAAAGACGATTGAATTTCCAAAATTATTTTATGTTACATATTGTCTTAGATATTTTTTATGATTAATTTATTATTAGTTAATTGAGTGTCTTAAAAAAGAGATGTTAAATGGTTTTTTGTAGACTTGTAATGGATAACTAAAGTATTAAATACTAATTATTTTTCTTATTTTATAAGTCACTAAAAAATATTAAAGAATCAAAGAGTAGAAAAGAGAGTAGAAATGAAAAAGAGTTTCTCAAGGTAGATAATTAAGAGCATTTACAATAGGAATTTCTCACAAAATTTTCTAACTTAAAAGAACTTTAAGAAAATGTTTACCGAATAAAAAAAAAGAGAAACTTTCCCATACATGAATTTCGAGCCAATATCATCTTTTCAACTCTCCGGCGTCGATGTAGCTATGGCTCGTCGGTGTAGCTCCGGGTCGTCAGCGTCGGGGGATCTTGCTGCTTCTCTCTGCTTCTTTCTCCTTTTTAGCTCTTCCTTATTAACCTTTTTCCCATTTTTCCTAATCTTTTGCTACCTTTCTCAATCTATTATGTCAACTCCAAATTTGGGAAATTCCTCAATCAACAGTTGGATCAGGATTCCGGTCAAACTCTCCACCTTATCTATGTACCCTGTCTTACTATCTGCGAATCTGAAGTCCTCTGCACTACACAAATCACGTTTTGTAATTTTGTTTTCACATGGAAACTTCACCTTGGCTTCGTTGATGGCAGAAGAGCTTCTGCTTGTACCATCAGCTGTGTCTCGCCAGGGGAGGATGTCGACGGCGTACGGCAAGGGTTTTTTTAGGACCACCATTTTCAGTTCTTCTTGGACCTCCGCTTCAATGACAAACTCTCCAACAGTTGGATCATTCATTGCAAATCCTGGTAATTCCTCTGACCAGCCGCCGTGCATCGAGCTGTTTGTGGCCACCAAAAGGAAACCCTACTTTTTCTTACCAAAAGGAAACCCTACTTTTTCTTAATGGACCTGATTCATGAAGTCGGTCCATTAACAGTTTCTCACCTTCAGTGTAGTGACCCTCACTACGGAATAAAATTTTCCTGAAGAATTGACCCGGAAGGGGATCAAAAAGGAAGGAAGCTACGGGAGACGGGAAAGAACCCGCTAAAAATAATATTTTATTAAGCGGAGTTAGTGGAGTTGAAGAAATTAATTAAATATTCATAGTGGAGGACCCACTAATGAATTATTTAATTGGTGGAGAGGAAAGTGGAGAGGAATATTCCCACCCACCCGATTTTTGTCCCAAGTTAGTGGAGGAATTATTTAATCACTCAAGAGTGTGAGTGGAGAAGAATATTCCTAGATGCCATCGAAAATGTGTGAGTGGAGGAGAATATTCTTGATTCCCTGGAGAATTTAGTGAGTGGAGGAGAATATACTTTGACGCCATGCGAGTTGGGTGAATGTAAGCGTGACACATCGCCCCCTGAGGTGTCATCACCACACGCCTGAGACATGAGAAGGCGACACCTCACCTCTTTTGCATGTCTCCACTACTTCACTCAAGACTCTATAAATAGCCTCATTCTTTCTCATTTGGAGAAGAGAAAATAAAAGAGTGCCAAGGGCTGTCGAGAGTGCGAGAGAAGAGAAGGGAGCGAAGCTCTGGAGAATTGTTTTGAGAAGTCTCGCCGATCAGTTGCTGCATCTGCAAAGTGAAGATTGAAGCTACCAAGGATTCCAACGGTTTCCTCTTGGGTTCTTCGACAATCTGTGAATTCATGGAGCATAGATCTGAACTAGATTGTTGTCAACGACTCAATCTAGTGTCAGTTTGCATGTGCATATAGTTGCATTTCTGCTTGATTTTCTTGTTAGAATTTCTTGTGTTTTGCATGCACCTTGAGTTGGTTGCTCAGTGTGGGATGTGCTCCATGGTAGATCTTATGCATGATTGCGGATCTGCATTTTAGATATATTGCATGTGAGGTTAAGTGGTGGTATTTAGTGATTTATAAGTTCTTTAAGGCTTATAAACTTGAATACCCACTTTTGGTGAGGACTTGGTGTGTTATAAGTTCTTTAAGGCTTATAAACATAAGTACCCATGAAAATAGAAGGTCTTAGTGTGTGGCATTGTGACAGGAGGTTCAACAGCCATAAGCACACTATGACAGGGATATGTCTGACATTCGCCCGGTTGGTTACGACATGCATCATACATAAGTGTTGTGTTGCATGTCGAATGCTTGGAGAGACTTGGTTAGCTACCATGGCCGGAGCTCTACACGACGGTGTAGTTATGTGGAAATCTCCGATTGCATGCCGAGGTGGATGCAATGCGGAGAAAATGGGTGATTGGCGAGAGGCAGCATATATGGGCCATAGTAAACTTGTTTAAAAATATTTTCTTTTTATTCAAGTTTGCATGTTTGTAGATTGCTTGCATTTGTTGCTTTTAGCTTCTGCATGTTTTCTCTGCTTGATTGCTTGTTGTGTGTTGCATGATTGATTCCGTGTGATTTTGGGGTTGGGATGAGAATCTAATCTTCTGCAGGGACCCCTGTTACTCACTAAGTAATCTTAGATTACTTATGATAGTGTTTGTTCTGCAGGCAACCAGTAGAGGGTGTTAGAGGGCGTGTTGGACGATAGGAGCCCGGAAAGTAGATTTTGTGCATTTGTGTAAAGAAAAAGTATGTTATATTTTATAAGAAAAATCTGTATAATCTTTTTGGCAATAGGTCTGGCCATAAACGCTTCAAATATTTTGCTAAGACTTGTGAATTATTTTATTTAATAAAAGAATCGGTTTTATATTCGAATACGAGTATCGGCTCATAGATCCTTGTCCGGGACAGCGCAACACTTGGGCATCGCGAAGGTATAAAAGCCTAAGTGGTGTCTATAGTGGTGGAGACCTCGCTGATGGTCCGGCCAAGGCCATAAATGGGGTTTAGAACCTTGGCCGGGTCGTTGGTGGTCGTTTCCAAGTGACGTCTCAGGGCCGTTCTGGGTATTTCCGGCCATAAGACGGTTCGGGGGCGTTACATTCAGCCCATCTTCCAAAAAACCAAGTCCACCTATTCAAATTCATTGACAAACTCTAGCTCATAATTAGCTCTAGATTGTGTCTATCTTCTCTTAGGCCGAGACTCTTCTCGAGCGATAAACCAATTAGACTGCTAGGTTTTCTCATTCAGTTAGTTAGATCTCTAGTATCTGCTCTTATATGGTAATCACCTCTGCTTCCGTGGTTCCGAGGTTTCTTGACGTTTCAGCTCTAAACTCTTATTGCCAACAACTTGATTATGGCTATAGAAGACTCTTAGCCAATAGTCACCATTTGTCAATACTAGCAAGCGACTTTAGCCACCATTCAAAGACCTTCAATCCTATATGCTTTGCTTTTCTGAAACCATTAGAAAGCATCACCCTTCTTTCGCCGGTAAAATTGAACTATAACTTGTCCATGTCATGCTAACTACAAAATTTGTGTGGAAGCCTTAATCTCCATGGTTATGGCTCTTATGCGAGAGAGACTCTACCTGTTATGTTACGGTGTGAGATATACCTTTGGTGCATCCTTTTGATAGCTTCTTTTGAGAGTTTCTTTGCTCCCAAGTTCATGAAGTTTCATGGTTTGGCCTTTAACTACTTAAAGGAGCTTTTTTCGCGCCAGCAAGACGCTTAGCAATGAATTCATTATCAACATCACCTAGTCTTTATTTGATAGGGACCATCTAGTTTTCATTGAACTTCTCGTGGAAAACTTATCGACACACCTTGACCTCTCATGTGACATTTTCTTTTTAGCTTATGCTTCAAAGCTTTTTTGGATTAATCGTCGTTTTATCTTATTTTATTTTTTTGTGATATTGGGAAATGTTTTTGTATCTTTTGTTTTAGACTTTAGATCTCTGTACCCTGCTCTTATAGTTATGTAAATGAAATCAAATATTTCACCCCAAAAAAAAACTTTAAAAGGCATTCTCATTTGTTTTGAAAAACTTTTACAATAAAAATTATTATTTTATATTTTACTAATTTTTTTGTTGATGATAAACTTGGATGAGAGACTACCAATGCAAATGGTCTAATAACAAATCTGTAAGAAACCACAGTAATACAATATCATGTTTTTAATGACAAATTTAATTTTAAAAATAAAATTTAAAAACATAACTAAATAATATTGGAAATTTTAATATTTTATTAATTAGATATATATCCAAATCGGTCTCTCCACCATCTTATTCTCCTTAATAATAGACTTTTATCACTATTGATCATCATCTTCTTAGGTTTCACTATTCTTAATATTCTAGTTCTTCATGTTTCATTCCTAATCTCTTGATTTGATACTTTCTTCAATATCATTCTCTTTATAATTACGGTCTAATCAGTTTATATATATAGCTAATGGATAATAAATAACATAAACAAATTTTAATAATTTTGTTGACAAAATAGCATATCCATCCGTACGGATGATGGCATCTACAAAAAATGGTTTATATACATCTTGAGAGTTGTACACAATAAATACATAAATAAATACAAATTTGTCCTGTTACTAAATAAGTAAATAAAGATTACGTGCCTATCTCAAAGCTGATGTGTAAGAAACATGCACACAAATAAGCCATGCAAAATGAAATGTGTCGAGTCTGTTCATTAATATGTTTTCTTTACAGCGTGAAGACATAAAAGTAGCAATTCAAGTGTGTAAACTGTACATAGTCGATTCTATATACCTGGTTCTTGTTAGAATCAATTTATCCTTCAATAACTTTAAATAAACAAAATTCAAATAAATATTCTATAAATAGCTTTACATAACGCAAGTAAGAAACCACAAAAAGTAGGAAAGAAAAACAAAAATGGCTCGAGTCTCTTCTCTTCTTTCTTTCTCCTTAACACTTTTGATATTTTTCCATGGCTCCACAGCTCAGCAGTTTCCAAACGAGTGCCAACTCGACCAGCTCAATGCGCTCGAGCCATCACACGTACTGAAGAGTGAGGCTGGTCGCATCGAGGTGTGGGACCACCACGCTCCTCAGCTCCGATGCTCAGGCGTCTCCTTCACACGTTATGTCATCGAGTCTAAGGGTCTCTACTTGCCCTCTTTTGTTAACACCGCGAAACTCTCCTTCGTGGCTCAAGGTACGTACGATTCTGTCTATTTCGAGACTCGAATTCGTGACTCTATGGTCCATGCTCTTTAGAACAAATACATTGTTAGGGATTCATATTTTGATCAAAAATGCACTATATATAGGAAGAGGTCTTATGGGAAAAGTGATCCCCGGATGCGCCGAGACATTCCAAGACTCATCAGTGTTCCAACCACGCCAAGGCAGACAGTTCGAGGGTCAGGGTGAAGAAGGTCAAAGCCAAAAGTTCCATGACATGCACCAGAAAGTGGAGCACATAAGGAGCGGTGACACCATTGCCACAACACCCGGAGTAGCACAGTGGTTCTACAACGACGGACAGCAACCACTTGTCATCGTCAGCATCTTCGATCTAGCTAGTCACCAGAACCAGCTCGACCGCAACCCAAGGGTACATATAAACCAAAACCTCAAAAATATATCATTATCTAGTCACAAAATAACAAAAAAGTGATGTGCTTTTTTTGGTGTGTGTTATGAAGCCATTTTACTTAGCCGGAAACAACCCACAAGGCCAAGTATGGCTACATGGACGAGAGCAACAGCCACAAAAGAACATTTTCAGTGGATTCGGACCTGAGGTTATTGCTCAAGCTTTGAAGATCGATCTTCAGACAGCGCAACAACTTCAGAACCAAGATGACAACCGTGGAAACATTGTCCGAGTACAAGGTCCATTCGGTGTCATTAGGCCACCTTTGAGGGGACAGAGACCTCAGGAGGAGGAAGAAGAAAGAGTAGGTAACGGTTTAGAGGAGACCATATGCAGTGCCAGGTCCGTTGATAACCTCGATGACCCGTCTCGTGCTGACGTGTACAAGCCACAGCTCGGTTACATCAGCACTCTCAACAGTTACGATCTCCCCATCCTTCGCTTCATCCGTCTCTCAGCCCTCCGTGGATCTATCAGTCAAGTAAGTTAAAAATATATATTATATAATATAACTAAAAACCAAGTAACATTTGCATGCATATGAATGAGGATGGATATATTGAAAAGTTCGGTTCGGTTTATTTGAAACTCTATAACCAGTTTAATTGAGTTTCAAAATATTTTGGTTTGGTTGGTCTCAGTTAAGGTATCGTTCGCTATAATTATATGTCCATTTCTACATTTAAACATGACTCTTCAAACGTGTTTGCGTGTAGAATGCAATGGTGCTTCCACAGTGGAATGCAAACGCGAACGCGGTTCTTTACGTGACAGATGGGGAAGCGCAAGTACAGATCGTAAACGACAACGGTGACAGAGTGTTCGACGGACAAGTCTCTCAAGGACAGCTTATTGTCGTACCTCAGGGTTTCTCGGTGGTGAAACGCGCAACAAGCGACCAGTTCCGGTGGGTCGAGTTCAAAACAAACGCAAACGCACAAATCAACACTCTTGCTGGACGAACCTCAGTCATGAGAGGTTTACCATTAGCGGTCATAACCAATGGGTTCCAAATCTCACACGAAGAAGCAAAGAGGGTCAAATTCAACACACTCGAGACTACTTTGACTCACAGCAGCGGCCCAGCTAGCTACGGAAGGCCAAGGGTGGCTGCAGCTTAAGAGCTTAAAAATGTGGCGTTTAACAGTGAGCCTCTACGGCTCTACTGTTAAAGGAAGTTAAATAGTAATAATAATGTAACTAGTTTTTGTCGAGGTTTTTACTTGTAAAATGCAACTCCTTTTCTGAATAAAATCTCTTTTTGTTTTTCTCGATCGTCTCTTTATATTTTACCACTGTTTAAATTTGGGAAAACGAGCTATTTCCCCCTGAAAACTATCAGATAGAGCCCGAACTTTAACCTCGATCTAGATATCCCTTAAAAAAATGTTCTCAACCTATATCTCCTCTAGTCCATAGTTCAAAATCTATTTACCCTATAGAATAAGAATTTTCATCTAATTACCCACACACATCGGTTTTGTTTGGTATATTGTTTTCAACCAACTAATAAACGATTCACTAAACCGAAATAAACTTAAACTAAAACCAAATAAATTAAATTATTTATTTAATTAATTTATTGAATATGTGAAAGAAATAGGAAGCCCGATGGCTTTCTTCTTCCTTCGGCTTTCTCCCTTTGATGATGGGGAACTGTGATGTGATGATGTCAGCTCTGATGATGGTGACTACAGATATATTTAGCAGCAGTTCCGATCTACATATCATCCATTTTGACGTGATCTATTTCACATCTTCGAAAACTCCAATCCATTTGGCTTCTCCTCCGATCTACTAGCTTCAACCCGCCAGAGACTAACCGATTTCGCGTCATCGTTAAACTTCCAGTTCGAATTTTATCCAATTGGAAACCTAATCGATCCGAGTCAACTCGGGACGAGACAAGGCAAAGCTGTGGTAGTGTGGTTGTACTTGCTAAAAAAATGTACTTGCTAAAAAAATGTAGTCCCTGACGTGTTTTAGGACATATATATATAGTTTTTAGGTTTTCAAAACCCTTAAGTTTTATTCTACCAAGTTTTATTTTTTCTGCAACCCTGAGAGATTTTTGAGAGCTATTGGAGAGAGAGATCTGCTTTGAGAGAAGAATTTCTTGAACTCCTTCCTTACTCTTTTAAATTCAATTGCATATTATTCAGAATTATGTCTTGTTCTTCATTTATTATGTCTGAGTAATTTGCTTGTTAGGTTTAGGGTTTTTCACAGGGATTTTATGAATTATTAGATCTGTTTATTTAGGATTCTTTATCTATCTAGATCTTCATCTTAGGTTGTTCTTCATATTAATCCTTGATTGACCATCTAGAATTAATACCCTAGGAAAATAAATTGATATGAGAATATAATTGATTTTCCTGATAAAACCTTTTGATGAGCAAAATTATTTCTTGCAAGGAGATTTGATTTAATAATTTTGTGAGCAATCTAAACCTGATTTTATTGCTGATTTATTACCTAGAATTTTACAAAGAGATTTGGATTTTCTGGTTTTAAATTTAGATATTATTTGCAGTGAGAACTGATTTAATTTACAAAAGTGTTTAGAGTTCTAGATCTGTTCTTAATTGTTTGAATCCTAATTTATTGTTTGATTTAATATTTCATAATTTCCTGAGAAATTCCCTAGGCTTAGCTTTTTGATCTTCTGAATTTACAACAGCTTTTATTTAATATTTTGCATTGCTTTTATTTTAATTCAATTTAATTTGTTTAGCATAATTGAAAAACTCTATAATTTATTGTGTAGACTTGAGTCCTTGTGGAATTCGACCCCTAAGTACTGCATTGACCTCTTAATTTGAGAGAGTAGCTCTAGAGGGTAAATTTGAGCTTATCAAATTTTGGCGCCGTTGCCGGGGACTCTCTGATTCTACCATTAGATTTAAGTTTTTAATTTCGTCTAAATTTTTCTTTTTATTTTCTACTTACACGTTTTTGTTTTTCTTCTCTTTCGTGTTTCAGGTGCATGCCTCCTAGACCTCACACAAGGAGCAACAAATCTGGTCCTACTATGAATTTGTCAAACCAAGAGTTGGGAAAACTTGAGCGTGAGAATAGAAAAGCAGCTAAATCTCTGAAGATGGTTAATACGATCATTCTGATGCGTGATGAGGCTGGTGTTTTGAGGGATCAAGAGGGCCACTTGCGCAATGAGCATGGCCAAAAGCTTGATGCAGAAGGAAACGTGATTCCTGAACCTGTTGTCAACGAGCAGGCTGTCGTGAACCAGCAAGCTGGTATCGTTGATGATCCGGATCTTGGTGTCGATCGACACCAACCAGGTGGCATCGATCGACACCCACCTGCAGACGTGCGTGGAGCTGCCAACCACGTACAGAACCCCGTTCGACGACATGAGCAAAACCGGGACTTGATCAGGACCATTGCTGACTACAATAGGGCTGATCTGGTGTATGAGAACCGGTCTGCTATTGTTCCTCCCCCTTTTCAGAGGAATGATTTTGAGTTGAAACCTGCGTACTTTCAACTAGTTGGGCAGAGACCTTTCTCTGCTTTGCCCAATGAGAAGCCTCTGGACCATATTGAGCATTTTGAGGATCTTGTGACCAGTATCAAGGCTAATGGAGTGACTGAGGACTTCATATTCTGCAAGCTCTTCCCATACTCACTTGCAGGAGAGGCATCTCAGTGGTTGAAGCAGTTGCCAGCTGGATCTTTGACATCTTGGCAACAAGTCAAAGTGGCTTTCCTAAACCATTTCTATGATGATGCAATGTCAGATGAGTTGAGAGTCAAGCTATCCACTTTCAAGCAAAGACCAGATGAAGCTTTCAAGGCAGCTTGGGTGAGATTCAAAGCTTATCAGAGGGATTGTCCACACCATGGTTTTTCAAGGGTACAACTGTTGAGTATCTTCTTCAGAGGGTGTGACTGGAAGTATCAGTTAGCTTTGGATGCTGCAAGTCATGGGAACTTCAAGACAAGATTTCCAGAAGATGCTGAAGTTTTGATTGAGAATTTAGCTGCTAGCAATAGTACTAAGAGAGCAGATGCTGAAAGGAAGAGATTGCATGGAGGATTTGATTCAAACCAGTTAGCTTCTGTTAATGCTAAGCTGGATTCAGTGCATAATCTCCTTATGGGTAAGAAATCTGTTCATTTTTCTGCTGAGGTTGAGACATATGAGCCAGAACCTGATCAAGGACACCAAGAGGAGGATGTGAACTATGTGTATGGGAATCAGGGACAGCGGTTTGGAACTCAGCAAGGCAATACGCCTTACAGTGGGAACTCTTTAGGCTACACTTCCAAGCCAGAGTATCAGCAGCAACAACAGAACAATGGCTATACAAAGACATATGGGAACTCATCTTATCAGTCTCCACCTCCTAAGAATTCTTCAGAGAGTAGAATGGAGGCCATGCTTGAGCAGCTTCTACAAGGACAAGAGAATCTGACAGTGACATTCAATGGAAAGATTGACAATGTCTACACTGAGCTGAATGGGAAGATAGAAGCATTAAATGTTCATGTTAAGAAGCTGGAGGTTCAAGTTGCACAGACTGCTGGGTCTGTAAAACGGCAAGAGAATTATCTTCCAGCAAGAACTGAGTCAAACCCCAGACATGCTTGCAATGCCATATCTGTGAGGGATGAAGATGCTGTTGAAATTGCTTCTGCCGAGCTGGGTGAAAAATCGACAAAATTCTCGGTTTCAGATGATGGTGTCGATCGACACCACCTAGGTATCGATCGACACTCATCTCAGACGGAACTAAAAGCTGTGAAATCTCAGGTTCCAGCTGCTGAAAGGGTCTACAAGCCTAAGGTTCCTTTTCCCAAGCCAAGAAAGTCTAAGCAGGAGATGGAGGAAGCTAGATGCAAGGCAATGATGGACAAGGTGATGATTGAGATGCCATTGATTGATGCAGTGAAGCTTTCACCACCACTAAAACGCTATGTAAAGAGAATGGTATCCAATGGTTTGAGCCCTGAAGAAGGAGCACTGCTTACTAAGGATGTCAGTGCAATTCTGTTAAACCAGCCTTCACAGAGGAAGAAGGAGAAGAAGCAGGAGGTGGTTGTCTCTAAGGAAGTGAGTGCAATCATTCAATGTAGGACTGCTAAGAAATTACCAGATCCTGGAAGCTTTGTTCTTGATTGCTCTATCTCAGCAGGAAGGTTTTCTCACTCACTTTGTGACCTTGGCTCTAGCATCAACTTGATGCCACATTCTGTTGCTGTGAGACTTGGGATGACAAAATTCAAGCCAACTCAGATTTCTCTTATCTTGGCTGATCGCTCCCGAAGAACTCCTGAAGGTGTTTTAGAGGATATTCCAGTTAAGGTTGGCAACTTAATGATTCCCACTGACTTTGTGGTGCTGAAGTATGATCAAGAGCCTAAAGATCCTCTCATCTTAGGAAGATCTTTCTTGGCTACAGCTGGTGCCATCATAGATGTGCAGAAGGGACACATAGCACTGAATGTGGATGGTTTGAGTATGAGTTTTGAGATGGATAAACTGAGGAGAGCTCCTACTATTGATGGACAGACTTTTTCTGTTGAAAAAGTTTCTGCAACACGAGCATCAGGCTCAGTGTCGATCGATGCCACCAAGAGGGTGTCGATCGACACCCCTCCACATCCGAGACAAAGCTTGTCCAAAGTTGAAGCTCCAAGACAGAAACCTGTTCCCAAACGGAAAGTCTCCCATTCCACCCTCCAGAGTCCTCAGGTAAGGCAAAGGTACACCTCTTCTGCACCTAATCCTCCTCCTATCATCAACAAGAATTTCAAAGAGAGAAAAACTGTTTTGCAGTTAACCAAGCCACGAGATTATCGTAGAGTGCTTGTTTCTTCTGTTGATGGTTTTGCAGGACATAAGAGAGGCAAACCAATCCCTAAATCCCACCCTGGTCCTGTTCCTCACATCCTTGGCAAGCCTCATGCACCTAAAGCTTATAAACCACCTTGGATGAAGAGGACCTCAATGCCATGTTCTGATCCTCCGGATGCCTGAGCTCCAACACAGTCAAGCTAATGACTGAAAACAAGCGCTTAGTGGGAGGCAACCCACTGGTAGGTTTTCTTTTTCTTTTGATTTTGATTTTTATTTATTTTATTTTTATTCTTGCTTTCCTCTTACTTGATAACACTGGGGACAGTGTTGTTTAAGTCTGGGAGAGGTTAGTTACTAACTATGATTTCTGTTTTTGAGTTTCAGTTGTGTCAGTCAAAACCATAAAGTTTGAGTCAAATTTTTCAAAATTTTTCTTTTTGTCTTTGGGAATTATGATCTTGATTAATGATTTCTCTTATTTGGCTAACACTCTAATGATTATTTGTTTATGCTTGATCTCAGAACTGAAGCTTAGAAAAACTATGAGCCTTATCAACAATCCTGAAAGCCCTTATTCAATGGATATCTGATTGATCTAACGTTGTCTCAACCTTTATCAGGATTTTAACCGGACTTAATCTCTTACTTTGGGGTTGGAAATCAGTGGACTAGACTTCTTCTTCAGGCCATACAAGACAATGCAATTTTTCAAAGTATGTCTCCCCTCTCTCTTCCCTTCAGTGCTTTAAACAAAAAAAAAAGATCAGAAAAAAAAAGAGAATAAAAGATGAGATGATTTTGATCAGTTTAGAGAGGTAGGTAAATTACCAGTGACCTCATTATTCTACTCTTGAGTCAAATGATCACACAAAGCTTGGAAGCGAGGGGTAGGTAAATTACCGATGATTCCGGTATTCGCTTACACCTTTGATTAGAAAAAAATAAGAAAAGAAAAATAAAAAGAAGTGAGAAAAGAGAGAGGAAAGGAGATGTAAGAAGAATGTTTTGGCCTGAAGAGAGTCCACATGCCACTGATCAATACATCCAAGGTAAGAATTCACCTTATTTATGCTTTAATATTGACTAATGAGATGACAATGGAGATTTCAGAGATTCCAAAGGATTGTGGGATTTGAGTAAGGAATGTTGATGCTAATCATGGTTGAGTATAAGAAGTAAGTTCTTGAGTCAGGTAAATGAAGAGTGTGAATAAGAATCATCATGCAATTGAGTGAGTTCCCTGTTTTCAAACTTCTTTCACAGGTCTAAGTTTATGTTTTGCTTGAGGGCAAGCAAAGGCTAAGTCTGGGGCAAAATTTGATATGCTCAAATTAAACCCTAGAGCTACTCTCTCAAATTAAGAGGTCAATGCAGTACTTAGGGGTCGAATTCCACAAGGACTCAAGTCTACACAATAAATTATAGAGTTTTTCAATTATGCTAAACAAATTAAATTGAATTAAAATAAAAGCAATGCAAAATATTAAATAAAAGCTGTTGTAAATTCAGAAGATCAAAAAGCTAAGCCTAGGGAATTTCTCAGGAAATTATGAAATATTAAATCAAATAATAAATTAGGATTCAAACAATTAAGAACAGATCTAGAACTCTAAACACTTTTGTAAATTAAATCAGTTCTCACTGCAAATAATATCTAAATTTAAAACCAGAAAATCCAAATCTCTTTGTAAAATTCTAGGTAATAAATCAGCAATAAAATCAGGTTTAGATTGCTCACAAAATTATTAAATCAAATCTCTTTGCAATAAATAATTTTGCTCATCAAAAGGTTTTATCAGGAAAATCAATTATATTCTCATATCAATTTATTTTCCTAGGGTATTAATTCTAGATGGCCAATCAAGGATTAATATGAAGAACAACCTAAGATGAAGATCTAGATAGATAAAGAATCCTAAATAAACAGATCTAATAATTCATAAAATCCCTGTGAAAAACCCTAAACCTAACAAGCAAATTACTCAGACATAATCAATGAAGAACAAGACATAATTCTGAATAATATGCAATTGAATTTAAAAGAGTAAGGAAGGAGTTCAAGAAATTCTTCTCTCAAAGCAGATCTCTCTCTCCAATAGCTCTCAAAAATCTCTCAGGGTTGCAGAAAAAATAAAACTTGGTAGAATAAAACTTAAGGGTTTTGAAAACCTAAAAACTATATATATATGTCCTAAAACACGTCAGGGACTAGTCTTGCAAATATGGAAAACTTCGGGCAATTTGTAAAACTTCCAAATTTGGCTCTTTTCTCGTTGGCAACAAGGGTGTCGATCGATGCTCTCTAGTGTCGATCGATGCCCTCTCTCATATTCGACTCCAAGCTGATTTCCTCCAGATTATTGCTCCAAAATGATCCAAACTGCTCCACTTTGCTCCTTTCATGCTAAAAACCTATAAAGACTCAAAAACAATCTAGAAACAAATGAAAAGACACTAAAAGACTCCTTATATCATGGTTAAAAACCACAAAAACCATGATATATCAGTAAGCAAACTCGTCAAGCTGTTGCATCTGCAGCAAAATACAGAGCCACAAGAGCACTGGAGCTGCTACACGCAGACTTATGTGGATCTATATCACCAGCCACATTAGCTCAAAACAGGTATGTCTTTGTGATTGTTGATGATTACACTAGATATATCATATATGTGGACTATTTTGCTAAAGGAAAAACGTGAGGCATTTGAGAAGTTCAAAGCATTTAAAATCCTTGTGGAGAAGGAATGTGACAAGATGATCAAGACTTTGCATATTGATAGAGGAGGGGAGTTTACCTCAAGAGAGTTCCACCGTTTTTGTGAGAAAAACGGAATTTTGAGGCACGTGACAGCTCCCTACACTCCACAATAAAATGGGGTAGTTCAAAGAAGAAATCGTACCTTTATGGAGATGACAAGGAGTATCTTGAAAGCAATGAGGGTTCCTAATTACTTATGGGGTGAAGCAGATCGTCACTCTACGTATCTGATCAATAGAGTTCCTACAAGAGCTCTAAAAAATCAAACACCCTATGAATGCTTTAAAAACAAGAAACCAAGTGACGATCATCTTAGAGTTTTTGGCTGTCTTGCTCACGCAAAGATTGAACCAGTGAACATGAAAAAGCTGGACGATAGGTCACAAACGCTGGTACATCTTGGAATAGAGCCTGGATCAAAAGCTTATAGACTTTGAAATCCAACGACTAGGAGAGTTGTTGTAAGCCAAGATGTATTTTTTAACGAGAATGATGGTTGGAATTGGAAGGGAGGCAATGAGGAGGATAATAATGCACGAGGAATGTTCTGCATGACTTGAGGGAGGAGTCATTGATGGAGGTCATGGTCCATATGTTAATGGCGGTGATAAAACAGAGAACAATTCTGGGAAAAATGCTTAAGAGGAGCTAGATGAAGTTAACAATGATGAAGGATCTGATGCTGATCACGACGAAGGTGATAATCAGCCTGCAGAACCTGCAGAAATTATTCAACAACCTCAACTTCGACGATCGGAAAGACCAGTCAAGCGTCCTAGTTATCTTGATGACTATGCACTTCTAGCAGATATTTAATGCGAGAGGCTTCTACTATCTATCAATGATGAACCATTGAACTACGAAGATGCAAAAGGATTAATAGAATGGACAAAGGTGTGCGAAGAAGAAATTAGCTCAATCAACAAGAACAAGACCTGGACATTAGTAGAGACACCAAGAGGAGTTAAATTTATTGGTCTTAAATGGTTTTTTAAGATCAAAAGGAATGCAGATGGATCAATCAGCAAGTTTAAGCTCGTTTGGTTGCAAAAGGGTATGCTCAACAAGAAGGGATTGACTTCGATGAGGTATTCGCTCCGGTAGCTCGACTTGAAACAATTATGTTGCTTGTTGGTTTGGCTGCTTCTCATGGTTGGGAGATTCATCACCTCGACGTCAAGACTGCATTTCTACATGGGGAGCTCAACGAGGATGTTTATGTGTCTCAACCCGAAGGCTTTGAAAAGAAGGGAGAAGAATATAAGGTTTTCAAACTCTCTAAGGCTTAATATGGTTTGCGACAGGCTTCACGGGGATGGAACACAAATCTTGATCAGATTTTGAAAAGTCTGAAGTTTAAGAAGTGTTCAAAGGAAAGTGTTGTGTACCGCAAGACAGAGGGAACAAAGCTTCTTATAGTTGTTGTTTATGTTGATGATTTGTTCATCACTGGGAACTCGCTAGTGATTATACAAGAGTTCAAAGCATCTATGTCTTCAAAATTCGAGATGAAAGACCTTGGTAAGCTCACTTATTACCTCGGCATTGAAGTGTTGCAGAGTGAAAACGGCATTGAATTGAAACAGGAGGGATATGCAAGAAGGATACTAAAAGAAGCCAGATTGTACAAGTGTAACTTAACTCATATTCCTATGGAGTTTGGTTTAAAAATGTCCAAAGATCAAAACGAGAAGCCTAAAGCTGATGCCACCATGTATTGTCGGAGAATCAGTTGTTGAGGTATTTATTACATACTAGGCCTGATCTTGCTTTCTCAGTTGGAGTGGTGAGTAGGTATATGCAGGATCCAAGAGAATCACATGGAGCTGCACTTAAACAGATCTTAAGATACTTGCAAGAAACTTTGGCTAATGGTTTGTTTTTTAAGCGTGGAGGATCAAAGGACATTGTTGGCTACTATGATAGTAGTACCAACGTTGACCTGAATGACGGTAGAAGCACTATTGGTTATATGTTTTACTTTGGGGAATCACCAATCACTTGGTGTGTGCAAAAGCAACAGACGTTTGTCTTATCCTCCTGTGAGGCCGAGTTCATGGCCGCGACAGAAGCTGCAAAACAAGCCATTTGGCTCTAGGATTTGCTGAGTGAGATTATAGGACAGAGTACCAAGAAGATGATCTTGTACATCGACAACAAATCCGCCATATAACTTACCAAGAACCATGTGTTCCATGGTAGAACCAAGCATATTCACAAACGGTATCACTTCATCCGAGAATGTGTTGAAAATGAACAAACTGAAGTAGTGTTTATTCCTGGAGAAGAACAGAAAGCGGATATACTCACTAAAGCCCTTGCAAAGATTCAGTTCAAGGAGATGAGGAGCTTCATTGGTGTTCAAGACCTCACTAAGAAGAACTTGAAGCTTAAGGGGGTGAATGTTGGGTAAGCTTCAACATTGCTTAGAGCCTAATATATCCTTATCAAGTTGGATAAGGACAAGAAGGGCTCATCATAATCCTATTTAGAGTTAGTAGGTATCTAGTTCTAATAGGAATATGATTAGTAAAGGATTTCTAGTTCTATAAATAAGGTTGTTGAGTTGTGACAATCTTTAAAAAAAGCATAAGAGCTTGTGAGGTGTTTAGTTTTTGAGTTATATTTCTAAACATCAATAAAGACGAAATATTTTTTTTAAACACTTTTGTGCTTAAGAAACTTTATCAATCACGAGCTCGATTAAAGCATTGTTCATTAGAAAAAAAAATATAGAGTTAAACTTAAAACTTAAACACAAGCAAACTAGATCTGGTCCTAGTTGGAGAAGAACCCGATCTAGGCGGAAGAATATATCTCAAATTGATTAAGAACATGAAATCCAATTCAACAAGAAGCCAAATGCTACAGATATTAAAAATCCTGCAGATTTTGGAAATCGCTTCTTTCTCTCTCTAAAATATGTGAGAGAGAAGAGAGAGTTTAATTTGACAATATAATTATAATTTAATTATACTGATGTTAACCATAAAAATATGTGAATTTATGGGATATATATTTAATCTTTAGAAAATCTATTATAGTGAATATATAGAGGCCTGTTCGTTTATTCATTTGGATGGACCATCTAAATGAACCATTCAAATTTTGTTTGTTTTTGTCAAAAAAATGAGCATCATCCAGAATCATTCACATGGATCATCAGAATGAGTTTTAAAATTTTAGGCAAAAATTTAAAACTCATTTGGATGATTCTAGTTGGATCATTTGGATGGAGATGGTTTATCCAAACAAACCCATTTGCATTTAGATTCATTGATATCTTGTGTTTTTATGTGATTTTAAAGCTTAATTATTCATTGTTTTGTACATATTCATGAGCTTTTAAGTTGTTTAGGTTGCATTTTGCATCAAGTTTGGTATCATAGGCATTGGAGTAGAGATATACAAGGAAAGTGTGCTTTGAAGCCAAATAAGTCAAGAATTTGCAAGAAAATGGAAGAGAAGGTAAGAAGACCAAACGATCGACCAACCGGTCGATCGTCCGCTCGATCAAAACACGAGCCGGACTTCAGACTTCAACAATCGACCAAGCAATCGACCAAATGGTCGATCAAGACATGAGCTGGACTTCAGACTTCAACAATCGACCAAGCAATTGACCAAATGGCCGATCAAGACATGAGCCAGATTTCCGAGACTTGACCGATCGACCAAGGAATTGACCAATGGCTGATCAGGACAGAGGAACGATCGCCGGTCGGTCGATCAGTCGGTCGATCGTGCGCTATTTTTGGAACCAGAACCCGGTTTGTTCCGGCTATCTCTGATTGGTTTAATTGCAATCCGGTTTAGTTTCTATTTTCCTATAAATACTCTAACCCTATTAAGGGGAGACTTATCTTTTGTTTTATCTTTTAGCTTAGCAATTTTTAGGGTTCTTAAGCTTGTTTACTCTTGGTTTGTTGAATGATTGAGTCCTTCTAAGTTTTTAATAGCAATTTCTTCTTCAAATCTCCTATTCTACAATCTCTAATTATAATTTCCCAAGTATCAAACCTCTACCTTTGTGTGATCATAACTATGAGTGAGTAGATCTTTTAGAACTTTGGGCTAGGTAGATTAGGGAGATAGATGATTGATCTTTGATGCCTAAGGATTTATTTATGTGTTTCCTATCTTGATTAGTGTTAATAATGCTAGATAGCCTTGGTCAAGCTTAATTCTAGACATTAGGATTTCCATGCCCATAAGGTGTTTGATGAAATTCCTGAACCAAACTATTCAAGAGCTTTGTATTCCTAGCCAATGGAAATTGATGATTAGGGTGTTTAGTGGTATAAAGACTTGATTTTAATGCATGCTTATCTTGTGATTGCCTTTGGAAATTGTTGATGATTGCTTGATTTGCATAGAATCTTTATCATGGAAGTGAATTGATTTACGTAAGTGTTCTTAGCCTAAGGATTATTCTTGATTGTTTGCTTAGACATCTAGGATTGATTAGCTATCTCCTAAGTCATTAACCTTGCCCAAGGTTCATTTGTTTTATCTTGATTTTAAAACTGTTCTTAGTTGTGTGTTTGCTTGCTTTTAGTTTGTTTGTTTGCTTTATTTAAAGTTGCTTCTAGCTAGTTGATACATAAAATAAACCTCTTTCTTATTAGTTTAGATTAAGCATTCATGTGTATTCCTAGTGTGTTGATCATTGCAAACTGAGGTTCGATAATTTAATTGATAAAAGTACTACATCATTCATCATCCAAATATACTATTTTTTTGTCTTGTTTGTTGGTCATTTGACATTAAGATGAATCATTTAAATGGATCATTTAGATCTAAATGCTAAATAATGAAACGAACAGGCCCATAATATGTAAAATGGTGTTTGGTAAATATGATTAAAAAAAGATTTTAAATAACAAAATTTTGAATTTAAAATAAATATAAAAACTTAATTCGTTTTCAATTAATATAAAAATGTTGAAATAAAATATGATTGATAATATTTAACAAGTTTAAAAATGTGAAATATAGGAAAATAAGTAGATATACAATAGTAGAGGTAATATAAATTTAACAAGTTTAAAAATGTGAAATATAGGAAAATAAGTAGATATACAATAGTAGAGGTAATATAAATTTTTTCCAAAAAAATATATATATATATATAAGTTATTTTTTTTATGGATAAAATTTGATATAAAAAATTTAGAAAACGTTTTCTGCTGTTCTGAAAATTTAAGATGATGTATTTTAATATTTTGTACATGTTATATTAAATTCAGGAATAGTTTCTGTTCTAAATAGTTTAAGGGCCGGAAATACTGAATTCTACAAAATTCAGAATTTGTATTCTACGGTTTACTCTATGTTCTAAACGTTTTAATATAATTTTTCTACGGTTTACTCTATCCTCTGAAATCTTTAGAATATGTTTTATTCTTTTTACTCTATCTCTGAGAAAATTAGTTGACATCTACTACGGAAAAGTAGATTGTATACTCTGAAACTTTTAGTGATTGCTAAATATAGAAAGTGAATATGTGGAATAGGAAACTGAATATTTATCTAATAATTAGGTAAAATCGTAATAATTTTTTAAGATTGTGTTCTACAAAATTTAGAAATAGTTTTCTAATGATTTTAGAAATTTTTAAAACAACCCTAATAACAACCCTAATCGTTTTCGTTTAGTGGTGTGTTAAACCGTTTTTTCCCATTTCTTTTCACCATTTTCGAGCCATGGCAATGCACATCTATGTTAAGAGTGGAGAGTGGAGATTGTTTGACAATCATGAGTGGAGGTTTATTATTGATGAAGACAATCGTGGAAGATTACTAACTTTGGAATCGAGTACAACACATGAAGAATAGAAGATTATGGTTTCGGAAGCCTATGGAGTAGAGCCTAGTATGGTTGATATGGAGCTAAGTTTTTTACCCACAGATCTTAGTGCTGATTGTCCTCCTGTCGTTATGATGAATAATAGTCAGGTCACAAATTTTCTTTCATACTATAAAAAGAAGAAAATAGTAAATTTGTGTGTGACATTCAAAGGTGGTGTTGAGGATGTTGGGAGCAAAGTCATATTGGATTTGAATAAAGAACCAGGGGTTTCAAGTGTTGAAGATGGCGATGGTAGACCGAATGAAAACCTTTATACATTTGTGGGTACTGATGATGCCAAACGGAGGGATGTTTTAGGGAAGAAAACATCCGACGAAAACACCGGTTATGGTGTTGGAACGTCGTTGAAAGGTGTGAGCGTAAGGAAGGGTCAATATTTCAAAAGCAAGGAAGTGTTACAAGCAACAATGGAGTTGTATGCTATGAGGTACAACTGTGACTGTAGGGTTACGAAATCTGATATAATAGTATTTTGGTGTATACGCTGGATAGAGGATGTTTGCAAATGGAGTCTTCGTGCTGAGTGTTTAAATGGGTCTACGTATTTCAAGATAAACAAGTTTGTGGGGGACCATACTTGTGCTCTTTCGAAGAAGAAGAAATTTTGTAGGACACCTTCAGCTAAAACAATTGGACATCTCATTATGCAGAATTATGAGGGTGTATTGGAAGGGCCTAAACCGAATGATATCATTAATATTATTCGTACAGAGTATGGTTGTGATTTAACTTACTCTCAGGCATGGGAGTCTCGCGAGTATGCAGTGAATGAAGTTAGAGGAATCCCTGAGAAGAGTTATGGTAAAATACCAAAATACTTGTACATGATACAAGAAGCGAATCCGGGTACCTATACAAATTATGAAGTTGATTGCGACAGTAGATTCAAATATCTGTTTATGTCTTTTGGTCAGTCAATAAGAGGATTTTACAAGGGAATGAGGAAAGTTATTGTGGTTGATGGAACATTTTTGAAGAACAAATACAAAGGAGTTCTACTAGTTGCTACAGCAGTAGATGGGAACTCTAATTTGTATCCAATAGCATTTGGAATTGCTGATTCTGAGAATGATTCTTCATGGGCGTGGTTTTTTGAGCAACTAAAGGTTGTTATTGGAGATGAGAAAGATTTATCTTTCATTTCAGATAGGCATGTGTCAATTAGCAAATCACTTGATAAAATCTATCCATTGTCTACTCATGGTATTTGCATCCACCACTTGATTGGTAATGTTATTACATATCACAAGGGAAGGGGTGTGGCTGATTTGGTTTTAAGAGCGTCTATAGCTTATAGAGTTGCTGAGTTTCAAAAAAGTTTTGGAGACATTTGCAACATCAGTCCTGCGATTGGAGAGTACCTAGAGGATGCTGAGGTTAAAAAATGGGCTCGATGCCATTTCCCTGGATACAGATATGACCAGAACACAAACAATGCTGCAGAGTCGATCAATTCAGCTTTGAGATCACCTAGAGAGTATCCAGTAATCCCTTTACTAGACAGCATCAGAGAGATGTTAACACGCTGGTTTTTTGAGCGAAGAGAATTAAGTGCCAAGCAGAAAGATCCTTTAACTGTTAAGGTGGAGAAAAAGATGTCAAGAAGAATAGTGAAAGATAAATACTTTAAAAGTTATCCGATTGGAAGAAACATAATACAGGTCAAAGCGCATGGGGTAGACTTTGTGGTTGACTTGGAGAGAAGGACATGTACATGTGGGAAGTTCTAAATGGGCAAACTCCCTTGCAGACACGCCATCAAAGGAGCTTTTGATATAGGCAATGATCTATATCCATATGCTGATGATATGTATAGTACTACCAGTTGGAGAGAGTACTATGAGGAGACTGTTAATCCAATAGGTATTCCAGAGAACGAATGGGGCGTCCCTGACCATGTTGAGGCTGCAAAAGTTTTACCACCTGAAGCAAGAAGACACCCTGGTAGACGAAGGAAATGAAGACATGAAACGGTGGAAGACAAGATAAGAGCGTCTCAACAATCACAATCGTCAAAGAGACACAAGTGTAGCCGTTGTGGTAAAGAAGGACACAACCGATCAACATGTGATGTCCCAATATAGGTAAGGTGACTTGTTTTATTCTTTGTTATGATTTTAAACCATTCCCAGTTTATTTTTCAAGAAGACACCCTGGTCGAATTTTTCATTTCTAGTTTTTGTTTAAACTCTACTCTTGAGTTGTCAAGACTGGCTTATAGATTTCATTATTCCCAATTTATAGTTGATTTATTCATTTCTACCTTTTGTTTAAACTTTATCATACACAAACATATTCGGCAAAAAAATTATGATCATTGTGATAGGTTAACAAACCATAATTTGATGGTGAAGGTCAAAAGGGAAAAAAGCAAACAAATTTCAAAAAAACAAAAAAAAAACATGATCATGTTCATACGCTCAACCTAGTAATTTGCTGCATCCAATCATGAGCATGCACAATATCACTAAGATCACCATCATCTTCTTATTGCTGGCTTTTGCTTCAGCCAAAGCATCCTCTATCTTCTCAAATATCTTCTTTTCCATCTTCTCATAAAATATTTTCTCAAACTCCAATCTCTCAGTTTGAAATCTTTCAGGTGCTTCTCAAACTCAACATTCTTTGCAGTCAGTGTCTCTATCTCGTTGACTAAAGCCTCATCAACCCATTTAAAGGTGTGATCATCGTTCCTAAGCTACAAGAATCCCAACTGTTATAATCAAAAATTTAAAATATACAAAACGTGTAAACAAATCAATTTACCTTGTTTGATGCAGCAAATCCACAACGATAGTATCTCCGGTAAGGATTGGGATCAGACTTTGATATAAGTGCTATAATTCCTTCCCCGCACCAACATCTCCTTGGAACACCAATCACTCTTACTCTTGAACGGGAACTATTTGATCCAGTCGAATTGCTTGATACATTGCTCATCTTCTTCTCGCAATCGATAGGGTACTAGGTCGATATTAGGTTTCTTTGAATTTGGGATTTATGTGTTTCTTTGTAAAGAATCGGGTTAAGTTTATAATTTATGATTAGCTCTCAAACCAAATTAAAGAAACTCGGTTTGGTTTTAAACGAAATTAAAGGAAGTGAGATTTTGGTATTAAACAAAATTTAAGAAATTCAGGTTTGGTATTAAGCCAGACTTAAAAGTATGTTTATTGGTTTGATAGAATTGGTGAAAAAACCATCGACATCCTAAAGAGATGAAACAAAAAATCATATCATATATTAAGCTAAAACAAAAATCATATCATATATTAAGCTAAAACAAAAAACAGAAATCATATCATATATTAAGCGAAAACAACAAAAAAACCAAAGTCATATCATATATTAAGCTCAAACAAAAAACAAAAATCATATCATATATTATGCTAAAACAAAAAAAACCAAAGTCATATCATATATTAAGCTAAAACAAAAAAAAAACCAAAGTCATAGAATGTGTCAAACTAAAGACATAGTAAAAAAGATGAAACAAATCAGTCAATTTCGATATGGTGAGACTCAGACTTTGGAGGGACATAGTTCTTCATACGCTCAAGTAATATTGGATCCTTTGCAGCTTCCCACAGATCGACAGCAATCTTCAAGCGCGCTTATTTGATGTTCTCATCGCTCATCAAATCCAAACTTAGAGATTGCATATGACACTCAATGTATTTCAATGCATAGACCCCGCAATCGCTATGCGACTTATTCAAATCGGAGAGCATCTTCATGTCTATGATTTCATATTGGTGTCAAAAGAGATGCTTTTCCATTCACCTTTGCATTAATTTCTTTCAAAATCCTTGGGATGGACGTTGCGAAACACTCGACATACCTTCTATTCTTGTGTCCAGCACAGTCAAAGACTTCAACAGTTCTTAAGACAAAGTTAACGCAAACAGAAATCCAGTGGTTGCTGTTGATGCAAATCAGAGCGTATATCCTGTCAACATCTGTACCCCATTGTTTTCCTATCTTTCCGTGAGAAGAAAACTCACCATTAGCATACTCGAGAAGTCTACTATCCCATTTGTGCTGCCGCTTTGTCTTCAAGTACTTGGTGTATTCCACTTTGATTCTCTCACTGAACATGCCATTCGTGAAACCAACACGGTCTGACTTCATTTGACCTAAAGATGTTTTCTCCCGGAATAAGTACATCATCGCATCCATTTCCTTGAAAACAAATAAAAGTGAAATTTAAATTTAACCATGGTAAAATAATGAACAAATTAAGTATTGAAAAAGTCAAGTTTATACTCACTTGATTGTGCAGCCACTTGTAGTGAGTAATGACACGGTCGAGCACTTCATGATTAATTACCGATGGACCCAACTTAAGTTGCTCGTGACTGTGGAAAAAAAATAGTAATATGTAAGCTAAAATTTTTAAAATCTGGACAATTATAAAAAAATAGTAATTTGTAAGAACACGTACCTATGATTCCTTTGCCATGCTTCCAAAGCATTCCATCTAACTTCGGAAACGAAAACCAAATCAGCATCCTCGTCATACTTTCCCGCATCTATTGGAGGATCAACTCCAGGTACACATGGTTTTTGCGAAAGATGTCCTACTGTTTTCGCTAAGAAATCTTAAGTGCCCAATAAATCCTGACTTTCAATATTAAGGTCTATGGCCCCCGATTTGGTGAACAAATCATCGAAAAGAAAGTTATCTTCCTGTCAATGAAAAGATCAAACAAAGTTTAATGTTTACAAACAAATAAATCCAAACAAAGTTTAATGATTACAATACAATACATAAGTTCACAAAGACAATTACAATACTTAAGTTTACAATTAGCCGAATAATTTCAAAAAACTTACAAAGCCGAATGTTTAAAAAAAAACAAAAAAAAACATAACCGATTTCCAAAACATTAAAACGAAGACAACTTTTACCAAGTTACTTTTTACGTACCAAACTTTTTGGTTGAACGGATGGTGATTTCCCCTGTTTCAAAAATAAGAATCAATAAGTTTGACAAAATCATTACATATACAACACCAAAGCATATAAATTATTTATTGACTTACCACATCTTTTGGTTTAAAGGATGATGGTGTGGCTTGTGTCGAAGTTGATGCTATAGTCGATAGTATCTCCTTCACTTCTGATACATCCTCCTCCACCTTCTTCAATCGCTGGCTTATTTCTTCCTTAAAAGGCTAGAAAGAAGCTTCAAACATACCTTTAATGAATGACTTTATTTCTTCATCAAAACCATGAGTGAACGACGTTGCGGCTCGCTGACATAGGAGTTGCATTTTTCGACTCTCTGCACCATGATCAATCTGCTTCGTCTTTCTCTTCTTCGTGCTTGATGCTCCCACATTTACATCTTCCTTCTTCTCGCTACTCTCCAACCCAGACAATTGATTGTCTCCATCACTTTCCTTTTCAACATGATCATCTTCGTTTACAACCTCCTCTATCTTCTCTTCTTCAACATCATTAGATTCAACATGACCCCACTCATGGTCTCTAAAATCGTAACCAGATCGCACCAAGTCGTTTACGTTTTTGACTCCCACATCATCGATCTCATCACGCCTAAAAAACTTTATATCATCGATTATGTCAAAATTTCCTGACCTCGAGATGTATGGATAGACGATATCCTACCAAAAAAACAGTAACAAAAATTTTGGTTAAGCAATAGTAAAAAAACAGAACCATATTCAGACCATGACAATTAAAGAAAAATAGAGAAAATTAATTACTAACCTTTGGTCCAAACGATTGCTCTATGATGATAATGTCTTGATAAGACACTTTTGCAGCTCCCTTCCAGTTATAACATCTAGCACCGTTTGTGAATTCCTTGTTGATCTTTTCTCCCAACAACTCTCCAACCACTGGAATTGCTTCCATAACCCATACTTGAAGTGCAAAGGAGAAGCCATTAAGAATATAACTGTTGGTCTTCTTCAACTCCTTTCTTGTGTCCATGATCGAGGTCACAAGGTAGTCAAAAGAATGCAAACCCCAAGGATAAGCTCTCAACTTATCAAAATCCATCACCAACTTGATGTATGACAGAGGGATCTTTTTCTTCTCGTCCTTAGCCATTACCAAACCAGCTATGACGCACACATATACAAATCTTAGCTTGTCATCAGGTTCCCACTTGGGAGCTTCTACTAGGTGCACATCCATCAGCCGCTTAATGGTAATCTCCCCATCTCTCTTCAATAGTCTAGCCCAAAAACCTTTATCCTTCTTCCAACTGTCTTTATTCCAAGATTTCAAATCTAACCTGAAATCATCCTTGCTTTAGCGGATAACCGATCGGATTTTGGTTCGGATCAGTTTAAAACTAAAATCCAAATTACACTCAATATAAAAACCAATCGGTTTTAACAGAGAAACCAAAATCGATCCAAATCGATTTTTTTTGGATCGGTTTAGATTGGTTTGTTCGGTTTCGGATTATATGCCCAGGACTATTAAATACTTCAACAACAACGCTAATATTTTTCAAAAAAAAAAGAAAAAGAAAAAACAACGTTAATATGAAATTGATTATAAAAAATTAAATGAATATACGTAAGAGTCTGGTTTTGATGTAACGTACAGCCACAATAAAATTCAGGAACTAATAAATCATCCTATGTGTGAAACAGTTTGCTGAGAGTCTATTTGGGTTCCAAACAGTGGCGGACCCAAGAAAAAAATTAAGGGGGTCAATTTTATAAAAAAAAATGTATTCGTGTTATAGGGGAAAATCAAACTCGGTTATTGGGGGTCAACCTAGAGGGTGGGACAAACCAATTTTGCTACTCATACTTACATGATTTACATACAAAAATAATTATTTTACTCTTTTAGGGGGGGTCAGAGTACCCTCTACCTCCTACATAGGTCCGCCATTAGTTCCAAACTTTGAGAAAAATTAGGGTTGACAGCCTTGCAATAACAATTTATGTTTTTTTCCCTTTTACCCGATCATATTTCAAGCAGGATCATCAATTTTCAATTTTAATAGTATTCAAAAATATAAATGTGAGTTCAGCCTCAAAGACGGAGTACAATAAATTAAATCTTCATAACCTTTTGTTTGGATACATACATGATAGGGTTAGAACTTCAAACAACAATATTCTTGCACCAAGCAATATAAACATAATATTTACCTCTTCAGCATCTTATCTAGAAGTAGTTGGTTTGAATTAGTCGTTTGTTTTGTTGTTTGATTCAGTCAGTTTGAATAAGTCTTGTGTTCCTGAGATGTAGGAGGCAAATCCAAGTTGTTTCAGTTTTTTAGGATCCACTTTGTTGAGCCCTTTGGTCTATTTAAAGAGACAAAGTAGCATTCTCAAGTTTTAATAAGTACAACGAGTATTTTCAGTTCTTTTGAGAGTTTTGGTCTGTGCTACATTTAATAAGTAGTATCAAAGCCATTCAGAAAATGGGTTTTAGATCAAATCAGAGAGTGAGAATGAGTGATAAGGAGGTTAGCATTCCAAAGTTTGATGGTAACTATGAGCATTCGACAATGCTAATGGATAGAGTTGTCAAAATGGGCTGTCCACGTCTATTCTGATCCGTCCAATATTGACCATTTGGATGAAGGACACATAATTGATCATGTCCATTAACGACCATGCCTATTAAAGACCATGCTTTTATGGGCTGTCCATGGGTGTCTATTGGTCAGAATATAACAAATTATGTTAAATGAAAAAAATGAACATATATTTCTAAACACAAAAATGTCTAACCACAAATGTCTAACATATCCAAAGATAAATTTGACACAAATGTTTAAAGTCTAAACATAAATATCCAAAGACATTTGAACACAAATGTTAAAGGTACATAATCCAAAAGAATAAACACAAATGTCTAAACACAAAAGTCTAGAATGTTTCAAACACAATGACACAAAGGTTTCAAACTCTTTCTCTTTCATTTTCTTCTTTAGCAAACTCATATGGATCAACAATCTCTTCAAAACCTTGAAACTAATTTCTAGCGCAAATTAGAGCTTGGACATTAGAAGGAAGGAGTGAACTTCGATACTTGCTTAAAACCCGACTTCCAATGCTGAACGATGATTCTGCAGCTATAGTCGTAATAGGGATGCTAAGGATGCCACAAGCCATAGAAGACAGTTTTTGAAAGCGGCTTGTATTGTCCTTCCTATATTTCAAAACATCCATGCTCTTAAATGCCATTATGTTCAAAACTGGTTCATCCAAGTACTTCTCTAGTACTGACTTACCATTAGCACCAACTGTTTGGGAGATGAAAGCATAAAATCCCTGGAAATGTATAAAAACATAAGACATTCAAATCATGATTTAAAACAGATCATGAATGTTACAGCAGTTTGAATCTCAAACCAGAAGATGAATCAACAGAGCTCTAAAAATAGATCACAAAAGCAAGTGTTGTAGCAGTATAAGAACAGAAGCAAAACACATACACATACAAGTACATTTTCCTCTAGTTTGTGTGTTTATCATGTAGTGTCAATTTGCACAAACCACTCATTATCACACGTAACAGAAACAGCTCGAAACAGATCACACAAGCAGCTCAATACAAATCACCAAACAATTCAAAACACAATCACTACAAAAACTTATCACAAGACAAATTCATGATTGAAGCAATTTGAACAGAACACTTACATCATATCCAGGAAGAATATTTTGCTCCAATGTGTTTGACTTTGAATTTCCTGCTCCGTTTTATTTTGTTGGATTCTTTTTATAAACATCAAAAGCTTCTTCAGCTTTTTACGCAAATGATCTACCCTTGCATTACTAGTTGAAAAATCTAAGGTATTGAAGCAATACTCTATATAAGTAAACTTCAATCTAGGATCAAAGTCCGCAGCTACAACAAGTATGTCACTATGTTCCTCCCAATACTTGTCAAATTTCTCCTTCATACCTTTCACCATCTCACAAATAACGTCGTCATAAGAGTACTCCTGAGGTTTCAACCAAGTTTTATTTTTTTATACTTGATTGAAATACAAATTAGCAGTTGGATAAGATGAACTAGAGATCATATTCGTCATCTCTGCAAATGGGGTCAACAACTCAAATATCAACTTTGCTCTTGTCCACTCTACATCAGAAGGGAAATATTGATAACTTGTATCAATCCCTGCAAGATGGCGAAGTGCTTCCTTGTACATGATTGCTCTTGAGGGCATAAGGTGAGTTGAGTTCCACCTAGTTGATACATCCAAAAGCAGTCCATCCCTAGCATCAATTCCCATGGTTTCCACAAATGTTTGAAAGGACTGTTCTCTAGACTCACTCACTCTCACAAACTTAACACTATCCTGGATTTTCTCTAGAGAACCATCAATCACTTCTAATGCTTTTTGCACAATCAAATTCAAGATATGTGCAGCACATCTCATTTGAAAGAACTCTCCATTACACACCAAAATTTTCCTAAGCTGCCTATTGAGAATTTTTTGCATGTTTTCATTTGATGAAGCATTATCAACAGTAATTGTAAATACTCTCTTCTCTAATCCCCATTGCACACCAAAAATTTGTGGCTATTCCAGCACCGGTATGTGGAGGAGGAAATGCACATAATGATAAGATTTTTATCTTCAAGTTC
Source organism: Camelina sativa (assembly GCF_030686135.1). Taxonomy (NCBI): domain Eukaryota; kingdom Viridiplantae; phylum Streptophyta; class Magnoliopsida; order Brassicales; family Brassicaceae; genus Camelina; species Camelina sativa. The sequence goes on along the minus strand of NC_141899.1, from coordinate 29,745,003 downwards.
CATCCACTATCAATTTAATATGCAGTCAAAAACATGTAACCTTCTATCGTTATTGCATTCCAAAAATCTGTTGTTAAACAAAATCTAACTGAAATTTCATCCAAGATCTTTCTAAGCTTATGTTTCTCTTTCTCATAGGTCTTTAAGCAATCAGCCGCTGCAGTATTACTTGACCAAAACTCTATGCTGGAATTTTCATATTGAAAAGCCTCCCTAATTCTTCTGTACTCAACGAAAGAGTAAGGCAAATCATGTTCAATGATTGCCAATCCTATCATCTCCCTAAAAACAATCATATCTAACTTCCTTTCACATGAATGAGTGCTTCCTGGAGTCTTTAAGAATGTATTCAAGTGACGTAAGAGAGTAGTGGTGCCATTTCTATGAAGATTAATGCAATAAGTATGCTCGCATTAGGTGCATCTAACATTACTCTTACCATCATACAATTTATCTCCAATAATTTTAAAACTCTTCCAATACTTTGACCTTTTACATTTACCTCTAGTCTTGACAGTCATGCTTTCAGCCGTACTCACTAGTGAATCTAGTTCTACAGGTTCCTCTTCATGCAGATTCATATCCTGATCGAGCATCTCATCCGCACTCACATAATCATCTTCAAGGTTCATAGTATCATCCATCTGAAATAACCAAAATCCATAAAAACTTAGCAAATCCACTTATATGTCGCTACAAATTTCAAACCATCATAAGATTTTAAGAAGACCCAGTTTCAATCTAATTCAAGAAAACCCATTTTCAATCTAATTCAAGCTAACCCAGTTTCAATCTAATTCAAGCAAACCCAGATACAAAGAAGTTAAGTTAAATTGGAGAAAACAATCTTACCACTGGAGCAATGTTCTTGTGTTTGTCTCTTTCCTCTGGTACGAACGGAGTGAGTAGAAGAGCTTCAAGGTCGAAGAGAAAAAGAGCTTCGAGGTGGAAGAGAAGAAGACCTTCGAGGTCGAAGAGAAGAAGAGTTTTAAGGAGAAGAAGAGCTTCAAGGTCGAGGAGAAGAAGAAGAAATCGATTTTCTGTTTTTAATTTTTTCCCCAAATCGATTTTGACCTAGCTTTTTAAGTGTTATGGGCTGCCCATTGTCCATATCGTCCATCCATTTTTGTATGTGGGTAATAAAGTGGATCAAGATCATCTAGACCCGCTCCAAATATGGGCTTGTCCATGACCTGTCCATAATGAATTAGACATAGGCGGACCATTAGTAATGGAGAACATGCTAAGGTCGAAAGAATGGTGGAATCTTATCGAGACGGGGATCTCAAGACCGGAGAGAAACATGATCTTGTTCGGACCGCAAAGAACAGAGCTTGCAGAGATGAATCTGAAAGATCTCAAAGTGAAGAATTATCTATTTGCTTCAATGGATCAGATGATCCTTAAGACCATCGCTAAGAAAGACAGCTCAAAGGACATATGGGATTCCATGAAGACGAAGTACCAAGGGAATCTCCGGATTCAGAGTGCTCAACTACAGGGATTGAGGAGGAATTTTGAAGTGTTGGAGATGAGAGAAGAAGAAACAATCATGAAGTATTTCTCTCGTGTGATGGTGGTAGCTAATAACATGAGGGTGATGGCGGAAGATACGCCAGATGCGAAGGTTATTGAGAATCTTAAGAACGCTTGCAGAGAGATTCACGTATGTGGTTTGTGCTATTGAGGAATCCACGGACATCAAGAAGCTCTTGGTGGATGAGTTGCAGAGTTCTCTCTTGGTGCATGAAAAGAATATGCGCAAAACAATGTGTGAGGAGCATGCTCTTAAGGTTGAGGGTCAAAGAAGAGGTCATGGAGGTTACCAAGGCCGAGGAAGAGCATACCGAGGCGGCTAATCTGGTAGAGGTGGTAGAGTTTGAGAAGATTTTGACAAAAGCAAGATAGAGTGCTCTAAGTGTCATAGAATTGGGCATTTCAAGAATGAGTGTCCAAGCTGGGAGAAGAATGCAAACTACGTTGAGCTAGAATAAGTTGTGTTGCTGATGGCATACATTGAGCTGAACAAAGCAGAGGACAAGCATGTGTTGTTTCTTGACTCTGGTTGCAGCAATCACATGTGTGGTACCAAGGCGTGGTTCACAGAGTTTGACAATACGTTCCGTAAAAACATTAAACTCGGCGACAACAGGAGCCAGTAAAAACTTAGGTCTGACGAGGAGCCAACATTATGGCATGCAGACTTAGGTCTGACGAGGAGCCAGTAAAAACTCAAGGTTTAGACCTATGGGTAAAAGAAAGTCCAAAAGTCGAGAGCAAATAATGCCTGGAGCGTGACTTTCCGTAGATCGGTCAGAGGAGTGCAGGCCGTGGAGACGGTTGCACGAGAGTCCTTGGCTGATGGTTATTCGAGATTCGAGGATGAATCTATGTTGGTGGGGGAGAATTATAATACCCGCAAACCAAAACTGTGCGTTTTGGGGGAGGGTGTCGATCGACGCCAAGGGGGTGTCAGTCGACACCATTGTTTTCTGGTTCGACCAGTTCGATTTAATTATCGATTTGGACCGGTTTGGTTTAAGGAAACCATTGAACCGAGATATAAAAGGGAGAAATCGACCTAAGGTCGTGTTATGTTTTTGTCTCACGCCACTTTGAGAGAAAACAAAGAGAAAGTGTGTTCTTGAGCTTTTTGGTGATTTCTGGGTGATTGGTTGGCTTTTCTTGGGAGATTTGAATCTAGGAAGAAGCTAGAAGGTTGCTGGGAGTGTGGGATTTGTCATTGTTTGTCAGATTCTTCCTGCAGTGAGGTGAGTGCATGACCATGGCTAATCTAAGCCTGTGATTCCTTGTTCTTGCTTGTTTGTTGCTGTGTTTGTGTGTTTTTCTTGTTGGGATTGATTGCTACAGGTTCCTACGGATGTATAAGGCTTGGGTCTCGAGTATTGGACGATTTGGTGAAGTTTGGAAGCGAGATTTGACTCTCGGCTTCGCGGTTGCAGAGGGAGTGTCGATCGACACCAATTGGTTTCTGTCGACACTAGTGAAGCAGCATCGATCGACACTGTGGGGTAGTGTCGGTCGACACCATGAGCCAGTGTAGGATCGACACTTGGCTGGTGTCGGTCGACACCTCCCTTCCAGCGAGTTGATGTTTGTTTTCCTGGTTTGTATGCTTTGTTTGTTGATTGTTTGGAACATTAGAATTACTGTTGCTTGTGTGTATAGCCCAGTAGATGGGAGGATTGCCTCACTGGGTGTTTATAAAATACTCATGCATCTCAATTTGTGTTTGTGGTGCAGGTAAAGGCAAAGTGTGATCGTGGAATCAAGGCAATGAAAAGGAGGATATTCTAGGGACTCGATTGGATGTTGTCTGGCATTGCTAGGTTGCTAGAGTTGGATCATTAGAAGTATTGCTAGGTTGTTGGTTATGTGATTCTTGTTGGTTGAATTTTGGATATTGTTATGTTATAATTATTGGATTATTATTGGATATTTATTGGATATTGGTGTGGTTATTTCTGCTGTTGATTGTGATTGTGGTTAGGTGGCTAGTGGGTATAAGACCACCAATTGTAGTTTATTTATTATTATTATTATTATTATTATTATTATTATTATTTTTTTTTTTTTAAAGTCGGGTCGATTCAGAGGTCAACTTGCAAAAAAAATTACTTTGAGATATTTTTTTCACAAAACCCTATATATATAATTTATTTATGAATTAGTTATGATTTCTTCTTGCTTCAAAGTTCAAACAATTAAGAAGATTCGAAATTGGGATTTTCTTTTTGGTATGTGTTTAACAACGTAAACTAAATATCAATTAGTTTATTTATTATACACATGTTACCATCAAGATGACCTCTTTTCCAAAAAACTGATGCTGCATTACGTGATTCTCATTTCTCAAATTAAGTTGGCGATCATATGATTTAAAATCGATTAAAATAAAATGTTTTTAATAAAAATATAATTAATTTTTAATCATCAAATATTTGTTTTGTAGTTAGTAGGTAATTACTAATTTTTTTAATCACTTCTTTAGACACCATTTGTTTCATTGCTTACGAAGAATTGAGTCTGTTGACTGAAATCAAATTTCTGATTTTGTTTCCATGTTGTAAAACTTTTGTTACCATGGGACCAATTTTATTGGTTTAATTAGAATCTACGATTATAAATTTCATACTTTTACTATTTTTTTTCTTGAATAAATGTAAAAATATATTTAACCGAAAAAACCTTTTTTATGCATCTTTATTTTAAAAAAAATCCAAATTGAAAGTATATAACAAAATACACTTTATTTGTGGGACCAAATATGAAGATCAGCGGCATACTTGTGTGATCTATTATATTAAAGCACAAGTGAAAACATCACATGTTCATTCTCAGGCACGGATTACTATTTTGTCATTAATGAAAGTGTCCCTGACGTTGAAATATTTTGCCTATTTTTGCATTAAAAATAAATAAAAAAATCGACAGAATAATCTAATTACACAAAAAGTTATTTGCAAAACTAGAATTTGCTAAATTAATCCCTATATTTTCCGGAAAACACCCTTTTTACAACTATAGTTCTGTTTTATACTACAAATTCTACAGATTTGAGATAATTAATGGGCTTAGATTGTTTATAGATAGATCGATGTTAATCTAAATATTAATGGCTTCTGCAGGAAAAAAAAAACCCGATAACAATACACCTCCTTACTAGAAACCCTAAAAAAATAGGTCATTTACAACTATAAATACAATGCTATAGTTTGCTTTCACCATAACTCAACAAAGAAAGAAAAAAAAACTCTCTTCTCTTGAATTTATAGTTTTATCAATTTCTATAATTCTTTCATCATGTTCTCAAATTTATATTTCTATTCCGATCTTGCTGTTTTTTATGATTCATCGACTGATCCTATTTATTTTCCTGTTCATATAGTGCTTTCTTGGAAAGCAAGATCCACAAATTATAATGCTTTGGTTGTTGTTGGTTCATCTTTCAGAAAAGGTATAATATTGTGCTTTTTTGGTTGAGGTTTTAAATTTAATTCTTTTATTATGTTCTCAAATTTATATTAACATTTTATAAAATAGAAATTTTCTTTAATCGATTATTTATTATATATTCTTATAATTATCTTCCATCTTTTTAAAGAGAGATATTGCATATGGATCTTATTATTCTTTTATTTTCCTGTTAATATAATAGATAATAGCTATTTGACGTAGGTATCATAGACCATATGAATCGATCGACAAATTTGTTTCTAATTACTAATTAGTATCATGTATTATTTTATATAATTGGAAATTTGGAATGATCAACGTGTTAAATTATTTCTAATCATTATAATTTCTTTTTCATAATTTGATTTTACTTGGATTGCCATATTTGCAGGAAAATTATGATCGTTAATAGCCATGCATATTTTTGGGTATGTGGAAATTGTTTAATTTCATTCAGATTATTTAAATAATCATGTTATATAATTATTGGGAATAGAGAATAATTCCATGTTTTACCTAAAGAATACTATAATGACGATGGTCTTGAGGATGATGTTATGATTCCTTCGACGACTACAAGAACTAAATTTTCGGATTGGATTATATTCAATACACAAGCTCCTAAAGCCAAAAAAATCACTTATGCTGAAATTCCAATTCCATCTGTTTGGTATCATAAAGTGATGATATGGAAGCCAAGATCAAAGAAAAGACATTTTTTTCACCCTATAATATTCCTATAACATTTGTTCCTTTAATTTATTTTTTCTTTATTTAAATATAATAATAATCTAATTATTAATAAATTGATCTTTGATCTTTAAAAATATTACACTTTTTATGACTTTTTTTTATAATAGAATCGTCATTTTTAATAAATATTGAGTTTGTGAAAATATTTATTCATAAACGTTTCTGAAAAAATTTTAATTTATTTTATAATAGATTTATAAGTTATACATAAATGAATGATAGAATAATAGTGTATATCTTCAAACTTATGTAATTTCATAAATTTAAAACGACAAATATGTAAGAACTTTTTATTATATTACCTTTATTTGTAAAAATCATACTCGCCAAAGATAAAACTTACGATTTATTAAAAATTTACAAATTTGAAATAATAAAGATGGAAATAATTATTGTTTGAAAGAAAAAATAACATATCTCAATTAATATATATATATATATATATATATATAATTAGTTAAAAGGATGATTATCTTCATGAGTATATTTATTATGAACTTTAAGTGATAAAGATGAAAATGAATATATTTTGGTTATCTTTTAAATAAAATAAAAAGATATTTATCAGAATTTTACATAATCGATACGATTAAGATGTAAATAAGTATTGTTTAAATAAGTAAGTTAACATAAATAAGAGATATATATGTTATATATTTACACATATCTATTATTATAAATACATAAATTTTATATTATCAATTAATTTTATAAATTTAGGAATATATAGCAATCTCTAAGTTTATATATATAGACGTCGGTTAGAGTATATGATTAATATCCAACTCTCGAATATATTCTAAGGTTCTTAAAAATTTCTCTTCATTCAATGCTTTTATATGTTTGACAATCTAATTTTGATTATAATTACTGGATTTGTTTAGTGCAGGTTATATTATGGTCATGTATTCTCCAACTGATCATGTTTCACGTTTAAATCCTTCAAAATACGAATGGAAAATCCGGGTTAGAATCTTGTGTTTATTGGAAGAAAAATCTCTCCAACTTCTGGGTGCTCGTGATGGTGGTATGGTACTCATGATGACAAGACGCTACTTCTGGGTGCTCGTAGTCTTCGTCGTAGTCCTTCTTCCCTTCACTCGGAGTTTAATGCTTTGCTTTGGGCTATGGAGTCTCTTCGGGCGGCTGGGATTGATTGTCAGAATTTTCAGTCAGATAGCGCAGAATTGGTGGCGATGGTGCAGGCTACGGATGACTGGCCAGCTTTTACACATCTATTGGAAGATTTTCACTCCCTTCGATCATCTTTCCCTTCCTTCTCTCTGACCAAGATCCCGCGATTGTCAAACGTCCGTGCAGATCGTCTAGCTCGCTCCTCTAGACCTTTGGTTTCTGAAGTCGCATTTGTAAACTCGTTCGCTCCAGTTTGGGCAACCAACCTTGGAGTTTCTTTTTAATTTATTTAAATGTTTGGTTGGAAAAAAAAAAAAAAAAAAAAAAAAATCTCTCCAACTTGGTTCAACCAATCGGTAAACTATTGTGAATATGCCTAAATCAGACGATTCTTTGATAGATAATAATGAGAATATGCTTCTCAGAGATGAGAGAAACTATAACCGTGATGACCAAAAAGGATTTCGACAGGTTCTTAAGTATGTCAACCGATGAGCAAAAAAATATCTACCTAGAAATAATTGATGTTGTGTATCGAAACAAGGGAGGTATGTTTTTTGTTCATGGATTTGGTGGTACTGGAAAAACATTCTTGTGGAGTATTCTTGGCGATGATATTTGATCTATGGATGATATTGTTCTTAATGTTGCATCAAGTGGTATACTTGCTTTACTTATAGAAGGTGGTCGGACAGCTCATTCTACATTTAGTATACCCATCAATGTGGACGAATATACAACGTGTTCAATAGATGGTCAATCCCATCTCACCTAGTTAATTAGAGAAGCAAAGCTCATTATATTGGATGAGGCTCCAATGATGAACATATTTTGTTTCGAAACGTTGGATAGGAGTATGCGAGATATTATGAAGTGTGATCGAGTTTTTGAGGTAATGTTTTTGTTTTAGGGGGTGATTTTAGACAGATTCTACCGGTTGTGCCAGAGGTTGTGATAGGATTTCCCTAGGATAGAAACTCTGATGAAGGCTGTAGACTGATGAATGATGATGAGACTCGATGGTGATGGTGCGGAAGTGCCAATATGGTGGAGATAATGATGTGAGATCGTGAATGTAGAGGGATATGGTGATGATCAGATGTTAGAACAATGATTCGATGGAGATATATTGTTTAGGTGGTGATATGGAATGTAACAAGTGAAGAGTTTCTGAATCACAAAGTGTATAGAAACCCAGAAATCAAGAACGCATTCAAGATATCGGATTGAGAGAAGAAAGTTCACAAACGTGTTTACAACATACTTCTTCGCTAAAAGAACAAGGAGGCGTGGCTATGGGGCTTTATAATCAACCCTAGGCTCGACACTCCAAACAACAGGAAGTTCAAAATAAAACAACAAGACGTTTTAAGGAAAACAAGAAAAACAGCAAAACATCAGGTACTGAAGTCTGGCAACTTAATACTGAAGTCTGGTGACTTAATTCTGAAGTCTGGTGACTAAAGTCTGAAGTCTGGTGACTAAAGTCTGAAGTCTGGTGACTAAAGTCTGAAGTCTGGTGACTGAAGTCTGAAGTCTGGTGACACAATACTGAAGTCTGGGGACTTGTACATTATTTCCCATTGGCAATGACTTCTAGATAACTCGACGTAGTGATCCATTTGCCTCATTAAAAACCATGCCAAGAAAACCCAGTGGGACAAAACTCAGCTATGGGAAAAAGAGTACAAACTTCACACCTAAGTTATCTAGTTATCATTACCGGGTGAAGTCTTCAAGGTGGAGATGTTAAAGACTTGGATCCTCGGTAGGTTGAATGATCCGTCAGCTATGAGTGAATGAGCTTCCTTAGCCCTTTCCTTAGCTCTTGAACGAATGATCCTTCCCACCACCTCCGGTTTCTCTGCAGCCTCTGGCTCTGTGCTTGCCACGATCATATCATCCTCCCCCTCTTCAAAAGGATTTGTCCTCAAATCGGAATCTTGAAGATCAGTCTGATATGCGTTGTCATGGATCCTCCTTATGACTTCCCTGAAAAACAAGTTAGCTACAATAATAGCATCACCCGTCTTGTGACTTGCAATGACGTGAGCCATCTTGCTAAACCTGTCAACCACAACAAAAATAGAATCTCTACCATTTCTGGTTCGAGGTAAGCCAAGAACAAAATGCATAGAAATATGAGTCAAAGGTTGAGAAGGATTCGGTAGAGGAGTGTACAAGCCGTGAGGCTGTACCTTACCCTTCGCCATTTTGCAGATATGGCACCTAGAACAAACCTTCTCAACGTCTTTCTTCATTTGAGGCCAATAGAAGTGTTCTTGCAGTCCAAGTAGAGTCTTTGACACCCCAAAATGTCCAGCTAGTCCACCTCCGTGAGCTTCTCTGATCAGCATCTCTCTCATGGATCCTCTTGGTATGCACAATCTATCCTTAAAGAACAGATATCCATCCTGTCTATAGTAGTTTTCAAAAACAAACTTATGGCATTTGCCATAGCTCTCAGCAAAATCGAGGTCAGTCTCATAAAGTCCTACTAGCTTAGAAGATAAAGTAGAAATGAGAGTGTACCTCCTGGATAATGCATCTGTGACTACATTATCCTTACCTGCACTTGGACTGAGGTTATCTTTAATGTGTCCCTTGCTCATCAGCTCTTCTTCTTGCTTCTGAAGCTCTTTAGTTTCTACTGGATTGGTGCTGTAAGCTGGTCTGTTCGATAGAGCTGAACCTGGTACCAATTCGATCTGATGCTTTATCCTGCGTAGTGGCTGCGAGCCTGGAGATATCTCTTCTGGAAACTCATCCTTGTACGCCTCTATAACCTCTATGATCTCGCGTGGAAGCTCTTCTGCTGGCTTGGTGCTGGTGAGTGTCTCTTTATACCCAAACTTGAATGTGGTCATCTCTGGCTCAAATAGCTTGTTGAACTCGCTGTGATTGATGTACAGGCTGTGAGACACTTTCTCTGTATCCTTGTGGTTCATGTGAAGCTGGTCCTTGTAGATTTCGCTGGGTGTAAGTGGTAGAAGAGTGACCTTGCGCCCTTTGAACTCAAATGACTGCTTGTTGGTGTAGCCATCTTGAAACACTCTTCTGTCGAACTGCCATGGTCTTCCCAAAAGGATATGACTTGACTTCATTGGAATGACATCACAAAGCAGCTCATCCTCATACTTCCCAATCGCTATTTTCACCATCACTTGCTGCGTGACTGTCAAAGCACCCTTGTTGTTCAACCACTGTAGCTGATAAGGTCTTGGATGTGAAGTAGTCTTGAGATTAAGCTTCTGTACCATCTCTTCACTAGCTGCATTAGTACAGCTACCACCATCGACAATCAAAGTGCAGACCTTGTCTTGAACCATACACCTGGTATGAAATAGGTTCTCACGCTGACCTCTATCATCTGGATGCATCTGAACACTTAAAGCTCTGCGTGCTACTAGCATCTCTCCCATGACTGCGGATTCTCCTTCTTCATCTAGTTCAGGCTCTGGTTCACTCTCTGAACTATCTATTGGCACAATCTCTCCTCCATCTTGAAGAAGAAACATCTTCTTGTTAGGACAGTCTCTGGAATAATGCCCCATCCCTTGGCATTTGAAACACCTGATATGACTTGTAGAGGTGCTACTCTTGGGCTTGGAATCGATTTTAACTTCCTCTTTGACTATGGTTGTCACGGGTTTGCTGTCCTTGATGAAGGCGGGTTTACTGAACTCTCTCGGCTTGGGCAGGTCAGGCGTAAATGTAGACCTCACTCCCTTTCTCTTGATCTGTGATTCAATCAGCTCTGCCTTATGTACCATTTCTTGCACATCTTCATAGTTCTGCAGCTCTATCTTGTCTTGAATCTCTCTGTTCAAACCTCCAAGAAACCTAGACATAACCATGTCTTCACTTTCCCTCAAATCAACTCTGATCATAAGTGTTTCCAGCTCCTGATAGTAGTCTCTTACAGACTTAGTCCCTTGAGTGAGACGCCTCAGCTTGTTAAGAATCTCTCTCTGGTAGTGTGTAGGCACAAACTTCTTTCTCATCTGCGTGACTAGCTGTTCCCATGTAGTGATAGCAGGCTCTCTCTGTCGATGTCTAGTAAGTCCCAACTGCTCCCACCACAACAAAGCATAACCACTGAATTCAGAGATGGCTATCTTCACCTTGTTCAGCTGATAAGTGCCTTGAATCTGAAAGTTGGATTCCATCTTCCTTTCCCAGTCTAGATAAGTTTCTGGATCATTGGTTCCATGGAAAGAAGGATACTGAATTTTAAGGTGCTTCAGCTGCTGCCTCAATGGATCATAATCCCTGCCATGATCTCTGTTTCGGTTTCTCCTCATTGTCTCTTGACTATGATCTGAAACTTCTTCTTCTTCAGAATACTCTCTATCTGACTCAATGTAGATTCGATGCCCAGCTACTTGTTCAGCTCGTCGTGGGCGTATATGTTCCCTGCCGGTTCTGCGTTGCTCTCTCTCTGTACCCTGAGTGCTTCTCCTCTGATTGAAACAAGTCTCTCTTCCCCCAGTAGGTGACTTAGCTGTTCTAATCCGTGTATGCTTGGAAGAGGTTCCTAAGTGAGCCTTTCCTTTAGCTAAACGAAGGGCCTCATTAGGACTAGGTGGTTCTGTAGAACTCTGTTCTGAAGCACTAGATGCTTGAGCTATGTCCTTGAACTGTTTCTCAAACTTGTTACTGAGCTGCTCCATCTGTTGCTGAAACTGAGTAGACATTAACTTGTTTGCTTCTGCTATTTGCTTGGACATGGCTTGATTCAAAGCTTCCATAGCCTCTGGAGATAGCTCCATTGTACCTGCAAATCAAAGAAGAAACTCGAAGTAACTTGTTCTTTGAATGAGCAAAACAAAAATAAACTCTAAGACTCTGAATTTTAAACAAGAAAAACACACGACTGCAGACCTAGTATCGAGCGACACCACAAGAGAATCGATCGACACCCAACCCTATAACGAACAAACTCGAAATAATTAAACCCTAATTGCAGTCTAATTTCGAAACAACACAAAGCTAACTCCTAAACTCAAACGAATCAACAAAAACTAAACCCTATTCGATCTAGACACAAACGAATCTCAAAAATTCAAACCCTAAAACTAAATGAACGAAATTAAGCAAAAACTCAAAAGATTAGGGTTCTTAGAATCGCTTAGCCTTGGCACAGAGTTGGCTCTGATACCACATGATAGGATTTCCCTAGGATAGAAACTTTGATGAAGGCTGTAGACTGATGAATGATGATGAGACTCGATGGTGATGGTGCGGAAGTGCCAATATGGTGGAGATAATGATGTGAGATCGTGAATGTAGAGGGATATGGTGATGATCAGATGTTAGAACAATGATTCGATGGAGATAGATTGTTTAGGTGGTGATATGGAATGTAACAAGTGAAGAGTTTCTGAATCACAAAGTGTATAGAAACCCAGAAATCAAGAACGCATTCAAGATATCGGATTGAGAGAAGAAAGTTCACAAACGTGTTTACAACATACTTCTTCGCTAAAAGAACAAGGAGGCGTGGCTATGGGGCTTTATAATCAACCCTAGGCTCGACACTCCAAACAACAGGAAGTTCAAAATAAAACAACAAGACGTTTTAAGGAAAACAAGAAAAACAGCAAAACATCAGGTACTGAAGTCTGGCAACTTAATACTGAAGTCTGGTGACTTAATTCTGAAGTCTGGTGACTAAAGTCTGAAGTCTGGTGACTAAAGTCTGAAGTCTGGTGACTAAAGTCTGAAGTCTCGTGACTGAAGTCTGAAGTCTGGTGACACAATACTGAAGTCTGGGGACTTGTACATTATTTCCCATTGGCAATGACTTCTAGATAACTCGACGTAGTGATCCATTTGCCTCATTAAAAACCATGCCAAGAAAACCCAGTGGGACAAAACTCAGCTATGGGAAAAAGAGTACAAACTTCACACCTAAGTTATCTAGTTATCATTACCGGGTGAAGTCTTCAAGGTGGAGATGTTAAAGACTTGGATCCTCGGTAGGTTGAATGATCCGTCAGCTATGAGTGAATGAGCTTCCTTAGCCCTCTCCTTAGCTCTTGAACGAATGATCCTTCCCACCACCTCCGGTTTCTCTGCAGCCTCTGGCTCTGTGCTTGCCACGATCATATCAGGTTGGTAGAGTTGGGACAGATTTAGCCTCTATAAACTCATTGTTGCTTTGGGATAGTTGTAGAGTACTTCAGCTTACACAAAACATGAGACTTTGTAGGGCAGATAATAGTCAAGATGCGGATGCTCTCTCTACATTTTCAAAATGGCTACTCGATATTGGGAATGGCAAAATCAACGAGCCTAACAATGGAGAGGTCGAAATTGAAATACCCACGGATTTATTAATTATGGGATGTGACGATCCTGTAAAAGCAATTGTTAAAGAGATCTATGGTAATTCGTTTGCAAGAAGGACCGATGCAAAAATCTTTTGCGAAAGAGCTATTCTGAGTCCAAGAAATGATGACGTTGATAAGATAAATCAATATATGCTCTCACAACTTCCAGGTATATTAAGAGTTCATTTTTGTATACAAAATTCAATATAAACGTTTTCTTATTTTGGTTTAATTATATCCAGGAGAAGAGAGACAATATTTGAGTTCAGATAGTATTGAGACTTCCGATACAAGTGCTTACGACGATATGATCTACACTCAAGAATTCTTAAACAATATTCACGTTTCTGGATTACCTAACCATGTTCTGACGTTGAAAACGGGAGCACCTATCATGTTGCTTAGGAATATTGATCCTAAGGGAGGTTTATGCAATGGTACGAGACTGATTGTCACTCAAATGGCTAATCATGTTATTGAAGTAAGGATTGTAACAGGTAAAAAAAACGTTAATGATAAAGTTCTTATCCCTAGGATGTTTGTGACTCCACCGGATGCAAAGTTTCCCTTTCGTATGAGGCGTCCTCAGTTTCCCATTGCTCTTGCATTTGTGATCACTATAAACAAAAGCCAAGGTCAGACGTTGGAACATGTTGGATTGTTTCTATCCAAGCCTGTATTTACACATGGACAACTATACGTTGCATTCTCTAGAGTGACAAGCAGAAAAAGATTAAAGATTTTAATTACAGATGAAGAAGGAAAATGTCAAAACAAAACCCTTAATGTGGTTTTCAAAGAAATATCTGAAAATATATAATTTTCTTTTAAGCATCTAATATCTACTATAATGTTTCATCTCATACATTTGTTATCCGATTCTCAGAGTTTTTTTCCTTAATAATATTATCTTTTTCATATCAAAATCTAAATCTTAAGTTTTAAAAAATGAAAACGTGAAAACATCTTCAATATGTTAGCACAAATTTTATGTTGGACATGCAAGGGTGACAAACCTTATATTAAAATTGTATTTATTTAAATAATATTTAACAATTTAATAGTCATATCAAATCTGAGACACTAAAACGATTAAGACAGAACGTTTAATTGTGACTCTTTGTATTCTTACAAATCTCAATTCCCTTTTTCTTTTTCGATAATAGAGAAGAAACAAGAAAAAACCTAATTTGAAAAAGTCATGAGATTCGATTATATTGCTGAACTTCGTCCCGGAAGAACTAATTGGTATATCCACGCCAAAGTCTTATACTCTTGGAGAATCAACGAGTTCTTCACGAAACAAGTTCTGCTACTTGTGGATGAAAAGGTTAGTGTCGTTAATTGAACAAGATGTTTTACTTAAATTTCAAAATTTAACAGTTCTTAATTATATATAAGGCTTCTTACACAATTGTATATAATTGTGAAGGGTGACACAATCGAAGCTGCTTTTCTACCAAATACACTCGCTAAACTCCGAAAATATATCGACAATGGTGAGTAGTATGATATTAGAAGTTTCAAAGTAATCAATCCAACCCTGAAGGAGAGGAATACTCATCATCCTTATCAAATAAAATTTACGGATGATACAACGATGAAGCTGCTCCAACCATTGAGTCCAAATACTTACTTTCGGTTCGAGGATTTAGATGATATATATCGTTGAAGAATGAATCATCCCATCTCTTTCGGTAAGTGTTTCTTTAATAAATTTATATTGTTATGGTACATTCCGTGAATATAGTTAATTGTATCTTTGTGTTCAGAAATCTTTAATCTTTTTAGGTATTTTGTAACTTTCTGTATTGGTCCCTTCCATATGAAAGTACAAATTAAACTTTTACCAAAAATAGATATGCAACACTTTGGAAAGCTAAATTATGTCTTCTTCTCGAATTAGATGTTTGTGAGTGTATAATAGATGTGGAAGACAAATGAAGACATGAGAGTGCCAATAATAGTAATGAAGTTGTCATCACGCTGTTAAATGGCAGGTAAAGGACATTTACTCTATCTCTAAGACACTTACATTTTCAAGTGGTCTATGTTAAGATTTTAAAAATTTGTTAAACGTGTAGGAATGAAACTTTGAAGTGTCGTGCCAAAGACAATTACGCTTCTCAATTCATGTATTCATGGGAATCAAATGGTTGCCATCTCATATATAAATCAGAACCTATGTTTTGTGTAATGCGGTTTATGAAGATCGGAGAATATGAAGATATGTAACATAAAATAGTTTTGATATAATCATCAAAAGGTAAACATTATATTCGCTTCAAATTGTAGATGTCTATAGGTGCACCATGTATTAAAACACATTGGCCTCTTCGAAGATCTTTATAAAACTAGAGTTCAAAGGACTGGAGCATCATAAGGCTATGTAAGATGTTATTATGTACATAAAAATCAAGTTGTCTATAATGTTAAAGTGAAATTGTTTATTACACTTTATATATTTACATGTCTGAATTCGCAGGGCGTTATTACATAAATCATGTGATGGAGCATCAAGGTGAAAGCTCAGGAACTCAGATGTAAACAATGGAGCCTTGAAAATCTTTTTTTTTTTGTATATTTGAATGTCTAAAAATTCTAAATGTTTGTACTAACCGCTACTTGAAATCCAAATATGGATTACGCTCATCTTTATTTTGTAACTGAGATAACACATTATAATATTGATCTTTTGGAATTTGCTTATGCTTAAGAAAATTTTGAATTTACTTATTGAATCTTAATATCTATTTACTACAGTTTAATTGTTTATTTATAAGACTTAACTAATATTTTACATTGAGAATATTCTGGATCTTTAGAAAGTAAACCCTTTTGTTTATGTGCAAATACAAAAAGTTCTTGACAATCAAATAAAACATTATAAACTTTTTTTAAAAGATAAAACACCATATTTTAAGATATCAATTATTACATATTAAATAAGAAAAAGCAGCATATACTAAAGTATCAAAACCATTTTTCTTAAGATCTTATTACCGCGCTTACGCGTTGATACCTTCCTAGTTAATTATTAAAGGAATGCAGTGAATAACAAAAAAACTTTATAATTTAACTACTAACTATTCTAACCGCATACAATATATATTATATATTATATAATAATTATAAATCTAACCTTTGTCACCACCCTCTATCAATACCATCATTACCGGCCAACTCTTGCGATCACCACCTCCTGCCAACTCCGATGACCATCAACTCTGGCAGCCACCACCTTCGATTATCTCCGGCCATTTCCGGCCACCTTTTCTGGTCGTCAGCCGCCGGCTATCACTATCACCAACCACCATCATCAAACAAGGTAATTCTTTCTACTTTTAATTTTATTTTTCTAACTTTTTCAAATAACATGCTATATTTTTAATTCAATAATTGAATTTGGTTTTTTTTTTTCAACCATTGGATCATAGCAGGCTGGTCCATTAGCCAAATCCTTACATTCGTAGTAAGCGGGACTCGATCTCTGATGTGATGGTGCATTATGCATTAAGGACTTACTATTGAACACTGCACTAAAGTCATTTCACATAATTGAATTTGGTTATTAGGCAAATTGACCCTAATTATTATGGAGCAGACCCAAAAAACACGAAGACCTGGCTGAGCTTGAACAATATTTTTTCTAATGGTGGGGGATAAACAGCATGCAGCCGTACACTCGTCGGAACATGTTCGTCGCGTCCGCCACATCTCCCACGTATGATCTCATCTGTTTTCTGTCGCCACGTCTTATAATTACAGTAAAACTTTTGTAAAACAATTTTGTTTTTCGTTACAAACATTTTATCTTTAGCATGAATACATAATTGGCCAAAGTCTTTCGAAACTCATCATTTTCTCAGTTCGAATGTGACCATGATCCCATTATATTACGATCTAATCAACTGATATATAGCTTATCAATAACAAAAAAAAAAATATTATAATTTTGTTGACAAATAGCGTATCCATCCGCAAAGATGACATCTACAAATAATGGTTTAGTTTTTCTTGTTATATATATATAAATTGTATACAAATAAATACATAAAAGATTTGTCCTGTTGCTAATGCATGTGCCTATCTCAAAGATGTTGTGTAAGACACATGCACAAGAATAAGCCATGCAAATTAAAATGTGTCAACTCCGTTCATTGATACGTTTTCTTTATTACAGCGTGAATCCAAAATTTATTTTCCGATGAAGACATATAAGTAGCGTTTTAAGTGAAGTGTAAAACTAATGTACATAGTCGATTCTACAAACCTGGTTCAATTCTTAATAAATTTATTCTCAACAACTTTTAATAACCAAAATTTAAATAAAATATCCTATAAATAGCAAGCTTCACATAACACAAGTGAGAAACCACAAAAAGTAAGTAAGAAAAATAACACAAAATGGATCGAGTCTCTTCTCTTCTTTCTTTCTCCTTAACACTTCTGATATTTTTCCATGGCTACACAGCTCAGCAGTTTCCAAACGAGTGCCAGCTCGACCAGCTCAATGCCCTCGAGCCATCACACGTACTGAAGAGTGAGGCTGGTCGCATCGAGGTGTGGGACCACCACGCTCCACAGCTCCAATGCTCAGGCGTCTCCTTCGCACGTTATATCATCGAGTCTAAGGGTCTCTACTTGCCCTCTTTCGTTAACACCGCAAAGCTCTCCTTCGTGGCTCAAGGTACGTACAATTCTTTCTATTTCGAGATTCGAATTTGTGACTCTATGTAAATTATTCTCAAGCACATGCCTAATATAATATTCTCTAGGATAACTTTTAACTAAATCTATGTAAATTATTTGATACACTATATATAGGAAGAGGTCTTATGGGAAAAGTGATCCCGGGATGCGCCGAGACATTCCAAGACTCATCAGTGTTCCAACCACGCCAAGGCAGACAGTTCGAGGGTCAGGGTGAAGAAGGTCAAAGCCAAAGGTTCCATGACATGCACCAGAAAGTGGAGCACATAAGGAGCGGTGACACCATTGCCACAACACCCGGCGTAGCACAGTGGTTCTACAACGACGGACAGCAACCACTTGTCATCGTCAGCGTCTTTGATCTAGCCAGTCATCAGAACCAGCTCGACCGCAACCCAAGGGTACATATAAACCAAAACCTCAAAAAAATATCATTATCTAGTCACAAAATAACAGAAAGTGATGTGGTTTTTTTTGGTGTGTGTTATGAAGCCATTTTACTTAGCTGGAAACAACCCACAAGGCCAAGAATGGCTACAAGGACGAAGGCAACAGCCACAAAAGAACATTTTCAGTGGGTTCGGACCCGAGGTTATTGCTCAAGCTTTGAAGATCGATCTTCAGACAGCGCAACAACTTCAGAACCAAGATGACAACCGTGGAAACATTGTCCGAGTACAAGGTCCATTCGGTGTCATTAGGCCACCTTTGAGGGGCCAGAGACCTCAGGAGGAGGAAGAAGAAAGAGTAGGTAACGGTTTAGAGGAGACCATATGCAGTGCCAGGTCCGTTGATAACCTCGATGACCCTTCTCGTGCTGACGTGTACAAGCCACAGCTCGGCTACATCAGCACTCTAAACAGTTACGATCTCCCCATCCTTCGCTTCATCCGTCTCTCAGCCCTCCGTGGATCTATCCGTCAAGTAAGTTAAAAAATGTTATATATATTATTATCTAACTAAGCTAAAGCCAAAGTAACTTTTGCATGCATATGAATGAGGGTGGACATTTTGATTCGGTTCGCTATAATATGTCCATTTCTACATTTAAACATGACTCTTGAAACGTGTGTGGGTGTAGAACGCAATGGTGCTTCCACAGTGGAACGCAAACGCCAACTCGGTTCTTTACGTTACAGACGGGGAAGCCCAAGTACAGATCGTAAACGACAACGGTGACAGAGTGTTCGACGGACAAGTCTCTCAAGGACAGCTTATTGTCGTACCTCAGGGTTTCTCCGTGGTGAAACGCGCAACAAGCGACCAGTTCCGGTGGGTCGAGTTCAAAACAAACGCAAACGCACAAATCAACACTCTTGCGGGACGAACCTCAGTGTTGAGAGGTTTACCATTGGCGGTCATAACCAATGGATTCCAAATCTCACACGAAGAGGCAAAGAGGGTTAAGTTCAACACACTCGAAACCACTTTGACACACAGCAGTGGCCCAGCTAGCTACGGAAGGCCAAGGGTGGCTACAGCTTAGGAGCTTAAATCTGCGGTGTGTTTAATAGTGAGCCTATACTGTAAAAGGAAGTTAAATAGTAGTAATAGTAATAATGTACCAAAATGTAACTGGTTTTGTTGAGGTTTTTTACGTTTCTGAATAAAATCTCTTTTTGTCTTTCTCAATTGTCTTCTATTTTACCACTGTTTAATTTTTTATAACCTTTATAGTTTACATGTTACCCGTAATTGATTGAAGTCTTGGAAACTTAACATTTTCTCCAGTTCGAGTACGTGTCTGTTAAATTACGATCTTGTGAAAAGTAAAATCAAAATCAAAAATCAAATGTAAGATATGTATGGAGGTGTTCAACGTAATAGTATACGGTTTATGTACGATGTAATTTGAAATGTAGAGGTAAAAGATGTTGTTCGTAACGGGAGATTGTGATTTGTGTGGGTACAATAAGTTGATTGTGGGACACTAGCTCGGTCCCAGGGTCAGATCTATTGTGGCTTCTGGAAAACTTCGATTTTAGGAAATATAGTTGTATATATAATTCTTTTTTAAAAAAAAAACTGATTTAACTATCTATATCACTAACAGCACCTCTATCAGTTATATTTGATGAGTATATACAGAATTTTCTATAATTAATTTTAATATTATTTAATTGTAGAGTACCAAAAAATATGTCTTAAATGTCTACTTGAAGACATTTTTATTCACTTTGGACACTTTTGAACCATCTAAAAACACTTAATTAAATAACACTCACAACAAAATAACCAATGGAGATGGTCTAAAGAACACTTATATTTTTGGCTAAATATCTTTAGAAGTATTCATAGTTAAGTGTGTTTGAGATATAGCAATTTATTTTGCCAAACAAAAAAAAGTAGAGCAATTTCTGGACGTGAATTACACTATACATATGGATGGAACAATTGCAAATAGAAAAAAAAAAAAAAAAAACAAGTTATCCTACATATCAAAATGGTCAAACTTTGGCCCACTTTGATCCACAGTTTTTTTTTTCTGGCAACCAACTTGATCCTTAATTCATCGCTTGTAAAAGTATAAATTAATCTGTAAAGCATAAACTGTTAAATGCTGATGATAATTATTGAAGCTTTGTACCAAAATGCTACCAAAATGCTTGAAACATTGTAAATCTCATATTTGCTATCACCAAATATAACTGTCCCAAGACAGAGAATTTGGCTAGTCATTTAGAAGCAAAGAGAAGATGTAATTGAAGAGGGTTGCTTGCTAAGTAATAAAAAACCGCAACCAAATAAATTTTTAGATTTTTAATTATATGTACGATAAACAAGTTTGATATACTCTTCTTCATAATAATTATATCATTTAATAACTTATTATTTATGTAGATGTCAAAGTTACTTATTAAACTAAAATCAAACAAAATTGTGTCAAACCAAAACCAAATTTCAATGGTTTTAAAATTTATACAAAATAAAAACATTTGAAAAACCAAAAAAAAAAAAAGTGAATCCAAACCAAATTGTAAAACTGTATTGCTACTGTCTACTCCACGTCTCCACCCATGCACCCACCTCAGCCCCAGCCCCATCGCCAGCAACTTTAGCCCCAGTTCCGGCCCCAAACTTAAAGGGATAAGAAATGAGTGTAATAGACTGAGATTTTTTTTTCATCAAAAAATTATAATATATTCGGTAAATCATCATATAAATTGCTTATCATCCAATCAAGAGGATTAAAAGTTAAAACTATCCACATAAAAAATTGAATAATTAAAAAATATAATTTTGTAAGCTACTATAGTATAATTTATTTTATTAAAAAAAATTTCTATTGTATATTTTAAAAACCTTTAAAATGATTACATTAATAAAAGTTTAAATCCATTTTATAATATTGTTTCCATATGCTTTTCACATTCAAATATATTATTGTTGGTTCAGGTAAGTTATTTATTGAGATTAACAGAAGCAAGGAAGCAACATATGATGTATATACCACTAATATCACTAATATCAAAACTCATCACAATTTCAAGCGAAATTCAAGTCTAATACCTTTAAATAAATTACTATAAAAAGAATGATTACTAGTATACGTAATAATGGGAAGTATTGATGTTTAAGAGACACATGTTCTGATGGTAGCATTATCATTCCAACAAGGTCACCCTCAATCCGATGCTCAAATTCGCCAAACATCTCACATGAACCAACCTACACTTCACTCGCGTCACCACTGAACAAGCCTGTGACCGCCTCTCATCCACCGACGAAACTCATAGCTTTGTGGACCTTGTGTTCTTCTTCGATGGTCTGCCTAAAGATGATCCTAGAGACCCCGATTCGATCGCAGAGTCACTGGCATTATCTCTATGCTGTTTACTCCATGGGTTCCAGCTGTTACAACGGCTCATAACATTCCTTGTGAAATCCTCTGGATCAATGCTTGTGCTGTTTTCTCGGTTTATTACCGTTACTACATGAAAGACAAACCCTTTCCTCGTTCTCGAAGATCCTAATCAAACCGTGAAGTTACCAGCGTCTACTCTTGTGGTTTGACCTCCATAATCAATCAAAGCAGAGGTTATAGCTAGAGTTGCACCTGCAGCTATAGCTGTTGGGATGCTCCTTGTTGTAATATAGGAAAACAAATGTCACCACAATAAACCAGTTTACAATGGAGTTTAGCAACAAAAGAATGCACAAATTCATGGCAAGGAACAATTAAGCTCTTCCCAGACAAAAAACATATCTAACAATCCTTTGTTACTCCCACTCAATATTGTTGTTTGTCCGTCAGTTACTACTTAGATCCTAAAACCTATGAATCAAACTACATAATGCTAGGTCCAGCAACTTCAAATGGTCTTACCGAAACCAAATCAATTCCAAGCTACTTAATCATAGAGACAATGGTTTCTGCTGACACAATGACAAAACAGTAACAAACTATGAGACACGAAGAAACACCATTACCTCTATAACCAAGCACATAAGCTCCAGCCACAAAACAACAAAGTCCCTCTTGCAACTAAAGTTCTGAACCAATTGTTCAACATCGATGTAAACACCTTCGATTGCAGCAAAAGTCAGCCTGTGAGTTTCCATCATCTTCAATGTTCTGATAAACCCTGGATGAGCCACATTTCTCTCGCTAAAATGGTTCCTAATCATCACAACACCAAAACTAGTGACACTACCTTTCATTATCTTCATCATCGGACCATCCTCTTCTTGCGAAGGGTCAACCTAACAAATTACAAAACAATGCATCTGCGTTAAAGTCATACCAACCATTGAATCGTTTGTGAGAAAAAAATTAAAACATCAAACAGAGCTCCTGTTAACGTTTAATCAAAACACACTCGCAACGCCAAAACAGAGTAAACAGAAGAAAATAGAGGAAATAACAGAGTTGCTTATTTATTTAAATGATCCGATACAATGAAACAACGGTCACTGGGAACACAGATTCACCTTCTCACCTGCAAGAGTCTTGGAAGAGATTCTCCAGAAAAACGATGAGGGAAGATAGTTCTAGAAAGCTCTTAAAAGTTTACAACTCTGAAAATGCATAAAAGATAATGATGAGCTAACACTGCTCTTATACTGCCACCACATTAACAGTGTTAACCTCTTATTCCCGTTACTTGACGTTGACAACCTGCAACTTCTGCCACCTGCACATTGGCAGCTTTATTATTCCTTCTTCACGCGCCTGTCACTCTCTTATCCAAAACCATATGCTCCACGTGCGCTAAATGCCTCATTCGCTATATCAAAGCCCCCTATTTGAAGAACCTTGACCACAAGGTTCAAAAGCTTGGAACTTGCGTTGTAGATCATACAAAAACTCTCAAGTAGCTTCCTCCAGAGTCTCATTTTTCCACTGTACCAATACCTTTGTAACAGCACGGCCGTGACGTTTAACCATTTGGCGATCCAAGATTTGCACTGGTTCCTTGACAAAAATATCTAAAACGATAGTTGGTAACTGAGATGAAGTAAGAACATCACTAACCGCTGCCTTGATCTGTGAGACATTAAAGATCGGATGGATCAAGGAGGAGTCTGGTAACTGAAGTTTGTAGGCCACCTTATTACATCGGTCAATAACCTTATAAGGACCGTAATATGTTGGAGCCAACTTCTGTGTAGACCTCATCACAACAAAACCTTGACGATATGGTTGCAGCTTAACGAACATAGAATCTCCAATGTCAAGTTGACGTTCAGAGCGATGCTTGTCAGCAACTTGTTTCATGCGGTGTTGAGCTCGTAGTAAATGAAACTTGAGGATCAGTAGCATATCTTCTCGTTCTTGTAGACTACGAGCCACGACTGCAACCTTAGATTCACCCAGAAGATATGGTAGATGCACCGGTGGGGCTTGACCATAAACTGCCTCAAACGGACTAAGCTGAGTTGAAGTGTGAAAGTTTGTGTTATACCAAAATTCCGCCAAGGGTAACCAGTTGCTCCACAGTTGCGGTTTCTCACTACACATGCACCGTAAATATGTCTCCAAACACTTGTTAACCACCTCTGTTTGTCCATCACTCTGAGGGTGATACGCACTAGAAAACTTTAGCTCAACCCCTTGTAGAGAGAAGAATTCCTGCCAGAAGTTACTAACAAAGACCGTATCTCTGTCACTCACAATGGAATGAGGACAACCATGAAGCCTGAACACCGTATCCATAAAAGCTTGAGCAACAGACATTGCAGTATAGGGGTGTGACAAAGCCATGAAATTAGCCGCCTTAGTGAGCCTATCAACAACCACAAATATCACTGACTTGCCTGATGAAACTGGAAGTCCTTTGACAAAATCTATTGAGAGATCAGTCCAAATTGTCTTCGGAATTAAGAGAGGTTGCAGTAAACCAGGATAAGCAGCAGTATCATACTTACATTGCTGGCACACTGCAAAGCTTATTATATATGTCTGAGTATCAACCGCCATATTCTTCCAAAATGGAGTTACCTTTTTGTAAGTAGCATCTCTACCGGAATGGCCTCCGGTTCCTGAACAATGCACCATTGCAAAATGGAGTTGCGTAGCTGCACGTCATTTGGGACCACAATCTTGCTTTTTCTACGCAAAACTGACTGCACCCACAAATAATGTCGCTTTGCTGCAGGGTTTGCCTGCAACTCACTAATGAACTTCTTAAGTTCTGCATCTATGTCATAATGAGCCTGATTATCCTTCATGAGATCGCATTCCAAAACTGACATGGCCATGTGTAGCACCTCAGCTCCTTCAACTCGAGACAAAGCATCAACATTTATATTATCCTTGCCTTGTTTGTATTGAATCTCGCAATCAAATTCCAAAAGCTTAGGCAGCCAATGCCGCTGGATAGGCGTGTTCAATCTCTGCTCCAGAAGGTACTTCAAACTTCTTTGGTCAGTTTTGATAATAAAATGGTTTGGTAAAAGATAGTGGCGCCATTTTTGGACCGCAAAGACCACTGCTAACAGTTCTTTCTCATAGATTGACAAGTTAAGCTGCTTCCCTTTCAAATGGTGGCTGATGAAAGCCAAAGGATGGCCTTCCTGCATTAGAACAGCTCCAATGCCACTAGAACAAGTGTCAGTTTCGACCAAAAAAGGTTTAGTGAACACTGGAAGTGCTAACACCGAAGCTTGACTTAGAGCAACTTTAAGGTTCTTGAATGCTTCGAAAGCTTCTTGAGACTAAATAAATGAATCCTTCTTAGTCATTGACGTTAAAGGACACGCGATAGTGCTAAATGTTTTGACAAATCGCCGATAATAGCCTGCTAAACCCAGAAAACTGCGTAGTTGTTTCAAGTTAGAGGGAATGGGCTAGTTTGCAACAGCGTTGACCTTGGCAGGGTCTGTAGATACCCCACCAGCAGCAATAAATTCCTCAAATACTCAACCCTGTCTGTTGCAAATGCACACTTACTTTCCTTAGAAAAAAGACTATTCTGTCTCATTGTGTGAAAGACCAGGTGCAAGTGATTGATGTGGTCTTCCATATTAGAGCTGTAGACCAAGATGTCATCAAAGAAGATGATGAAAAATTTGCGCAAAAACTCCCTGAAGACATCATTCATCAAGCCCTGAAATGTAGCAGGAGCGATAGTTAGGCCAAAGGGCATAACTAAATAATCGTAATGGTCGTTGTGTGTTTTAAACGCCATTTTATGAATGTCCTCAGGCTCCATTCGAACTTGATGGTAACCTGCTCTAAGATCAATCTTTGAGAACATAGAGGATCCTCCCAACTCGTCCATTAGGCCCTCAATAAGTGGAATGGGGAACTTGTTCTTGATGGTGAGCACATTCAAGCCTCTATAGTCCAGACAAAGTCTCCAAGTTCCATCTTTTTTCTTAACAAGCACTACCGGGGATGAAAAGGGACTAGAATTAACTCTGATTGTGCCTGCAGAGAGTAGTTCTTTAACCATCTTGTCGATCTCGTCCTTCTGGTACACGGCGTACATGTAGGGTCGTTGATTAACCGGATCCGACCCCTCTTTCAAGACTATCTTGTGGTTGTGGCCTTTACGAAAAGGAGGCAGTGCAGTAGGCTCTTCAAAAATGTCGAAGAAAGTATGTTTTAACTCCAAAATAGCTGAATTGTTATCATTGTTGCGTTTTCTCATTCTCCACAGCACATAACATTGCATCTTTTTCTGTATTACTTCTTGAGAGCAAATCACAGAAAGTTGAACTGCTTCCTCTTAATTTTTGCTAAATTTAGACGCCGTAATTGTTATGACTGATCCTTCTTTAATTCCATGAAGAAGTATCTTATAATTTTTCCACCAAAAGCCCATTTCCAACTTCGGCAGATTCCATGTTGTGTCTCCCAGGGGTGCTAACCACTGAACTCCAAGCACCATATCACATCCTCCCAAAGGAATGAGTATGAAATCATCCTGAAACGTAGTACCCTGGAAGGACCATTGAAATTGCGGAACCTTACCCTGCACCTCAAGTCTACTACCATCCGCTACGGCAACAAGAGTAATTCCAGCTGTTTGTACTGCAACGCCCAACTTCTTTGCAGTTCTCGGGTCCATGAAATTGTGTGTGGAGCCTATATCCATTAAAATGAACATTACCTTCTTCCTGTGGATTCCCCTCACCTTCAAAGTTCTATAGTCTGCAATTCCTGCTACTGTGCTTATTGAACTCTAGGCATATCCTTGTCTTCCTCCAATGCCAATTGTTCCCCAATCACATTAGTATCCTCACTCTCCTCTTCTACTTCAATCATGAAGATTTGTGATTTTTTATGCTTCAGATAGTTATCCGGTGTGTACTTTTCATCGCAAATAAAACATAATCCCTTTGCTCTTCTGGCACTCATTTCTTCTTGAGATAGAAATTTCCTTACTGGCTTCTGGACACTGGAACCAACATTTTCCTGTGGAGTCTCCTTCTTGTTTTGAGGAAAATGTTTAACCGTTTCCGTCGTATTGCCACTACTTCCCTGCTTCGTATGAGACACCCCCGTCGTTGTTGTCTTAGGTGTAGGATGAGCCTTCTCATAGAGCCGTCCTAACACCAGACATTATCACACTGTTTGTGGCTGGAACATGCGGATGTGCATCTGAGTATCCATGCGCAACCCTGCAAGACATGCACACACCAAGTAATCCTCTCATAAAGTCACCCTCGTCCTGATCAAGTCAAATTTCAGATGATAATCCATGATCTCGTCAGTTTCCTGCAAATGCCTTCAACTCTGCAATCGGATCTTCCAACACATCCACAAACCTCTCCCTCATTAATAGCTTATACGAACCCCAATCATATAACAAACTCTAACCAAACAGAGTCTGAACTAAAGCATGGTACCATACTGCAGCATGACTATCAAAATGCATAGGTGCCATCCTTACCTTAGAATCACTCGGTGTAGAGTCTAGAACAAAATAGTCCTCTGCCTTATAGATCCATTCCAAAAAATGATCACTGTCAAACCTGGGGAAATCCACCCTTCCTAAGCGAGTAACTCATGGGTAGTGACCAGGACCAAAAAAATCCACCGCCATGTTGTTGCTCAAAAACCCCACCACTCGCATCTGGCATGGCCAACACTGCCAGAGGACTACGCGCACCTTGAGACCTCGAGCTTGAGGAAGCCTGCTGACCAGGAATCATCTTGATCATATGAATCATGTCGGCAATTTTTCAATCTAGCTTCCGATCTTGCTCTACAATCGCCAAATCTATCGCTTTGGTGCGATCGAGTAAGTTCCTTGCTTTTCCAGGGTTTTCTGCTTCACACTCCAATGTATGAGAACCATCACCGATGATGTCGTTCTTGTTCACCTGTGATCGCGTCTCCACCATGTTTCCAAGGATGCGATAGCTCTGATACCAATGTTAACGTTTAATCAAAACATACTCGCAACGGTAAAACAGAGTAAACAGAGGAAAACAGAGGAAATGATAGAGTTGCTTATTTGTTGAAATAATCCGATAGAATGAAACAACGTTCACTGGGAACGCAGATTCACCTTCTCACCTGCAAAAGTCTCGGAAGAGATGCTCCAGCAAAACGATGAGGGAAGATAGTTCTAGAAAGTTCTTAAAAGTTTACAACTCTGAAAATGCATAAAAGATAATGATGAGGTAACACTGCTCTTATACTGCCACCACATTAACAGTGTTAACCTCTTATTCCTGTTACTTGACGTTGAAAACCTGCAACTTCTGCCACCTGCACATTGGCAGCTTTATTATTCCTTCTTCACGCGCCCGTCACTCTCTTATCCAAAACCATATGCTCCACGTGCGCTAAATGCCTCATTCGCTATATCAAAACCCCCCCTGTTTGAAGAACCTTGACCACAAGGTTCAAAAGCCTGGAACTTGCGTTGTAGATCATACAAAAACTCCCAAGTAGCTTCCTCCACAGTTTCATTTTTCCACTGTACCGATACCTTTGTAACAGCACGGCCGTGACGTTTAACCATTTGGCGATCCAAGATTTGCACTGATTCCTTGACAAAAATATATAAAACGATAGTTGGTAACTGTGATGAAGTAGGAGACATTAAAAACCGGATGGATCAAGAAGGAGTCTGGTAACTGAATTTTGTAGGCCACCTTACCACATCGGTCAATAACCTTATAAGGACCGTAATATTTTAGAGCCAACTTCTGAGTAGACCTCATCACAACATAACCTTGACGATATGGTTGCAGCTCCAGGTCACTCTCTTATCCAAAACCATATGCTCCACGTGCGCTAAATGTCTCATTCGCCATATCAGCTCCACCCCAACAAACCCTAATTGGGCAATAAACGAAAAGACTCAAACACAAAACAAGATTGCTTAAAATTCCCCAATTTTCTCAGATTCGTCTCTTTTTAACACCAAAATACATGGACACATTACAAAATTCAAAAACCTAAGATAAGATTATAAGGAAAAACAAATATATCAAATTGGGTTTGATCAATTCTCTTACAGGGAACGTGATCTGAGAGTGAAAAGAAGAAAAATGAGAGCTTACCTTCGAGAGAAAGCTAGGAATAAGCTCACAAAATCTGAAATCCAAAGGAAAATGCCGCCATCAAATCTCTTACCAAGGTTATTTGATTGTTTCACCTCTCATGTCTTCTTCTTCTTCTTCTTCGAAGCTTTGGCTATCGACATGAATCGAGAGAGACGAGAGAGTGAATCAGACAATAAAAAAATAAAACAAAACTTTTTTTCATTTTTTTTTTACTCAGCCAATCACAATAAACATCTAATTTAACGACCGATGATTAATAAAACTGAGCTTTATTGCATTATATTTATTCTATTTTATTATTAGCAAACTTATAAGAAATTCGCTAGATACACTGTTGGAGGTGGTTTATTCAATATGGATGCTCTTCAGAAAGATTTGTTTTTCCTCTCTTATCTTTATCTCACAATCACATTAACATATACATATATATGCGTTGTAAATTTACAAGAGAAGTTAATGTATAGTTAAGAGCATCTCCATTAGTTATATTCGATAAGTGCCTAAAGATTTTCTTTTATAATTAATTCTAATATTATGTAACTGTGGGTGTCTTAAAAGTATCAGAAAATGTTTTAAGTATCTATTTGAAAACATTTTTGTTTACTTCCAGACACTCTCAAGACACTTTTAATTAAATAATATTAAAATTAATTATACAAAAATAAATAGACACTCAGCAAAAAATGACTCATGGAGATGGTCTACAACCATCTTCATCTGTGACAGTTTGGAGATGTCTTTTAAAACTTTTAAATATAAAAATAATAAAAAATATTATAAACTTGTGTTATCTCACTAAAATTGGTGTAGGCGCATGGACATTTAGATTCCAACATATGCAAGTGTTTCTAAATTTAATATTAAAATATTTTTAAGACATAATTAAAGAGATGACCGATAATGGTGTTCTAAAGAGCATTTTTATTGGTGTAGCCCTGAGACGGATCAAGATATGTGTTTTTTTAGGGTATCCAGATTTGTTCCGGATCCGGCCGGATACACGAAATCACTATCTGAATTCGGCTCCGAAAATTCCGGATTCCGGATATCCTTAAAAAACCGGATATCAGCAGATATCTGGATCCGATCTAAACTTTTTTTTCATTGATTTCGCCATGTCTTTTTCTCTCTTTCAACTCCTTTACTCTAGATCCACTCTCATTCTCTCTGTCTTTTCCTGTTATTTACCCTCATCTCTCTTTCTCGTTAGATCTCGATCTAGGCTATAGTTACGTTGGATTTTTGTGGCGAGAGAATAGCGGTTTTGTTCTGCATAGCTGATTCAGCGAACCTCTTTGTCGTGGAAGCACATTCGTTTTCAGATCTTGTAGATCCGCGAATCAAAAAAAATGATGAACAGACAAATCGAACAGAAGAAGTGTTAGATCTGTTAATTTCTTTCTTTTCATAATTGTTTCAGTTCATTCCCAAATTAAAAAACAGTGAAAAATCGAGAAAGGAGAACAAAAAAATATCTAGTAAAGTGAACTGCTCCTCAAATTCTATGAGAGAGAAAGAGACTAAAAAGCTTAATGGACCAGTTAATGACTTTGACCCATACGAATATTCTATAGCCCATTAATACTCAATAGTCCACTAATAATATTAGACCCATTAACAATACATCCGGATCCCGGATATCCGGTGCACATTTTTGTATTATCCGGATCCGGCCGGATCCTTAGTTTTAATATCCGGATCTGGATCCGCTTGAGTGGATATCCTATTTTTTGGAACGGATCCCGGATTGGATGCCAAATACTGGATAATAGGTCTCAGGGCTAGGTATAGGTGTCTTTAAAAAAAAATATATATATATATATATATATATATTGTCATCCTAACATTAATTAAAACATTGGTAACCCAAACCTGAGGAAAATTGATTACAAAAATAGTATCCGACACTAACAGTCTAGAAGAACGAGCTAAACAATCAGCCTTCACATTGGACGTCCGAAAATCTTGAAGAGAGTAAAAGAGGGCAAGAAGGCACTAAGAGCATCTCCAACCCATCTCTATATTTTTCTCTATTTAAGAGGCAAATATAGCAATCCCTATTTAGAGGTAAATTTGCTCCAACCTACCTCTATTCTTATAAAGGAAAAAATAGCAATCTCAATTTAATAGGTGACAATAGAGGTGGGTTGGAGTAAAACTCACTTCTATTATAGAGTTTCTCTACTATAGAAGAAAATATAGAAAAACTCATTGGAGATGGTCTAAGTGCCTGGGATATCCAAGGAATTCCGGTGAACCCCAGGATAACCCTTAAGACTACATTGGCCTCCTCCCACAATAATTGTTCGCCTAAAGCCTGATTAATAATATCCAATGGGTCTGACTGAATCCCTTAAAAGACCTTTCTATTCCTATCCTTCCATAAGAACAATACAAGCCAGGGTATTGAATGATGAGTAGCTCCTAGAGCCAGAGAGAAAGTCCCACACCCAAAAATAATTCCAAAGTTGAGTACATCGACTCAGTTGGAAAACTTTCTTGAGGCAACGCTACCAAAACCGAATCCAAAATTTGACGGGAATGTGAACACTAAGAGTGTATGATTAATCATTTCTGCCGCAAAATCACATCTTTTACACAACACGTATCACAATGAACTCCCTGATAAGCTAAGTGTTCCGTCACTGGGAGAGAACCCCACGCTAATATTCCAAAAAAGTGTTTAATTTTTGGTGGGAGGTTCCAAGCATGAGCCTTTAAGGCAGTATAACTCGGACTGTACTTGATTTTGGCCGTCATGGCTTGAGCTAACTTATAACCCGACTTAACTGAGTACGCTCCAGATTTTGTATAATGCCATACCAGCCGGTCTGGCTTGAACAATTTGCTAATAGGCAAACTTCTAATAACTGGATATCCTCCTCATCGATAAACTCTTGGAGAATAGGCAAATGCTACTATCTAGAAAACGGATTAATCAAGTGATTAACCATTAAGTTTGGATGTAATTGTTGACCCCTACCATTTGCTGGTCTAGGATGTTGGTCAGGAATCCAAAGATCGCACCAAACCGAAATACTACACCCTGACCCTAACATCCATCGTGCACCTCTTTCCACTAAACTTTTAGTTGAGAAAATACTTCTTCACCAAAATGAAGGGTAGTACGGCTTTCTTACCAGCAATGGGTGTTTATTCCTAAAATAACGACCCTTAAACACTCGAGAAAATAAGGTCTCTGGGAATTGAATTAAATGCCAATACTGCTTAGTCGACAATGCATTATTGAGTTTATCCAAATAACAAAACCCCAATCCGCCATCAGTTTTATCTTTACACATTTTGTCCCATGCCACCCATTGAAGACCCCGATCTTTCCCATCATAATTCCACCGGAAATTCGAGATAGCACTTGTTAACTTTGTTGTTAAATCCTAAGAGAGTTTAAAACAGGACATAACATGTGTTGGAAGGGCCAAGGCTACCGACTTAATCAGAACTTCCTTCCTTCCCTTGGATAAGTATTTAGCCGTCCAGCCATTAACCCGATCATTCAACATGTCCTGAACATTACCGAAAACCTTATTTCTTGAAACCCCAAGATTCTCGGGAATACCCAAATAGGAGACCATACCCCTCCCTTAGAAATCTCAATCCAATTTTAACTTATCCTTAATCGCAGTTGTAACTTTTTTACCAAACATAATAGAAAAATTTGTCAACATTTACCTCCTGACCGGAAGCTTTACCATAGTTAGCTATGATATTCATGACCGTTGAAAGTTGTTCTTCATATGCTTTACAAAAAACAGACTATCATCCGCAAAAAAGCAAATGGGAAATAGGAGGACAATTGCGGGCAAGCTTAATAACAGTAATTTTTTCCTCCCTCTCTACCTTCTTAATAAAAGAATTAAGCAAAGACTTAGAATTAAAGTATAGAATAAACAAAATATAAATCTAACAACCCCTAAAATTGCCACCTAAACTAAGATTATCCTTTTAAACCCAACTAGAAAACTACTCTAGTATGTTTAAGGAAATCATCAAAGCAAGGTTGAATAAACTCATAAACATAAAAAAATAAATAGAGAAAAGAGTTTTAGATATTACTTCAATGATTATAAATAAGGTGTAAGATCTTCTTCCTTTAGAAACAATAATAAAAGTAAAACGAATATAAAGAGAACTGGTGGATCTTCAAAGCTTCAAAGGAACGGCAAGCAAGAGAGCTTCTCTGGTCGTCTAAGGTCGCACGGGAGGGGCAGTTTAAGAGGCAACGAAGAACACCTAAAATACTTGATAATAGACATTAAAGCCATGAAATCATGTCAAACTCTTTCTAAATGCATACTAAAACTATAGCTAAAATGGGTAAATTAATGATGTTATCAATAAGTAACCGAACTCACACACCACATTATCCATGAATCCATTTTGCATTAAAGCCTAAACTAACTAAGACCACCTCCAAAAAGTTACATTCTACACGGTCATATGCCTTACTCATATCTGTCTTGAAAGCCAAAAAATCCGATTTACATAACCTATTAGTTCCATGAAATATCTCTTGAGCAATCAGGATACTGTCCATGATTAACTGTCCTGAAACGAAAGCCGATTGAATTTCCAAAATTATTTTATGTTACATATTGTCTTAGATATTTTTTATGATTAATTTATTATTAGTTAATTGAGTGTCTTAAAAAAGAGATGTTAAATAGTTTTTTGTAGACTTGTAATGGATAACTAAAGTATTAAATACTAATTATTTTTCTTATTTTATAAGTCACTAAAAAATATTAAAGAATCAAAGAGTAGAAAAGAGAGTAGAAATGAAAAAGAGTTTCTCAAGGTAGATAATTAAGAGCATTTACAATAGGAATTTCTCACAAAATTTTCTAACTTAAAAGAACTTTAAGAAAATGTTTACCGAATAAAAAAAAAAGAGAAACTCTCCCATACACGAATTTCGAGCCAATATCATCTTTTCAACTCTCCGGCGTAGATGTAGCTATGGCTCGTCGGTGTAGCTCCGGGTCGTCAGCGTCGGGGGATCTTGCTGCTTCTCTCTGCTTCTTTCTCCTTTTTAGCTCTTCCTTATTAACCTTTTTCCCATTTTTCCTAATCTTTTGCTACCTTTCTCAATCTATTATGTCAACTCCAAATCTGGGAAATTCCTCAATCAACAGTTGGATCAGGATTCCGGTCAAACTCTCCACCTTATCTATGTACCCTGTCTTACTATCTGCGAATCTGAAGTCCTCTGCACTACACAAATCACGTTTTGTAATTTTGTTTTCACATGGAAACTTCACCTTGGCTTCGTTGATGGCAAAAGAGCTTCTGCTTGTACCATCAGCTGTGTCTCGCCGGGGGAGGATGTCGACGGCGTACGGCAAGGGTTTTTTTAGGACCACCATTTTCAGTTCTTCTTGGACCTCCGCTTCAACCCCACACCATCGCCAGAGCTTGGCAGGGCCGAAAATGCTTCTTTCGGAGATGTATCATTCATTGCAAATCCTGGTAATTCCTCTGACCAGCCGCCGCGCATCGAGCTGTTTGTGGCCACCAAAAGGAAACCCTACTTTTTCTTAATGGACCTGATTCATGAAGTCGG
Organism: Camelina sativa; assembly: GCF_030686135.1. NCBI lineage: Eukaryota > Viridiplantae > Streptophyta > Magnoliopsida > Brassicales > Brassicaceae > Camelina > Camelina sativa. The sequence goes on along the minus strand of NC_141899.1, from coordinate 29,710,542 downwards.
TCCATTAACAGTTTCTCACCTTCAGTGTAGTGATCCTCACTACGGAATAAAATTTTCCTGAAGAATTGACCCGGAAGGGGATCAAAAAGGAAGGAAGTTACGGGAGACGCCATCGAAAATGTGTGAGTGGAGGAGAATATTCTTGATTCCCTGGAGAATTTAGTGAGTGGAGGAGAATATACTTTGACGCCATGCGAGTTGGGTGAATGTAAGCTTGACACATCGCCCCCTGAGGTGACATCACCACACGCCTGAGACATGAGAAGGCGACACCTCACCTCTTTTGCATGTCTCCACTACTTCACTCAAGACTCTATAAATAGCCTCATTCTTTCTCATTTGGAGAAGAGAAAATAAAGGAGTGCCAAGGGCTGTCGAGAGTGCGAGAGAAGAGAAGGGAGCGAAGCTCTGGAGAATTGTTTTGAGAAGTCTCGCCGATCAGTTGCTGCATCTGCAAAGTGAAGATTGAAGCTACCAAGGATTCCAACGGTTTCCTCTTGGGTTCTTCGACAATCTGTGAATTCACGGAGCATAGATCTGAACTAGATTGTTGTCAATGACTCAATCTAGTGTCAGTTTGCATGTGCATATAGTTGCATTTCTGCTTGATTTTCTTGTTAGAATTTCTTGTGTTTTGCATGCACCTTGAGTTGGTTACTCAGTGTGGGATGTGCTCCATGGTAGATCTTATGCATGATTGCGGATCTGCATTTTAGATATATTGCATGTGAGGTTAAGTGGTGGTATTTAGTGATTTATAAGTTCTTTAAGGCTTATAAACTTGAATACCCACTTTTGGTGAGGACTTGGTGTGTTATAAGTTCTTTAAGGCTTATAAACATAAGTACCCATGAAAATAGAAGGTCTTAGTGTGTGGCATTGTGACAGGAGGTCCAACAGCCATAAGCACACTATGACAGGGATATGTCTGACCTTCGCCCGGTTGGTTACGACATGCATCATACATAAGTGTTGTGTTGCATGTCGAATGCTCGGAGAGACTTGGTTAGCTACCAAGGCCGGAGCTCTACACGACGGTGTAGTTATGTGGAAATCTCCGATTGCATGCCGAGGTGGATGCAATGCGGAGAAAATGGGTGATTGGCGAGAGGCAGCATATATGGGCCATAGTAAACTTGTTTAAAAATATTTTCTTTTTATTCAAGTTTGCATGTTTGTAGATTGCTTGCATTTGTTGCTTTTAGCTTCTGCATGTTTTCTATGCTTGATTGCTTGTTGTGTGTTGCATGATTGATTCCGTGTGATTTTGGGGTTGGGATGAGAATCTAATCTTCTGCAGGGACCCCTGTTACTCACTAAGTAATCTTAGATTACTTATGATAGTGTTTGTCCTGCAGGCAACCAGTAGAGGGTATTAGAGGGCGTGTTGGACGATAGGAGCCCGGAAAGTAGATTTTGTGCATTTGTGTAAAGAAAAAGTATGTTATATTTTATAAGAAAAATCTGTATAATCTTTTTGGCAATAGGTCTGGCCATAAACGCTATAAATATTTTGCTAAGACTTGTGAATTATTTTATTTAACAAAAGAATCGGTTTTATATTCGAATACGAGTATCGGCTCATAGATCCTTGTCCGGGACAGCGCAACACTTGGGCATCGCGAAGGTATAAAAGCCTAAGTGGTGTCTATAGTGGTGGAGACCTCGCTGATGGTCCGGCCAAGGCCATAAATGGGGTTTAGAACCTTGGCCGGGTCGTTGGTGGTCGTTTCCAAGTGACGTCTCAGGGCCGTTCTGGGTATTTCCGGCCATAAGACGGTTCGGGGGCGTTACATTCAGCCCATCTTCCAAAAAACCAAGTCCACCTATTCAAATTCATTGACAAACTCTAGCTCATAATTAGCTCTAGATTGTGTCTATCTTCTCTTAGGCCGAGACTCCTCTCGAGCGATAAACCAATTAGACTGCTAGGTTTTCTCATTCAGTTAGTTAGATCTCTAGTATCTGCTCTTATATGGTAATCACCTCTGCTCCCGTGGTTCCGAGGTTTCTTGACGTTTCAGCTCTAAACTCTTATTGCCAACAACTTGATTATGGCTATAGAAGACTCTTAGCCAATAGTCACCATTTGTCAATACTAGCAAGCGACTTTAGCCACCATTCAAAGACCTTCAATCCTATATGCTTTGCTTTTCTGAAACGATTAGAAAGCATCACCCTTCTTTCGCCGGTAAAATTGAACTATAACTTGTCCATGTCATGCTAACTACAAAATTTGTGTGGAAGCCTTAATCTCCATGGTTATGGCTCTTATGCGAGAGAGACTCTACCTGTTATGTTACGGTGTGAGATATATCTTTGGTGCATCCTTTTGATAGCTTCTTTTGAGAGTTTCTTTGCTCCCAAGTTCATGAAGTTTCATGGTTTGGCCTTTAACTACTTCAAGGAGCTTTTTTCGCGCCAGCAAGACGCTTAGCAATGAATTCATTATCAACATCACCTAGTCTTTATTTGATAGGGACCATCTAGTTTTCATTGAACTTCTCGTGGAAAACTTATCGACACACCTTGACCTCTCATGTGACATTTTCTTTTTAGCTTATGCTTCAAAGCTTTTTTGGATTAATCGTCGTTGTATCTTATTTTATTTTTTTGTGATATTGGGAAATGTTTTTGTATCTTTTGTTTTAGACTTTAGATCTCTGTACCCTGCTCTTATAGTTATGTAAATGAAATCAAATATTTGACCCCAAAAAAAAAACTTTAAAAGGCATTCTCATTTGTTTTGAAAAACTTTTACAATAAAAATTATTATTTTATATTTTATTAATTTTTTTGTTGATGATAAATTGGATGAGAGACTACCAATGCAAATGGTCTAATAACAAATCTGTAAGAAACCACAGTAATACAATATCATGTTTTTAATGACAAATTTAATTTTAAAAATAAAATTTAAAAACATAACTAAATAATATTGGAAATTTTAATATTTTATTAATTAGATATATATCCAAATCGGTCTCTCCACCATCTTATTCTCCTTAATAATAGACTTTTATCACTATTGATCATCATCTTCTTAGGTTTCACTATTCTTAATATTCTAGTTCTTCATGTTTCATTCCTAATCTCTTGATTTGATACTTTCTTCAATATCATTCTCTTTATAATTACGGTCTAATCAGTTTATATATATAGCTAATGGATAATAAATAACATAAACAAATTTTAATAATTTTGTTGACAAAATAGCATATCCATCCGTACGGATGATGGCATCTACAAAAAATGGTTTATATACATCTTGAGAGTTGTACACAATAAATACATAAATAAATACAAATTTGTCCTGTTACTAAATAAGTAAATAAAGATTACGTGCCTATCTCAAAGCTGATGTGTAAGAAACATGCACACAAATAAGCCATGCAAAATGAAATGTGTCGAGTCTGTTCATTAATATGTTTTCTTTACAGCGTGAAGACATAAAAGTAGCAATTCAAGTGTGTAAACTGTACATAGTCGATTCTATATACCTGGTTCTTGTTAGAATCAATTTATCCTTCAATAACTTTAAATAAACAAAATTCAAATAAATATTCTATAAATAGCTTTACATAACGCAAGTAAGAAACCACAAAAAGTAGGAAAGAAAAACAAAAATGGCTCGAGTCTCTTCTCTTCTTTCTTTCTCCTTAACACTTTTGATATTTTTCCATGGCTCCACAGCTCAGCAGTTTCCAAACGAGTGCCAACTCGACCAGCTCAATGCGCTCGAGCCATCACACGTACTGAAGAGTGAGGCTGGTCGCATCGAGGTGTGGGACCACCACGCTCCTCAGCTCCGATGCTCAGGCGTCTCCTTCACACGTTATGTCATCGAGTCTAAGGGTCTCTACTTGCCCTCTTTTGTTAACACCGCGAAACTCTCCTTCGTGGCTCAAGGTACGTACGATTCTGTCTATTTCGAGACTCGAATTCGTGACTCTATGGTCCATGCTCTTTAGAACAAATACATTGTTAGGGATTCATATTTTGATCAAAAATGCACTATATATAGGAAGAGGTCTTATGGGAAAAGTGATCCCCGGATGCGCCGAGACATTCCAAGACTCATCAGTGTTCCAACCACGCCAAGGCAGACAGTTCGAGGGTCAGGGTGAAGAAGGTCAAAGCCAAAAGTTCCATGACATGCACCAGAAAGTGGAGCACATAAGGAGCGGTGACACCATTGCCACAACACCCGGAGTAGCACAGTGGTTCTACAACGACGGACAGCAACCACTTGTCATCGTCAGCATCTTCGATCTAGCTAGTCACCAGAACCAGCTCGACCGCAACCCAAGGGTACATATAAACCAAAACCTCAAAAATATATCATTATCTAGTCACAAAATAACAAAAAAGTGATGTGCTTTTTTTGGTGTGTGTTATGAAGCCATTTTACTTAGCCGGAAACAACCCACAAGGCCAAGTATGGCTACATGGACGAGAGCAACAGCCACAAAAGAACATTTTCAGTGGATTCGGACCTGAGGTTATTGCTCAAGCTTTGAAGATCGATCTTCAGACAGCGCAACAACTTCAGAACCAAGATGACAACCGTGGAAACATTGTCCGAGTACAAGATCCATTCGGTGTCATTAGGCCACCTTTGAGGGGACAGAGACCTCAGGAGGAGGAAGAAGAAAGAGTAGGTAACGGTTTAGAGGAGACCATATGCAGTGCCAGGTCCGTTGATAACCTCGATGACCCGTCTCGTGCTGACGTGTACAAGCCACAGCTCGGTTACATCAGCACTCTCAACAGTTACGATCTCCCCATCCTTCGCTTCATCCGTCTCTCAGCCCTCCGTGGATCTATCAGTCAAGTAAGTTAAAAATATATATTATATAATATAACTAAAAACCAAGTAACATTTGCATGCATATGAATGAGGATGGATATATTGAAAAGTTCGGTTCGGTTTATCTGAAACTCTATAACCAGTTTAATTGAGTTTCAAAATATTTTGGTTTGGTTGGTCTCAGTTAAGGTATCGTTCGCTATAATTATATGTCCATTTCTACATTTAAACATGACTCTTCAAACGTGTTTGCGTGTAGAACGCAATGGTGCTTCCACAGTGGAATGCAAACGCGAACGCGGTTCTTTACGTGACAGATGGGGAAGCGCAAGTACAGATCGTAAACGACAACGGTGACAGAGTGTTCGACGGACAAGTCTCTCAAGGACAGCTTATTGTCGTACCTCAGGGTTTCTCGGTGGTGAAACGCGCAACAAGCGACCAGTTCCGGTGGGTCGAGTTCAAAACAAACGCAAACGCACAAATCAACACTCTTGCTGGACGAACCTCAGTCATGAGAGGTTTACCATTAGCGGTCATAACCAATGGGTTCCAAATCTCACACGAAGAAGCAAAGAGGGTCAAATTCAACACACTCGAGACTACTTTGACTCACAGCAGCGGCCCAGCTAGCTACGGAAGGCCAAGGGTGGCTGCAGCTTAAGAGCTTAAAAATGTGGCGTTTAACAGTGAGCCTCTACGGCTCTACTGTTAAAGGAAGTTAAATAGTAATAATAATGTAACTAGTTTTTGTCGAGGTTTTTACTTGTAAACTGCAACTCCTTTTCTGAATAAAATCTCTTTTTGTTTTTCTCGATCGTCTCTTTATATTTTACCACTGTTTAAATTTGGGAAAACGAGCTATTTCCCCCTGAAAACTATCAGATAGAGCCCGAACTTTGACCTCGATCTAGATATCCCTTAAAAAAATGTTCTCAACCTATATCTCGTCTAGTCCATAGTTCAAAATCTATTTACCCTATAGAATAAGAATTTTCATCTAATTACCCACACACATCGGTTTTGTTTGGTATATTGTTTTCAACCAACTAATAAACGATTCACTAAACCGAAATAAACTTAAACTAAAACCAAATAAATTAAATTATTTATTTAATTAATTTATTGAATATGTGAAAGAAATAGGAAGCCCGATGGCTTTCTTCTTCCTTCGGCTTTCTCCCTTTGATGATGGGGAACTGTGATGTGATGATGTCAGCTCTGATGATGGTGACTACAGATATATTTAGCAGCAGTTCCGATCTACATATCATCCATTTTGACGTGATCTATTTCACATCTTCGAAAACTCCAATCCATTTGGCTTCTCCTCCGATCTACTAGCTTCAACCCGCCAGAGACTAACCGATTTCGCGTCATCGTTAAACTTCCAGTTCGAATTTTATCCAATTGGAAACCTAATCGATCCGAGTCAACTCGGGACGAGACAAGGCAAAGCTGTGGTAGTGTGGTTGTTCACTGGATGCAGCACTGGTTATACGACATCACCGGAAACGAAATCGAGACGTTGGAGATTCTACGGAGGCTGAAACCAAAACTGATTACGGTGGTGAAGCAATAATTTACGACGATGGAGGAAGCTTTTAAGGAAGATTCTTGGATTGGGTGAGGAGAGTGGAGAGAGGTTCACGGTGGAGATGTGAATAATGTGATTAATGGTGTTTGCAAAAATAGAGATGTGAATAATGTGATTAACATTGCGGCCTGCTTTGACCTGCTTCATAATGTGATTAATGGTGTTTGCAAAAATAGAGATGTGAATAATGTAGTGGAAATTATTTCTGGTAGTTCAGGTTTTTTCACAAAAATCGGGAATCAGAAGTGAAACAATGAAGAAGAAACGAAGAAATAGGATCCATTTTTTTTTGTTTTTGTGGTTTTAATTATTAAAATTCTCTAAATCAGATGAAAAACTTGACATAAATGGTTTGGTATCAGTTTGATTGGTTTTCTATAAGGTTTAGTTTGTTAACCAATTAAACCGAGATTTATGGAGAAATAGGAATTTAACTTTTTTCGCGCGAGGAAATAGGAATCGAACTTTCTTTTCAGAGATATCTAGATCGATGTCAAAGTTCGGGCTCTATCTAGAACGATATGATAGTTCTCGGGGGGAAATAGCTCGTTTTCCCTTTAAATTTTAAAACCTTTTATAATTTATATATTATACATACTGATTGAAGTCTTGAGAAAATGAGAACTTTTTTTGTTGAAGAGAACTTAACCTTTCTCATATTCGAGTTTATATGACCGTTAAATTGGGAGATCAATGAGATTGATCCAAACCGAGTCGAGATCAACAAAAACTATGAAGGGATCAGGTCGAGGTTTGGTAATGGAAGTGTTGTGGATTTGTCAATATATTAATTTAGGAAATTACCATTATTCCTATATCTATATAAACCGATGTCGTTATGTTACGAGAGTCTAACAATAATTCTTCATAAATACTTTGTGTTCTTATTCTCGTTATTTCATGAAAGTCAAAGATCTAACCTCTTGCACTTTTGATTAAAATTCAAAACCTAGCTTAACCCCCTACTACAAGAAAGTAGGTTGTATTTGACGGCCAAATCCATCGATTAGCCGTCGTCTACAGGTTGTATCGACAAATTTCCGACGAAGTTGATCAGTGTTTCAGGGTGTGGATAAAATTTTCGTCGGATTGTCGGTCAGAAATGTTAGAAATAGATCTAGAAGCAGCCACTTTTAACCTTTTTTACTTCTTACTTCCTTAAAATGTTCTTACAGACACACAAACATATTTATATGACATCTTATCTTAACCTAGATTCCTTATCTTAATTGTTTCATTTCACCTACACAAAATACAACAACTAAACCCATTAACATATATATGAGCCTTCACTAACTTCTGGCCCAAAGCCTTTTACTTCTTTCTTCTTCTTCCTCCACGACACAACACTTCTACAACTCTTCTTCTTCTTCTTATGCTTCTTCCTCTTCTTCTTTTCTCCTACATCTGCTTATGAATCTCTCTGCTCTTAATCACCTCAACATCTTCTTCCTTCATTGTCTCTTGTTCCTTATTGAGCAAAGGATCAACTTCCAACACTCCCTCTTGATCCTTTTGCTCAATCCCCAAAATCTGACCTAAGAAATTGATTCTCTTTGTTTCTGCAACTTCTTTGATTTGGTTCTTAATTCCTGGTCCTATGCCTCTCAGGATATCAGCATAGCTCACCGGTAAGTTCTTTTGCTCCCTCATTGTCTTTATCTCGCCAATCTCATCAGGTTTGATATAACTCTTCATTTTTCCGGATCTGGCCATTTGCTTGAAATCTCTTGCATTCTCTTCGACCTTGACTGAAACCTGATGCTTGTTCTTGTCCTGCAGGTTCTCCTTAGCAATCTTGATTGAGTTTGACCCAGATTCTGATCTCATCATGACTGATCCCTTGTTTTTGCCATGTGTTTCTGCAGTCTGAGGCTTCTTATTCTGCATGTTAGTCTCATTGCAAGTCGAAGCATCAATCTCCATTTCATGTGAGTGTCGTGAGCTTGAGTTCTTCTTTTCTCTCTCCCTCTTCTCCTTCTTTTTCATATCTCGAGTCTTCCTCTTGTTTTCTTTCTTATTTGCCCTTTGAATTCGATTTCTCTCCATAATCTTTAGCTTCTTCTTCTCTCTCTTGAAGTAATTCAACTCTTTCTCCTGCAGGTACCTGTCTGCAGCAACCTTCACACAGTCTCCATCTCCCTCATCAATTGTGATGATCTCTGGTCCATACACTTCAGGTATAATGCTTGAATTTCTCTGTTTTTCTTTCATAGATTGTTTGAGCTTCAGAGATTTTAGAACATTAGCTTTTTGTCGATTGTTGCAGGATGAGTGGTCTATGGAGTCATCAGTCTGGACCTTGCTCTTGTTAATCTCTTCTGGTTTTGATGGTAACTCTGATTTCTCTTCTTTAATTCGCTTATGTCTTAACAAGGCCTTGACACATTCTGATTTTATACTATCTGAACCGTTTCCCTTTTTCAACGCTGCTTGCAATCCTTTATGTTCCTTCTTAGTCTCAACATAAGCATCATATACGTCCAATAGCTCTTCCATGCTCGGTGACTTGTTCTTCCTCTGATTGGAATTCTCTTCGCACAACACCTTGAGATCTTCAGTTTCATGCTCCATGATTGCATCATCCTCCTCTCTCTGAATCACAACAGGTTCATAATTCATATTCCCAATGAATTAATTTAGAATCTGACTTTGTTGATTTTTGGATTCTGATTCTACACACTCTACCATCAGACACTTATTCATTCTTTGATGGCTGTTACTAGATTCTCCCTCTTGGTAGTGACCATTTACAGTAAGATTTATCACTTCTTCAATCCCACTGTTTTGAGATTGCAGTTTTGCAGGCCCAGTTTCTCCAGATTCTTCCACATACCCTCTAGGTCTTGTTTCTGCCTTCTCTTGTGATGTCTCTCCTTGCTTTCTCTCTTTCTTCATTTTCTGAAACTCAATAGAATAACATTCATCTCTCATGGGTGCCTCTAGTATCTTTTGCCCTTCTTGACTAGTGATTATGCATCCTGATGAGTTGAACATCATCCCGTAGCCACTCTTCATCAGTTGAGGAACACTTAGATAGTTGTGTTTCAGGCTAGGTACATAAAGAACATCCCTTATTGTTCTTTTACCAGTCTCAGTCATTACAGTGACTGTACCTTTTCCTTTAGCTTGAATAACATCATCATTGCACAACCTTACACCTCTCCTAATGTTTTTGTTCAACATAGAGAACCAGCTTTCTTCTTTGGCCATGTGACATGTAGCTCCACTGTCAATCAACCAGATATTACCATTGCTTGAGATATGGTCATGAGTTGCTGTAAACAACCCTTCTTCTTGGTTGTCTTCTTCTTGGTCTTTTCTGTTTATTGGTGTTTGACTTTGTTGTTCTGCTTGAGCTTGCATCTGGGTTTGATTGTGCTTGAGTCTGCAGTCTCTAGCATAGTGTCCCAGCTTTCCACAAACAAAACAGCTTCCTCTAGGTCTGACTTGCATGTTTTGTTGTGTGCTTGTTGTCTTGTTTTTGTTGTAGTAGCACTCTTCCTCACTGTGATTGTTTTTCCTGCATATGCTACACCACTTTGACTGAGATGATTCTGACCTGAATGTGTCTTGCATATTTTGAACATTTTTGAATTTCTGAAACCTTGCTGCAAATGCACCTTCTGCGTTTCCACCATTTCTGTCATCTAATCTCTTCTCTTGTCCTTGTAGGGAGTTGATTACTTCAGCCACAGTTACAACTGCAGGGTCCTTTGTCTGTTCTATGACCCCCACATAGGATTCAAACCTTTCTTGAAGTGAGCACAAGATTTTAGACACCACAATAGATTCTGCCATTTCTTCTCCATGAGCTCTCATCTCATTTACCAAATCTGCGACTCTTCTAGCAAAGTCTTTAATGGTTTCTCTTTCATCTTGTTTCAGGTTGTAGAAGTTTGCTCTCAGCCTCTGTAGCATTATCATGGAACCTTTTGAGTCACCTAGGAACCTTAGTTGAAGTACATCCCATGCATCCTTTGAGGTTTCAGTGACAAATAAGTGACTACTAAATATTTCTTCAGAAACAGCGCTAAACAACAACTGTAAAGCAGTTTGATCCTTCATCTCTAACTCTTCCCAGTCTATCATTCTTTTCTTTTCATCTTGTGTGGGAGTAGTTAACTTAGGTGATATTGGGATACCTTCTGTAACTACCTTCCATAAACCCTTAGACTTAAGTATAGCCTTCATCTTTATAACCCATAGACTATAGTTCTTTCCATCAAACACTAGAACCACTTGAACATTCTGCATTTTTATCTTACGACTAGTTGCAGTCTTAGAGGTTACCTGATTTTTGCTTCTTCCCTTTTTTTTTCTTTTCTCGTTTCCTTTTGCTGTGCTCTTGTGAACCAGCTTGTGCCTCTAACTTTCTTTTGTTTCTTGTGCAGGTTCCAGGTCACCAAGAACGTTGAAGCTCTGATACCATGTTAGAAATAGATCTAGAAGCAGCCACTTTTAACCTTTTTTACTTCTTACTTCCTTAAAATGTTCTTACAGACACACAAACATATTTATATGACATCTTATCTTAACCTAGATTCCTTATCTTAATTGTTTCATTTCACCAACACAAAATACAACAACTAAACCCATTAACATATATATGAGCCTTCACTAACTTCTGGCCCAAAGCCTTTTACTTCTTTCTTCTTCTTCCTCCACGACACAACACTTCTACAACTCTTCTTCTTCTTCTTATGCTTCTTCTTCTTCTTCTTTTCTCCTACATCTGCTTATGAATCTCTCTGCTCTTAATCACCTCAACATCTTCTTCCTTCATTGTCTCTTGTTCCTTATTGAGCAAAGGATCAACTTCCAACAAGAAAATCCGTAGGTAATTAAGTTTTTGCCTTTTTGGGTAGTAATCCATTATTTGGTTAACAAAAAAAAGTGTCATGTAACTGAAGCGTGTCTAATATGAGTTGAAGAGATGTCAAAACAGGCAGTACCGGTTGATATTCCACGTCTATCAACTAAAGATTCCATGCGACCACTTTGAAAAAAGTTTAAAATCTCTCAATCCAGCTTTCAACGTACAGAAAGATTCACCTATGCCTATCTTGTAAGCTCTCTCAATAGTCTGTGAAGATATTACTCACTTGTTGGATAAGCTTCATCATTGCTTGGAGCCTAAAATATCCTTATCAAGTTGGATAATTGGACAAGAAGGGCTCATCATCATAATCTTATTTAGAGTTAGGAGGTATCTAGTTCTAATAGGAATATGATTAGTAAAGGATTTCTAGTTCTATAAATAAGATTGTTGAGTTGTGATAATTATTAAGAAAAGCATAAGAGCTTGTGAGATGTTTAGTGAACTAAAGACCGGTGAGCAAACACTTATATATGACATCTACTTTATTCCTAAACTAAAGAGCAATATTTTGAGTTTGGAACAGGCAACCAGATATGGCTGTGATGTTAGGATGAGACAGAACTACCTAACACTCTACATACGATTCTTATGGAAAACTCTTGGTAAGAGTTATAAGGTTTCCTAACAGACTTTACAGAATAAATCTCAAAATTGGTAAACCGGCCTGCTTACATTCAAGAAGCGAAAAAGAGACATGGAGATGGCATGCAAGACTCGGTCATATCAGTTTCAAAACCATCAGAAACATGTCAACAATGGAGATGGTCTTTGGACTGCCAAAGATTGATAAGGAGAATCAACTATGCGAGTCATGCCTAGTTGGTAAGCAAACTCGTCAAGCTGTTGCATCTGCAGCAAAATACAGAGCCACACGAGCACTGGAGCTGCTACACGCAGACTTATGTGGACCTATATCACCAGCCACATTAGCTCAAAACAGGTATGTCTTTGTGATTGTTGATGATTACACTAGATATATCATATATCTGGACTATTTTGCTAAAGGAAAATCGTGAGGCATTTGAGAAGTTCAAAGCATTTAAAATCCTTGTGGAGAAGGAATGTGACAAGATGATCAAGACTTTGCATACTGATAGAGGAGGGGATTTTACCTCAAGAGAGTTCCACCGTTTTTGTGAGAAAAACAGAATTTTGAGGCACTTGACAGCTCCCTACACTCCACCATAAAATGGGGTAGTTCAAAGAAGAAATCGTACCTTTATGGAGATGACAAGGAGTATCTTGAAAGCAATGAGGGTTCCTAATTACTTATGGGGTGAAGCAGATCGTCACTCTACGTATCTGATCAATAGAGTTCCTACAAGAGCTCTAAAAAATCAAACACCCTATGAATGCTTTAAAAACAAGAAACCAAGTGTCGATCATCTTAGAGTTTTTGGCTGTCTTGCTCACGCAAAGCTTTTAAAGTTTTTGGCTGTCTTGATCATATTAAAAAAAGATTTTAAATAACAAAATTTTGAATTTAAAATAAATATAAAAACTTAATTTGTTTTCAATTAATATAAAAATGTTGAAATAAAATATGATTGATATATCTTATCCTTTATCATATAAAGCACAAGTCACTTGACCAATTATATTCTGCCACATAGATTTCTATTTTATATTTTAATTAAAAATATATTAAAAAAAAAGAGATCCTGAAATAAATAAAAAAAGTTTCAGAAAAAAACAAAAACAAAACAAATAATTACAGCGTATTATTGTTACAATGTTATATGCCTAAACCCTAGATCAAATACTTTTTACATAATTATCTTCTCTTTCATTTTTCCTAAGAATTTTTATAAATAAAAAAACTGTAAAAAATAACCCTAATTTTACTCTCGCTAATACCTCCACGATCAAGATTTATAACTGAATTAATCTCCTATTTAACTACAAATTTTGTTTATTCTCTACATTTTTTTTTGTTTAGTACGATTTTTCTTTCCACTTTTTTTTTTTTTTTTGGTTGCCATATAAACCTCAGTTACAATTTTGAGGAAGGTGAATGTTTAAACCATCATTTCGGCTATACCCTTGGGAAGTTATCCCTCACCGGATAGTTTGGACTGGCATCTTACAAAAAATGGCATTTATACGGTCAAATCAGGGTATAATACTCTGCGGCAGCATAAGGTCGGTTCCACTGTTACGACAGTTTCTGGTCCCAATATTATTCCATTACAAGCCTTTGTTTGGCAGATTCGGTGTCCGTCAAAACTTAGGCATTTTATGTGGCAAGTTCTTATTGGCTTTGTCGCAACATTAGCAAATCTTCGGAAACGCGGAATGGGTTGTGATATTGAGTGTGCTCTTTGTGGCTGGTCGGAAGAGACAATCAATCATGTTCTGTTTGAGTGTCCTCCGGCGAGACAGGTTTGGGCATTATCCTCGTTTCCGACGGGGCCGGGGTTTTTTCCTTCATCGTTGATTTATGCAAATATGGATTTTTTGTTTTGGAGATTTCAGCAGGTTCCCTTGGCAGATTTATTTCCTTGGCTTTTATGGTATATTTGGAAGGCACGAAATGATAAAGTTTTTAGCAACTTGGACTCTAATCCACTTACGATTTTGCGACTAGCGGAGGATGAATTCAAGGTTTGGTCTTCGGCGCAGGCTGAAGTTTCGGGGGAATCCCCATATGGCGATGTCCGGTCGGGTCCTGCGAGTGACAATATTTTAGGGGTGGATAGATATGTTACGAGTTATAGATGTTTTGTTGATGGATCCTGGAAAGAGTCAGACCAATACGCTGGTCGCGGATGGTATTGTCTCTCCCCTGTAGGGGAGCCTCCAACTATGGGAGCAGCCAACCTCCGTCGTAGTCTTTCACCCCTTCATGCTGAGGTTGAAGCCCTGGTATGGGCGATGAGGTGTATGATTGGTGCAGATAATCAGAATGTCGTCTTCCTAATGGATTGCGCTGATTTGGTGAAGATGGTGTCTTCGCCTTCTAAGTGGCCTGCCTTCAAGATTTATCTGGATGAGATTGAAGCTGATAAAGATGAATTCACCACCTTTTCCTTGGTCTTGATCCCTCGTTTGCAGAATGGTAGAGCGGATAAGCTGGCGCGACATGCTCATTCAGTATCGCATTTAGTCACCTATGTAAACAATTTTCCTTGCAATTGGCTCGTTTGAGCTGATCTTGTACTATGCTGACAAAAAAAAAAGAATGTTTAAACTTTTTTTATATTCATTTATTTTCTCTTGAACTCATTAATTCTGAATTTATCTATTCATTTGGAAGATTTCTCTGGATTATACTCATGTTTAACATCTTAATTCTTTTTTTTTAAAGAATGGATCTGCAACTTATTCCAGATATGGTAGTTAGTTTTCTAAATTTTGTCTTTCTCTTCATCGATTTTTCAGTATTTGCTTTTATTATCATAATGTTTTTTTATCTATTAATTCTGATGACATTTTTTTAAGGGAAAATTTGAAATAAAGGATCACTAAAAAAAAATTGACCATATACACCTTTATTTGAAAATGGTCATTTTTACCAAAAAAATGCCCATAGGAATTGAAAAACCCAAATTTAACAAGTTTAAAAATGTGAAATATAGGAAAATAAGTAGATATACAATAGTAGAGGTAATATAAATTTTTTCCAAAAAAAAAAATATATAAGTTATTTTCTTTTTATGGATAAAATTTGATATAAAAAATTTAGAAAACGTTTTCTGCTGTTCTGAAAATTTAAGATGATGTGTTCTAACATTTTGTACATGTTATACTAAATTCAGGAATAGTTTCTGTTCTAAATAGTTTAAGGGCCGAAAATACTGAATTCTACAAAATTCTAAACGTTTTAGTATAATCTTTCTACGGTTTACTCTATGTTCTAAACATTTTAGTATAATCTTTCTACGGTTTACTCTATCCTCTGAAATCTTTAGAATATGTTTTATTCTTTTTACTCTATCTCTGAGAAAATTAGTTGACATCTACTACGGAAAAGTAGATTGTATACTCTGAAACTTTTAGTGATTGCTAAATATAGAAAGTGAATATGTGGAATAGGAAACTGAATATTTATCTAATAATTAGGTAAAATCGTAATAATTTGTTCAAATTGTGTTCTACAAAATTTAGAAATAGTTTTCTAATGATTTTAGAAATTTTTAAAACAACCCTACTAACAACCCTAATAGTTTTCGTTTAGTGGTGTGTTAAACCGTTTTCCCCCATTTCTTTTCACCATTTTCGAGCCATGACAATGCACATCTATGTTAAGAGTGGAGAGTGGAGATTGTTTGACAATCATGAGTGGAGATTTATTATTGATGAAGACAATCGTGGAAGACTACTAACTTTGGAATCGAGTACAACACATGAAGAATTGAAGATTATGGTTTCGGAAGCCTATGGAGTAGAGCCTAGTATGGTTGATATGGAGCTAAGTTTTTTACCCACAGATCTTAGTGCTGATTGTCCTCCTATCGTTATGATGAATAATAGTTAGGTCACAAATTTTCTTTCATACTATAAAAAGAAGAAAACAGTAAATTTGTGTGTGACATTCAAAGGTGGTGTTGAGGATGTTGGGAGCAAAGTCATATTGGATTTGAATAAAGAACCAGGGGTTTCAAGTGTTGAAGATGGCGATGGTAGACCGAATGAAAACCTTTATACATTTGTGGGTACTGATGATGCCAAACGGAGGGATGTTTTAGGGAAGAAAACATCCGACGAAAACGACGGTTATGGTGTTGGAACGTCGTTGAAAGGTGTGAGCATAAGGAAGGGTCAATATTTCAAAAGCAAGGAAGTGTTACAAGCAACAATGGAGTTGTATGCTATGAGGTACAACTGTGACTGCAGGGTTACAAAATCTGATACAGTATTCTGGTGTATACGCTGCATAGAGGATGTTTGCAAATGGAGTCTTCGTGCTGAGTGTTTAAATGGGTCTATGTATTTCAAGATCAACAAGTTTGTGGGGGACCATACTTGTGCTCCTTCGAAGAAGAAGAAATTTTGTAGGACACCTTCAGCTAAAACAATTGGACATCTCATTATGCAGAATTATGAGGGTGTATTGGAAGGGCCTAAACCGAATGATATCATTAATATTATTCGTACAGAGTATGGTTGTGATTTAACTTACTCTCAGGCATGGGAGTCTCGCGAGTATGCAGTGAATGAAGTTAGAGGAATCCCTGAGAAGAGTTATGGTAAAATACCAAAATACTTGTACATGATACAAGAAGCGAATCCGGGTACCTATACAAATTATGAAGTTGATTGCGACAGTAGATTCAAATATCTGTTTATGTCTTTTGGTCAGTCAATAAGAGGATTTTACAAGGGAATGAGGAAAGTTATTGTGGTTGATGGAACATTTTTGAAGAACAAATACAAAGGAGTTCTACTAGTTGCTACAGCAGTAGATGGGAACTCTAATTTGTATCCAATAGCATTTGGAATTGCTGATTCTGAGAATGATTCTTCATGGGCGTGGCTTTTTTAGCAACTAAAGGTTGTTATTGGAGATGAGAAAGATTTATCTTTCTTTTCAGATAGGCATGTGTCAATTAGCAAATCACTTGATAAAATCTATCCATTGTCTACTCATGGTATTTGCATCCACCACTTGATTGGTAATGTTATTACATATCACAAGGGAAGGGGTGTGGCTGATTTGGTTTTAAGAGCGTCTATAGCTTATAGAGTTGCTGAGTTTCAAAAAATTTTCGGAGACATTTGCAACATCAGTCCTGCGATTGGAGAGTACCTAGAGGATGCTGAGGTTAAAAAATGGGCTCGATGCCATTTCCCTGGATACAGATATGACCAGAACACAAACAATGCTGCAGAGTGGATCAATTCAGCTTTGAGATCACCTAGAGAGTATCCAGTAATCCCTTTACTAGACAGCATCAGAGAGATGTTAACACGCTGGTTTTTTGAGCGAAGAGAATTAATTGCCAAGCAGAAAGATCCTTTAACTGTTAAGGTGGAGAAAAAGATGTCAAGAAGAATAGTGAAAGGTAAATACTTTAAAAGTTATCCGATTGGAAGAAACATAATACAGGTCAAAGCGCATGGGGTAGACTTTGTGGTTGACTTGGAGAGAAGGACATGTACATGTGGGAAGTTCCAAATGGGCAAACTCCCTTGCAGACACGCCATCAAAGGAGCTTTTGATATAGGCAATGATCTATATCCATATGCTGATGATATGTATAGTACTACCAGTTGGAGAGAGTACTATGAGGAGATTGTTAATCCAATAGGTATTCCAGAGAACGAATGAGGCGTCCCTGACCACGTTGAGGCTGCAAAAGTTTTACCACCTGAATCAAAAAGACACCCTGGTAGACGAAGGAAACGAAGACATGAAACGGTGGAAGACAAGATAAGAGCATCTCAACAATCACAATCGTCAAAGAGACACAAGTGTAGCCATTGTGGTAAAGAAGAACACAACCGATCAACATGTGATGTCCCAATATAGGTAAGGTGGCTTGTTTTATTCTTTGTTATGATTTTAAACCATTCCCAGTTTATTTTTCAAGAAGACACCCTGGTCGAATTTTTTATTTCTAGTTTTTGTTTAAACTCTACTCTTGAGTTGTCAAGACTGACTTATACATTTCATTATTCCCAATTTATGGTTGATTTATTCATTTCTACTTTTTGTTTAAACTTTATCATACACAAACAAATTCGGCCAAAACATTATGATCATTGTGATAGGTTAACAAACCATAATTTGAAGGTGAAGGTCAAAAGGGAAAAAAGCAAACAAATTTCAAAAAAAACAAAAAGAAAACATGATCATGTTCATACGCTCAACCTAGTAATTTGCTGCATCCAATCATGAGCATGCACAATATCACTAAGATCACCATCATCTTCTTATTGCTGGCTTTTGCTTCAGCCAAAGCATCCTCTATCTTCTCAAATATCTCCTTTTCCATCTTCTCATAAACTATTTTCTCAGACTCCAATCTCTCAGTTTTGAAATCTTTCAGGTGCTTCTCAAACTCAACATTCTTTGCAGTCAGTGTCTCTATCTCGTTGACTAAAGCCTCATCAACCCATTTAAAGGTGTGATCATTGTTCCTAAGCTACAAGAATCCCAACTGTTATAATCAAAAATTTAAAATATACAAAACGTGTAAACAAATCAATTTACCTTGTTTGATGCAGACTTTGATATAAGTGCTATAGTATCTCCGGTAAGGATTGGGATCAGACTTTGATATAAGTGCTATAATTCCTTCCCCGCACCAACATCACCTTGGAACACCAATCACTCTTACTCTTGAACGGGAACTATTTGATCCAGTCGAATTGCTTGATACATTGCTCATCTTCTTCTCGCAATCGATAGGGTACTAGGTCGATATTAGGTTTCTTAAAATTTGGGATTTATGTGTTTCTTTGTAAAGAATCGGGTTAAGTTTGTAATTTATGATTAGCTCTTAAACCAAATTAAAGAAAATCGGTTTGGTTTTAAACGAAATTAAAGGAAGTGAGATTTTGGTATTAAACAAAATTAAAGAAAGTCCGGTTTGGTGTTAAGCCAGACTTAAAAGTATGTTTATTGGTTTGATAGAATTGGTGAAAAAACCATCGACATCCTATAGAGATGAAACAAAAAATCATATCATATATTAAGCTAAAACAAAAATCATATTATATATTAAGCTAAAACAAAAAACAGAAATCATATCATATATTAAGCGAAAAAAAAAAAAAAACCAAAGTCATATCATATATTAAGCTAAAACAAAAAACAAAAATCATATCATATATTATGCTAAAACAAAAAAAAGAATGTGTCAAACTAAAGACATACTAAAAAAGATGAAACAAATCAGTCAATTTCGATATGGTGAGACTCAGACTTTGGAGGGACATAGTTCTTCATACGCTCAAGTAATATTGGATCCTTTGCAGCTTCCCACAGATCGACAGCAATCTTCAAGCGCGCATATTTGATGTTCTCATCGCTCATCAAATCCAAACTTAGAGATTGCATATGACACTCGATGTATTTCAATGCATAGACCCCGCAATCGCTATGCGACTTATTCAAATCGGATAGCATCTTCATGTCTATGATTTCATATGGTGTCAAAAGAGATGCTTTTCCATTCACCTTTGCATTAATTTCTTTCAAAATCCTTGGGACGCACGTTGCGAAACACTAGACATACCTTCTATTCTTGTGTCCAGCACAGTCGAAGACTTCAACAGTTCTTAAGACGAAGTTAACGAAAACAGAAATCCAGTGGTTGCTGTTGACGCAAATCGGAGCGTATATCCTGTCAACATCTGTACCCCATTGTTTTCCTATCTTTCCGTGAGAAGGAAACTCACCATTAGCATACTCGAGAAGTCTACTATCCCATTTGTGCTGCCGCTTTGTCTTCAAGTACTTGGTGTATTCCACTTTGATTCTCTCACTGAACATGCAATTCATGAAACCAACACGGTCTGACTTCATTTGACCTAAAGATGTTTTCTCCCGGAATAAATACATCATCGCATCCATTTCCTTGAAAACAAATAAAAGTGAAATTTAAATTTAACCATGGTAAAATAATGAACAAATTAACTATTGAAAAAATCAAGTTTATACTCACTTGATTGTGCAGCCACTTGTAGTGAGTAATGACACGGTCGAGCACTTCATGATTAATTACCGATGGACCCAACTTAAGTTGCTCGTAACTGTGGAAAAAAAATAGTAATATGTAAGCCAAAATTTTTAAAATCTGGACAATTATTAAAAATATAGTAATTTGTAAGAACACGTACCTATGATTCCTTTGTCATGCTTCCAAAGCATTCCATCTAACTTCGGAAACGAAAACCAAATCAGCATCCTCGTCATACTTTCCCGCATCTATTGGAGGATCAACTCCAGGTACACATGGTTTTTGCGAAAGATGTCCTATTGTTTTCGCTAAGAAATCTTGAGTGCCCAATAAATCCTGACTTTCAATATTAAGGTCTATGGCCCCCGATTTGGTGAACAAATCATCGAAAAGAAAGTTATCTTCCTGTCAATGAAAAGATCAAACAAAGTTTAATGTTTACAAACAAATAAATCCAAACAAAGTTTAATGATTACAATACAATACATAAAGTTCACAAAGACAATTACAATATTTAAGTTTACAATTAGCCAAATAATTTCAAAAAACTTACAAAGCCGAATGTTTAAGAAAAAAACAAAAAAAAAACATAACCGATTTCCAAAACATTAAAACGAAGACAACTTTTACCAAGTTACTTTTTACGTACCAAACTCTTTGGTTGAACGGATGGTGATTTCCCCTGTTTCAAAAATAAGAATCAATAAGTTTGACAAAATCATTACATATACAACACCAAAGCATATAAATTATTTATTGACTTACCACATCTTTTGGTTTAAAGGATGATGGTGTGGCTTGTGTCGAAGTTGATGCTATAGTCGATAGTATCTCCTTCACTTCTGATACATCCTCCTCCACCTTCTTCAATCGCTGGCTTATTTCTTCCTTAAAAGGCTTGAAAGAAGCTTCAAACATACCTTTAATGAATGACTTTATTTCTTCATCAAAACCAGGAGTGAACGACGTTGCGGCTCGCTGACATAGGAGTTGCATTTTTCGACTCTCTGCACCATGATCAATCTGCTTCGTCTTTCTCTTCTTCGTGCTTGATGCTCCCACATTTACATCTTCCTTCTTCTCGCTACTCTCCAACCCAGACAATTGATTGTCTCCATCACTTTCCTTTTCAACATGATCATCTTCGTTTACAACCTCCTCTATCTTCTCTTCTTCAACATCATTAGATTCAACATGACCCCACTCATGGTCTCTAAAACCGTAACCAGATCGCACCAAGTCGTTTACGTTTTTGACTCCCACATCATCGATCTCATCATGCCTAAAAAACTCTATATCATCGATTATGTCAAAATTTCCTGACCTCGAGATGTATGGATAGACGATATCCTACCAAAAAAACAGTAACAAAAATTTTGGTTAAGCAATAGTAAAAAAACAGAACCATATTCAGACCATGACAATTAAAGAAGAATAGAGAAAATTAATTACTAACCTTTGGTCCAAACGATTGCTCTATGATGATAATGTCTTGATAAGACACTTTTGCAGCTCCCTTCCAGTTATAACATCTAGCACCGTTTGTGAATTCCTTGTTGATCTTTTCTCCCAACAACTCTCCAACCACTGGAATTGCTTCCATAACCCATACTTGAAGTGCAAAGGAGAAGCCATTAAGAATATAACTGTTGGTCTTCTTCAACTCCTTTCTTGTGTCCATGATCGAAGTCACAAGGTAGTCAAAAGAATGCAAACCCCAAGGATAAGCTCTCAACTTATCAAGATCCATCACCAACTTGATGTATGAGAGAGGGATCTTTTTCTTCTCGTCTTTAGCCATTACCAAACCAGCTATGACGCACACATATACAAATCTTAGCTTGTCATCAGGTTCCCACTTGGGAGCTTCTACTAGGTGCACATCCATCAGCCGCTTAATGGTAATCTCCCTATCTCTCTTCAATAGTCTAGCCCAAAAACCTTTATCCTTCTTCCAACTGTCTTCATTCCAAGATTTCAAATCTAACCTGAAATCATCCTTGCATTTGAGTCCAGTGACTGCATAATATTCTTGCAGCGAAAATCTCATTGGCTTCCTTCCAAACACAAACCAAAGCTCATGTTTCTTATTTGTGATCAACTGCCTACACATAATGCTATGTATAAAACGCGCAGAGTACCCTAACCCATTCTCGTAGATGGCAAACAAATTTGAAAACACAGGATCACTCTTCACTTGCTCATACTCTGTTGGCAAAGCATCCTTGATTCTTGTTAAGATAGACATTCTGCAGCTATTGTTTATCTGCTTCACTTGTGGTTCATCACCGTATTTGAAAATGCCTTTAGGATACTCCTTTTCAAAGCCTGAACAATAGATTAAGAAAAATTAAATCAAACACAAGATTAAGAGTTGTTAAGTATAGCTCGCATGACAAGAATCACAATAATCAAGAATCACAATTACCATGAGTTAATTTATTATTTCAAAATATATGAAAGTACCTTCGTTTATCATCCCGATTGATCCTGATTTTTCATCCATGTAGAAGCTAACTAAATCAAAGTGCACCTGACATGTCAAATAAAAACTTATTACAATCAAAGAACCAAGAAACTAAATCGAAGTGCACCTGACATGTCAAATAAACACAAACACATTTGTCTAATAATCATTCACACAAAATGAAAACAAGAACATGAAGAAAGAATGTAAAATAAAGAGCACAAGAAACCTAAATGCAATTAAAATTCAGAAATTTAAAACTAACTAAATTGAGATTTCTAAAGCTTAAAATATCAAGATGTCTTTTATAATTCAGAAATTTGTTTACCCGATTTGGTAAAATTAAGAAATTGACCCATTAAACATTCACACTTTTCACCGGAAGTTATCGACTAAAGATCAAACATGGAGGAAGAAGTAATGTTAAATCAAGAGCATAAAAAATCAACATGCAACTAAAATTGATACTTGTAAAACTAACGAAATCAATATGATAAAACTACAAAGATTTGCACTACAATATGCTGAAAATTTTAATATGTTGTGAAGAGAAGCAAACAAAATTGAGCGATTAGTGGGAGGAAACTAAAAATTGATGATTCGCAATAACAAGAGGAAGACAAATAAAAAGGAGGACGAAACAAACATAAAGCTTTGCCCAGATGAGTAAAAACGAGGATAAAAACACACCTCCATCGATGAATCGCGACCACAAGAGGAACCCAGTCACCGCCGCTGTCGATATCACCAAAATTTGTTTTTTTTTTTACGATTTCACCGAAGCTTTGCCCAGATGTCGATATCACCGAAGCTTTGCCCAGATGAGTAAAAACGAGGATAAAAACACATCTCCATTGATGAATCGCGACCACAAGAGGAACCCAGTCACCGCCGCTGTCGATATCACCGAAGTTTGTTTTTTTTTTACGATTTCGTAAAACATGTAAGAAGAGAAAGGAAAAGGGTTTGGGTAAATTACGATTTCGTGAACTCTCTTTTCCAATTAGAGGTTTAGGATTTTGTTTTGTTTTCTGATTATTTTAGGAAATAAATTTAACGATTAATTATATATTAACTTTATACATTTTTTCTTTTTTAAGTTTTTTATAAATTGAGGGCAAAACTGGATTTTGGTTATTATAAAACCTATATGACCAAACCTAAAAAAACCAAGTGTATATGGATATTTTTTTTAAAAAATGTCCTTTATTTCCAATTTTTCCTTTTTTTAATTTGATTTCAGGTATTATTGTGGTTGCCATCTGCTTGATTTCAGCCTAATCCTTTCTATTGAATTATGTAATCACGATAAACTGGAGAAGAATGTGGATAGACTTGATTTAATAGTGGTGGATGACAAGGTAAATAGCCTAATTTTAATTGTTTATATTTAGCCACTTTTACATTGAATACTCTTTTGTGCTTTACTAGGTTTTCAAATGCTTTTACAAATTTTTTTGCTTATTAACATTTATTGTTGTCATTGTTGGTTAATAGGTTTCATTGAAAGGATGGGTTTGTTACTCATCAAGAGGACGGTGATCGATGATGATCACTAGAGAGCAGAGCCGGCCAATAGGCCAAGCAAGTCAAGCACTGGCTTGCGGCCGTTAATATTAACATTAAATTCCGGCCGGATTTTGATAAAGTTTCCCTTAGGCCAGTGGTCTAGTTAAAGTGAAACTATGTCAATAATGCAGGTTCGAATTCTAGAGTTGCATATAATTTTTTTGTTTTTGTTTTTGGCTTGTAGCCCTAAAAAATTCAGCGCTAGCTCTGCTAGAGAGCTAGCTAAAACAATAATGGTGATGGTTAGATCTGATGGAAGTGATATTCAATAGAAAAGGGCAACAAAGAGAAGATATATATATGCTAGCACTATTCATTGTGAGGGCTAATGAACATGTCCATTCATTCCCAACTTTGCATTCTCTTACTTTTTGTAATGCAATAAAAAAATTACCATAAATGACATCAGCATAACAGAGTTTATTTTCATTTTTTAAGACTCATTTTTGTCGATTGTATTGTACATGATATCAAAGTTACAAAATGGTACATTTACTATTATATTATTAGTACATTTACTATTATAGAACAATACTTGGATTCACTCCTAGGGGTGAACCTCTCCATTCACCCCCTAATAAAATAAGGCAATAAAATCTTTATACATTATTATAAAATTAAAAAACTTAAACCGCACTTTAATAAACCCAAACCGACATATATAAAATTTAAACCCTAACCATCTCATTTGTGAACCCAAACCGTATATAATTTCGTTCTACTTATAAAATCTAAACCCTAACCATCTTATTTGTGAACCCAAACCGACATATAATTTCGTTCTAATTGTGAAATCTAAACCCTAACAACTCATTTGTGAACCCAAACCGACATATTATTTTGTTCTACTTGTAAAATCTAAACCCTAACTATCTCATTTGTGAACCCAAACCGACATATAATTTCGTTCTAATTGTAAAATCTAAACCCTAACCACCTCATTTGTAAACCCAAACCGACATATAATTTCGTTTTAATTGTAAAATCTAAACCCTAACCACTTCATTTGTAAACCCAAACCGACATAATTTTATTCTAAGTGTAAAAATCTAAACCAAGCCAATATTTAACTTTCCTTAATTAAAAGTATACAGAATTTGTTTCCTTAATTTGGTTTGCTTTTTAATTTAATTTAAATTTATTTTTGAAATAAAATATTAGATGGAAGATTCTGATTGGCTGAGAGAAAAGGAGGTGAATGGAGAGGTTCACCCCTAAGTATTTTTCACTATTATATCATTAGTATATATATATATATATATATATATATATATTTGGACAAACGTGTAAATATATTATGTTTAATTTTTATTAGATTTTCATCTTTAAAACTATTTTTTTCTTGTATGTAGTTCGGGTCTAATACTAACTTGATATAATTGGCTACATATAGTAAATATCAAAAAAGACATTTGTTTCAAATTATTTTTCTCTAAATTGTCAAAGTGTTGCAAATCCATAATTTACATTTTTGTGTAGGTAACGCAATTCAACCTACAATTTTGCCCTAGTTCAATTGTTGTACCAAATTACATGTCCCTCTGTCTAACCAGTACGATGTCATTTTGATCTGTGTCGGTGAGAATCATTGAGTGACGTGGCAGCGTTCTGCTGGTTAAACGTATCAAAGGAAGACCAAAATATTTTTAAATCTAATGGACAGAAAAGATCATGACGTGGCCGTAATCTAATGGCTGATCAGGTCTACGTTTAAACGGAACGTATTTAAAGGACAACAGCAGACAAGGGATATATATACTACTAATCTCTCTATCTGACTGTTTCGATCGGAAAAAATGGCGGTGAACGGTGAAAATGGTGGCGGTGCGATTAGGGTTAGCGGAATGCAGTTTTCTTACGATGTCCAGGATCCTATTTTCTTCGATTTCAACATCGATCTCTCCGCGGGATCTCGTTGTCTCTTGGTTGGTGCTAATGGATCTGGTATTAAAAAAAAAAACAAATGATCGAATCGTTTCGATTTCTTGATATCTTTGGTTGTTTCTGTATCTATGAATCGAAACTAGATAGATTTGGGGGCTTTGACGAATATAGAAATGTGATTCGTGTGGTTCTGTTTTAATAGTGTTCGATTTGGTTCAAGAGATGATGATCGTAGTTGTGTGGTTTCATTGAACAGGGAAAACTACATTATTGAAGATTCTGGCTGGAAAGCATATGGTTGGAGGAAAGAACGTTGTACAAGTGCTTGATCGTTCGGCATTTCATGATACAGAGCTTGTTTGTAGTGGTGATTTGTCTTACCTTGGAGGATCATGGAGTAAAACCGCTGGTTCTGCTGTGAGTGACTAACCCTGTACTCTCTTATGAGATCATGAGTTGTAAAAAAAAAAAAAACACTGCAAAGGTTTGATCTGAGAATATTTTTTTGTTTTTTTTTTTTGGAAATGTTTAGGGTGACATTCCTCTTCAGGGAGATTTCTCAGCAGAACATATGATATTTGGAGGTGGGGATTCTCTGATCCTAGTATGAGCTTTTTTTTGGAAAATGGTGAATTGTTTCTTTGTGCTTATTAGTATGTTATGTGTTTCAGTTGAAGGGATTGATCCTGTGAGAAGAGAGAAGTTGATTGATCTTCTTGATATCAATCTTCAATGGCGTATGCATAAGGTTTCTGATGGCCAGAGACGTCGTGTGCAAATATGTATGGGTCTTTTACATCCTTTCAAGGTAATACACACAACCAAAGATTGATTTTTTTTACACATCATGGTCTGTGTTTTATTGTTTATCATACATCTGATCCTTAAAATTGTAATGATCGTAGGTATTATTACTGGATGAGGTTACTGTTGACCTCGACGTTGTTGCTAGGATGGATTTGTTGGAATTCTTTAAAGAAGAATGCGAACAGGTAAGCCATTCAGTAGATCCACTTAGACTTTAGATGTCTATGAGCTTATGGTTAGAAACATCAAATGCTAATTTTCTTGTTTTATATTTGAGTAGAGAGGAGCTACAATTGTATATGCAACTCATATTTTCGACGGTCTAGAGACATGGGCTAGTCATCTAGCTTACATTCATGGAGGAGAACTGAAACTCTCGGCCAAACTGGATGATATCAAGGATCTCAAAACCTCACCAAATCTGCTCTCTGTTGTTGAATCTTGGCTCCGGTCTGAAACCAAAGTCGAGAAGAAGACGAAGAAGAAACCTGTTGTTACGTCTCCATTTATGTCCTCTAGACAAATGGCGTATTACCGATGAATCTTAACTTCTATAAGAGATAGTAAGAATAAGAGCACTTCCACTTTTATGCCTTTGTTTTTCTCTATGGTACTTCATTTTTTAGAATCCGATCATTTTTCACACAAATGAAAGAAATTATGTAAAACTATGTTTTTAATCAAATTATTATTTAACGTTAGTTGAACTGCTTATGTCCAAATTCTGGTGTGGATAGGTCGGATATTACACGCTTTCACAAATCACAATACTACTGACTATAAGTTTCGTCTCCAGTTAAGCATGTGAATCAACTTTGAGTTGTTTCAATGTTGTTTTGACAAAAACTAAATCGTGTGTCTGTCGGCGGTAAAGCCCGTAAAGCAAGGGTTTTAGGCGCCAAATATTATAGGTATTTTAGGGGCACCAAATTTGTAAAACTTCTTTTGATGTAGTGGTTTTTTCTTTGATCTTGAGTCACTTAATTTTTCTTTTTTGTTATTATTTTTTTTTATTTAACACCTGACCTTTGTATATACATCTAGGTTAAATACGTGAAATAAATGAAAATGAAGCTGAATCCAAATTTAATTCTACATCCCTAAACAAACAGTTAGAAATGTTTGGATTAGTTTAAAATAATATATATAGTATCCCTTATCTAAATTATATCTTAATTTGTTCTTATATATATCACTCATGCAGCTTTGTACGCAGCTTCAGGATCCGACGCCAATCATGGGGGCTAAGAATTTTCGACGGAGTCTTTCTCCCTTGCATGCCGAGGTCGAAGCTTTCCTGTGGGCTGTGCGCTGTATGATCGGGCATGGATTTCGTGACGTGGCTTTCTACACGGACTGTTCAGACTTGGTGAAGATGGTGTCTTCTCCTCATGACTGGCCAGCATTTTCGACATATCTCAACGACATCAAGAGTGACAGGGAGGAATTTTCATCTTTCTCTTTATCTTTTGTTTCTAGAAATGCAAATGTAAATGCGGATTCTTTGGCATGCCAAGCGCGTACTTCTCCGCATAATGTCTTGTTTGTACAAAAATTTCCATCATATTGGCTATTATGAGCTAATCTTTTGTTGACAAAAAAAAATCACTCATTGAGGTCTGAGTAAAAGTTTACGTGAAAAGTTTTCCAATTTTAAAAAAATTAACACAAATATAATTCCGCACGTACGTGCGGGTCTGAACCTAGTTAGATAAGTAATAGGGTAGTACAAAGAGTTAGCCAACTGAAACTTGGTTTTTATGGTGGATGGATGATGAATGAGATATGATGTGATGATGGTGAACAGGTGGAATGCAAGGAGTTTCAATTACCCTTATGTTGTTGTAGTATAAGAGATGTCAATCCTAAATGAGTGTATGCAAGCAATCAGGATATGAATATTTGTCTAAGTTAAGCCAAATATGTAGGATGTTTGTCACTAACAACCTAATGATGAATGTAAAATGCAAAAAGTAAAAGCTATTAAGAACATGATACTAAATGCAATAGAACATGATGATCTAAACAACAATGCAATGAAACAGAAACTATAGTAATGCAAGACAAGTAAAGAACTAATGCAAGGCAAGTAATGAACATGATTGAACAGAAAACTAAATGAATGCAACAGGAATGCAACTAAAATGAAACAGGAAATGAGACAGGACAAACACAAAGCATAAACAAGAATTATGGGGATGAGCTCGAGCAAGCACTCGATCGCACTCGATCGAGTACAGGGTCGAGTTGAATAAATGCGAGAAACAGAGCAATGTAAACAAAACAGAGCAAGACAAAAGTAAATCAAACAACATGCAAAAAACATGATTTAAACTAGGAAATCAATAGACAAGGAAGGTCTTGAGGAGGGATTCATGGGCTGGACTAATGGTTATGGTCATCTAACTTGGTCAACAAATCTCAAACAACTTGAGCTAATCTCTAGACAATGATCTCCTAGAACATGTTAAATCCACTCTCATGGCAAAAATAATCAAGCTCATAAATTTCTAGACTAGTTCTCACATAGCAAAGAACTTATACAAGCAAGCATTAAGCAACAGATCATTTATGTCAAAAATCAAACAAGACATCTAATCTCTTAGCATGCCTAATGATAATCTCTAGATCTAGCCTTATCTAACAACCTAGACATTGGTGTGATGCTAAGATGCTTAAAATCAAACCCTACCCTCTCGACACTTGGCCCCCAACAACAAGGTTTGCTCCTCACCAACGCGATACTACCAGCCCAATCCTGAATGCACATTGGTTGTTTTCCTAGGACCATCAATCTGACAACCAGGTGAAGAAACCTGGACATCCGAAGACGGAGATGGAGCTGACATGACTGCCGTAAAAGAGAGTGCCTCTTCCCAAGCTAAGTTATCGCCCAAAGCCTCAGTAATTATATCATTCGTCTCGATCTCTAAACCTTGAAAAACTTTTTTATTTGTGGTCTTCCAGATTGCCCATAAAATTCATGGTAATTAAAAAAGTTGATCATGATCACCCTGTTGAGAGACACCTCTCTAGAAAACAGAATCCAAATTCGAGTACACCGACTCATATGGAAAACCCTCTGACAAGACCATAGTCGGAGATAAATCCCAAACTTCACACGAGCGAGGGCATTCAAAGAAAACATGATTAATAGTCTCAACCGTAGAGTCACACTATTTACACCAAATATCATATTTGACAAATCTGTGTATCAATTTAGTTTTATAGATAGGTTGTACTTACTAAAAATATTTATTTTATATTCTTTGTTAAATTTAATTTTAGTTTAAAAATTCTAAACCCGTACATCGGGCGGGTCCTAACCTAGTGTTATATAGTTTACAAAAAAAATCGTGTACTTCTCTTTTATTATATAGGAGATTAAGAAGTATTTACTTTTAAGAAGTTTAACCAATCATAATACTGCATAATATAAAATATTAAAGTAATCTAAAAAATTTTAGAAAAGAGTTAAAATAAATTAAATATTATTATCGGAAAAATATTTACATGATTAACCAATCTGTTAGAGCATGTTACGCTTAACCTCTCAATATTAAAAAACCAAAAAAAAAAAAAAAACCACCGTATTATTTTTTGTTTCCTTCTTCCGACAACTTTTGTTTTGTTTTGTTTCCTTCACAAAACCTTAATCAGGATATTTTTGTTAATTTATCCGACTGTAAAATAATTAAAAACCTAACTTACCCAAAAAGAAAAAAATCTTCTTTTTTTCTAAAGTGTAAAAAAAAGGCGAAAAAAAAAAATTGTCACAAATCTCAATTTCTTCTCGCCGTCCCTCTTCGTAGTATTAATTTACCCAAAATCTTCTTCTCGTCGTTCGACGAAAATCCGATTTCGTACCCAATTCCCGGGTCAAATCAATCTCAAAGTTTGTGCCTTTTTTTCGTTTCTGATTAGGGTTTTAATCAATTTTGGCAATCGGGTCTCTTAGGTTGAAGTGTTCTGAGTTCAATCGATGGTTTTGGACCTTCTGGTATTTGAAGCTCGTTGATTGCGAATTGGCTTCTGGAATCTGGATTCATCGATCTCTGGATGTTGAATTCGTGAATCTGAGGGGAGTTAAATGCTGAATTGGAAAACAGATCCAGGGGCTAATTGAGGGGAAAATAAAAGAGGGTTCTTTTGATTTTTTTTTTGATTCTGGGAATTGTCGAGATCGGAGAAGATGGATCTTGTGATCGGTGGGAAATTTAAGCTTGGAAGAAAAATTGGTAGTGGATCATTCGGAGAACTTTATCTAGGTAGCACCGTGATGAGGACGATTTGATTTCGGGTTTTTTTTGTTTGTAAATTTTATGATTTTTGGGTTAACAAATATGTTGTTTGATTGATTTTTGTAGGTGTAAATGTTCAAACAGGAGAAGAAGTTGCTGTCAAGCTGGTAAATATTTTACCTCATTTGTCAATAACATAAAAAGATGTTCTTTTAGTTTAACTGCAACTTTCATGTGATGTTGTTGTTTATAAAAAAATTCTTGTCACATGAAGGCAATGAGAAGAGATTTGCTTTCTTGAATCATTCTGTCATTAAGATGAGCTTTGTTGTGGTGTGGTTTTGGATTTGCTTCTTTACTTTTTTTTAATTCTCCATTCTGATGCCTTTTATTATGATTTCAATTATTAGGAAAATGTGAAGACCAAGCACCCCCAGCTTCATTATGAGTCAAAGTTGTATATGCTGCTTCAAGGAGGATGTAAGTATCAATTACAACTAGCATTATATCATAGTAGAAAAATTTCTCGATTCGTGATGATTATATGTGCTTCTTTTGCAAATAACTAAATAGTTTTTGTTATGTTTCTTTCTTTTTGCAGCTGGTATTCCAAACCTCAAGTGGTTTGGAGTTGAAGGTGACTACAGCGTGATGGTTATTGACCTACTAGGTCCTAGCCTTGAAGACTTGTTTAACTACTGCAACAGGAAGTTCACCTTGAAAACTGTTCTCATGCTTGCCGACCAATTAGTGAGTTTATATGTATCTGCTAATTGGTTTCCAACTCTTACGTTTTCTGAATAGATGAATTCGTTTGTAATGGGGGAGATTGTTTTATCTGTTTGTGTTTCAGCTTAACAGGGTTGAATATATGCATATTCGAGGTTTCCTTCACCGTGATATAAAACCTGACAACTTTTTAATGGGACTTGGACGCAAAGCAAATCAGGTGCTATAATCTTTCTTTCTGTAAAAAGCTTGTGCTTTGACATATTATGCTCATAGATTAAATTTATCGTGATGGCGGGTTCTGCTTCAATCTTCTGAGCTAATTTCTCTCTATCGCAGGTGTATATCATTGATTTCGGACTTGGGAAGAAATACAGAGACCTTCAGACTCACAAGCACATTCCTTACAGGTAAGAGTATGCTGTGTTTTCTCCTTTCCCATATCCTTACTCAAGGATCTGGTATTTTTGCATCTTGATTTGCGTGAACTTAAGGAAAATTCAAATATTGTGGCAGAGAAAACAAAAATCTCACTGGGACAGCTCGGTATGCAAGTGTCAACACTCACCTTGGAGTCGGTAAGAGTGTTGTTTTGTGGTATTATATGTAGTTTGGGTATTTTTTCCCGTCAAAATACTTAATTAGTTTTTGCTGGTGTTTGAACAGAACAAAGTCGAAGAGATGATTTAGAATCACTTGGTTATGTGCTTATGTATTTTATCAAAGGAAGGTTAGAGTCTACAGCTTCTCCGACTTTGTCTTCCAACTTCTCTATATTTTCTTGAACAAATTTTAAACTCTTTCTGTTTTTTTTTTTTTTTTTTGGCTATCAGCTTACCGTGGCAGGGATTAAAGGCGGGGACAAAGAAGCAGAAGTATGACAGAATCAGCGAGAAGAAAGTATCAACTCCAATAGAGGTTACAACTACTCGACAATCCTATATGATTTTTATTTTGGCGTTTGTTGGTAGTCTAGCTTTTCCATCTGAGCTTAGAATGTTAACGGAATGTTTTGATGCAGGTGTTGTGTAAAAACCAACCGTCTGAATTTGTTTCATACTTCCAATACTGCCGATCTTTACGCTTTGATGACAAACCTGATTACTCTTACCTTAAAAGACTTTTCCGCGACTTGTTCATCCGAGAAGGTTCGCATTAACATCATTTTCATTAAAAAAAAGTTACTGTTTCAAGCCATTCTCGTCTCATATTTTAAACTGTATAAACTCTTACAGGTTATCAATTCGATTATGTATTTGACTGGACAGTCCTAAAGTATCCTCAAATCGGAACCAGCGCTGGTTCTAGTTCACGAACAAGGGTGATTATTGAAAATCGCTTACTTACGTTTTTACTCTCTTGGCTTTTGTGTTTCTGTGTGCTTAACGTAAAGGTATATCTTTCGGTTTTTTCAGCATCATACAACAGCGAAACCAGGATTCAACGCAGATCCCATTGGAAGACAAGAGAGGATCGCAGGTAAATTATTCTCCTCCTGCTTCTGTTGGAAATTTTAGAACCACACACATTCATTCCTCACACCAAACTTATGTTCTGTGTCTGAAAAGAACCCCGTTATAAAACTCCGGCTGCAGTGGAGGCATTCTCCCGAAGACACCCGACTACAACTTCTTCGCCACGTGATCGTTCCAGATCAAGAAACTCTGATGATGGACCTTTCGCTAAGCAGACAGTAAAAAATCTTACTTTACCAACGCATTCATTGATCTGATCCACTAATTATTATACAGAATGACTCAATTGTAATTCTTTTTTAAGCAGCAAGGAGACTCTGAAAGACCAAACAGTTCCTCAAGATACAGAACATCTTCTTCTAGGAGAGCCGTTGCTGCCTCAAGCTCCAGGCCAAGTTCTGCAGGTGGACCAAGCGAAAGCCGAGTTTCAAGTCGTCTGGTATCATCAAGCGGCGGTGGTGGCAGTGGCAGTGGTAATGGCCGTCCTTCGACTAGCCAGAGAATGCAAGCTGGATATGAATCCAAGACTTTGTCTTTCTCTCGAGCAACAGCTTCAAGAAACACTCGGGAAGATCAACTGAGAAGCTTCGAGCTTCTCTCTCTTCGGAAATAAAGGAAAATGATGAAGAGAGAGAGATACAGCAAACTCCATGAAAAATCACCCCCACATAGAATGACCTCTGAGAGAAAAGATGAGAGAATCTTGGTTTTGAGAGAGAATTCATATTATTATATATTTGAGCTGATGAAATCCTCAGATCTTTACAGGTAATTTCAGATTCAGCTTGCAGAGATGTATCCCACCACCGTTTATGTAATCGTGATGTGTTGGACAAAAATATAACAATCATAAGATGTAGAGAGTTTCCCATGTAAAAACGGTTGAAAAATTCTATCCGTATATTCGAATACTTCGGACCTTGTCTGTCTGTACTACTTACTGGCTTGGTAATAAGAATAAACAAAACAATCAACTGTTCTTTCGTCTGTTTTTAATACAACCAACCAAAAACTCTTGTTTTTCTGGGGAGTCAGAAATAAGAATTGTGAAAATTTGGCTTCAATCTTCACTAGGTACTAACCCCCAGAAAACTGCACACTGAATTTTTTTTGATAAAAAATTGTAATAATTTATTTTGTTATTATGTTATATATTAATTTTTAAAATCTAAGCTATTAACGGAACTGATATAGATTTTATTCGATTAAATTTTTGAAAAAAAAATTAACCTGTTCTGGTAGAAAATGTTGATAAAATTTGTAGTTGTAGATTTTATTAAATTACATTTTTAAAATCTTAGCTGTTAATTTTTTAATAATATATTTTTTTTCAAATACGAATTAGTTTAGATTCTAATAGGTTTTATTTACTTTTGTAGATTTTATTTAAATTGATATGTCTACAATTTTTTGTTTATTAATAATTAATAAAGATCAGTTGATTAATTAAACTTTTTTAATGGCAAGTGAATGTAATTTTTTACACATTTTAAGGTTAGTTTCATATTTGTACTTCCCAATTAATATAGTAGGATATAATTTATTAAATTTTCAAGTATTACTAATATTTATTAAGTTTTCAATTATTACTAATATTTATAAATTTTGTTACTATTTTTTTTTGTTTATGCATAGATATATACTCATATACATAATTTACATTTAGGCCTTAAATGGCTGTTGGTTTTGAAGTACTTTTTAGCTTTAGGTTTTGTAAAAGGCTATTTTGTAGCTATTTTCTGAAAAACATGTTTTCCTAAAAAATAGAAAATCTAGTTTTAGAGTGTTTTAAGAATTTTTTAACAAAAGAGAAAAAAAGAAAAAACTAAAAATCCATATTTTTTTGGTTTCTTCCATTCAAAACAAACTACCATTCAAGGTTTTAAACCAAAATCAAAACAAACTACCAAAGGTTTTAAATAGACAAAAATCAACACCAAAAATCAAAAACTAAAAAAAAAAAAAAAAAAATCTAAAACCAAAAACCATTTAAAAAACTACAAACACTCGAGACTTTATTTTATTTTGAATATATAAAAGTGAAAATAAACCAGTTTGACACAAATTTAGGGGAAAATAACTAGAATAACTCTCAATCGGATTGGATAACTAGATTAACCCAACATTTTTGTTTAATGACCAAAAACCCTAGTTTTGATTTTTTTTTTTTTATTAATCATAAAAAATAGAAAAAAGAAATAGGGCAAAAAAACAAAATCAATCAAACATTTTTTTTCCACATCCACCTCTTCCTTCTCCGGCATGGGCAAACAAATCAATCCAACATTTTTTGTGAAGTCTGCATTTAACTCAGAATCAACTGTATTTAGGTCTAGCTCTGATATTTACTATCTTCGGGAAGTTGTTGGACTGTTGGAGTCAAAAATTACATGGCCAAGTGATAAAATTATTTTTAACACTAATGTTGATTCGCAAAAGACTAATGGATCCAGGGTATTTTTTATTAACAGGGTTAATTGTTATAACTTTTTGAAATCAGTAGTCATTGCTTTACTAATATTGTGAATACATAACTCTTTAGGCTGCAGGTGGAGATGAATTCGATGACAAATAGGTGAATTTAATGGTTTTTAATTTAAAAACGCATTTCCTTTTCTTTATATATTTTGTTGTTGATGTCAAAAAATAATATTTTATTGTTATATATACACATAAATTATAATAGAAATTGATATTAGACAACAAACAATTACAAATACAAAATAAAAAATAGATATGAAATATTGTTTCATAGAATAATCAATATATATAACAATCATCAAAATAAAATTAAAGTACAAATGTACCAGCTATCATTTAAATTTTAATTCAAGTAGTTTAGGCCTTTAGGGTATTGGAGTATAGGGTTTAGGATTCAATCTCTTCAAACTTATGTTCCGTCTTAGTCAATTAACAAAATAAATTACAATAAGATTATTTTCAAATGTATAACATAAAATAAATCTGTTACAAAATAAAATAAATCTGTAAACTCATTATAGCAATTACTTTTCTCTGTAATAGTCTATTATCACAAGACAGATTTTTGGAAACAAAAAAAATCTGTCATAACATAAAATAAATCTGCCATAACATGCTACACTAATGTTATTACTGTAGGTCAAACTAGCAATTTTTATTTCCCAACAGAAAATCTGCTATCACTCGACAGATTTTATGTAAAATAATTAAAATCTGTTGTAACTAAAAAAAAATCTGTTATCACTAGACGTCAATCTAGTAATTATTTTTAAATCAACAAATCTGCCATGTTATGAAAGATTTTCACCGTTTTAACAAAATCTGCAACCACTACAAAAAAAAATCAGCCACAAATTATAAAAAAATTGTCATGTATTAGGAAGTCTGTTGTGTCGTCAATGATAAATCTGTCATGAAAAAAAACTGTTGAAAAAAAGAAAAACTGTCGCAACCATTTTGAATAAGTCTGCCAACTAAAATAAGTCTGCCGAAGAAAATCTGCCATTAACAATAAAATCTGTTATAAACTTATAAATCTGTCATAACTTACAGCAGATTTTTTTTATTTTTTTGTCCCTATCGCTGGAAAAAATCATTAAGGATATTTTGGTATTTTATTTTTTTCCTAACAAAGCAATAAAGGGTATTTTAGGTATAAAAATAACTCATCTAACCTTTATATTTTAGGAGTTAGTTTAGTAATTAATCCCTTAATTTGGATTAGTCTAGTAACTTTCCCTATATAAAATCTTAGAAATTTGATGCTCATTTTATATTGAAAACAAACACTGTAACAAAAAGTGTATAAAATCTTATAAATTTGTTCCCCTCCTAAGTAAGTTGATCTTGATCGTTTCCGCTAATCATTGTCATTAATCGCTGCGATTTGTTGTTACATACTGTATGAGAAATGAGAGACTTGTGGTTTAATCGTTGTCAACACTGTTGTTGTCTACAAACACCCAAAACGAACAAAATTGGGAAATGATAAAAATGCTGGATTTGGTTGACTCTTTTGTAGTCAAAGTTGAGGACTCAAACTGAAAATAAAACAAAAACAAAATACCACCACACCAGTCACCGCCGCTGAGTCTCTTTAAGGTATAATAAAATCAAAATTTATTACTTTTTTCTCTTTTTATTTTGCACGACTTTTTTCTCGTCTTCCCAACTCTTGGATTCCCCCTTTCGAACTGATCGAGGAAATTGCAGTGGTCACTGATCTCCCAAGTTTCTTCTTTCTACCTCGCTGCTTCAATCTCAACTTTTTTTTTTTTTTTAATTGAAACCAGAACTCGTTGTATAGGAGAGGACTCATCATCGATTTGGTCAGAGCTGCTTTTGTTGAATTCCGAAATTTTCTTTAAGTTTCGTCGTTGTGGTTTGTTTCGCTACTTGTATAAGATTTAATCTGAGGATTCTCGTGTTGGAGTTACTCTCTCTCTGTGATTTTCAAGTTATTGGAAGAAATTAGGGTTTTATAAGATTTCATGGATATCGATGGTGTAACCGATGCTCAGATTTTGGATCATGAGCTCTTACAGCTTCCTGGTTTGTCTCCTGTTTCACTTAAAGCTAACCCTCATATCGCTGACGAACTCTTCTCCCAGTGGCTTTCACTCCCTGAAACTGGCCGTTTGGTATTATTCTTATTCCCTTTGCCTCTGCTTCTTACTTCCGTTACGGTTCTATGTGACCCTCTTTTGGCAATTCATTTGTGTGTGATGTTTTTATGCAGGTCAAGTCTTTGATTGATGATGCTAAATCTAGCACACCAGTTAGTGCATCCAAGAATTGTACCAATCTCAATGTTGCTTGTGGAAGTGCATTGCCATCTGTGTTTATGAACAGTGGTACTCCCCCACTATCCCCACGAGGCTCACCTGGGTCTCCTCGTTTCTCCAGGCAAAAGGCTAGCCCTTCTTCTCTACATTCCCCTCTGAAATCAGTCAGGGAACCAAAGCGTCAACTCATTCCTCAGGTTTGATTTTTATATCCAACTGCTCCTCTTATTGATGTCTTACAAACAACAGGAGAAAGCACTTCCTTGCTTGACAGTTGAAACCAGATTGCAATAGCTTTCTAAGTAGATGCAGAACCATGAGAACAAATATAATAGAGACTACTTTCTTAGTTTAAGTAGATTAGGTACAAATATTTTGAACAAAATGATGACCACGAGTCAGTTTGTTTTAGTAATCCGAGTTAACATGTTACATAGTTGAAGGGTTTAGATTATAGTGTTCAACATTCTTGTTTGACCCTTCTGTACCTTGATATGTTATGCAGTTTTACTTCCAACATGGGCGTCCACCTGCGAAAGAACTAAGGGAGCAATGTATATCCATGGTTGATCAATTTTTTAGTAACTATATAGACGGACTTCATATGGATGGTGATGTTTAAATTCAACCTTTTTTCTACATCACAGTCCCGTTCTGTAAGGAATAGACACAAACAGTTGATCTTACATACACATTCTTGCTATTGTTTGCAGAATTCAAATCCATTACTAAAGAAGTCTGCAAGCTGCCTTCTTTTCTTTCTCCTGTACTATTTAGAAAGATAGACACGAGTTGCACCGGTATCATTACAAGGTAACTCATTGTTTACTTTTTTTCATATCAACAATAGTAGTCAAGTGTATATATACACAGGTATTCATGAAATCTAATACGAGAACACATTGGTAAATTGCACACCATTAATAGAATTGGACTGTGGCATAAGACTTTTAATACTTGTTTGTTATCTTTAGCTAGTATCTTGAAATACATCATATTTGGTTCCTGAATATAATGTTTTTCTGCAGGGATGCATTTATCAAATATTGGGTTGATGGACATATGTTGGCAATGGACTTAGCCTCACAGATATATAATATTTTAAGGCAGCCAGGTTGCAAGTACCTTACACAGGTCTCTTTCTGATTCTTTTCCCAATTCTTCGCTGCTGTTTCGATTTGCTTACCAAAGATTATCGTCTCTCTTCATTTCTTTAGTCCACTGTCCTGACGGCTTATTTATTTTCTTGGATTTGGGATAGGCTGACTTCAAACCAGTTCTTGATGAGCTTCTGGC
Source organism: Camelina sativa (assembly GCF_030686135.1). Taxonomy (NCBI): domain Eukaryota; kingdom Viridiplantae; phylum Streptophyta; class Magnoliopsida; order Brassicales; family Brassicaceae; genus Camelina; species Camelina sativa. Next base: position 29,671,392 of record NC_141899.1, on the reverse strand, counting down.
AACTCATCCTGGCTTGGAATTCCTCAGGAATACTCCTGAGTTTCAAGAAAGATATGGTAAGAGCTTGGTTTATAAAACATTGATGTCTTGGTGTTTAATTTCTATAGTTCTACCGGAATGTCTGTTTTATATGTAGAATAAGACGTTCGTACAATTTCTTTCCACATCTCTGATGAACTTGAAAGTGACACCTTTAGCTGCCTCGTTAGGCCTAGGAAAATTATTCTTCCCATTTTAATTCTATGGCCATTTTCTACTATAACTATATCTTAAAAGTTATGAGATGACACATATATATATAATATTTTCATGTGCATACTGTTTTATACATCTATTGACTAAATTCTATTCTTTTCCTGTCCTTGTTTCATTCATCACTGTATTCTATTCCGTCTACCCAGCTGAGACCGTCATCTACAGAATCTTTTACTACATAAACAGATCAGGTACTGGTTGCATTACTCTTAGAGAGCTGAAGCGTGGGAATCTTATTGCTGCCATGCAACAAGTTGATGAAGAAGATGACATCAATAAAGTTATTAGGTGATTTTGTTTCCTTTTCATCATTTCTTAAAATGTACTTCAAAAAGATTTCAATTTTAATTTTATTTTATAATGAAAACCATGTAGCATTGTGAGTAATATGGGTGGTGCGTAGGTCTTCATATTGTTTCTTAGTCCATAAAACTCATAAAGGGGAAGGAGTGTATTGGTAGTTCATATTGATACTGAGGCAGGACATCATGCATGATTTGACCATTCAATACGACATTTTCTTTGCTTTTCAGGTACTTCTCCTATGAGCATTTCTACGTTATATACTGCAGATTTTGGGAACTCGATGGCGACCATGATTTCCTTATTGATAAGGAAAATCTCATCAAATATGGTAATCATGCTCTTACCTACAGGATTGTCGACAGAATATTTTCACAGGTTGGCTCCAGATGTTAAATTTTTACTGAACACTCTTTTTTCGAAACTTAATTGTTGTCAAATGGGATGTCTTTAACTCTCCCTTGACTAAAATTACGGCTGTCTCGCACTTAGGTCCCTAGGAAATTTACAAGCAAAGTTGAGGGGAAGATGAGTTATGAAGATTTTGCATACTTCATTCTCGCTGAGGAGGATAAGTCATCTGAGCCTAGTCTTGAGTATTGGTACACGTCTCTTCCCTTCTTCTCTTTGTTCTGTAACGACTTCTCTTCGGCCAATTTTTCCTTAAGCTGCTTAGCTCACAGTGTGTCACTATAAATGTATAACTGCTGAGCCAAAACTTGTGGCATATGTGGCCCTTCATGATGAAACAATGTTGACCTGAGATTTGGAATTCACTTAACATTACATAGTACCATTATTACATGAGCATCAAATACCCATATTGAAACTAAAACATTAGTCTGGGTAGCGATCTGTACCTTGTTTTTCATTTGAATCTCATGAACCTAGAATGCTTTCTATTGAACCGCTGATATGAGGGCATACCTCGCTGGTATGCTCATTTATCCCCCATGGATGTTAAACATAGAATCTTGGCTGCTTTGTGTTTTTCCCTTGATATTGATTAAAACCATCTTTACAGGTTCAAGTGCATAGACCTGGTTGGTGATGGGGTGATCACTCCCAACGAAATGCAATTTTTCTACGAAGAGCAGCTGCATCGCATGGAGTGTATAACCCAGGAACCTGTACTCTTTGAAGATATCCTATGTCAAATATTCGACATGATTAAACCAGAGGCAAGTTTGAACCATAACATGGTCTTTTGATATTCCTGGCTGTTCTGTTTTTTTTTTTTCTTATTTGAAAAATGACTCTTTCAGAAGGAGAACTGCATCACACTCCAGGATCTGAAAGCATCTAAACTTTCTGGAAATATTTTCAATATACTCTTTAACCTGAACAAATTCATGGCATTTGAAACTCGTGACCCGTTTCTCATTCGCCAGGTAATCCAAGTTTTTCTGTAGAGTTTTCTTCCCTTTGTGTTATTCAATCCTTGGTTTAATATCTGTTGACAACTTGCGAAAACCACTATCATAACGCCGGAGAAAACTATGAAACATTGTGTTAGATTTAGCTAACCCAACTTCTACCGCAGTCGGTTGTAGCTGTTGCAATCCCTGCTACTTCTAAATCAAGTTTGTTTCTATTTGACAGGAACGCGAGAATCCAACATTGACAGAATGGGACCGATTTGCTCAGAGAGAGTATGTACGGTTGTCAATGGAGGAAGATGTGGAGGAAGTCTCGAATGGGAGTGCAGATGTTTGGGATGAACCACTCGAATCTCCATTTTAAGTGACACTCATAAGAGGTACTTTTGCTCCACACTGCTAAACATCAGAGTTCCAAACATATCAATGTATGTATAAACTGGCGAATTCATGTGTAACCAGAGAGATGCTCCCATGAAAATAAAGCTTGTTCCTTTCCTTAAGACACTTTCTTTGTTTGTTTTTTTTTTGTTTTGCTAGTTTTTCGGTATCAAGAAGAAGAAGAGGTTGGATCTCTTAGCCCGTAACAGTCTCGAGATCGTCTCGCAGACAAGCACAAAAGCCTGTCCGTTTCACCCAGAGATTGCGTCCACAACGCATTGGGCTGTGTTATTTCGTGAAATATTTGTCTTCCTTAGGTTTGTTCAGGTTGGACCTTTTTTCAATCTGTGTATATTATTTATATACGCCGGTTTATAGTGTTTTGTGGAACCAACAACGGTTTAATAATTTAAATCAAAAGAACTATGTACAAAAAGACACTTTTGTTTTTTTTTTTGGGAAGAAGAGAAGGGTGCAAATTTTGGAACTTGTTTGCAAGAAAAACGGCCTATTCCCCATAAACTATGTTACTTTATCGCATTCATACACAAGACTTTCATCTGTACCTATTCCTCCATGAACTACAACAAAATTTGAATATCCTACACAAACTATATAAATCCGGTTAAAATCAACAAATCATATGACGGTATTATTGTGCCGTTAACTAGATGATGATTAGGATGCCACGTGGAGTTACAAAACGACATTGTTTTGCTTTCCTGATAAAAAAATTAAAAATATAAGATTAAACATAACAAAGTTAAGATTTGAAGCCATGACCTCCAATGCACCACTAGCTAACAGAAAACCAACTGATCCACACTTAACATTTGTTGTTAACTCAGCAGTATAAATATATATATATTGGACGACGCAAGAATCAAAAGGATTCCTTTTCGCCGTTTTTGCCTTCTCTTTTCCGATAAACCGTGGTCCATGGCTTCTTCATCATTTTCATGGATTTCAAAAACTGGAATTTCTTTGGTAGATTAGATCGAATTAATATCTCTTATCCGATCTTTAATAGCTCAACTTGATTTTTGTTAAAGGGAAACAAAAATTAAAATTGAGATTGAAATTGAATTGGGTGATATATATCTCAGTTCATGACTCTCTGATTTGAAATTAACTGCAATTAGGGTTGGATTTGAGAATCCCCCCTTACTCATCTAGTCGACTGGCTGAAAATATCCAAAAGCAACAAAGGGAATTGAAAGGTGCACATGAAAGGAGCTTAAAACCAAAACATAGACATCAAGAAACAATCTTGAAATTAAGACAACGAAACCGATAGATCCAAACGAAAATTTGGAGGAGAAGCCAAGCCACACAAAGCAGCAAGTAGAGCCGACAACGAAGCAGCAAGAGCCGACAACAAGTTTATATAAATATATATCCGTTTGCAAATACAACGAATATTTCAGTAGCTTAACGGTTTTGCTATTTTTTTCAAAAAATGTGTTTTCTCCTAAAATATACAAAACAACGTCGTTTTGTAGCTCCACGTGGCATCCTAATCATCGTCTAGTTAACGGCATAGTAACACCATTATATGATTTGTGGGTTTTAACCGGATTTATATAGTTCGTGTAGGATATTCAAATTTTGTTGTAGTTCATGGAAAAATGGGCACAGATGAAAGTCTTGTGTATAAATACGATAAAGTAACATAGTTTATGGGGGAATAGGCCGTTTTCCCCTTGTTTGCATGTTCAAATCTTTTCTTATATGCTTATTTATTATCAGCAATTTTGTGCATATGATATTCAGATTATTTACTCATTCCAGTTTTGTTCATCAGTCCACATAAAAAAGAACAAGCATATTTAAGCTGAAAAATGAAAATCATGAAAAGGTCCTTTACAAAAAACACTGGAATGAGTAATATTTATTTTACAGTAACAAAAAGTACTCTGAAGGGTTGGGGAAACTGGTGGAAATGAAAAATGTAAAAACTGGAGTAATGCGTAACTTTTGGCTACCTTTTTTTCAGCTAAACTTTTATGGAAGTGATAGGTAATTTTGTAGGTTGCAAATGGATACCAATACCATAAATAACGGGAAAAATTTCAGAGTGGTCAATTTTTAAAACATTATTAGAAAATGCAAATCAATTATACAAAGACGATCATTTTCCTAACATTTAGAGACTTTCAATGTCTTCGATGAAACTGTAAGATGGGTGTATTCAATTTGACATTTTAAGTGATTTGTGTAACATTTACAAATCTTATGTTATTCAATCATGAATTCTAAAAAGTGTTTTAAAATCCACTGTTATTGAACTGATGATTTAAAAATCTACTTTTATTCAAAACAGTTTGTGGGTTTGAATTTTAATAAATTTTTAGAGATTCTTGAAGATTTGAGGAGATAATTTTGTTTTCCACTTTTATTTAACTTTCCTAAAATTTATCATTCCTAAATCCCATTAAATTTTCCAAAATCATGGTTTTAATACACCCCACTAATCACATCCTATATATATCTTGTTGATTAATTGAGACCGACACTGATAATTTTGTTTGCAATGGAAGATAAATCCAATACCGGTACCTTGTATATTTCATTTTTTTCATTTTGTCTACGGCTAAATGACAAGCATGAACTAGAACCAACTCGTAACTTCAACTTGAAATGAAAAGTGAAAACGTTACGACTGTTTTAAATAAACAACTATCAAGTCAAACTAAAACGTCACCAAATTACCTTATTTAAATGCAATTATTATAATATTCAGCTAATGTAGCCAAGTCCCTTAAATAATGGCTTAATGACTACTCAAAATAATTGAATGCAAGTTTTAGCTTTGCAACTACATTATGATGACACCACACAAAAGTTTCCTAAAGTTAAATAAAAATCAAAATGGATAAGATTTTTTTTAACCTTATCCCCATTTTTGCCAAAAATATCATCTTTCGTTTTGAAATCTAAAAATTAAAACTCACGCGCCACAACGTGCGCGTTTAGTTACTCTTTTTTCAATTTCAGATTACAGTTTTAGGATAAATTACCAAAAGCTCTTTAGGGTTTCTCAATTCGACACAAAAGACCCCTAAAAATCACTCTGCAAATCACAATTTGGCCGAGTCGAAAGAAAGAAATCGAGTGATCCGATTCCGGCGAGAGAGGAAGACGAAACAAATGGCATCATTTCAGGTGATGCGTTCTTCAAATTCTAGAAACTCGGATCTATCTCATCGTATCCCCTCTTCTTCTTCTTCGTCTATAAGACCTCCTCAACAACAGTTCATGCGAGATCTCACTATTGGCGGTTACGGCGGAAGAAACGACGGAGGTTTATTATACAGTTCTACTTCGATGACGGTTGAAGGTATTTTACACGATGCTTTCGCTTCAGATCCACCTGCACCGACGGAGTCTTCGCTTCTTGACGCTTCGATTACTCTCATGGATGCTTCTCCTGCACCGACCACGGTTGTTTCTGATGCTGTGGATCACGGCGGAGGAGGAACGGAGACGACGCGTGAGGGGAGGAGTGTTGATGAGGTTTGGAGAGATATGGTATCTGGAGAAGGGAAAGGTATGAAGGAGGAGACGCAGGAAGAGATAATGACGTTAGAGGATTTTCTAGCGAAAGCTGCGGGGGAAGACGAAGGTGGAGCGGCGGTTACGGCGGAGGATTTGGATGTGAAGATTCCGCCGCCGACGAATTACGGATTCGATCATTCCGCGCCGCCGCATAATCCGTTTCAGATGATTGATAAAGTTGAAGGATCGATTGTTGCGTTTGGGAATGGTTTAGATGTTTACGGCGGAGGAGGAATAGGAGCTGGTGGTGGTGGTAGTGTAGGTGGAGCGAGAGGGAAGAGAGCTAGAGTAATGGTTGAGCCATTGGATAAAGTAGCTGCACAGAGACAGAGAAGGATGATTAAGAATCGTGAATCTGCTGCTAGGTCTAGAGAGAGGAAACAAGCTTATCAAGTTGAGTTGGAAACTTTGGCTGCGAAGCTTGAGGAAGAGAATGAGTTGCTTTCAAAGGAGATTGAAGATAAGAGGAAAGAGAGATACCAGAAGCTCATGGAGTGTGTGATTCCTGTGGTCGAGAAACCGCAGCAGCAGCAGCAGCAACCACCGAGGTTTTTACGCAGGATTCGGTCTTTGGAATGGTGAAAAAAAGGTATAGACTTTTGAAGGATTTTTAGGATTTTAAGGGTTACTTTGTGTATGTTATGTGTGATTGAGAGTGGGATTCATAATCTGCAGTAGAGTGTAATGATTATGGTTAATAACTTATTATATAGATTGCATATGTTACATACTTGATCTTGGGATGCGCACAACCTTTCTCTCTTTGCAAATAGAGTTTGAATCATTACGGTTCGGGTTAGAGAAAAGAGTGAAGTCTTTGGCAAAGTGAAGTGAGATTTTCCACTTTCTTGTTCTCTTGGCTTTCGATTTAGCAGAAGAAGTTGGTGCCAGAGATGAGATACCTGTAAGGCTGTAACCACCCATATTCAGAGGTAATACACAGACTCGACTCAGGAGTTCATTATTGTTTTAGAAGAATTGAAGGCGTGTTGTATGGTAACAGATTTCGACTCTCACATCTTCGTGCTGCATAGTCGAGATAGTACCCACAGAATCGAGCTCTTTCATTTGGTTCTGAAGAGCTTGGTCTTTAATCCCAAACCAATGCGCCATGTATGTGGAGGTAAAGCCAACAGAAGCGCAGTGAACTGCAAAATAAACTCAATCTAGTATACCTTTTGATGAACACTGAGAATTCAAGGGCATTCAAGACCACTGAAAGTCTAGCCAAACCACAAAACGCCGGTTCAGACTTCAGACTGCGTTATCTCCAAAAAAGTAAAATCTGAATCTAGTATATCTCCTTCCTTAGTGCCTTTCTGAACCTGCTTCCTTGAAATTTGTCTCAAAATCAACAACTTTCATAGGGCCTTTCTGAACCACTTATATGACTTCTTATATTAATTAATAGAGAACCAAACATGACCTGTACGTATCTGCCATCTGCGGAAGAAGAAAAGTAAATGGCTGATACAAACCCACCATAGCCATCGTTCACCGGAGCAGTTACAGAGGACAGTAATCTTACACTGGAAGATTCGTGACTTATTCATAAAAGGGGCGAGCTTTACGACATTCTTTTAACATTCTTCCAGAAAGGAAGGCAATGGATTTCATTCACGTCTAGTATCTGGTCCGTTGATCGGTACTGCCACTTGCACATTGCAAATTTTAGAGCATGTCTTGGTCATCAGCCGCTTATAACATTTACATTGAATAGGTTTGATTTTACTATAGATTTGTATAAGGGTCCCATGTGGTCTTCTTGAATATGATGTGTAGTAAGGATACTTTTGTTTTATATACTTGTTTCTTCGTAGTTGATTCATAATTTGCACTAGAGCGAGATGAATATGATTCTTAACTTTATTATGATTAGCAGTTTATAAAATTGCGTATACAAATATCTTTCATTGTATGAAGATGCAGAGTTTGAATCATACAGATAACAAAGAGATTTTCTAAACGTTAGGGTTTGAGAACGTGGGTATCAAATGGTGGAAGAGAGTGAGTCAGGGACGATGAATTACTAGGCAGGAGCAGCGAGATCATCCTCTTCCTTGTTCTCTTGGCATCGTTTTAGCAGCTGAAGTTGCCGTCGAAGATGCAATACCTGTAATTACCCCAAAATTCACCAATGTTACTCATCTGCTTATCACATATTTAGCAATATCCTAAAGATGAACTCCAAAAAATAGTCACTCTCACTCTACTTAGGTTTAGTCTATTGTTGCTGCTCCGAAAGACTCGTATATATCCTCAGGATTAAAAAGATCTTACACATGTTCCACTAGAGATAGAACAGTGACTCTTGACCGAAATAGAATTGGTAAATAAGTTACCTCTTCTTGAAGCAGAGTTGGGAGGGAAGCCACGGAAATGAGCTGCTTCATCTCTTCCATCAAAGCTTGGTCTTTGATCCCTGACCATGTCTGTGGAGGTAAAGCCAACAGCAGTGCAGTGAACACATCGTTTCCTGCTGGATAATTTGCTTCCGGACCACATTCACAGTCAGTTTTGGTTGATGGCACCAGTAGATCTACCTTTTGTTCATTCCCGTCTCGCACCACAACTCCGGTCACCACCGTGCCTTCATTGTCACCAGGACCTTGATGGGGAAACAAAAATTAACAGCTGAAATTACTACTTCAAGTCTGGTCAAGCCTGATCTAACAGCAACCTAAAAGGTCAACTTAGTATAAGAATCAACATAGCGTGATAGCGACATACCTTTGATCTTCACACAAGTTTCCCGACAACAGAACTTCTTTGATGAGCATCCGGATAAGATTTCAGCTCCTTGGCAACAGGCCATTGCAGCAGTATATGTCAGACAGTCTTCATAACACACTGAGGATAGGAACTTACTGATGTGTTTGAACAGTTCAGTTTCGTGCACTTCTTTCAGCACCAATTCCTGCAGTAGATTAACTTAAGATTAGACGGTTCAAAGTCAAGAGCATCTAAAGAAAGGCAACGGTATCGCCGGAAAATGAACCAACGATCGTATTTTTAGAGGAAAAAGAATGCTCCTACTTCAAATTATGCGTCACACAAACCAACAATTTAGAGAGATGAACAGAAAGTGCTAATCATCAATGAGGAAAATATACACTTTTACTGTAATTGTATCACATATGATAACCACAGCTTTATGCGAAACAAAGTGCAATGATATATGCCCTTTTTCATAGTGTCATTTCCCAGTAGTCAGTGTTATTCAAAGGGATGAACAGTCATTTTCATGCAACTTTGGGTTTCTGTAACCTTGACGTTGAAGAATCTATACTGAAAATACCTTTAGGTTCAGCCTCGATTTCTCCTCTGCGCTGAGATGTTTGTTGGAGTCCTCTGTAATTCGGATCTCAGCCACCCATCTGATGAATTGGTTGAAATTTGATGGAAGTGATTTGAACACAACTGATATGATTTTTTCAACAGAATCTACATTCTGTGAACTTACAAGACGAGGAACATCTTCCTTCAAATACTTGGCTGTGTCGATCCAGCTTTCATCCTTGCAGCTCTGGGAAAATATATAAGAAAATTTATCACCAATCCACAAGATTTTTTATCACCAAAATACTGATGATATGTACTAAGGATCTGAAGTTCATTCAATACATAGGGAAGAGAGGTTCTCTTTAAGTTTTGAGCAAGGTGAATCAAATTCACATTCACATCAAAGCAGCAAAGGTTCTGACTTGTGAGAAAAACGCATTTACAGAAGCAGAAAAGGAAAAACAAACTATTAACAAAAACACAAAGAGAACCATATTGTATGCAACATACCAGAGTATATAGTAATCCGGGTTCTCTGTGAGGTCTAGATATGAGCATGAACCTGGTAACAACACACAAAAACATCAGACCAGATTCTATAAAAACAATTACATCCATGAAACAGTTAAAAACTTAAGAAAAAGATAGGAAATGATCATGTACCCTCTATGTTTCCCTGTAGACTTATCAATGCTGTCCATAGCTTCCCAAAGAAGTTCAAGAGGAACCCAGTGAGGAGGATACTTGAAACGAGCGGTATCAAGAATCAAAGCCATATCTCTCTCAGCATTATAGCCACCAATAGGTGAAAAGTGACCAGACCCAGTCTGCGATAAGATTCGTTAGAATCCTGAATCAACATGGCAAACTCACTAAAAACTTTACAAATTTACCACTAGAAGTTACCTGCTTAAATACGCCTCTGTAATACGTTGAAATCATATGACAATTCTCAGAACGAGTGCATTTCTCGACCAATTCACGGAACTCATCAATGCTGCTCTGACTCGTCCGGAAAGCCTCAACTTTTGCTCCAGAACAATGAGCCAAACAGACAACTTTCCCAAACGAGATACCCTTTTCCTTAACTACTTCAAGTGGCTCGCAGCAGTCAAGCATTGATTCATCAAACCACCTCCAAGGCCCTATCATTAAACTAATGTGAGTCACCTAAGCTAGAACAGATCCTGCTTCTCTTATACTAAAACTTTAATAAATCTCTATAGTCATCATACCTTTCCATTTACGACCAGGATCAATAGAAAGAGCATTCAACACGACTGCAAGGCTAGCCAAACCACAATACGCAGGTTCAGATTGAGTCTGGAAATAAGAAATCAACCTGAAAAATCCTTCCATTGTTCCTTTCTGAAGCGCTTCATTGAATATCAGCTGCCGCCACAAAAATAATAATTACAATTTCAAAATCGAGATTGGGGAGATGAGATCGTAACTAAATCGCGAAAACCCTAAATTTACAATCAGAATCCATGAAATAAAAGATAGCATGATCGATCTAGTAAACGTACCTTGCCTTCGGCGGAAGAAAAGTCAATAGCCGGAGGAGAAGGAAGAGATCTCCGATATAAACTCGCCATGGCCATTTTTGCAAGGATTGGTTTAGTCTCTATATATATATATATATATGTACAGTACTGAGAGAGATATTTACAGAGAGAACGCAAATCTCTTTTGTTCTGGAAGATTCGTTTAGTGGAATGGATGGATTCGAAAACAACACCAACTTTACCAACTCTCTCTCTCTCGTTTTAAAACTTTCGGCGTTGTGATTCGAAATTGGTACGACGATCCTTTTTATATATATAATAATAATAATATTCCAACTCTCGTGTGTCATTTTTGATGTCAATGCTCTTTCTCTCTCACTCACTTGGTCAAATCAAAACGTGCAAAAGCCGTTAGTGACCCATCAAAACCATCTGGTTTGGTTCGGTTCGGTTCGGTTCGGTTCAGTTTAGTATGATTAGTATACTTGCATATATTCGGTTCGGTTTTTACTATGAAACCAATATAAGGTATTTCTTCATATTGTATGAAGGGAGATTTACATAATAGCACACTTCACTTTACACATTTTTTGCTATTAGAACACTTTTACATCATTTTTTCTACTATTCATTAAATATTATGACTATTATATCCATACTAAAATCAACAAAGAAAATAATCATATCAAATATGTTTGTCTTTTTCTCATTCTTCTCTCTCTCTTCATTTCTTGTTTTTTCTCTTATTTTTCTTCTCTCTTTTTCACTCCATGTTTTTTTTATTCTTCTCTTAGTTGTGTGTTCTTTCTCATTTTTCTCTCTCTTTTGGCCCTTCACCACCACCAGCACTACATAATCATAGTCTCTTGTCTATGTATCTATCTTGGTACTAATTATATTCTTCCTAATCTATGTATGAGTATCATCAATTAAAGCATTAAATTCTTTCAATCTATGTATAAGTTTTTTTTCGGAGTATTTGTGTTAATAGAGAGTGTATATTTGACCAAGTGACCCTATCCACATGGATTCCAAAATATCTGACCAAATGACCATATCCACATGGATTCCAAAACTCCTATCCAAATAAACCTATCCACATAGATTCCAAAATTCCTGCCCTAAACACTAGACACTAAGCAAAAAAATGTAAATGAAAAACTCTGAGAATATGTGAACAACCGATCCTATCACATGGATTCCATAACCTCTGTCCACATGGATTTCTAAAATAATAATCTCTCAACACTATAACTTACACATAAACAGATTGGAAGAATTAACCTAAACTTAAAAAATCAAACGAGAGCTTCAAATTTAATGAACAAAGGTTAACGGTGGTTATAATTATGGATGAGATCATGTGGATCTTGTTCTATGGATACCAATGTACACAAACCATAAATCTCTAAGGAATCTCAATTTCTAATTTAACCAACCAAAAATAACATAATCACCCTTGGTGATAGAATTCTGATTTTATTCAAAATGATTATCCATAAACATAGATCTCTACTACTTCCTCTTTTTACTTTATGGTTATTATGATTTTTATAGATATATATGTAATAAAGTATTGAGAAAGTGAAATGGAAGTAGGTTAGATTTTTGTTAAGGGTATATATGTCAATTTCTTATTAAAAATTGTCACATGATCAAGAAGTGTGTCATAGTGATATAAAATGTATAAAAAGTGTGCTAGAGTGCAATTTTTCCTTGTATGAATGGACATTCTAAAAAATACCCCTTTTTCATGTCTTTTTTTTTTTAATATCCATCTATATTGACTATTTTCAAAACTACCACTCTTTATGTACAAAATGACCAAATTACCCTTTCTTTTAATTGACAACAAAAATGTATAGTCACCAAAATCGAAAAAAATTCCCGTCAAAATTATGAAATTGGATTTTCCGCAAAAATTGAAATTTATACCTTATAAAAACCTTGTAAATGCTTTTAAAAACTTTTCAAAAACCTTTTATAAACCATGTAAAAGCGTTTATAAGATTTTTAAATAGTTTTTAAAAGGCTTCTTAAAGATTTTCGTATTAGGTTTTTATAAGGCATTTACAAAGGTTTTATAAAGTTTTATAAGACTTTTATAAGGTTTTTAAATCGTTTAAAACTTTATAAAAGCCTTGTAAATTTGTTTTTGGAAAGAAATTTTTTTTTTTCAAATTTTTTGTCAAATTTCTTTTGACAAAAATCTTTTTGGCGGGAATTTTTTTTTGGCGGGAAAATTTTGTTTTTCATTTTATTGATTAAAATATTTTTCATGTAAGAGTAAAATGGTCATTAAAAAATAAAGGATGACAAAAATAAAAATGGCCAAAAAAAGGGTATATCAAAAAGAGTATTTCTAACAAATTCTCTTGTATGAATTGGTTTTATCACGCTATTGTAATATTGTATTTTGAGTGGTATCCCTAGCCATCAAAAGCTAAGGACTCAGCTAGATTTTTCAATACTAAAGAGTTTTGATTTCCTAGAAATACTATCAATCTTTGATTATATGCACCAAGTAGAAAAATTGTCCAAATGCATGGACACGAATTTTTTTAGGTTGCATTCTTGGAAAACTATCTGAACAATTTTATTAAGAAATTTAATATTTTGCAAGTAACTTTATTATTTAGTTTGTATGTGTTTCTCTATTATTTATAAGTACATTCATATTATCATGTAATGTTTTCTACTTTTATTTATTAATATTGTATATAATATTATTTTATATGTCTCCTACTTATTAAAGCGAAAATACATTTGCTGATATAAAGATTTACATAATAAACTCTTACCATTTTAATAAATACCACAACTATTATTATTTGTAATATTATAAATATATATATATATATATATATATATATATATATATATATATATTATTTACTTACAAACGGGTGTCAGGCCCGGCTCATTGTTATGATGGACCTGGAGCAAAAACATTAAAATTTTTAATTTGTAGGCATAAAACACATCTTATATAATAAAGTAAATTTTTTTCTAAACTCATGCTCTAAGAAGTTGACACATAAACAGTCCTCTTTTTAATATTTTTCATTTTCTTATTTTATAATTATTTATTTTCGTTAATTTCAATTATAATTAAAAAATCAAACTCAAATACATTATTACTCATCTTTTATAGATTTATATTAAAAATGTATGAGTCATATTATTCCAGAATTTTATTTTATTTTTCCTTTTTATCATTTATTTTAATAACTAAACATCAAAATAAAATAATTTAAAAATTATAGATTGTAAAAAGTTGTAATTTAAATCCATATATTATTCTATTTATATTTTCAAACATAATAAGAACCCAAAAAGTCAAACATTTAAAATGCAAGATATCATTATCAATGCAATATATTAGATTTATTGCTGAAACGATAACAAATTTAAGACGGTTTAACATATATATAAGCTCATGGCCCAATATGACAAGTTCATATTTTTACATATATTTTAATAAGAAAAAATAAATTAACAAAAATAAGCAAAATCTATGTAAAATATAAGCAAAACATAAGTAAAATATTTTGATGTACAAAAAAAACCAAAATAATAGTAACATGTTAATTAATGTTATTTCTTCAAAATAAAATAGCATTACATAACAACCACGCAACGTCTGGGCTACCACCTAGTTATATATATATACATGAATAGAAAACTTAATTACGATCTAGAAGGTCAAAGCCCATTACAACATGAAAACAAATTAGGAGATTAAACATAAAACAGAAAGATAAAACACAAAGTTTCTAAAGCAAATTAGGGACCATTACTTAATAGAACTACTAAACCATATGATTATTTAGAGAAATAATGCATATGTTGGTCCGCGCTTAGTTATCCTCGTTGTTGTCAGTTGGGGTAGAAGGAGGACGTCTAGGTTGAATTACAAAAACTTCTCCGCCCATATTGGTGCCATCTTTGTTGATATTGGTGTAGGAGAAGTCGATGAATGCACTTTTAGCAGTGAGTTTGAAGATTGTGGTCGTGATCACCGCATGATCTGGGCATCCCTTGCTTGGGTGGTGGAGGCATCAGTGGTGAGTGGTGATGGTAACATTTATTTTTGTTAGTATTTTTTTAACCTTGACCAATATATATGATTAATACTTTTTATATCTTTTTTCGAAATACTTTTTATATCTAAACTAGTATATCATATAACTAAGGGCCTAAATTGTGTACACAAATTTGTTAAAGATCTAGATTTTAACCCGTGGTACACTGCAGGGCATATAATTTTTATTTTATGTTTTATCTATTTATCAAATATTAGATGTTTTGTAAATTGAGGAATAACAAAAATTTTTGGTTGTTGTGCGGCTAAATATTTATATTATTTTTTAACCCACAATACACTTCATGACCATTTGTTTGTTATATTTAGTTTGTTTCGTTTAGTGTTTGAGATTTTATTTTGATTTTTAATTATTATAACAAAAAATAAGGGATCTAAATACATTATCAGTAATTTATACGCTGTGATTAAGTCACATTTTTCCATTTAATTATTTTATACAATCTTAGTTAAATCAACTTGATTTTATGTCAAATATTCTAATATTAGTAGTGTTGACAAATAATTAAATGAGGATTTAACCCGTGTTAACACAAATTTAATAATATTTTATTAATTCCAACATGTCCTCTTTATAACTAATCTACTATATAACCACATTATATAATATTTCGGACTTTTTTAATTTTACATATTCGTAATAATTAAAATTTATTAAGTTTATATATGTTAATAATAATATTTAAATAAATATCAATCGAAGTTTTTCTTACGTTAAGAATCAAAGCTCACAGGTTTTGGAAAACAAAATGGGAATCAAATTATTGTTTTCATTGTTTGCGAAGGATTCAGATATAAAATATCTTCAAAACACAACAAAATGTGTGGTTAAATATATGATAATTTCTATTTCCATATTGATTGCTGTTATTTTTTAGTTGGAATGAAATGTAAAATATTTAGTAAACAAAATTTGGAGTAATGTTAGTTTTGGAAAATTTTTAGGGGTTTATGTTGTAAATAACTATTTAAATAAACAAAACTAAAAGGGCATAACACAAAATGTACTTCAAAAATTTTAATATAGATAAGTTGACATGTGCTTCCCCACACTTGGCACATGCCAAGAGCCGGAGCTGACGGGTGCACATCTTAACAAATCTCTAAATAAATCATTTCCTTATACTGAATCATCTAAAAAAATCTTTTACACTTTCCATAATATTAACAAATTTAACAAGGTAAAAAATTTACAGAATAAGATAAAAAAATCTAAACATATCCACCAAATTAACAAGGTGTTAATTAGTTATATCAAATCGACATACATAAACATATTTTCATGACATACAATAAAAATAATAATATAGAATTTATAACAAAATATGCTATATTTATTAAAAAAAATTCAAATACAATTAAAAAAAAATCAATTCGTGCTCTAGCAAACTAATGTTGTATTCTAGTTTATCCATGAAAGTTGTATCATCATAACAAATTCATGTTGATTATTGGATTAAAGTGCGAAGAGCTAAGATTATATGCAAAATATAAATCCTTTCAACAGCCCCGTCCCAAAGAAATTGAAGGCATTTCAGGCAAAAAAACTTTTGGCCTTTTATCACTATAATTTTTTTGTTTAGTATTTTTAATTAAATTTTGGCGTTTTATTATATACAAAAATTTCAAATCATCATTTCGCATATAAATCACCCTAAAAAAAGAAGGTATTTATTGTCACATATATCATTCACAGATTGCATCATCTCTGTTTTGCTAAAGAAAAGATGGTTTGTTTTGGATAACCAGAAAACATTAGATCCACCATGACTTAAAGACTTTGTAATTGCTTATATAGATTAGATAGATGATGATTGCATCATCTCTTTAGGCGGAATTGATGAGTTTCTTGGTTACAAGATAAGATCTTGCTAGAAACAAGAATTTGATTACTCATGATTAGGGAAGATTATCAAGTCGTCGTTGGTTTTAGGACTGAAATGGTTATAAACTTCTCTGTTTATATATTCTTATAGTGCATCTACTGGTGTTTTCTTGTTTTGCTTCCTTCATGTATTCATTACAATTCAATTAATTTTTCTTCTAATTTATAAATTTCAAATACTACAATTATGAAGTAAAAATTATATTGTGCATAGACATATATATGTATGTATATATATACATACCCAGCCTGTTGTACTTAGAACCCTCTATCCCAACCAATATGGGCCACAATGTTCAATATTTGCAATTTGCAGCTAGCTGTGATATAAACGAAAATTTTTAAAAATTACAGATGAACAAAAATTATATATAAGAATTTAAAGAACTCACCAAACCTTGAGGAAATGTATTTGGTCACCAAACATAAATCAGCAAAAAACAAAAAAAGTGTGTATTTTAACAAAACGTTCAATAAATATGAGAAGCTTGAGTTAGAAAACTAATGAAGTTGCAAGTGTGTTTTTTCCGTATAGTATAAGCAACAATTGAAGTTGAAGAGTCGTCATTAAAACTTAATTGACCTATAAATCAAAGAAATGGTCAAATGGATAATCAAAATATTAGACCTGACTGGTTTGATGATTGCAGTTAACTTCAATTATGCCGTGAATTACATACGATGGACACCAGTACGATCGAGCAGAACCAAACTCATCGCTGAGGTTAAGACCAAAAGGTCCAAAACACACGAAACGTATATAAAATTCATGTTCTTGATTTACCCAACCGTATTCAAGTATTGGCCTTTAAACATCATCAATTAATCATCACCCTCATACGAACTTATTGAGATTTAAAGCATCAAACGCAAATCAACCATTTACTAAAAATGGAAAAAAAGAAAAACAATTAGCAAACGCAAATGGCATCATTACATAAACCACATCTAAAAAGTTCATTCTCTTTAAAATGAAACAGACACAAAAAAAAAGGTCTGAAATTTTCCTAATTCCTGTTTAAGATTTCTCATGAAAAGTCTCAAGTCTTTAACCAATTAGCAAAGCAGAGATTAACACAGTAATCAAAAACTTTACAAACTCAAAACAGAGATTGCTTTTTTAATCAGTTCATGCAAGAAGAATCAAACTGTACCAGATTATTACAAAAGGGACTGATGATCTCAACTTCATCTGCTTCTCATTGTCCAAACGAATCGGATCTAAAGATTTTATCAATGATCATGTTTGTTCATCATAATAAAGTAGTAATAACATCAAAATAAATAAACGAAAATTTCAAGAAAAAAAGAGGTTAAATCTGGATTCAGTTTTTTTTTTTCAAAATTTAAAGCATAGATTTGGCTAATCGAAACCATAATCAGATTTTACAAAATTCCAATTAAAAACCCTAAACATTTCTGAGTCAATTTCGAAGAAGACGACGATAGAGATAGAGATTGAGAGAGAGCTTCACATTGAAAAAAAAAAAAAAAAAAAAAAAGAGTGAGAGAGAAGGGGGAAGGATTCTGTATTAGGCCGTCACGTTATGTAAAAGACAGACCAATCACATAGCTCCACGTGGATTTACGGCATCACGATTTAAGGAAACGGGCAAGCTGTGAAGGGTTGACGATACCGGGCAAGTGTGCGCCATCTACCCGGAGTATGTTAGCAACCTCCACATATCTCCTCCGTTTATGTTGTTGATCACTCGGCTCTACTACATCGTCATGGCTCGGCTTAGTTTTTCTCGTCTCAGTTAATTGGGCCGTAAATGGGCTGGCTTGGGCTCGAGCTGGATTCCAGACCTCTCCGAAGAGTGTGCCTTTGTTGAGAAACTCGTGAGCCAAGTATCCGGCTAAGAGCTGGTTCGAACAACCCGGCTCGGCTATGGCTAAGGCGGCGGTTGTTGGAGGAGGGATGAGCGGAGTTTTCTTGAGGATAGATTTAATCGGCGGCGGTGGTGGATTTTTCACGGCGGTTACCGTTTGTTTGCCGGCCACGGCGCCTGAGATAGCTCGGCGTGGGGGAAGACGCATCGTTTTTGTATTCATGGCTGTTCCCTATTGGGTGCATGCCACGTCAACAATGAATTTTTAAAAATACTTTTACGGCGGTGAAACAGTAATTAATTCTTAAATAACAACAACAACCGAGATAGCTTTCTATATATTTATCTCTTGACTTTTTGTAATTTAAGAAATAAATAAAATTAGAGAAAGAGAGAGAGAGAGAGATTAGATTATTTGAGGGAGAGAAGAAGAAATGAAAGGACAAGGGGATTTGAAGTAGGGTTCGGACAATATATAGAAGCCTGACATTTAAAGTACCCTTTAGAATCTCAAAAATTACAGCTAAATACCATCTATGTGTAAATGACGTTTTTGTCCTTCCTTCTTTACCATATCTTCTAATTTAGGTTACCAATGGAACAAGTAAGGGAAAAACAAAAAATTAAAGAGCTTTTTGGGGTAGGGAAAAAAAAAAGAATCTCCTTTTTTGAATTTTTTTTCTTTTAATTCTCATGAATATGAATAGATTAGATTCTGATTTTATAGGTTTTCAATTTCATTACCAAATAGTAAAAGTATATAATTATTACACAAGACCTAATATAAGTTTTTTCCCTCTTTTCAACTGAATATTATATTGAATTACATTAGAAAAAATATATGAAATTTTAAATAGTATTCCAAATATTAATTTAAAATTTTCTGGATTAAAAAAATGAAAAACTGGATTTACAGCTCAGACACTCCATCTTGCAATACGATTTAATTGTATATTACATCATTAATAAAATAAAATTAAATCATATACACTTAATACCAATGGGTAAGACTTAATACTTTTCATATCAAAATAATATATGCACTATATCAATATTATATTACTTAATAGTAAAAATAACTGAAAAAAAAACAAAACATAATTCTCAAAATAAAAAATAAAAACTAATATTATCTCATATTTGAAAAACTAAGACAACCTCATAAGAAATTATTTTTTTACAAAAAAAGGCTTTAACCATAGAACAAAGTTTAATTAATGGTGGTGTAAATGAAAAAAAACTATTTTGTTAGGAGACAATTCATTCGTTTATATAGAAGTAAGTATTTACAATCATTTTTATTTCAGGATTAATAAATTTATACATATTAGAATCATCTTTATATAGTTTTTTAATCATTTAAATTTTCTTATAGTTATTTTTCTAATTTTTAAACTTGTTAAAATAAAACTATGTAAATACATGACAAAATCTCTAATCTATTAAATTTGACATGTGTCGCGATCACGTGAGTTACTAACTTTGAAAATTAAGCTTTATATAATAAGATAGTTATAGATTTATAGTATGTTAACTAATTTATGTTTAATATCTACTATAACAATAAAAAAATGGGGATTTAAAATCATCTAGTGGTACTATATGATAGAATATTGACAAAAATTGAATTTTTTTCTTTTTCTTATAATTTCAAAGTTTATTTTTGATTATTTATACAATTATTTTTTGTCGTTTTATTGAATCTTTTCTTTCCAATGCTAGAGCACGGGTTGAAATTCATTTTATTTATATTGTAATTTTTATATAAAATAAAATTTATGTGATTGTTTTTAAAAAAAATATTGGCTAAAACATTATGCAATAAAATCACATGGTAAATATGAAAGCTTGAAAAAAGCCACCTATTTTGTAAGTTTTATATTGTTAATGTTTCTAGATAATTATCCGTGTTATAACACTGGTTAAATTTTATTTTGTAATCTATCTTGTAACTCACTATTTAACTTGTAACCAATCAATCTATCAATTTCGTAACTATCTTTGGTTAAACGTTGTGGTCTATCGATAAAATCTGTAGAAAATAAATTTGTAATAATGTGTTTAAAAATCTTTGGAAACAATGTGATATAGGACTAAAATCTTCCGAAAATATAGTTTGGAATATCCATGAATTTATTTGTTACCATTAATATATCAATTATCAATTTGGAATATCCCTAATATTTAGGTGTAACCAATTAATATTAATATATGGATTAATCTATAACCTATCTATAACCTATTTGTAACCATTTATAACTATTTATTAAAATTATATAGTCTACAAAAACTATGTTGTGTACTTTCCTTTTATTAAAAAGAGGATACACAATTCAAACACCAAGTATTTGACCTAGATAATATCATTTTCTTAGAAATATGAAATCGCTGAAATCGTCTGTGAGGCATCATGTTTTTCCGCTCAGGACTCTTCCTTTGTGTCAGAGGGTTCCCTTTCTCCCGTCGCTTGGGGATATCTAGCCGGAGTTTCTTTTTTTCTGCCGGACTTGCCTTTTTCCTCCATGAGGATTTCTCGGGATTTTATGGAAATTCTGATTTGCTTTCCAAGATGGCGATATTTGGTGAATATTCTCCGGATTATTTCGAATCTCAACCGGAGATATCTAGGGTTTCGAAACAAGCGACGATTTTGGTTCCTTTCCTCCCAAGCGCTAGTTTCTCCCATAGACGATTGTGTCTCTTCTTACTACTGATGGCGGAGCATCTGAATCTGGCGATGGAGTCTATGGCGATTACAGAAGACAGTCCTGTAATTCTCACAGAGGATAGCGAGTGTAGTGTCATGGTAGAGAACCGTACGAGTATTTTGGGTCGGCTTCTTAACCCATAATGTCAAAGTATGGCTAAGATGATCATGAAAATGCCACGGATCTGGGGGGTTTATGATCGAGTACGTGGGATTGCTTTGTCTAAAGATAGATTTCAATTCATCTTCCAATTGGAAAGCGATATGGAGCGGGTTCAAAAGACCGGTTTTTGGACCTTTGATGACTGGGGAATGATTCTGGAAAGATGGATGGAAACACCGCCTTTAAACTTCCTCTCCACTTTCTCTGTTTGGATCCGGCTAAGCAACATTCCCGTGAACTATCTCTCGCTGAAGACGATTCAGGCTATTTCGGAAAGAGTGGGGTGTGTGGAAGAGATCGCTTTTGATCCACTTAAATCTCAATACAACTCTTTTGTTCGTGTTCGGGTGACCTTTGATGTCTCAAACCCTTTGGCCAAGACGAAGATGTTACAACTCCCAAAAGGACTCACGGCGGCTGTTGATGTGGACTATGAGCGAGTCAGAAAGCGATGTTTTCATTGTTTGCGCCTCACCCATGATAAACAGCGATGCCCTTTTTTGCGTCAGGAACAGAGGGAAAAAGGTGGCCCATCTGTGAGCCGGGAGAAGCAGTTAGAGTTTGGAACCTCAACCCGGGATAATCTCTTCCCTCAGGATCTGGTCAAGGCAATCTTTCCCCTCCTACAACCAACAGCTCCTCCTGGTTTTGCCTAGAGGTCCAATGTTGTGGCTCCAGAGGTTTTGACTGAAATGAAAAAGTTCTTAGCATCTGGAGACCCTGCCCTGCTTGCACAACGGGAACAAGCACTGAAGGCTACACTAGAGTCTATTGCTCATGACTCGCGGGCTCAAAGATCAATGCTTCGACTGGAAGCTCCTCCGACATTGACTCAACACACTGAGAAAGATAAAGGACTGGTCTTTGGTTATGGGAACCCAACGCCGCCTACTCTGACACAACCAATGCTGCTAAAGGCCAGAGGAGACAAGGAGGCAACTAGGAATAAGGCTAGTGGGGATGGTACACAACGACTCCAATCGGTAGCTGCAGTGAACAACGGGAATGCTGGTACAAATGTTATTAGGCGTTCAGCGGACAATATAGTATTAGCAGAACCGGGTGGATTCCACGTTGGGCTATCAGAGACGGCAGGATATGGCATTTCTTGTAAACCGGGGTAGGCTCATTCTGCAACATCCTCTTGGAAGCGAAAGAAAACCGGTAAGAGCTCGCTTCCTCGGACCACTCTAATGACTAGGTCCAGGGAAACGTGTGATTCCTCTTCAGGAGGCACATCCTCCAAAAGGAAACCCGAGAATGAGAGTGAAGTGTCTTCGAAAGCTTTCAAGAGAGGAGGGGAAGGTTTCGGTCAAAGTGATAATGGATCACACGGTGCTAGTCTGAATGGTATGGGCCTCCAAGCGCAGGGAGAGTCTCAGTTGGGAGTTTTCAACAATAATGTTCTGAAATCAGGTTTGGTGGTTCCCTAGAAACCACCCAATTCCCAATGAGTATCACCAGTTGGAACTGTCAAGGTATGGGGAGCACCTCGGCAGTTCGACGTCTAAAGGAAATGCGTCGTGACCATTTTCCAGATTTTTTGTTCCTCCTGGAGACTAAAAACTCCAGTGATCACGTTGTAGGAGTGATGGACTGGCTGGGTTATGATAAGGTGCACATTGTCAATCCGGTGGGATTGAGTGGAGGCTTGGCTCTGTTTTGGAAAGATACATATACAGTTGAGATATTGTCCTCTGATTCTCGACTGATAGACACACGAATCACAAAAGGAGCCCTGTCTTTTTATGCCACCTTCGTTTACGGTGATCCAGTTAGGCAGAAGAGAGATGAGGTGTGGGAGCGCTTAGTTAGAATTGGCATCCAACGGGATGAGGCTTGGTTTCTCACGGGGGATTTTAACGAACTCATGGACAATTCGGAGAAGATGGGTGGTCCTCCTCGCCCAGAATGGTCCTTCTATCCTTTCCGTAATATGGCAAGAAGTTGTAGACTGAAAGAGGTGCAGAGTTTAGGCAATTTCTTCTCCTGGGGAGGTAGGCGAGAAAATGTCTGGGTGCAATCTAGATTGGATAGAAGTTTTGGCAACTGTGCTTGGTTTAATCTTTTTCCAAGGGCCAGAACTGAATATCTAGAGTTCATGGGGTCAGACCACAGACCAATAATTACGCGCTTTGTGGGTGAAACTGGCTTGTTTAGAGGACGGTTTTGCTATGACAAAAGATGGGCTCAACGGCCTGAGACCATGGAGATTATGCAATGAACATGGCAGAGTAAAAGTTCGCGAATGGGAAGAACAGTTTCTGAAAACTTGATTCAGTGCCGGAAAGCTTTATCCAAATGGAAGCGGACAGCAAACACAAATTCGCATAGCCTAATCCAACGCCTCAAATGGGAACTTGAGCAGGAATCTACCAAACTGTTCCCAAATTTCCAAAAGCTTCAACAAGTTAAACGCGATCTCTCAGAAGCTTTCAAGGAAGAGGAGATTTACTGGAAACAGAAGAGTCGACAGGCATGGCTGCGGGAGGGAGATAGGAACACGGCTTATTTTCATGGTTGTGTTAACTATAAACGGATGAAGAACCGGATAGTCTCACTGATGGATAAGAACGAAAATGAAGTCTATGAAGAGGGCTCTAAGGGAAATGTTGCAGCAGAATATTTCACTGATCTGATTAAGTCGTCGGATCCAACTGATGCTGAGGAGCTGTTAGAAGGGATGGAAACGAGAGTAACTGAGGAAATGAATAGAAGGCTCACCGCCACGGTGACTGCGTCAGAAATCAAAAAAGCTGCTTTTCAAGTGAAAGGAGATAGTGCACCTGGCGCTGATGGCTGGACAGGTGTGTTTCTTAAACGTTACTGGAAGGTCATTGGCCCGAACATTATTGGAGAAGTTCAAGGTTTTTTTACCTCTGGTATCCTCCCTTCAGACTGGAATCATACACAAATATGTCTCATCCCGAAGAAACCAAACGCTAACACAATGCCGGATATGCGTCCCATCGGCTTGTGTTCGGTCCTATAAAAGATTGTATCCAACGTTCTTTGTTCCCGCTTAAAGCGCTGTTTGCCAAAGCTGGTGTCAGAAACACAAGGTGCATTTGTTTCCGGGCGTTTGATATCTGATAATATACTTATAGCTCATGAGATCGTGCACGCCTTACGTACCAACGCAAAGTTCAGCAAGGATTATATTGCGATCAAAACCGACATGTCGAAGGCATACGACAGAGTAGAATGGAGCTTTCTGGAGGTACTTTTTACAAAGATGGGCTTTCATAGCCAGTGGACACAGTGGATCATGTCGTGTATTCGATCAGTGTCGTATACTGTCCTCATAAATGGCAGTGCACACGGTTTCATCAGTCCGGCCAGAGGTATACGGCAAGGTGATCCCCTCTCACCCTTCCTCTTCATTTTGTGTGCGGAGGCCCTGGTACATGTTATGCAGCGTCGACAGGATCAAGGAAGACTAACTGGGTTCAGGTTCAATGAGATATGTCCTCCTGTGCAACACCTCTTGTTCGCAGATGACAGTCTTTTTGTCAGCAAGGCTTCTCATGCGGAGTGTAAGGAGATCCTGGACTGTCTATCGTTATATGGTAGAGCGTCCGGGCAGATGATCAATTTTTCTAAGTCTGCGATAACGTTTGGTGCTAAAACAGATGACCAAGTCAAACAGATGATAAAAGCTACACTAGGCATTGATGCAGAAGGTGGTGCGGGCTCTTACTTGGGTCTGCCTGAGTGTATTGGCTATGAAGTTTACAGATTCTACGAGTGATTACTCTATATGGCCATACACTAAGTCTGGCGCTTATTCGGTGAAAAGTGGCTATTGGCTAGCGAGTTCGCTGACAACGAGATACGTTTCCCCATCTGAGGAGGAGAGACTACCTACCAGGCTGAAAGCCAATCTCTGGAAGCTGCACACTGTCCCAAAAATCAAAACGTTTCTTTGGCGTATGCTTTCAGGAGCGCTTGCGGTGTCGGAGAGGCTAGCATCTCGCGGTATTCCAATTGATCTGAGGTGTATGACGTGTGGTACCACTGTGGAAACTATTAGCCACACCCTTTTTGGTTGTCATCCTGCTCGACAGGCCTTTGCTGTAGCTAACATACCACTACCGAGCGGAGGGTTCTCTGACAATGACACTGTGAAGAATTGGGAATTTTTTGACAAGATGATACAGGATCCTGCTGTGCCTGACGAGGTGCGTGAGGTTGTTCCTTGGTTGTTGTGGGAAATCTGGAAGGGCAGAAACAGACTGGTGTTTCAGAGTAAGCACAGTGACACACTGGAACTGGTAACGAAGGCATACCGGGAGGCGCGGCTGTGGAAAGAAGCTCATCAGGAGGCTGAACAATCTGTTGCTACATGGGACCGGAAATGTACTATCCTGGAGGGTCGGTGGCTCAGACCTCCGGCGGGGGTCATTAAATGTAATGTTGCTGTGTTTTGGGTCAATAAGGTAGCAATGGTTGGTGGTGCCTGGATAGCTCGGGATGCTGATGGTAAAGTACTACTTCATGCTCGAGATGCTTTCAATAGGTGTGATTCTGTGTTTCTGGCGGGGTTACAGTGCATCCGCTGGGCTCTAGAAGCTTTACAGACGCTACATTTTGATAAGGTGATCATAGAAATTGACAGAGCGATGGTGGTTCAGGCCATCAACTCTCCCCAAGACTGGCCTCGTTTTCGGGCTCTGCTTCGTGAAATTGAACTTATGCTCAACAGCATGATGGTCTGGGAGTGTACGCAGATAGCTTCCTCAGCAAATAAAGCAGCAAGGGCCATTGCAGGGAGTGTCACCCGCGATGGAAGACTTCAATCATATCTGAGTTTGGGAGGCCCTTCCTGGCTCCATGATATTCTGCGAACGGACGAGTGATAAGGCAGTCCGACTCATTGCTTTGTTTTTTTTAGTCATACTTGGAGGGCTGTTTAAGCTTCATTATCAAGTATTTGTTGTTTATGTTTCCCTTGTTTTCTTTCCAATATGTATTTTCTCAAACTTATGGTTTTTCAATCAGATGACAAAAAAAAAAAAAAAAAAATATGAAATCGCTTAAATCATTAAAAAGATTTGGCCACAAACCCATTTCATCTCATCGATCAAACATTATAACATTTTAGGAGATAAACATGAATCTTCCTTACCCAATTCTCAAATATACCCACTAGAAGCATCTGCATATACCCAATGTCCCAGATAATATTTGTTTCAAAGAGAATTACCCTTTAAAAGGCATCTCCATACACCACAAATACTCAGACACATGCACTTTATAAGTTCGTCTACAAAAATGTTACTCTCTTTAACCTATTTTTCCTTTTATATGCATTCAATGCTTAAAAAAAAAAGGTTGACATCTTGTCTAACTTGTGCGATAAAAAAAATTATTGTAAAACCACTCCTTTAATATTTCGTGATCATAACGCCATAACAGTTTTCATTCGATCGACATGTCAGACATACATCCTCAAAATAGCAAAACATCGAATACTTTGACATGCGTAGGATTTGTTGTGCCAGTGAAAACATTGTCAATGATACATTTGAGCGAATGAAACCCCCTATATTTGCCATTGTGCCAAGATATGTGGCAAGAGAGTTATGGCTGCGCAAAAATATGCAACAAGTCATTATCCACAATAAAACTAGTCGGTTCGCAAAAGCCAAACCTTAACCAAAAAGTGTCAAGTGACAAGCTTCGAAAGCATTACGCCATTAATCATCAACAAACATCCCTCGAGAATGTTTGAGATGCATAAGGTGTAAACCTAAGCAAAATAACCCGCAATGGCTTTTCCATCATATAGTCGACAGAGATATGATTAGCATGATTATCACGCAAATCTATTGGATCAAAAGATAAAAATGACTTTGGGTCAAGTAAAATCATCTGACTGTTGAAAAGAATTATGTCTAGTTTTTAGCTATAAAGCTGTGTAGATATAATAAGTAGATTATTGGTCTACTGGTTCATGTAAAGAACGAGCCTTAAGACTTTGAATTAGATATTCCCATCTAGTTAAGGTAGTCATTAACTCTATCATCTTAACTAGAGGCAAAAAAAGCTCCCTTATCTCTCCTAAAAAACCCTAGCCGAATTTTTTTAGATCTGAGGGAGGAGAATCCTTCTGGCAGCCGTTCTGGTGTCGCGATTTCCTCTCCCTCCCTCCTCTTTTGTTTAGATCTTTGGTCTTCATGTAAGTTGGCCGAAGTTAGCATTGAAAGTCCAGTGGTAAGTAGGATCTCTTCTCCGTCTGCGGCGGTGTGATATTTATCTTTGCCGATGTAGCTGTAGATCAGGTCAGGCGGAAGAGGAACTCTGTAGTCGAGCCCCGGTTTGAAAACGTTGAATGGTTAGCATCAGAGTTCCTCTAGGCTCAACCGTCTTCCTAGAATCTGCGGCTACGGTAGAAGTCGGAAGGTTAAGGTGGGTTTTGCTGTTTAATAGGGTGGTTAACTGTAGATCCTTTTGGATCTTAGATGGCGGTCGCGGATTCCGAGTTTAGAGGATTTGTTTGAGCCAACGATCTTCTAAACCGCCGCGGCGACTTTGCATCCACCCATCCGGATTGAAGGATCTTTGCTTTAGGAGATTGGAGAGCCCAAATCTGGGATGGAGGGGATAGATATGATGATGTCGGGTTGCTTGGGAAAATAGATCTGACAATGGCATCGCGGCACCGGTTTGTCGGAGAGGCTAGCTTTTTGGGAGGTTTGTAGCTTTGATGGTGCATCGAAGGAAAGAGATCGATGGTGGAAACCGGTTTTTTTCACCGTTGATCTTCGATCCTTCGATGGTGTTGCTAAGCCGTGGATCTTGAAACCGCTGGATTTAAGGTTTGGCTTTTTTGCTTTCCGACCAGCAGCATGATCCGATCCTCCGTTCTGTTTCCGGCAAACTTTGTATTTCTTTTTTTTGTAACTGGACTCTTTTGTGTGTATTTAGAAGAATAGGTTGCATGTATTTAAATTCTTACTGCTTCCAGTCTCAACTTTGCAGGTAAGATACTACTTCTTTGTTGATGGAGGATTAATCTAATAGATGAATGACTCTTCCACAGAATAATTCGACCATTTTTAAATAAACTGTAATTAGAGGTAAAGTTTCATCCGTGATAGGTTCTGAACATGACATATTCAAATTTGAATCTTTTAGATACCAGTGAATGAAGGGTTGATATTTGTTCTTTTTTAATTATGTGATAAAGTCCGATGAATCAAACAATCGGAGCTGAAAGAGATGATCAGAGAGATAAAGGAACTTTATTTATCTAACTGACAAAATGTATATTACAAAGGATCAGTCTCAATTATGTCAACTCTAAAGTATTTATAATGAATCATTAAACCACATCAAACCCAAGTTAACCAGACTTAACCGGTATAACCAACTATATGCTAATACGTCATGCTCAAGTCTTTATCCTCGAAGCGGAGGAAGATATAAACTTGACAATGACATTCTCTGAAGCAAATGATGGAAAGGACCAGGATGTAGTGGTTTGGTTAGAATATCATCGTGTTGATTCTCCGAAGAAACATGCAATGCCTTTAACTTCCCAGCTTTGATTTGATCGCAAACAGTGTGACAGTCAATCTCTATGTGCTTCATACGTTCATGGAACATTGGATTCATTGCGATATGTAAAGCCGATTTGTTATCATAAAACAACTTAGCTGGACAAGTAACCTGAATGTGAAGATACCTCAATAATTGTTGTAGCCAAATGATCTCACAAGTTGCTTGTGCCATGCTGCGATATTCGGACTCTGTGCTACTTCTGCTAGTCACGCCTTGGTTCTTGGATTTCCAGGATATGAGAGAAGTGCCCAAATAGACGCAGAAACCAGTAACATAGCATCTAGTATCCTTGCAATTCGCCCAATCAGCATCACAAAAGGCATTCAAACAAAGCTCAGAGTCAGCCGAATACATTAATCCCTGTCCTGGATTAGCTTTAATATACCGGAGAACCTTATATGCTGCTTAGAGATGAACATCAGGAGGAGAAGAAATGAATTGGCTCAACTGATGAACAGCAAACGTAATGCCCGGTCTAGTAATGGTCAGACAAAGTAACCTGCCAATGAGCTCTCGGTAAGACCGTGGATTCTCCAGTGCCGTGCCCATATCTTGGTAAGATGCAAGTTATGATCCATTGGAATAGAACTTGGTTTGCAGCCAAGTAAACATGCATCCTCCAATAAGTTTTGAGCATATTTCCTCTCACACACTGAGATATCTGCTAATGATCCTGAAATTTCTAAACCAAAAAAAAATCTAGCAGGACCAACATCTTTAATCTTAAACTCTGACTTTAGTAAATCTTTCAAACCAGTCACTGCACTGTCATTGTTGCTGGCAATCATGATATCATCAACGTATGCGCACCGCTATCATGACAATGCCTTCGATCTTGACAAAAAGAGTATTATCTGCAGGAGACTGAATGAAATTGGCTCCCAAAAGAACTGAAGAAGGCCTCTTATACCATTGACGTGAAGCCTGTTTCAGTCCATAAAGAGACTTTCGTAATCTGCAAACCGGATTTGGAGGCAAGACAACATTCGGTGGAGGAGTGTATCCCTGAGGTAAGCTCATGTAAATCTCTTCATCCAGGTCTCCATGAAGGAATTCATTCGACACATCCATCTGTGTTAGAGTCCATCCAATCGCTGCAGCTAAACCAAGCATAAGTTTTACACTAGTCAATTTTGCAACAGGGGAAATCGTGTCCAAATAATCAATTCCCTCCTGTTGTATAAAACCTTGAGCTACCAAACGAGCTTTATAGTGTTCCACTATACCATCCTGATTGTACTTAATGGTGAATACCCATTTGCAACCAACTACATTCTTACCCGGTGGCAAAGATTCAACATCCGAGATATGAGCAAGTTCAAGAGCCTGAAGCTCTGCATCCGCTGCATTTGTCCATTTCTCAGATTTCATGGCCTGATGGAACGTTTTAGGCTCGGTTTCCATATTATAAAAAAATATATAAGACTGAAAAAGAGGAGTATATCGATCATAAGAAACAACTAGAGAAAAAGGATAAGGTGTAGTTCGTTTAGAAGAATGGTCTTTATCTATAGACAAGGAAGTATTAGAAGTAATAGGTGGCAAAGATGATGAAAAGGGAACAAGAGAACAATGATACTCAGACAAATAACTAGGGGCTTTAGTAGTTCGTTTAGGCCTAGCTATGATCGGAGTTCCAACATCTGTATCTTGTGCCGCTATATTACTAGTAGGTGTAGAAACTAATGGTGATGATAATGATGCAGATGATAATGATTCAGGCGCTCTATCTGGATTAAAAATCAAGCTATCCTCATAAATCAAAGGCATAGATTCAACAAAATGTAAAGGAGCAGGCAATGGTAAAATAGAATTTGGAAACATGTCAACAACGGTTCTAACTAAATCACTAGTCTTAAAAGGAAAAATACTTTCATGGAAGATCACATTTCTAGAGATAGAAACAACCTGAGATTCTAAATCTAAGACCTTATAACCTTTATAACCAGTTGGATAACCCAAGAAAACACAAGGTTTAGCTCTAGGATCGAATTTAGTTCTATGTTGAACATTAGTAGAAATATAACAGAGACATCCAAAATTCTTTAAAAGAGAGTAATCATGCAATTTTTGTAAAAGAAGTTCAAAAGGAGATTTATTTGCCAATAGAGGAGAAGGTAATCTATTTATTAAGAAAACTGCAGTAAGTATACAATCACTCCAAAATTGCAAAGGTATATTTGATTGAAAAAGCAATGCTTTGGCTACATTCAAAAGATGTTGATGCTTTCTCTCTACTACAGAGTTTTGTTTTGGTGTATATGCACAAGAAAAATAGTGTAGCATACCATGTTCTTTGATTAATTATGAAAAGGCTAATTCAGGTGCATTATCTGATCTAATAGCTTTGATTCTCTTATTAAACTGTGTCATTACCAATTTTATAAAAGCTGGAAAAGCAATAGCAACATCTGATTTATTCTGTAACATGTATACCCAAGTCGTTCTACTACAATCATCAACCAAGGTAAGAAAATATTTGAAACCTTCTATTGACTCAATACTAAAAAGACCCCAAACATCCATATGAATAAGATCAAAAGGATGATCCAACAAATTGTTATGACAAACGTAAGCTGACCTATTTTGCTTTGCTAAAGGACAAATAGAACATGGAGTAGGAGAAGAAACAAAAGACTTCAAAGCAGGAATCGAACTAACAAGTTTTTGCAAAATAATAGACGTAGGATGCCCTAAACGCTGATGCCAAAGCGGACTATCATCAATCACTGAACCAGAGAAACGCTGAACAGAGTAACAAGATGCAGGTGTTGATGTAGAGAGGGTCACATTCTCTTGTTCCAGAATGTATAGATTGTGAAATAGTATACCCCTCCCAATCATCAAGCCCTGAGAAAGTTCCTGAATGAAGCAAAAATATTCAAAGAAATGAGCTGAACAGTTTAAAAACTTTGCCAAACAACTAATACTAATGAGATTGAATTTAAAATATGGAACATGTAAAACTAATGTATGAGTGATATGAACAGTCCCTATATGCGTGATGGATACCCTAGCACCATTAGGTAATGTAACAGTGACATCAGATACAGATCTTAATTCACTAAACAAAGCTAAATCTGAGCAAACATGACTAGATGCCCCACTATCAATTATCCAAGCATCATGAGGAAAAAATATCTGAAGAGTAGAAAGGACATGATCTTTGAAAACAAGATTATTATTCTCATATTTAAGAGTAGTAGAAGGAAAAGGGATTATAGTACCAGAAGTAGATGTATGAGCCATCATACCATGTTCTGTAATGGTTGCAGTATTATCAGAGGTACTAGAAGAAGAAGCTGCAGGCTCTTGTACCTGAACATTTGCCCAAAATTGCAAAATCAATTGCTCAACCTGTTGAGGAGAAAGACCTTGAAGGTTATTAACACCAGGCACATTGTGCGTTGCATATTGTGGAGCTACAGGTCCATAAGAATTGGTTCCCTCAACCAGATAAGTTCCCATATCAGAGTAAATCTGAGCAATGACATTTGCGTTTTGCATAGCAATCCCATAAGGTACCATTTGCATTTGAGGTTGTTGCATTCTCAGCTGGACTTGTGCCATATGCATTCGTGGCTGAAATTGTGATGTGTTTCCCTTCTGATTAAACCCTCTATTATTCACCTTCCCATGTCCTGGAGGATATCCATGTAACTTATAGCATTTTTGCACAGTGTGTCCCACTTTTCCACAATAAGTACACTTAGGTTTCTGTGCGTGTCGAGCAGTGTTATAAGCAGTAATCTAAGCATTCTCTGCATTATTAACCAGAGGAGCAGTAGTTTGGAAAGCAACATTATCAACACGAGTAGCAGGCTTCACCGTGATTTGGCGTTCATCGTGAGTAACCATATTAAAAACTTCTTCAATACTCGGAACATGTTTGAGCATCAGAATGTGTCTCCTAGTCTGATCATAGCTTTCGTTCAAACCCATGAGAAATTTTGTCACCCTGCCTCGTTGCTGTAAGTTCTCCCACTTAATAGCTGCATCACACTCACACCGACCACATGTACAAACAGGCTAATCAACATAATTCCTAAGTTCTTCCCACAAAGTGAGCAAGGTTGTATAGTAAGTCGAGATATCCATAGACCCTTGAACTAACTTGCTAAGCTTCTTTTCAATATCAAAGATCCGAGGAGCATCATCCTGTTTAAAACGAGATAACAAGTTCTTCCATATGCCTTTAGCAGTTGGTATGAAAAGTAAAGATTGACCAATCTTTTTATCCACAGAATTCATCAACCAAGTAGAAACGATGTCATTGCATCGAGACCAAGCTCCAAAATCCCTATGATCCTCTGCTGGTTTCCTATCGTACCATTAATAAACCCCAACTTATTACTAGTATTCAAGGCCATCCACATCGACCTTCTCCAAGAATGAAAATCAGAAGCAGTACAAAGATGATCCGAAACTAGAATCATACCAGCATGATCAGCATTATGAAGATAAGAAGGATTATCGTATTGATCAACCTGATAGCGTTGCTTACTAGTAGAAGACGGCGGAACCGGTGGTCTAGTCATCGGAACTGAAGACTGATTTTGCGAGCTCATCGCTTTAAGCGAAATCCAAGAATCCAAAAGAAAAACGAAATCGAAACACAAATTGTGAAATTGAACACAAGATTCGTCTTTACCCAAGCTCGATCAAACCAAAAACAAAAGAATCGGAAGAGTGTAAAACAAATTCCGATGAACAAGTCGCAAATCACGAAAATAAGAGATTGCAGAAATTGCATCCAAGAGAAAACTGGAAAAATCATCTCCGATCAAAAAGAAAGAGACGATAATGCAGAAGCTGTATAAAACTCAAAAAATGAGCTCTAATACCATGATAAAGTCCGACGAATCAAACGATCGGAGTTGAAAAATATGATCGGAGAGATAACAGACAAAATGTATATTACAAAGGATCAGTCTCAATTATGTCAACTCTAAAGTATTTATACTGAATCATTAAACCACATCAAACCCAAGTTAATCAGAATTAACCGTATAACCAACTATATGCTAATATTATGACTATAAACTTTGAAGCCGTAATCATCCATAGAAGTCTATAAATGCAAACCTTAACGTTATCATGCATGTGTCTTGCAAGTTCGTTGCGTGTACAATACAATTTTTTTATTTCTAATAATGGGATATACACACAACAATTACACGCTAAAACTTGATAATGTAACCCAAGTTTTTTTTTTTTTTGAAAAAAATAACCCAAGTTTTCAAGGTTAAACTTTTCCGTGAGTTGATTTTTTCTTCTTTATCATAAATAAAGCAGATTCTTAAAATTCTTTGGCAACAAGTTTTTTTTTTAAAGGGTGTTTTATAATGGATTATAAAACGAAAAGAAAGAAAAAACTAAGATCTGCCCAACAAATATATATATATATATATATATATATGTCCCTTAAGTAAGTTCTTATATTCACATGACAGTATGACACTCAATTGAGAGTTGAGATAATTAAAGATGGAATTAATCAATTCACTTATTAATATTGGGGCCCTAACCTGTGGAGGACAGTATTTATATGGATTACTTTAATCATATAGAGTATATAACAAACAAATATTTTGCAAAACTATGATAGCAAATCAAAGGATAGTTTTAAGATTTATACAAGAAATCATTAATTTTCGGGTAGTTAGGCGTCGGTTTGCCAACTCAACTAGATTTAATTTCATCCAATTGAATGATATAATAGTATGTCAATAGTTTTTTTTTCCTTTTTTCTTTTTGTTTTGACAGCAAAATAATAATGTCAATAGTTAAATAACAATGAACACGAAAAATGCATGCCTTTAATTTACTTCTAAGTATAGCAACGGACCTACTTTAAGGGACCATTTGGTTTCGCGAATCCCTCATATCAAACACATGTTCAACCAAACCATGAAACACTCAACACTTGGGCTCTTACACCTAACTGAGATGTTGTGTTCTCGTGCAAAACAGCAAAAGTTATTACATTTTTATTCACAATCGGTGTTTGTAAAACTTATATCTTGTTCAATGTTTATGAAAATTTTTGCCAAACAAAAGAATAATAAATCAATGTTTAAATTAAACAACTAAGAAATATTGAGTCGATTCAGAGTATTCTTGAACCGGAAATTCGAACATGCATGTAAAGTAGTCTATGTTTCTTGTCAACCACAGATCCACGCGTTGGTGGGTGTGGGTGTGGCTGCACTAAGTAATATACAGTTTCTTTTATTTTCTTTTACACTAGTTAATATAACTAAATTACTAAAATGGTACAATGGTATCACTTGGTATGAAATGCACCTACTTATATCATTTCTCGACGATCGTCATTTTCAACATTTTCGCAATATTATACATCAGGTCAAAAAAAACTTTCCGATCATTAGCCTCTGTCTGTAATCATTCGTTTCTAACTTCTGTAACTACTGTTGTAGTATTATTCCATTCGTAATTAATACATTAACTTATATTCATCATATTCAATAGAATTTTTAATATGATTTCTAGTAATACCGTACGTGTGTTTATTGAATTATTAAAAATATGATTAAAGTGAGCCTCTTCTAAATTTCTAGTTTTGTTATACGTATATATATATATATAGCCGTAGCTAGGAAACTTCGATTCGTCTATTAAAATCTCAGGAAACTTCCATTCTATACACATTTCTTTTCTAAAAATGAAATATTGTTAGCTAAAAGAAGAAGCATCTGCTAGTGTTTGTCTATATTATCTTTTTCGTTATCTACGTAAATGGACTCAGCCAAACTATTATGCGCGTCGAATCTTAGCGCGGCGTTATATTAATGAGATAAAGCCATCAGAAAAACGCGTCATATTTTATAGCTATTTTATAGTATTCTCTCTCTCATATTCTTTGAATTTAAAAAGCTTTGAATTTTTTTTTTTTTTTTTTCGTCAAAAAGGTCAATTTATTCATTTAACCAATGTTTGGATGATACATAGTAGCACTGAGCCAAGGAGACATTGACACCGAATCGGAATAAAACACTTGATTTGTACAACCAAATTGAGTTAAAACATGCGCTGACTCATTACACTTTCTACGAACAAAACAAAATTTAGCATGTGATAGTCTTAACGCCCAAGAAGAGATATCAAGACATATGTTTCGAATGGCAGCATTTGTTATGGACCCATTGATATTGTTTATCAGAATTAGGCAGTCTCCTTCAAAGATTATGTTTGTATATCCCCGAGACCAAGCTTGTTGTATTGCAACAAGAAAAGCCTTTGATTCAGCTTCCAGAGATGATTTCGCAGTACCTAGTTTGCTTGCTCCCCAAGTTAAGCATTTACTTGTGTAATCTCGAAAAATCCAACCTCCGATTGCCGTTTGATCCTCAGAACAGTAGCTAGCATCGAAATTACACTTAATAAACGGTTGTGTAGGAGAAGTCCAACGATTGATGACCTGGGTCGTACTAGAGATACTAGGTTGAATTCTCTGTTGGTCTATTGTTTCAACCCAATCCCGAACTTCTGCTTTGGTCTGTATCCAAACAGTTCTTGCAGGTATGGTGATGCCTTCAAAGATGTGTTTATTTCTCGACTTCCATATTTTCCACATGAGCCAAAAGGGTGTAAGAGCTTGTATATTCGTTACAGCACTGTTTGATTGTAAGTCCAAAAAAGTCGTGAACATCGTGTCTATATTCTGCTGAAAAGGGCGTGGAAGCTGCTCCGTTGGTAAATTTGACAAATGCCATAAATCTTGTGCATAAGTACAATCAAAGAAGATATGATTAATTGTTTCATCATGTAATCCACATCTTGAACAAACTGGGTCTAATGACATTCCTCTTGTGTTAATCTGGTTTTTGTTCCTATTGCTTGAGAGAGAACTCTTCAAAGGAAATGTTTTATTTTCGGGAGAATAGAGAGTCCCCATATTCTGTTCTTAATTGTAATTGAACCATGTGGTATTGGTGGCAAATCTTGTCTATAATCTCCTTCATGTGTAACAAACCAGTAGCCTGACTTGACTGAGTATTCACCAGAGTCTTGATACTTCCAATAAAGTTTGTCATCCGTTTTTTCTGTTGGAATATACATGTTTTGTATGATGGAAACATCTTCTACAGAGACATGTTCTTCAAGCAACTCTGTATTCCAATAATGGTAGCTCCCGTTGGAAGACATAAAGTTATGTAAGGGACTATCTTGCACTCCTTCGGTTGCTTGACATGGACGAGGTGGATCGGAAGGTATAAGATTATCTTTTCCTATTCGAATGGTATCACCATCACCTACTTCCCAATAGGAACCACGCTTGATTAAATCTATCCCAATAAGTAAAGACGACCAACCATATGATTGATATGCTTGCGTTTTAGCATCCAAAATAGAGGAGTCTCGGAAGTATCTTGCTTTAAGCAGCTTAGCTAATAAAGAGTTGGGGTTTCGAATTAATCTCCATGCTTGTTTGGCTAAGAGGGCGTCATTAAATTTAGCTAGATCACGGAAACCTAATCCTCCCTCTTTTTTTGAGTACTGCAGTCGTTTCCAAGCTACCCAAGGTATATTCTTATGGTTTGTTGTTTTATCCCACCAGAATCTCATGAGCAAAGTTTCAATGTCATCTATAACTCCTTGTGGCAACTTGAAACAGGACATAGAGTAAACTGGCATTGATACTGCTACTGTTTTTAATAAAATTTCTTTCCCAGCCTGAGATAGTAGCTTTGATGTCCATCCTGAAGTCCTTTTTTTCACTCTTTCAGTAATGTATGCAAACATTTCTTTTTTCTTACTACCAAATTGCTCTGGTAATCCCAAATATTTACCATTTCCTCCATGATTCGGGATTTGCAGGAGATCCTTCAATCTGCTTTGAGTGGAACCATAGAGTCTTGCTCCAAAGGTGATAACAGACTTTGTTGTGTTGATTTTCTGACCAGAATAGTATTCGTACACATCAAACGCCTCTTTTAGAGCTTTACAATTTCGAACATTGGCTTGACAAAAGAATAATGAGTCATCTGCAAATTGCAAATGTGTGACTGCAGGTACCCCATTCCACACTCGTATTCCTCTAATATCACCCGAAGAAGCTCTTGTTCTTATCAAATGACTCAGTATGTCAGCACATAGTATGAATAAGTATGGTGAAAGAGGATCCCCTTGTCTTATACCCCTCTCAGGTTGGACAAAACCAAAAGGTGAACCATTAATTAGAACAGAGTAATGAACAGAACGAACTGTGGCCATAATCCAATTTATCCATTTGTTGCAAAAACCAAACAGTTGAAGTGTTGTTTCCAAAAAATTCCACTCCACCCTGTCATACGCTTTACTAACATCCGTTTTCACGGCCATATAAGTTTGAGAGACCCGTTTCCCCACTTTCAAAGCATGCATCAGTTCATGGGCAACCATTACATTGTCAGTTATACTCCTTCCCGGAATGAAAGCCGCTTGTGAATCAGATACTATGGCGTCTAAGTGTAGTTTTAGTCTCGCAACTAGACACTTCGAGATGATCTTATATAGAACATTACACTGAGCAATTGGTCTAAAGTCCGAGAGAGTTACAGGGTTGTCAATCTTGGGGATCATACAGATGTTAGTGTGATTGATACCCGGTCTCATAGTGGAAGTTTCAAAAAAGTATTTGACCTCTTTAACCACATCTGCTCCTACAATGTTCCAGCATTCCCTATAAAATCTCGCTGTCAATCCGTCCGGACCTGGCGCTCTGTCTTCACCAATGAGACAAATCGCATTGTAAATCTCCATATATGAAAACTCTTTTGTTAATGCCTCGTTTATCGCAAGGGTGACAGAAGGCTTGAAGTCTGCAAAATCTATTGGTGAAACAAGGATCTTTGATGAAGTGTACACAGTACTGAAATGCTGCTCCGCAGCTATGCCAATGTTTTTATCTCCACGGTGAATGATCCCAGCTTCATCCTTGATACTTGTAATGTAGTTCCTTGCATACCTAGTTCTTGCATATGCTTGGAAATATTTGGTATTACGGTCCCCTTTTGTCATCCATTGTGATCTACTTTTTTGCTGCCAATATATTTCTTCCTCGCGGTATGCTTCTTCTATTTGTCGATGAAGATAAGGAAGACGTTGGCGTTCATATCTGTCTAGACTGGACATACATTTGTTTTGAATTTGTCTGCTTTTTTTAACTAAAACTGTTTATTTGTTCTCCACGTATTCAATTCTTTCTTCTTCTGTTAACGTATTTGAATTTGTCTCATGGGACATGCAAAGTTCTTTCTATTGTTTTCTTTACAATTTTTTTACTATTCTCTTTTGTTATTTCTTCCTGACACGTCAACGTTCTTTATATACTTGAAAGGGAGAAATCACAACACGTTTAGATGTTTAATGGTGCGATGATTTTGGTTAAAAAAGAAACATCTTCAGTTGGTTCTTTTTAGGTTTCCGCAGTTAATCAATTCATATATACATCTTCAGTTGGTTATTATTTTTTTCCGGCGAATGATCTTATTTGTTTATAAATTAGTTGGCGGACATAGAATATATGAAGAAGTGTACGCGTAATTGATAATTCTTTAATTTGTCATGTAATAAAGAAAAAAGTCAAAAACAAAAGTACAATATATTGCTCTGGTTTCGGTTTATAAAACCAAAGTACCAAACTATATGTATACTATAAACCGACATACTAGATGTACGTCCACTACAAAAAGAAATTATGTCAGATTTAAATGATACGCAATTTGTTTTCTTTATTAAATTTTTTTTTGAACAACAAAAGATCAACTCATATGAACCAATTAATAGGACAATTGTTTACTTACAAAACATTATACTTTTTTTATAGTTTAAAATTCAATCTTTTGGTTTTATTTTTCCTTTTTTTTTTTTTAATTTTACCTTCAGTTTCTTGTGTCTGATATGCAGACCATTTCTTAACACGAACATTGGTTTTTTCATTTGTGCCTGCGAGTTTGAAATAAACGATCTTAAAATTGTACGAAATAACTGAAGCAAATTGGACATCATACTTAAAATACCAGGCCCATGACAAGTCCAAGTAGAAGCCCAATGCAATAGTAGCATCCTTTTTTTTTTTTCTGGCAAACGCAATAGTAGCATCCTAAATTTATATATGCCACCACCAATGATTCATGTTGCCAACCTGAACCAATCGCAACACCTAATGATTGGTAGAGTTTCGATGATAATACTAGCTGAAAATATATAGTAATGTACATAGTTTAAAGTTTAAACCATCATTTATAAACCATGAACTGTTAACTATCTAATCAGTGTTTAGATCATGAATAATATAAATCAAACTAGAGAAAAATGAAAGCATCTATACGATAGTAATGAAAATGAGAGATTTAGTTACCCGTTTCAGCCAAAAATTGCACGTGGAATTAATCATCATTGCTAAAACCATTTTTATTGGCAAGAAGAACTGTAAATTGTAATAATAATGTACAGAAGAATTGTACTATTAGGAATATGATATGGCTTTTCCTATATACATGTATTGTTGGCATAAGCTTGAAGATATTTTGAGGTGCAAGCTATACTAATCCTACCGAGTTATGGAATTAGGATTAATTATATTTAGGAGTTATCTAAATATGTTAGTTTACCGGTTTAGAATAGGAAAGTTGTCAACTCTAGGGTTGAACAATTGTTATAAATACCAAGAGAGAGTTTCATGAAGAAGTGCGCGTCTTAGGGTATTCTTGAGAGATGCACACAAGGTGTATGGCGTCGCCCCATCAATAAGATAGAGATCTTTTGATGGTATTGTTGAAGTCCTATGTCTAATTAATGAATTCTGGACTTGGTCTCGGGGATGTAGGTTATCCAAACCCCGTTAACAAAGCTTGTGTCTTGTTTATTATTATGCTCTTCCATACACGCACATGAACTTGTTTAAGAAATTTTTTTGGAAGCTGGTGGACACGTGTGAATCTGGGAATTTGTAAGAGCATGGGCATTGGTGTCCCATGGTTTTTGGTCCCCCAATTTTAATATTATTATTTAGAAAGTTTCTTATTTTTACCATGAGCATTGGTGTTTATGGTTTTTGGTCCAACCCACACTCATTTGATACATCCTTAGGCACAGAATTTCATTGGAGAATCACATATGCGAAACATAAAAATGCAAAGATCTCTACAATGTAGTCATAATCAACCCAGAAAACGCAAAAAAAAATTTCTCCAATCAAGCTGATTGAAGAAATCTCAAATAGCAATAGATCAGGGTATAATCATAATCCAAAAGAACAAGGAAACAAACGATCAGCGGAATACAAGATCAGAGAAGAAGCGATGGAAGATTCGAATATTCAAAAACGCAGGATCGAGACGTCGGAACTAAAACTGAAGAAATCGGAATTACAGTACCTTGAGAGAGAGAGAGCTCTCGCTTCGTCGTTCCCAGTAATTAATTTGATCAAGACGATACTGCTTGCTTACTACCCAAAAACTTCTGCGAATCATCACCTTCCACGTGGCCTGGGGGACGGCAAAAAAACGTCGCAAATAAAGAGTTGATCCTTCAATATTGAGCCATTTTTGATTTATTTTAAATACACATTTGCTGGGGGACGGCCCAAAACAATGCCAATGCACATGCTCTAATAAAGCAACCATACATTAGTCTTCTTCTCTGTAGATCGAGTGTTTAGCTCACACGATTAGCAAAGTTTTTTTTCTTTTCCTCTTTGTGTGTGGTTTCAATTGTGCTGAAGAGGTTTGGTTGAGAGAAAAGTGATGTTGGCATGTTTGATGTTGGGTTCATCGATCTGGATTCGTAAGTTCATGGAGATGATAGAGACTATGCAAGATTGAGAACTAAAAAGACAACCATGGTGAAACTTTTTGTTGATAAGAAGAAATATTGAGGCATTGTCTTATTTGATAAGCATTCTTGGATGTGTGTTGATGTGTATTGAAGCCAAGAGCTTTGTAGAGGAGTTTCATAGAAAATTCAAAGCGAGAAGATGAAAAGAATTATGCTCTTAATCATGTAGTCAACAATGGTTCTCGTTGTGGGAAAGGATGACTCAAAGATGAGCCTATGAAATTTAGTTCTGATAGGTGACCCTGGTATTTGTGGAGAGACTCAGAGAATTTAAGAGGAGGAAGCAATCAGAAGTCGAACATTGCATGATGATTGTACATGGCGAAGCTTTTTGGGAGCTATAGAGGATGATGTGATTCCTGCAAGGATCTTGTGAATTGGTGGTTGATCAGTTTTGTGAATTCTCAAAGAAGAAGCCGGTCAACGGTGTTATAAGCTTGTGTGGGGTGAAGTCAGCTGTTGGTTTGTTTGATTTGTTGTATGTGTGTTGTAGCTCGGATGTTTGCCTTATTGGGACACACAATCAACAAGAAGGAGAAGTGAATTACCTGCGTATGGACTGTGTGGAGAGATAGAGTGTCCATGAAGAAAAACCGAGATGGTGAGGGCTTGACTCACCGGAAGAGACTGATGTGAAGAATCAGCTCCATTGAAGAAGGAGACAAGAGTGATTCCGCTCTAAGCACCTACAGAAGAAGAAAGAAGGAAACTCACCAAAGTCTGAAAAAAAACTCAATTTATGAAGAATAAGAGCAAGAGGGAGATCTGAGACAGAGAGAGAGTGACAAAGCAAACTGAAAGCTTGTGAAGATTGAAGCAATGAGAGAGCAAGGGAACTCACCAACGAGTTCTGCCAATGACGTGAAAGAGATTCACGAACCAATCGAGAAGAAGTAGCTTGTGGGATCAAAAT
The DNA here is from genome assembly GCF_030686135.1 of Camelina sativa. Classification (NCBI taxonomy): domain Eukaryota; kingdom Viridiplantae; phylum Streptophyta; class Magnoliopsida; order Brassicales; family Brassicaceae; genus Camelina; species Camelina sativa. The sequence continues at coordinate 29,628,712 of NC_141899.1, read as the reverse complement.
TTTTAGTTTGGACTTTGGGAATTCAGCTAATGAATCAAGAGGGGGTGTTGGAATTTGATTCATTGCCTAATCCTAAAAAAGAGAAACAATAAGAAGAGTGAACAGATGCAAGAAGAAGAAGAATCGTAAGAATGATGAAAAGAAGAAGTTTCTGGGATTAAAGAACAGTTTTCTTGCTAGGATCGGTACTTTCTTCTTTGGTTACTATTGATACAGACCTCGGATTGAAGCTACAAAAGGTGTTCTGAAAAATTAAGAGCGAGATCTTTCCAATGATATAAAGATTGTCATCTGATTCCTTGTGGTTTAGTGGGAACTTGCTTTCAAAGTTGGACTGCCTGCAGGTTGTTGGAATATTGAGAGGAAGAAGAAAAAAATTAGAACAAAACAGAGCAAGAGACAAAGTCTCTTCTCTTTTAAGAAGACAAGAACGAAATCTGAAATTTATATTTACAATGAAACTTGTTACATTTATGTTTTACAACACACCACACTTATATACAAGTCGTACGGTCGTAACCGTTCGTAACTTGTCACAAACGACATGTTGAAACAACACATCTAATAACACCCGTGTATACACAACCTCTTCACTAACTACAGACACATTAATTCTTTAATTATAAAATAAGAAGACCAAACTCAATAATAAACTAACAGTCCCCCTTAATTGAGTTATGGTCTAAAACCTTGTGTCTCAAATCTTCAACTCTTTGGGTTTTCCTCTTTCCCAAGTGTCACAACAGGTGCGTACCCTCTTCTTTCATCTTCAAGCCTCATACACTCATCATAGTATTTGAGCGACAAGCTTATGGATACGTTCAGCTTCTTGTTAATTGAACCTGCCAGCTTTCTCCACATATCTTTTAAAATTTCTCCAAGTGCACTTCATCACGTATACTCCGTGATCTTCTGTCACTTCTACTTCGAATGTTCTGGCAACCTTCTTCCACTCACTCTTTCTTCGCTTTTCACAGCTTTTATCTTCATAGTCAATATGCTTCTTCCTTGAGGATCATTTATGGAACAGCGATTGAAATACCTCTTTGATGATCTTCTTTCCTTGGCTTATCATCACTTGGATATTTTCTTTACCTTTTGCAACTGCCTACTTCTCCCTTTTCTCTCTTAGGTAAACAGCTCCTTTCTTGCTTGGTGTCTACCTTTGAACACCATCAGATTCACGTCTCTGTGACGTCTTACGCGTGAGTATCCTCGACGTCGTCTTCGGTTAACTCTTTAACTGGCTCCTGCTCCATTTTTTTTTCTATAATGTAAGTATCCTCCTTTGCTCCATTTTTCTCCTGAGGTAAGCATCCTCCTTTGCTCCATTTTTCTCCGAGGTAAGCATCCTCCTTTGCTCCATTTTTCTCCGAGGTAAGCATCCTCTTTTGCTCCATTTTTTTTTATGAGGTAAGCATCCTCCTTTGCTTTGATAGGTTCCAAGACCAACATAAGCTCTGATACCATGTTAGAATATTGAGAGGAAGAATAAAAGAAACAGAACAAAACAGAGCAAGAGACAAAGTCTCTTCTCTTTTAAGAAGACAAGAACGAAATCTGAAATTTATATTTACAATGAAACTTGTTACATTTATGTTTTACAACACACCACACTTATATACAAGTCGTACGGTCGTAACCGTTCGTAACTTGTCACAAACGACATGTTGAAACAACACATCTAATAACACCCGTGTATACACAACCTCTTCACTAACTACAGACACATTAATTCTTTAATTATAAAACATAAGAAGACCAAACTCAATAATAAACTAACACAGGTTGCATCATTCCGGATCTGTTCTGGGAAAGTGGCCGTAACTTTCAAACCGTAAATTGAAATCGTGATCTGTTTTTTCCGGTGTCTTTATATGACTGTTATTGATATTCCCACAAAATTTCATAATTTTCTGGATGGGTTTGCTACTCCATTGTGCTCTGCATCAGAACTGATGAAAAATGCAGAAGTTTAGTTGTCTCAAAAACAAAGAGTTGTGAAGAAATATATTGAAGGTTAGATTGGAGAGCATTTTTTTCAGAAGAGATGATCATCTTTCAGCTTGTAAACAAGTATGTGTGATTAACAAAGTTCATAAAGAAGATTGTGTGGTTGAAGAGATTAAAAGAGATCACAAAGGAAATGTTGAGTTGTTTGGGAAAACAAAAAAAGAAAGGGACAAGGAGATATGATCTGCATCGTCAAGGTTGAAGTATTTGAAGATTTCTTTTGATGAAAAAAGGAGAAGAGGTTCTTCTCAGTGATTATTATAAGTTCAGTCATAAGTTTTCAAAGGAGATATAGAGCTCATTTGAAAAGAAAATCTTATGAGAAGCTGATTGGGATCAATCTAAGATGTGTCCGCTGCAGTCACAAATACTAGAAAGACTAAGGTGAAGTCTCCTAAGGTGAAGTCTCTATCGATTATGTCTCTGTGGAGCTTGTTGGTATTAAAGATTGTTCATAAGTTTAATCTTGTTTAAGATAAGCATCGAAGAATGAAGGCGATGAAGACAGTGTTCGACGACATCAAAAGGAGATCAATCAAACTTGAAATAAAATAAGATATAAGAGAATGTGTGGAGAATGGGCAACTGGAAGTCGAGTATGTTTCCAGGAGTGAGCAAAATGTGGATATCTTGACTAAAGTACTTGGAAGAAACAAGTTTAAAGAAATGAGGGATCTCATTGGCAGGAGAGTTTTTGGAAGAAAAAAAAGTTCAAGCTTAAGAGGGAGAATGTTGGCATAAGCTTGAAGATAGCTTGAGGTGCAAGCTATACTAATCCTACCGAGTTATGGAATTAGGATTAATTATATTTAGGAGTTATCTAAATATGTTAGTTTACCGGTTTAGAATAGGAAAGTTGTCAACTCTAGGATTGAGCAATTGTTATAAATACCAAGAGAGCGTATCATGAAGAGGTGCGCGTCTTAGGATATTCTTGAGATATGCACACAAGGTGTGTGGCGTCGCCCCATCAATAAGATAGAGATCTTTTGATGGTATTGTTGAAGTCCTATGTCTAATTAATGAATTCTGAACTTGGTCCCGGGGATGTAGGTTATCCGAACCCCGTTAACAAAGCTTGTGTCTTGTTTATTATTATTCTCTTCCATACACGCACATAAACGTCTCGTACTTCAACACATATAGATCTAGCCACATATATGTGCTTTATGTATTTACTCAAACATTTATATTTACGTACCATATAGATATAGAGTCTATATGTATTACAATCAAAAGCTTATAATACAATTCTCCAAGCCAAAGGAGGCAGAGAGTTTTGTGAATTCAGAATTCTCATAGTTTGGTGAAAACTTCGATGAAGATCAAAATGGTCCAATGTTGATAACCTACCAGTGTCATCATCGTTGGGTTTAGTCCAGCAAGAAGCTTTGGCAAAGACATGCCATATGTTTTATTCAATAAAAACGATTTAACTTTATTGAGTGTTTGCTTATTTTATAGATATAATACAATCTTCAAATTTTTGCGTTTGACACAGACCATTTCTTAACTCGAACGCTTGCATTTCGTGCCTACGAAATTCGAAATGAACGATGAAACAATTGTCAAATATTTAAAGTAAATCATATATACGCAAACCAAAAACAACAAACGAAAAATTTGAGTTGCCTCTTTCTCCCAATCACATCTCATAGTAAAAAAATTCAATATCAATGTCTGAACCGCGGTCCCTCCGATCGAATATCATACCTGCCCAAATACCCTATCAGTTCAGTCACAATATATGTAGACAAACCTTCAAACATTGCTCATTTGATTAAAAAAAATTGGCTTACCCTTGACACCAAATTTGAGAATCGAGCCCATGACAAATCCAAGTTGAAGTCCAATGCAATAGTAGCATTTCAATACTGTCAGATTCTTAATCCCTAGATCTCACAAATATGGAAATTACTCTCGATCTTCCTCTTCACAATCTCATGTCTCGTCCTTTGTCATCTCCTTATAGGCGATTGGGCTAAAAATTTTGATTGTGCCATGCATTAATTTTTTTTTTATTAATTAAAATTTCACGAAGTTGAATGGTGGAATCGGACCTGGTGTGGGGTTTACCACTAAGCCACGTGAATATCTTCAGTTTAAAATTTATAAAGAACGTATATATTTTCAAACATCTGAGATTAGAATTTAACATCGCCTATTGATACTTGATTTAAACAACATATATATACTATAGCATTAGCATTATACAGCATAAGCATTAAACTGCATAAGATGTATGCTCTGATTAATATAACACATTTAATTGATTGGTATAACAGTAAAGTATTAGATATTATGTTTATATTTAATATATGATATTAATTAAAAAATATAATTTAAATGTGTTTCATTACAAAAATTAATTATCACTCATTGCTATATAATTTTTTAAAAATATTTTTACATTTAATAAATTTTATAATTTGTTATATATATAAATGTGTAATTTAATAATTTTTAATTATATTTATTTTTTATAATGTAACACATTAATTACAAATAATTCATATATATTATAATTTTTTTATAAAAGTTTATATCTATATTTACATTTTTAATTTCAATAATTTTTTAAATATATATAATATAACACATTAAACTAAAATAAAACAATAATATATATTATAAACTTTATATCCACATTAATATTTTAATGTATTAGATAAATTATTATATTATTTTAAATAATAATATTAAGTAGTTTCTTATATATATTATCTTATAACAAATAATTTATCTTTTATGAAATCATAATTTTCTATTTTACAAAATAAATTAATTATTTAAAATTATTTTAATATATATTAATATTTTAGAGTTAAATGCTTGGGAAATGCTTCAAATGAGAGCTTACAGGAAGAGAGCATATGAGAGCATCTGCAGCTTCTAATGCTCCCTTATATGCTCTCCTAATAAATGTTGATTGGATGATAAAATTAAAAAACCTTCTTCATAGTAATGTCCGTTAACGGTAGTTAAGCGGCAGGTTCAGTTTTACCAAGAATAAAAAAGATGGGGTGTTAAAACAATAATAGTAGAAAAGAGTAAAGAGGCCAGTCTTTTAGTTTGGTTTGGAGGACTGCAATGCTGAGCTCCTTTAATGTTCCCGACCCATCAGTTTGGCGGTTTTCGAAGCTTGCATCCTTTATCCTTATCTATCACCTATCACCAAATGGTCGACAAACTCAGCTCCAACAAGTAACCAGGTTGGAACTGAATTCCACTCTTGATCACCATATAGGCAACAGTTGGTTTACTTACTGGTTTGTATGTTGAGTTCTAATAGAATGAAATATATTTGTGTTAAAAAAAAGAGTAGAGAGGATAGGGTTTTTTAAAACCAAATGTATTAGGATTTAATCAGCAGGTACACCGTGAAGTAATTTAAAATTCTGATCTGATTTATAATAATTTAGTTTTTATAATTTTTTAGTTTGGTATTAAAGTTATATGATTTAGTTTTTTCGTGTATTTTGAAAATTTAATTAGTACATGTGTAGTTAAATAATTTAAACTACAGTATACCGAGGCATAATTTTTCATTTTTCTAATTAAAGATTTAATTTCTTATAGTTTTAAATTTGATATTACAATTATATGATTTCAAATTACAATTTAATTTCTTTTATTCAATTTTGATTTTATGATTGATGCTTAGAATTAAAACCGCTTATTTTTTCCTCCTTATCTAAAAATACCTTTTCAAAACTAAAATTTGATATTAAAATTATATTATTTGACTAATCAGTTATGTTGCCTTATATTAGTTATTGTTTTTTTGTGCAATATTTTAGGGGTTAATTATGTATATAATTTTTAATTAGTATAAGTAAAAGGGTAGAACACAAAATGTACTTCAAAAATGGTAATATAGATGTAAATGTTCTTTCAACGAAGTATTAAACACAAAATAATATATTGAACGTCTAAAAAAATAAACAAGGTACTTTTTGGATTTTTTCCCCCTTTTTTTTTGTTTTTTCTTTCAATTTTGGTTAAAATATGTTGCCTTATACAATACAACCTCTATAAGTAACTAGTCAACAACATACCCAACTCAACTCAAACAACTGCCACTTGCCTCCAAATCCATCTCCTTACAAGTTCCTGAAAATATATGTTGTATCTTTGTCCTTTTCGACTTTGAGCTCACTGTTGGATTTCCATTGCTCTACAAGCGACGAAAGGACATAGACAACATGAGTCATTTCTGTCCTCTGCTCTGGTTCCTTGGTGCAGCAGTGACATGCGAGTTTAGCTACTTCCTCAATGATGTCGTTGTCATTACCTTTGCCAATGTACTCTTTCTCAACAACCATCTTCTTGAAAGAAATTAATAGCAATGTGAGTATCATCTTTGGATCAAGTCTCATCTGTAGATTTTGGCCGGTTATCAGCTCCATTAGAATAACTCCATAGTTGTACACATTAAACTTTCTAGTGGTCCTTTCCGTCGCTGCGATCACAGAGTTTTCAGATGTTAGTTACAAATCAAACATATCTTATATAATAAAGTAAAGTTTCCACAAAATTCAATCTATGAAAAGCTTGCATATGTTTCATAATATTCTGCAATGTACCATTCTATTAAATTTTAATATATAAAGTTTATTAATTTCACTAAGTTATTAATTAAAAATTAACTAAGGATCTATGTTAGAGACATAGAAACAATTATACAATATTAGATAAAAATCCAATTTGTTACTTCTTAATCTTTTATTTGTACTAATAGAATATTATATAATGTATTAGATGTTTGAAAAGAAGATGAAAAACTACATGAAACTTGAAAACATGTATTAAAATTTTATACGAAAAGACTTTTTAATGAACTAACAAAATCCTACGTGACAATAAAAAATAGATGGTATGACATATGAGAGTCTATTTTAATTATTATAAAAACACATACATAAAAATATTTTACTTATTTTTTTTATATATTTTGCCTATGTTTTGCTTAATTTTTTTGGTAATTTATTTTTTCATATTAAACTGTATGTAAGATGTTACGTAATTGCAAAATATAGTATTAGTGAAATTAGTTGAAAATACTTAATTATATGTAATGCGTTTCCAGTTTTGTGATGTTAGAAAATAAAATTTTCTACAGAGAAAGGGTGATGTTAGATATTATGTGAATCATAATTGATGATATAACTGAATGTTCCAACAACAAATTTGGTTCTGATTGATTATGTGCCTTCTTATGTAGACGGACTAAACCGAAATAAGAAACTTTGGCGCGCATATCTTGTAGGAGAAGAATGTTCTAGGGTTTCAGGTCCCTGTGAATGTAGCTCTGACTCTGACGCGCCTAGGTATGGATATACTCCTCTCCTCTAGCCACATCCAACGCAATAGAGAGACGTCTTGTCCAATCGAGTTTTCTCAATCCTTGGTCCTTCCAGTCAAAAAGATGTCTGCTTAGCGTCCCCTGCGCCATGTACTCTGGTAAACCAACATCCTCTCGTTTCTGTCGAGGCAGTACCCATGAAGAATCACAAGGTTACAGTGATGAACCTTAGTTAGAACTCGAACCTCGGATCTGAACTCATCAGCGCCTTTCCCACCTAAGACAGGCTGCTCCATCCTATTTATCTTTGTTGCTCCGTGGGCTCAAACCCCCTTTCACCACGACCACAAAACAGAGCGAGAATAAAAAAGACAGAGTCCTGAACAAAAACCAAGAAAAGTAAAGGTCATTAGAATATCTACTACTAACACAAGTATCAGAGCAAAAACATTTTTTTTTTTTTTGAATGAACAGAGCAAATACAATTATCATTATCATAATTATCAATCATATAATAACACTGTTAATCTGGTTCAGTTAGATTGATTCACAAGTAAAGTATGCTTTAACTTAAATCTGATATAAGGAAACTAAACCAGAGCTACCCAGTGATCAAGAACTGATCAGCTAACTCTAATGATCTCTTATCAACATCTTCTTGGCAGCCAAATCAATTGCAATGGTTCATTGGTTGAAATACGATTTCTCCATGGCGATGTAATCGAACTACCATATCTTGTAATGGTTCATTGGTTAAAATATAATATAGATTACTTAAAAAAAATTCTTATAATCCTCTATCGTTTCGACTCCTATATAATATTCTTCCATATCTTGTCTATGGTAAAAAAACTCCCTTCGTTATGTTCCACATACTGCTTTGGTTTTATTTTTATTTTTTTTTAATATCTAGACATGTTACTTACTTCACTGTTTGCAAAAGCTAGAGAAGAATATCAAAAGAAAGATGAAAGCAAACCGTATTCATAAACAATGTTGGGTCCAGCGGGGAAGCTTTGAACTTTAAAGGAGAGTTTGGATCACATTTAAGTCAAACCAACTAATTAGCCTCAGTAAATGATGAGGAGACAAGTTTGTAATCGTGACAATCAAAGGAGAATAGGAGACTGCAAGAAATACATGCAAGACTGGAACAGCAGATTGAATGAGGTCCTTTCAGTTTGATGTCAAGATCCAACTAAAAATTAGGTGGGCCAAGATTTCTCTGTCGGACTAGCTAGGCTATATATGTATTTAATCAGGCAGCTTAAGTCGAGAATATGCTGGTTAGACCATATTCTAATTAGATTCAAAAAATAAACAAACTACAGTAATAGATATTCGTAATACAGCTAGCAGTGTAGTACGAAATCTTCCTCCTATATACGTCACCGCACTGTTTTGTTTCAATAAGAAAGAGCTGATCAAGACATGGAATATGGATGTTAAAACTAGATGTCTAAACGGTTTGAGACTTAAATCAGACATGGAATATGCATGTTAAAAGAGCTGATCAAGCTACGCTCCAATTTCACATTCTAAATTAGTTTTTTTTTTTTCGGCAAAAATAAATTTCATTAAATTCAAAGAGTTATTACAAAGATATACATAACTATTGCAACACAGTCATTACATATGTACATGTATATGTCATACACTAAAAAATAATACAACATAATGGGTTTTTAGGATGCTTTCCGTAGAGTAGTGCTAAACTAGGGTTTTGCTCTGAATATTGTGTTGTGTTATTGACTTTGATGAAGAGATTACATATATATAGATGAGAACATGAGAAGGAAATATATTATCATAAAGAAAGTAAATCTTCTATTCTTCTATCTCTTCATATCTTCATATCTTCGAAAGCCTTTTCTTAGGCCTTAAGCCCATCACGTTAATTCACCATCTATTACTCCCCCTCAAGATGGAAAGTGGAGATCTCGAACACCCATCTTGCCAAGTAGATACTGAGACTGAACACGGCCAAGAGCCTTCGTAAGAAAATCAGCCAACTGCTCTGTAGTACGAATATGACGAGTAGACACGATGCCTTCCTTGATCCCGTCTCGAATAAAATGGTAATCTTTTTCGATATGTTTTGTACGTTCATGAAACACAGGATTTGCAGTAATGTAAAGAGCAGCCTTATTATCACAATGAAGAGTGACTGGTTCGGGATGAGGAACATGAAAGAGTAAGATCAACTCCTTTAACCACTTTATCTCTTGATAAGCGAAAGCCATAGCTCTGTATTCAGCTTCAGCGGAAGAGAGAGAGACTGTTTTCTGCTTCTTGATTTTCCAACAGATAGGAGATTTCCCAAGCAAAACAACATATGCGGATAAAGAACGACGAGTCTTTGGACAAGTGTTGTAATCAGAGTCACAATATGCATCAAGGTGAAGATCGGAATTATTGCTTAGTAAAATACCTTGCCCACAAGTCCCTTTTAAGTATTTGACGACACGAACAGCGGCTTCCCAATGACAGAGTCGTGTGGTTGCGAAAGAAATTGTGCCAAAAGATGAATCACATAGCTTAAGATCGGGACGTGTAAGGGCTAGATAAACCAATCAACCGACGAGTCGACGATATTGAGATGGATCCGAGTAAAATTCTCCTTCATCTTTAGCGAGATTATGATTTTGTTCAAGAGGACTATCAATGGGTTTAGCTCCGATCAGACCACACTCAGCAATAATATCCAATGTGTATTTGCGTTGAGAAATATGTATTCCTTGTTTCCCTCGTGAGACTTCAATCCCAAGAAAAAATTTTAGAGGACCCAAATCTGTCATATGAAAACATTCACTCATATATCTCTTAAACTTTGTTGTTAACGCAGAGTCATTACCTCCTACGATGAAGTCGTCCACATAGATCAAAACGTAGAGACAGGAACCACCGTTCGAGTATGTAAAGAGAGAAGAGTCTGTGTAATTGGTTTTAAATCCAAAGCCGACAAGTGCATTAGAAAGCTTGGAGAACCAACACCTTGGAGCTTGTTTAAGACCATATAGAGACTTCCTAAGACGACACACCTTGGAAGGATCATCAGTTGCAACTCCAGGAGGGAGTTTCATGTATATTTCTTCCTCCAAATCACCATGCAAGAAAGCATTGTGAACATCCATCTGAAATAATTCCCATCCACGAACAGCAGCAACTTTCAACAAAGTACGAATCGTTGTCATCTTAACAACTGGTGCAAATGTTTCATTATAGTCAGTTCCTTCCTTTTGTCGATTTCCAAGAGCAACTAACCGAGCTTTGAACCGTTCTATCGATCCATCAGACTTATATTTTATACGAAAAACCCATTTATAGCCTACTGCATGCTTTCCTTTGGGTAATGTTGTAGTGTCCCATGTTCTGTTCTCCTCAAGTGCTCCAACCTCTTTAGTTACCGCATGATTCCATCGGGGATCACGCATCACTTCGTGAAAGGAAACAGGTTCGGTGTTGGCACTAATGGAGGCCAAAAACAGCTGTTGCGGAGGAGAGTAACAGTCAAGGGATACATAATCAGAGAGAGGGTAGAGACACTTACTTGAGGACAATTGGAGAGCGAGAGATGAGGCATGAGGGGGTTTATCAAGTTGCGTTCCAGAATAAGTAACATATGGCTCAAGGAGCACAGACCTCATCTTCTTTCTTTTGCCAACTCCAAGTTCTTCAATCACATTCTCTGTATTAGTATCTGTATCTGTAGCAGTAGGTTGCGTGAGTTGTTCGGTCGAGTGTAAGTCAGGATCTTTGGGCTGAACAGATACTGGACATGGCAACGGATCGATCGGTCTTGTATCCAGATCGAGCGGTTGAACAGTGGTTAGGTTTTGGCAATCTTCTAAGGATTGCACCTGATCGTTCGGTCTTGTGTCCAAATCGATCGGTCTAACGGGTTCGGGAAGTGCATTAGTAAGTGGGTTTGGAGCAGTCAATCCGCTGTTAGGAGTGAGTGGTTCAAAGTCAGAATCGAGTACTCTATCCTTATATGCATTTGTAAACTCCCCCTGTCGACCATAGTTCACGTCATCAGCATCTTCTACTTCTAGATTACTTCCAGAGTAAGGAAAGACGTCTTCATTGAAAATTACGTCACGAGTAATAAACATTTTGCGAGTTTGCAAATCCATCACTTGCCATTCTTTCTTACCAAATGGGTAGCCGAGAAAGATACAACGAGCACTACGATCTTCGAATTTGTCGGTCGAACATCTCACCAATTTTGCGTAACAAAGACATCCAAATGTCTTGATTTCATCATAGGAAAGAGATTTCTGAAACAAAACTTCATATGGTGTCTTGCCTTGAAGTAGAACTAATGGTGTTCGATTTATCAAATGAGTGGCAGTTAAAATGCTTTCACCCCAAAACCGAATTGGTAGTTGTGCTTGAAAAAACAAAGCACGAGCTACATTCAAATTATGACGGTGTTTCCGTTCGACTCTACCGTTTTGTTGTGGTGTATTCACACACGAAGTGTGATGAATGATGCCATTTTCTGCAAAATATGAGCGCATGCATGTGAATTCTGTGCCGTTATCCGTTCTAATAATCTTGACTGTCTTATTAAATTGTCGAGAAACCCATGCGAGAAAATTTTTTAGCACCATAGAAACTGATGATTTCTCAAGAAGGAGGTGTGTCCAAACAGCTCGTGAGTAATCATCAACAATGGTGAGAAAATATACTGCTCCACAAGTAGTCTTTGTTCTATAAGGTCCCCAAACGTCACAATGAATCAAAGTAAATAAATCATCTGCTTTATTGAAACTTTCAGAAAACGGAACACGAGTTTGTTTAGCCTTGAAGCAGACATCACAACATTCCTCTAAAGCACTAGTACTACTATTGAAAACACCAACATCTGAAAGAAAAGATAATACTCTTGGCGAAGGATGACCCATTCTCCTATGCCACAGTTCACGATTATCAGCTTTGCTAACCTGGTTCAGTTGAGGTACGACCGCACCCGCAAGATGATAAACTGTAACAACCCGTCTCGCGGACCCCACTAGCCCACCGCTAGCTGCCCCAACGGACCGTCCGTGGACCCCACTAGCCCACCGCTAGCCGGCCCAACAGACCCCAAGCTGGCCCTGCAGGGCATCGATCCTAACCCATCACTGTGGATATCCCAATCCACCAGTAGGTTATTGGTGCGCCAGGCGTTCCTCGAACCATGGTCCCTCACCCTTTAACAACCTTCCCACAGGACAAGCTGTCACCAATTGATCTGCATCTGTTGGGCCGGCTAGCGTTGGGCTAGTGGGGTCCACGGACGGTCCGTTGGGGCAGCTAGCGGTGGGCTAGTGGGGTCCCGCGGTGGGCTAGTGGGGTCCGCGGGATGGTCCGTTGGGGCAGCTAGCGGTGGGCTAGTGGGGACCGTCCGTGGACCCCACTAGCCCACCGCTAGCCGGCCCAACATACCCCAAGCTGGCCCTGCAGGGCATCGATCCTAACATATCACTGTGGATATCCAAATCCACCACTAGGTTATTGGTGCGCCAGGCGTTCCTCGAACCCTGGTCCTCACCCTTAAAAATCTTCCCACAGGACAAGTTGCCACCAATTGATCTGCAGGTCAATACTTTAAAATCTCTTGTTATTGAACTGATGATTGTTGTACCATTAAAATCCTAATCCACAAAACTGTTTTGAAGAACAGTGGATTTTAAAGTAGATTTTTAAATCATCTATTCAATAACAAGAGATTTTAATGGATTTTAAAGTAGATTTTTAAATCATCAGTTCAATAACAATATATTTTAATAGACTTTTTAAAATCCATGATTGAATAACATAGAATTTGTAAATTTCACACAAATCACTTAAAATGTCAAGTTGAATACACCCTCCGTAGTGTTTTCATGTCAATTAATATATCGATAAACTAATAGTTTTATAAATCAGTAATTGAATAAGGACAGTGTGTAAAATGCATTATTTTCTAAGTTCAACAAAATTAAATTTCATGCACTTTGAAAAGCAGTACAGGACATTGAATAATGACAATGTGTAAAATGCATTCTTTTATTTTCTAAGTCTATTTAGCTCATATTGTCATGATTCAACTAAAATGTCTCTATCAAATTGAAGCTAATAGAACAATATATTACGTAATTAGAAAAATAAAAACAAAACAAATTAAAGAAACCATGATTGGGTTTGGATTGGATAATTTAATATGGATACTCAGAAATGGAACCACAAATACGATCGACAACCCTTAAAATCCAACTCTCATTTTTTGCCGCTAATCAATCCCACACCCAATTTTGTTGTGTCGTCCGTACATGTGTCTCATCAAGCTCGTCGAAGTTAGTAATTGTAAAAAGTTTAGTAGACCGACCATAAATGGGCTTACGACGGCCCATTATCCCCAAATTAAGAAATGCTTATTCTTCTTTATTTATAAAGCAGTGGCCCACATAGTAACGGTCCAATTTCACAGTCTAAAATGCGTGGGGTCAGACTTTTGTAACGGTCATCTACTTTCCTTTTTTTTACCCCCACAAAAATAATATATTAATAAACTCAAATTAAAAAGAAAAGTAAAATTGCCGTTAAAAAAAAATAAAAAAAGGGAAATCTAAATCCCTAAATCCCCAAAGGACACACACTCTTTTCTCTTCAGCTCAACTTCTGAAGTCCTAAGCTCAGTTTAAAAATCATCTCTTTGTGATGTTAACTCTTTAAGGCGCAAGCTCTTCAAAGGAATCTGTTATCTTCAAACTCTCTAGCTAGCTCTTTGAGGTTATTAGAAGAGAATGGGTTGCTTACTAGGTTGCTTCGGTCGTCGGAAGAGTCATCGTCGCCGTCAGAGACGTCGTGAATCTTTCCAACCACGTTTAAACGTAAGTTTCTATTTTCTCATGGAAAAAGTCGATTTTGTTTAGTGTTGAGTTGGTTTTATTTAGCTTTGATTTTGTTGGGTTTTGCTTGATTTGTAGTAATTTATTTCGTTTTATGTAGAGAATCTCTGAAGGGTCTGCAGAAGATGTTGATGTGAATCTTAGGGTTCCTATTGTTGATGAAGTTCCAAAGATTGTAAAGGATGACCATTTAAATTTTAAGGTTGCTAGTGTTGTGGAAGAGTCTCCAAAGGATGATCATGTGAGTGTTGTGGAAGTCTCTAAAGTCTCTGTGATTCCAATCACTGATGATATCTTGTAAGTATTGTGTGTTTTGTTCTTTTTGTACACAGACTCGTGCTTTGTGTTTTGTGTTAGCTTAACAGATTTTATTCTTTTATTTAAATTGCAGTGACAAGGTTGAGGAGAAGAAACACAGTCCGAGTCCGAGTCCGAGTCCGACTAGGAAGAAAGTGACTTTTGACACGAATGTCAAAACATATGAACACATTGTAGTAGATGAATCTGTTGAGTTCTCTGAAGAGAAGAAAGAAGAGGTGAAGACGTCGAGGCAGGCTCGATGTTCATCTGAGGGGAGTGATGTAACCTCGAACTCGTCAGGGTCTTATCCTTCAAACCACAGATACCAGAATTGTAGAGAAAGTGATGATGAAGAGGAGGATGTAACGGATTGTGACGAAAGTGATCTAGATGATGATGATGATGATGAAGATGGTGGGTTACTTGATGAAGACTATTATGATGATGATGATAGTTATGATGATAAGCTGCACAACTGGGATAAACAAGTTTACACTGAGGAGATTGCAGATAACGTTATGGACATAGAGAAGATAGGAGAAAAGACTAATGCAAGTGCTAGAGACAGAAGCGGATATGTCAACGCAGTACTGAACCCGATCGAGAATCTCAACCAATGGAAAGCTGTGAAATCCAAAGGAAGAACAACACATACACATTCTCGAAAAGAGAACGCCGTTAATGCTTCCTTCAGCTTGGAGCCTCAACAGGTTGATGAATTGTCATCATCATTCAGCTTGAACAGGAGATCAAGAGATGAAACTAAGAAACAGAGAACTCAAGAAGTAGCTGTTGATGCTAGTCTCTCAACTTGGCTATCCACATCTCCGACCACGAACAGCGGATGCAGCAGTGTTGAAACCGCAATGTCAGAGAAGAAGAAATACTCGAAACCGGTTCAAAGCCACGACGAAAGACCTATATTGGGAGCATTGACTGCAGCGGAGATTAAGCAGTTCTCAGCCACGAACTCGCCGAGGAAATCGCCAAGTAGAAGCCCTGAATCACCGATCATCGGAACAGTTGGTGGTTACTGGAACAATCACTCAATGGTCACCAGCAAGAACAGTCGAAGCTCTTAAAACTCGAATTCCACATGTTTTGGTTTACACTGATTCTGTGAGTAAAAATTTCATTTATTTATTACTAAGTTGCCTTTGTGAAATTATTTCATCACTTTGTTTGTTTGTTTGTGTGTGTGTGTGTGTGTCTTTGGTTGATGATTACCAAATCGTTATGTGTGTTGTGTAATGTGATTTGATTTATTATTATTCATTCTATTTGTTTGTATTTTTGTCTATTATTTAACATGTGATTCAAAGTATGAATTGTTTTTCTCCTTACAAAAACCCATATGATCAAACAAAGGAACACCCAAATCGAAAAATAGCCCAAGCAAAATGGCTCATAAGGGCGACTAAACGCAAACGCAGTAGCGGTGACTAATCAACAGTCGACGCCACACTGTTTCAGTAACGGACCAGTCTGTTTTGGCAAGAACGGATCAATCCGTACCCAAACCAACGAGAAGATAGACGCGAGAAGGATAGACCAAAGCACAACGATCGTCGGGGTTCTGTTTTGCCGACCCATCAAACCTTTGAGGAAAGGGTAAAGATGAACAATGACCCAAAACGCGAAAAACAGTTTCCCAAACAGCGGTCCCCAAGAACCATATCCATTGTTAATAGCGTCAGAGACTCCGGCTACAACACCGACCATGTTGAGGATAATGAGTGTGGTCGGAGGGATGAGAAGAGTGGTCCATTTGAAGAGGTAAAGATCTCCAAACTCATCAGCTTCGTCACTAGCTCCTTTTGACGTGACGGTGAAGTTAGTGTCAACACCAAAGAGGACTTTGAGAAGACCTTGAAAGACGGCGAAGAGATGAGCTGAGACACCACCAATCACCCAGAATTGTTCGTTACGCCAGAGGTCGTTGATGCTCACGCCGCTCCACCGGAGTTCTAAGATCGCCGTCGCAATGATTGATAAGAACAGTGCCAAAAACCATATGCTTGCGAAATTGTTGATCTGAATCAAAAGAAAGCAAATGGGTGTTAATAAAGTTTGATCATTTAATTGATTTTGTGACAAATCAAGAACATTTAGGGTGAAAGTGTGAATCTTTAGATAATTAAGGACTAAAAGAGTGAACTTTTATGAATTGTAAAATAGTGGTTAAACGGATTTTTTTGATCATTTTCTGATTTTGTGGGTTTGGTGGGGGCCAATCAACAACATTTAGAAACTTTAGGGGTAAAAGTGCAAACTTTTTGGAGTTTAAAGAGTAGAAAAATCAGTCTAAATGTAGGAATAATGAATTGGTTTCTAAAAATTTGGGCAAAATATGTTTTTTTTTTTTTTAATAATGATTTATGGGTAAAAGTGTAAACCTATAGGAGTTTAAGGTGTAAAGAAAATTATAATGAGACTTACCGTTGGAATGATGAATTTGCCGGTGAGAAGACAAACGGCTGGAATAGTACAATAGGCAAGGAGAGGAATAGAAGTGAAAGGATAAACAATGGTGTTGATGTAAGCAAGACGTTCAAGAATCTTAAGCTTGCCTCCCCAAGCATACCACAAAGGACAATGACGGCTAAAGAAGATTTCGACAGAACCGAGTGCCCATCTAAGCACTTGGTGCAACCGATCCGACAGATTGATAGGAGCTGATCCTTTGAATGCTGGTCTTTTAGGCATACAGTAAACTGATTTCCAACCTCTACAATGCATTCTGAATCCTGTTAGGATATCTTCTGTCACTGATCCATAAATCCATCCAATCTGAATAAAAAATTCAAATACCAAATGCAAAACATTAGAGTTCACACTCAAATCATTATCATTACCATAAAACTACATCATGTTGGTCATCTTTTCTAGTCAGTTTTTGCAAATTTAAAATTATGCAAAGTCGCTTTTCCGGAAATAAATAAAAAGTTTGAATTTACATGGTATCGTAAAATCATATAATATATTATGACTAGTAAAATTCGGTTTAGTTGATGAATTCTGCTGTTTAAAATTCTCTAATCATATTTTTAAAAAATGTAAATGAAAGAAAATATTTTGTTTTAGTTAATTTCTAGAATTGAAAATAAAATTTTGCAAACTAATTTTTGTAATTGAAATTATTTTTGTTCATTGTTTTAGCAATTCTGCAATATTACCATTAGAGCCTATAATTAATTGATATTTACCTCTTTGCCCCATTCAGTCTTCTCTTCGTAGCCACAGCTAATAACATGAATGGCTTCTTTGATCAAGGAGCTCGTGTTCGTCGCCTCCGGCAAACCTCCCTTCTCCATCAACGTCGATGCAATAAACACAGGTGACATCCCAAACCTCTTCTCAAAGTTCTTCTGCGACATCAACGACGATTTCTCAAGCTCATCGTATCCTTCAAGCCCTTCTTCAATATCTTCCAAATCAAATATCGCCTCCGTGGATCGCTTCCTTGTATAGCTGCTCATCGTAGTGTCATCACTCTTCTTCTTGCTCTTCTTCCTTAGTTTAGATAACAAGCTCTTGATTCCTGATTTCTTCTTTGACGGATCTGATGATTTCGATTTGTGATGGTGACGCTTACCTCCGCCGCAGCAACAGCAAAGCCACGACGGCCAACAGTCGCAGGTCATTTTCTTGCGCTTTTCCGATACCGGAGGTTCGTATCCGTATAACGCTGGTCTGTTGAATACACATCCTGTTCCTACATAGACTGGTCCTTGGATCCCATCTAAGCCTCTCATGTTTATCTACAAGATTTGAGACAGATATATTAGGGTTTTGAATTTGAGTTTGGGGGGTTTTTGTTATGGTGATGATGATGATGGAGACTTACATCGAAGAAGACGATGTTTCTGTTGGCGTATCGATCGTTGTGATCGATTCCATCGAATCTTTGAGGGAATTGAACATAACAAAGCTTTTTACCAAGCTGTGGATCCATTAGGAAGCACATTGATTCTCTTATGGCTTTACTGTTGTTGATGTAGTGATCACAATCTAGATTGAGCATGAATGGGGCATTTGTGAGCACTGCTGAGACTCGGACCTGCAACATTTCCTCAAAAGTTAGATTTGGTTTCTGACGGAGCTTTTGATTGGTTTGGTTTGGTTTGTTTTACTTACCATTGCATTCATGGCTCCAGCTTTCTTGTGGTGATCATAACCAGGCCGCTTCTCTCTTGATACATACACAAGACGTGGCAATTCGTTACCGTCAATGTCGAATGCTCCTTCTTTTCCTAGATACACCTGAAACTCAAAGTAGTTTCGTTTAGTTGCCAAGGTGGAGTCTTTGATTGTATATCAGAAGCGT
The DNA here is from genome assembly GCF_030686135.1 of Camelina sativa. NCBI lineage: Eukaryota > Viridiplantae > Streptophyta > Magnoliopsida > Brassicales > Brassicaceae > Camelina > Camelina sativa. Next base: position 29,609,889 of record NC_141899.1, on the reverse strand, counting down.
TGGGTTTTGAGGTTTTTGTAGTGACCTGAATCATCCCAGGATGATCACGAGTGTTGTTCCCTGGCCATGGTGTACCATCTTGCATCACCCAACCTTCTTCAGGCTTCTTCTGAGCTTTTGCCACTAGAGCATTGATCCTCACTTTGAATTCTTCATATTCTCTCTGCAAAACATTTAGTACGTCAGTACAGATCTGTTGTGTGATTTAAAAGTAGGGATGTTTCTTCACTGACCTTCATTGCTCTGCGATCTTTGACGAATGTAGTTTGGACTTTATCCTTCAAGTAATCAATCTTCTCTGAGAAGTAAAACTCTGGAGCTCTTGGCTCGACATTGTACTTCTTGCAAAACGGAACCCATCTCCTTGCAAACTCTGAAGTTTCAGACAATGTATCGAACAGGAGCATTGATGCACCGTCATCAGACACATAGCAGCTCACCTTATTCACTGGGTAATCAACGGCTAAGATCGAGAGAATAGTGTTGGCTGTGATGATCGGAGGTTCCTTAAGCGGATCCACCGTACTGACAAACACATCAACTGGTGCAAGCTTGTTCTTTTCACCATCCCGTTCGAATCTCATTGAGAGTCGGTCAAGGTATGTCTCTCGGTTAATCGGAAACCATTTCGGGAACTGATCGAGGATCCAAGAGAGTGCAAACCAGATCTCGCAGATGACTGAGATAAGCCAGAGAGGGTATGCGTCTTTGGCTGGTGTCAAGATACGGAAACGGAAGAAGAAAACTAAGATAACAAGACGAAGAACGATCACGATTCGGTATGGACTGATTTTGCTAGACGAGATTGGGACTTTTCTCCAGAGAGGTTGTCTTGCTTCAGCATCTCTGTAATCAACAAGAACTCAGTTACTTACGCTCCAAACCTTTATTACTTGAGATTAAAGAAAGATCAGTGTTTTCTTATTGTTACAAGTATTCGTCTTCTTCATCATCTTCTTTGTCTTGATCATTTGTTTGATCTCCCTTTACCACCAAACCTCTCTTCTCTTGCCTCGCTTTCCATTTATCTACTCGTTCTTTCCACTCCGCATCTGTGTAGCCATCTCTCTCTGCTTCAAAGTCTTTCCCCAACACTTCAAATCAAATCACATAGAAATAGGCCTCAAAATTTGCTCTTATAAATCTCTATGCATATAAAAATCACACATAGCTAGATATATTTTCTATATACCACTTCCAGTTGAAGAAAAGGTTCGACCATTTTGACGCCATTGCTGCTTACTATTGTAGTCTCCATTTTCCTTCAATACCCATAAACTACTCAGAATCTTGATCTCGAATGGGAATGGAGATTACAGAAAAAAAAAAAAGAAAAAAAACAATCGATTTAAGTCATTTTTAGTACCGATCCATAAGCAAAATTCTGGTGAATGGAGGAATCCTGGCGGTTCTTGATATTCAACTCATCATCTGAACCATCAACACCATTGTTTCCTTCTTCATCTCCATCTATTTTCGGAGAGCCTTCAAAGAAATTATTTCACCAATAAGAGAGTCAAGCAAGGGTTATGGATTTGTAAAGACCAAAACAGGGTTTAGTGTAATTTACCTTTGTGGCGTTTGTAAAGAGTGTTGCATTGAGGGCAACATTTGTTACCGTTGCGACGCTCATATTCATAGCAAGGTTTGCAAACCGGGTAAGCACACACGTGGCATGCCACAAAAGTCTGGCCATTGTCGTCGTCTTTGACCTCATCGCCACAGACTCTGCAGATCTTAGCTGAGAAGGTGGAATGACGATGCTGCATCCATAAAAGTGCATAACTTATAAGATTTTAATGCAAACCGAGTTGAATAATTTAGAACAAAACACAGGAAACAAGTTTGATTTGATTCTCTCTTTCTCTCTTACCTCGTCGTCAAAGCTGGCCATGGTGTTTGGTTCCATGGCGAGGCAAGCTGAGCTCAAAAGCAGAGCAGAAGGTGATATAGAGAAATGTATGTGACTATGTGTTTTTAAAGATTGAAGAGATCAGATATGTAATATAAAGGGAAAAGGTTAGAATTTGCTGTGAAGAAAGTTGAGGTTGTACCAAACTGTGAGGTGAAATTGGGTCTGAGGTTTGTGTCATAAGAAAGCTTCAAGAGACAGCAACAAGATTTGGTGGAAGAAGGAGACAGCTCAGTGTACTCAGAGTATTATTTAATTGCTTGAGCTTCCAACTTCTGCTGTTTGTTGTTCTTTTTAGTTCTTTAGAATTTGTATAACTTAGAGTAGCTTTCAAGTTATTATGTATTTCTACTTTAGTCTTACACTCTTACTTAATCCAGCAATGTTCTTGAAACTAAATTAGGTATAGAGAGACTAGAGAGAGAGAGAGAGAGAGGAGATTATATAACAAAAGCCCATAATCAATAATTTCACAAAGGCCCAAAATGGTGATACAAAAGAAAACATCCGAATGCAACACAAACAAAAGATGATCCTGGTTCATGGATCATAAGCATTTAAATTGGTTATAAAAACCAGAAGTGGAGAAAGGAAGAGACATAAATACTCAAGAATCAGATTAAAACATCTGATCTTATTGTTTTGGTTAGGACAGTAAAAATGGTTTGATTATGCGACATAGTAGATGGAGTTAGGGAGCTTGAAGGTTCTCTTGGGAACTGGACAACCTGCGAAGCTGTTCCATTGTGCACCCATTACTCCCCAAACTCTGTACCCAAGACTTGTAAGCCATGACCTCAAATCTGCTTTGTATTGGGTCACACTCTTCTTCTCGTCTGCCTCTCCCCTGCAATTTTCCGATTTGTTAAAAAAGTTATTATACCATAAAAATGATCTTATAACTTAACCGGTAAATATTTTTTTTACATATCGGTTTAACTCGGTTATTAAATATGAATCGAACCGGGAAATCTATATAATATACCTGAGAAGGAGGTTAGACCAGCCGTGGTAACCGGCTTCGATAAGGTTTTCGACGGTGGCGGATCTGAGATACTCTTTACGAGAAGATACCAAAAAGATCTTGAAACCTCTCTCTCTGATCTCATGAAACAGCTTAACCATGTTTGGAAGGGCTGGTGCTTTGCCCATCTTTTGCCATTCCTCGAACTTGGTCTGGTTCAGTTGCTCACCACTGATTCAAATCAATGTAATGTAACATTTCAATCCCGGTTTTATGTCTTAACCGGATTAAAGCTAACCAGACAAAATTTGTAATTTGGATCTTTTTTTGTTGGTTTAAAATATATAATGGAAATTTAATTTATTACTTTATCCAAAATCGAACCAAAAACCAAACTAATATTTGGTCAACCCAAACCGATCGAGCCTAAATGTATGTAGAGTTAAGTTTAGTGTATTTACCCGAAGCAGCCGTTGCTCTTGTGGTAAGGGATGGTGGAAAGAAGAGTGTCATCAATGTCAAAGATCCAAGCATCCATGCCATCGCATGTCTTCTTCTCGCAACAAGTTTTTCCTAGGTAAAGGACAGCTTCATCAATGGCTCTCTCCACATCCTCCTCGTATTGAGATGAGGTCATGTACTTTTGGACGAACCACACACATTCCTGTGGCACCACCAAAAAGTTCCTAATGTTGTTAAGCTCCACGTTGACCCTCCAGCTCTCGCAGTATCCGTTTAGGTTTGGTCCTTTCAAAGACACGGCGGCGGTTTCGCTAGTCTTTGTGGTGGTTGTGGTTCCTTTGAGCTGGTTCAGGATGTTCCAGTCACGAGCTGAGACAACTCCTATGAAGAGGAAAGTGAGGGTCATCGAGAGAAGCAAGGATCTAGCCATGATGATGATGATGATGATTGATGAAGGAGTAGTAGTTTCTGCGATCTGTCTGCGATGTGGTTGTGTGTTTTTTATATAGAGTATGTAGAAGTGCAAGTCAACGTCAGAAAAAAATAATAATAATCATAATAAGTAACGAAGTTTTTTCACCTCGCCCTCTTAACAGTAAAACGTTTTAACAAATTAACCCATTCAACAGTAAACCAAAATAATTTTATTTAACCCATAAAATCGAAACTTAAATAATTATCTCATAGATTCTTTTTACAAGCTTAAATACTAATTAGATGACATAAAAAACGGATACACAAAAACGAAGCCTTTGGAAACATGGAAATGATTTTTACAAAAGATAGCGAAGCTGATACAGATCGATCTAAATGACACTAAAGAAAACCACATGGAGCCAGGGGCCATGTTCACGTTATAGGATCGAATACACAAATTAACTTTTATTACGTAGAGTACAATTTAATTTCACAAAAGACATTAAATATATAAAGTACAAATTTAACAAAAACACAAGGTAAATTTATGTAGTATTTTTTTAATATTTTTTTTGTCAACAACTATTAATTGATTGGGCTTTAAATAATCCAATGATGAGGAATATATATAAATTTTCTTTTAAACTACTAGTTTTGTTTCTTACATTTAAAGATAGAATGTCGGTACATTTCTATACATTGTTTATCAACTGATTCGTTTTCACGTAATGTTACCGTAAGCCTAAAACATTCGAATCAAAGTTCTCATTAGTTTCTCTTTGGTTAAGATGATTTTAACGTTAATTGCACCACTTTTAGTTTGTCTATAGTTTGTCTATTTAACATTTTTGTCCAACCATTGTTTAACATCAACAGATAAATCTTATCATTTTCATGTGACCAAATATACACATTAAAATAAAAATACTATAGGGAGATGAATGTGAACGACAGCACATTTCACTTAGATATATAATAAATCTAGAGTGGGAGGAGGAAGGTGGGTACCATGTCTTGATGTGAAATAGATAGGACCAAATATATAGGTGAGGATATGATCATCCCCATTACAGCTAATGCAAATTTAATTTAATCAACCGTTTTGGGGGTCTGTGAATAAATGTGTTCTTTTATATTTATACTCAGGATATAAACATTTTCTTAAAGATATACATATATGTGCGCAGAACAAACTTATTCAAACCAACAAAAAATGTTGTAGACCATAATCATCCAAAACATGTTAGAAATGAATATAATGGAGGCAGATAAACACAAGTGAATAAAACTGATTATTATATAATGTAATAAATTAATAATAATAGTAATAACCTTTTAAAAAGTACAAAATCATTTCTATGTCATTTATTATATGTGTAATTGAATAATAATAACTGGAGATCACCCACCCACTAAATTGTAACACACAAATAAATTATATTAAATTCATCTTAATAAATTTCAACGAACTATTTGACTTCGAATCAAAAACTTTATCAAAATATCTCCCAAAAAAATAATATTTTTCTCTTCCTTCTCTCTAAACTCAACTTTCAGATCTCGATTTCTTGCCTCTCCGGCTTGTCCTTCCGGCGCCGGAGAGGGTTTTCCCTCCTTGTTTTAGTTAGTTTCTTACTTTTGTTTCGCTTTCTCTCTCGGTGAAGTGGTCCTCCGTCTTGTTCTGGTCGCTCGGGTGGTGGTTCCGGTGAGTCACCGGTGCGTGAAGCGAAAATTCCTCTGGTGGCGGCTGCTGGTGAAGATTCGAGGAAGATGCTTGAGGACGGCATCGGATCCGTGATTAGAACTAGCAGATCTGGTTTGGGATCTTTGTGTGTCGGTCTTCTTTCCCGGTGGGTTCGATGGCTCTAGATGAGTAGTGAGGATTCTCCTCATTCCAGCCGAGACGCTACCTGCGGGTTGAGTTTGGCTTTGACAGGTAAGAAGGGCGGCGCTTACTTGTAGGCTTTGGATCTGCAAGAGGAAGACAGAGGTAGGTGCTTCTCTTCTCCGGCAGCTGAGGTGTGGTTTTGACTCCCAACCGATGCGGCTGTGGCTTCTGGTTTGGTGGTCCGGAAACTCCTGATCAAGTCGCGGTGGCTCGCGGTGGACTTTTTCTCGGGGCTCATCCGCCAAATCCTAGCTGCGGTTTGCGGCGGAAGTCAGCTGGGAGTCAGGAGGGTTGAGCTGCAGTGTCACGGTGGTTAACCATGGAGGTTGGCATCTTCTGGGCACTCGTGGGATCTCGGGGTACGGAGGGTGGACTGAGCCACCATCATCTGTATACCGCCACGGGTCTGTCTCCACCGGACCGGATTGAAGAGTTGCAACCTAAGGAAGCGATGGCCGCCGGAGCTGGAAGGGAGATGTTAGATCCGAGTGAACGGGTTGCTAGGAACGGGACCTGACTTCGCGGAGCCTGAGATCGGGTGTTTGTACTGGTCGGAAGATCTGTAGCAGGTCAGGTGGTCTCGCCGAAGATGAAAACTCGATGGTTCTTGGTTGCTTCCGTCATGGGATTCGAACTGGTGAAGCCGCCGCAAAGCCGTCGGTCTTGCAACCACTGGAGCTACAGCACGAGCATCTGTCTTAGGTCTTTACAGCAGGATCCAATCCCCCTTTCCGGCGATGGATTCGATGTCGTTTTCTTTTTTGTATCTGTTGGACTCTTGTTTTGTATTCCATAGGCCAAGCCCATTTGAGAAGGCCCACTATCTTTTAATATAAATATAATTATAATTAAAAAAAAAAAAAAAACTATTTGACTTCACGGGGTTTTGGAAGTCATTGTAACTTTGTAAGTGGCCTCGCCTCCTAAACGATTTCTGATAGTTGTATTATGATCACATAATAAAACTAACCAAACATTTAATACACTCATACTTATTAATCATATCATAATTGACATATATTCTTAGAGGGGGTATTGAATTAAAATTTTAAAAGATTCTTGTTTTTTATTAAAATCTTCTGTTATTCAATTTGTGATTTTTAAATCACTATCCAAATCCAGTGTTATTGAATTTAGAATTTTCTTAAAATCAGTCAAAGTAACTTAGAATATTTTGTTATTCAATCATAGATTTATAAAAATCTTATAAAATCCACTATTATTCAAATTTGACAATTTATTTTGTAAAAGTGTTTTAACATTGATTTTAAAAGATTTTGGATAGTTCTTTAGTTGAAAACTAGTGAAAAATAAGAACGAAACAATCTCACCTCCATATGTGTTATTCTGAAGGATTTGAAAAAAAAAGGCATCGTCTTCCTTTGTTCTTTCACTCTCGGAAAAAGAAGGTTTCGTTTTATTCTTGTCATCTTCTTTCTTTCTTTCTCTCAGAAACAATAAGCAGAACAGAAACGAACAATTGGATAGCAATGTTGTTTCGTATGTGCCCCATGTGTATCAGTCTACTCAAATGCTTCCTTTGTCAAGAGATTCTTCGAACCAGCAGATGCAGCATAACAGATCCTATGGTCGTGGGAAAGATATGAAGAAATTAAACCAACAAAGACAGGCTGATACAATTGGGAGGGAAAAGCAAATGATCGGAGAGCTGCTTTACCCTCATGTGGAGAAACTCAAGCCCCAACTTGCTAAGAAAATTACAGGGATGCTTTTGGAAATGGACAAGCCGGAGTTGCTTATTTTGCTGAAGTCACCATAAGACTTAGCTGGAAAAGTCCATGAAGCGGTTGAAGTGCTGAAGTCATCGAAGACAAATCTGACCAGTTCAAACACTCTTCGTTCTGATTACTTGGCGACCGGCGTTTCTGGCCTTTCGGTTGCTACTACACAAACTCTCGTAGGATTATTTTGTTTGTTTGTTTTTTTTGGGTTAAATACATTTGCGTGAATGTTTTCAATTACTACGGTAATTGTGGAGAAAAAAAAAGTTTCAAAACAAAACAAAACATAATATCGGAATCGAGATTGGTTTTTGAGAAACGAATCGATCCCCAGATTCCAGTTTTGAATCAATTGTGTCTTTGCATTGAAAAAACGTCTTCTGCAGAAGACAACTCTTCTGAAACGTCTTCGGACTAGGACCCTTCTTATGACCAGACTTTTGAGGAGTGATCCATTCCTGATCCTTCTTATGACCAGACTTTTGTCTCCTCCTCTCTCCCAGTTGTTGTGTTATCTTTCGGCTCAGTAGCGTTAGGCGACACTATTTTGTTCATTTCTCCTCTCTCTAGTCTGCTTGCCACAATTGATTAGTTCTGCAGTTTTTCTCTGCAATATTGAACATGTCTGAAAAATCATATTCTAAACATCTTCCATTGTGTTGTCCATTAAAACCATAATTATTAGACACATACATGACTTTTGTGTTTGAGAAGTCAATGAACCTATTTGCCTTTGTGTGTGAATCTCTTAAAATCTTTCAATAAATCTCACAAAATCATAAACTACTTTGTTTTTTATAAAATAAAAATAATAACAAATCCACTTAAGTATCATACAATCTCATTGAAATCTCTCAAAATCCAAAATTTAATAAATCCTACAAAATCTTTTAAAATTCTAATTCAATACCCCCTCTTACTTCTTATAAAGATGTTAAGAAAATTTTATGAAAAGGGTTTTAAAATATCTACTTAAATTAAAATTGTGGAAGTTTAGTCTTGTATTGTTTTGTCATAAAACTGATTTATCTTTCAACCGGTGTTGATTTTATAGACCGATCTATATGGCTGATCCTTACACATGGCAGTCGAGTTAGATATTCATCGGAATCTCATTTTAAACCATTCTTATATCTTATTTTTTTTTCTTTCAAATTGGAATTACCTGCTTGGATCAAACATTATAAACATTTCTCTCTATTCCAATGATTTTCACTCTTTTTTTTTCTTTTCGATATCTTATTCTTCTGGAACAGGTTAAGATGGATTACAGATATGAAGAAACCTTATAGATATGTATTACAGGTCTCTTAGTTTATTCACCGAGAAAGAAAAAAAATTGTGAATTGCTGATTTATGTGTGTAAAATTGTTAACCTAACTCCTTAGTCGTTTATCAACATTTCCCACGTTCTAATTTGTTATTCTTAATTTGTTTAATATGGTGTGACTTTAAGAGGCATGCTTTTTTGTACCAAATCAAATTGTTGACAATAATTCATTCAGTTCTTAATCAGGCTGTATTCACACTAATCCGAAATCTGGATGCTTCTCATGAATTGTTCTTTTCCAACATTTCTCTTAAGTATATTTTAGAATAAATAGTAATATTTTTTTTGTTAATAATTGATAGGATACTATAGTATATTATTATGCTCTCTCAGTCTCTCTCTCTCTCCTTGTGTGAAGTTAATCAGCTAGATTGGCTTTATGATTTATGTAGGGCTGAACATACATAAGACACAAAAGCTTCTTTTTTTTTGCTTCAAGGATATCATTAATTAATTATCAGAAATGTTTGAGCTTACAATGTGATGTATTGAAAATCACAGCTCATCCCGTATGACATGTTAACTACTCCATAAACAGACCATTAATCAAGGTTACAAATTCAGTAGTATACAAATAATATATATATTAGGAGATACCCCGTGCTTTAAGCACGGGGTATTATTAAAAAAATTTATAATATAATAATAAAAGTTATTATTATATATTTTTAAAAAAGTTATTTTGTTTGAGATAATATTTATTTTTAATTGTTCGGTAAATCTATTAGTCTATTTGAATACTAAGTATTTCAGAATATTATAATATTTTATTTTTGACGTATATTACAGTTTTATATTTATTGTTTGTTGTATTTGCATCATTATTTTGTAAAATAGAAAGGCGTAATTTTAATATTATAATGGTGAGCAAATAAAAATTATTAATTTATCATCTATATAAATTTAGTTTTACCAACCCGCCAATGTAGAAATTAAAACATACATTTTTCATAGATTGATTAATATATCTTCGTTTTAAAAAATTCAAATCACAACATATGCAGAAAACATTATGCACTTTATTAATCATAAGTATTATATGAAAATTCCAAAAAATTTGTAAAGAAAATAAAATAAAGATGATAGGAGAATCATAATTTGAAATCTTAACAAAATTTTCGAAATTTAGTTATTAAAAATAATTATATTATATATTTGGATATAAAATCTTAGTTTTTAAAATTCTGAATGGTTTATATATTTTTTAAAAAATATATTAGTAATTTCGTCCATAATTTTTTAGAGAGAGAAAATATATTTTTTTCTAGATTTTTTATATTTGATCTATGAGTGTTTTATTTTTATTTTTTTAATTAATTATATTTATTTAAATTAATTAATTAAGCTTAATTAAAAAATTTCTAATGGCAATTAATGTAATTTTTTACACATTTTAAGGTTAGTTTCATATTTGTACTTCTCAATTAATATAGTAGGATATAATAAAAAAGGGTCGGTACTAACCAAAAACAGAAATATAATTAAGAATATAACACTATATTCAAAAAAATTAGAAGAATAGGAGGAGGGTAGAATAGGTGCAAACGATCACATTTCGATATACCTCTCTCTAAAAAAAAAAAAAAAAACAAACGCTCTCCCTTCTCTCTAAAAACACACCAGCCGCCGCCTAGGTCAAACCGGCTCCGGTGGCTTCTTTAGCACCGGAGCTGGGTTTCTCTTCTTTTAGCTTTGTTTTGTTTCATCTTAATTTTCGGCTCATCCATGTCTTTGTTTTCTTCCAACGGCATCAGATCTGGTTTTCTCAGATCTAGATTATGAAACTTAAACCTTATCGCCTTTAGGGTTCCCGCTGCTTGTCTATGTTCTCCGTCAAGCCCAGCTACAGATCTGGCCGTTCCCTTTCACGGCAGAGGCAGCCGTCAACCGGTTCTTTTCTGCCTCAGATGAAGAATCTCACCATCGTCGATCTAGATCTCCTTTCTCCTATGTCTCTTGGTTTTGGATCTGTCTCACCGCCTCTGAAGCTTCTCATCGGAGCATCATAAAGAGGGACGCACGGCATCTTCATTCGGTTTAAATTTGTGGTTAAGGAGATTCTTGTATTTTTATCCGCTTGTGTGATCTTCTTTTCTCAGATTTGTTTTAATTTATCAAAGGTTTTGGTTTTGTTTGTCTTAATTTTGGAGTTCTAGATCTTGATCCGGGAAGTAATAGATTGGATGTAGTGTATTTCACATGCTCGGGTTTTTTCCCCTTTGTTTCACCTCTTTTGGTCTTAGTCTCCGGGAGTGAGTTGTACTCGCCGGCTTAATCTTCTGGAAGGATTGTTATCCTTGCCAGACTTTGTAATTTCTTTCTCTTGTGGAATATCAATGAAATCCTTCAGACGAAAAAAAAAAAAAAGGAGGAGGGTAGAATAAAATTATCATTTTAGTGTGTTGTGGTAGTAGAGAGTAGTGGTGGCTGCTGGTCGGCGGTGGAGGCCGGAGGAGGTGGCCGGAGGAAGTAGACGACAGTGGTGATCGGTGGTGGTTGCCGGCACTGATGACCGGCGGTAGTGATTGGTGGTGGTGATCGACGGTGGTGTCAGTGGTGGTTGCCGACAGTGGTTGCCGGCGGTAGTGACTGGAAGTGGTTGCCGGCGGTGGTTGCCGGTGGTGGTGACTGGCAGTGGTTGTCGGTGGTAGTGTTAGATATATCATGGTTTTTACGGTTTTTAACCATGATATAAATGTGCTTTTTGAGTCTTTTGATTTGTTTCTAGGTTGTTTTTTAGTCTTTACTGGTTATCTAGGATTTTGGCACGGATTGAGCAATATGGAACAATTTGGTTCATTTTGGAGCATTTTACCGAAGGAAATCAAGTTGGAGTCGGATCAGAGTTAGAGCATCGATCGACACCACCTAAAAGGGCATCGATCGACACTCATGTTTACCCGACGAGAGAACAAGAAATTGGAAGTTTTACAAATTTGCCCAAAGTCTTCTACAATTGCAACATAAACCCCTGGACGTATTTTAGGATGTATATATATTGTTTTTGGGTTTTAAAAACCCTTAAGTTATCTTCTAGCAGTTTTTGAGAGAAAGGATATTGAGAGCTTTTGGGAGAGATAGATCTGAATTCTTTGTAGAGAGAAGATTTCCTGAACTCCCTCTTTTACTTTTTAATATCTATTGCATGTTATTCAGAGTTATGATTTGTTCTTTATTCAACATGTCTGAGTAATTGGCTTGTTAGGTTTAGGGTTTTTCATAGGGTTTTTATGATTTATAAGATCTGAGATGTTTAGGGTTCTTAATCTTATATGATCTTCGTCATTGGTTGTTCTTCACAATAATTCTTGATTGATCACCTAGAATTGTTATTTTAGGGAAATAAATTGATATGAGAATATAATTGTTTTCCTGATTAAACCATTGATGAGCAGAATTGTTTCTTACAAAGAGATTTGAATTAATAATTCTGTGAACTTATCTAAACCTGTTCTTAAAGCTGATTTTTAACTTGGAATTTTACAAAGAGATTTGGATTTTCTGGTTTTAAATTTAGATATTATTTGCAGTGAGAACTGATTTAATTTACCAAAAGTTTAGAGTTCTAGATCTAATCTTTATTGCTTGAACCTTAATTATATATCTGATTTAATATTTTATAATTTCCTGAGAAATTCCCTAGGCTTAACTCTTTTGATTTTTTGAATTCACAACACTTTCATTTAAATATTTGCATTGCTTTTATTTTAATTCAATTTAACTTGTTTAGCGTAATTTACAAAACTCTATAATCTATTGTGTTTGATCTTGAGTCTCTGTGGATTCGACCCCTAAGTACTGCAGTGATATCTTGTTTGAGAGAGTAGCTCTAGGGATTAATTTGAGCATATCAAATTTTGGCGCCGTTGTCGGGGACTCTCTGATCTACCATTAGATTTGAGTTTTTAATTTCGTCTAAACTTTTCTTTTTATTTTCTACTTACACGTTTTTGTTTTTCTTCTCTTTGGTCAGGTGCATGCCTCATAGACCTCACACAAGGAGCAACAAATCTGGTCCTACTGTGAATTTGTCAAACAAAGAGTTGGGAAAACTTGAACGTGAGAACATAAAAGAAGCTAAATCTCTGAAGATGGTTAATACGATCATTCTGATGCGTGATGAGGCTGGTGTTTTGAGGGATCAAGAGGGCCACTTGCGCAATGAGCAGGGCCAAAAGCTTGATGCTAAAGGAAACGTGATTGTTGAACCTGTTGTCAACGAGCAGGCTGTTGTGAACTAGCAAGCTGGTGTCGTTGATGATCCGGATCTTGGTGTCGATCGACACCAACCAGGTGGCATCGATCGACACCCACCTGCTGAAGACGGACGTGGAGCTGCCAACCACGTACAGAACCCAGTTCGAAGACAGGAGCAGAACCGGGATCTGATCAGGACCATTGCTGACTACAACCGAGCTGATTTAGTGTATGAGAACAGGTCCGCTATTGTTCCTCCTCCATTCCAGAGGAACGATTTTGAGTTGAAACCTGCGTATTTTCAACTAGTTGGGCAGAGACCTTTCTCTGCTTTGCCCAATGAGAAGCCCTTGGACCACATTGAGCATTTTGAGGATCTGGTGACTAGCATCAAGGCTAATGGGGTGACTGAGGACTACATCTTCTGCAAACTCTTCCCTTACTCACTTGCAGGAGAAGCATCTCAATGGTTGAAACAGCTGCCAGCTGGATCATTGACAAGCTGGCGTGATGTCAAGGTGGCATTCCTTAACTACTTCTATGATGATGCAATGTTAGATGAGTTGAGAATCAAGCTGTCTTCTTTCAAGCAAAGACCAGATGAAGCTTTCAAAGCAGCTTGGGTGAGATTCAAGGCTTACCAAAGGGACTGTCCACACCATGGTTTCTCAAAGGTTCAACTGCTAAGTATTTTCTTAAGGGGTGTGACTGGGAGTATCAGTTGGCTTTAGATGCTGCAAGTCATGGGAATTTCAAGACAAGATTGCCAGTAGATGCTGAATTGTTGATTGAGAACTTAGCTGCTAGCAATAGTACTAAGAGAGCAGATGCTGAAAGGAAGAGATTACATGGAGGATATGATTCAAACCAGTTAGCTTATGTTAATGCTAAGCTGGATTCAGTGCATAGTCTCCTTGTGGGTAAGAAATCTGTTCACTTTGCTGCTGAAGTTGAGACATATGAGCCAGAACCTGATCAAGGAAATCATGAGGAAGAAGAGGTGAACTATGTCTATGGGAATCAGGGGCAGAGGTTTGGAAATCAGCAAGTTAGCAGGCCTTACAGTGGAAACAGCCAGCGCAGTAACTTTCAGGGCAACTCTTCTGGTTTCACACCCAACCTGAATATCAAAAGCAGCAACAAAACAGTGGATTCACAAGGACTTATGGCAACAATTCATATCAGTCTCCACCTCCTAAGTCAGCTGAAACTAGTAAGATGGAAGCTATGCTTGAGCAGCTTTTGCAAGGTCAAGAGCAAATGACAGTGAATTTCAATGGGAAGCTGGATAATGTCTACACTGATCTTAATGGGAAGTTTGAAGCTTTGAACATTCATGTCAAGAAACTGAAAAGTCAAGTTGCACAGACTGCTGGGTCTGTAAAAAGGCAAGAAGGTTATCTCCCTTCAAGAACTGAATCAAATCCTAAACATTCTTGCAATGCAGTGACTTTGAGAAGTGGCAAACAACTCCATCCTACACCCTAGAAGAATCAAACTGATGATCTACAGGAGTTGATTGATATAGAAGACGAAGAGGATTTTTCTGCTGAGACAGTATCGACCGACACACATGGGCATCGGTCGACACGAAAGTCACCCGGAGCCGCGAACAAAATCCCAGAACAAGGCATCGATCGACACCCACTAGATGGCATCGATCGACACCCTTCACGGACCAAACCTGAACTCGCGAAATCTCTTACTCCATCTCCTACTCCAGTTACAGAAAGAGTTTACACACCTAAGGTTCCATTCCCCAAGAATCCAAGGAAGTCTAAACAAGAGCTAGATGATGCTAAGTGCAAAGCCATGATGGATAAGCTTATTCTTGAGTTGCCTTTGGTTGATGCTGTTAAGACTTCTCCAATGCTTAGGAGATATGTCAAGAGTATGGTAACCAAGGATTTTAATGCTGAGCAAGGAGTTATGATGATATCAGCCCAAGTCAGTGCCATCATTTAGAACAAGATCCCAAAACAACTTCCTGATCCAGGGAGCTTTGTTATTGATTGCACTATCTTCACTGACAGATTTATTAGATCTTTGTGTGATCTTGGTTCTAGTGTCAGCCTCATGCCAAGATCAGTAGCACTCAGCTTGGGAATGACAGACTTCCAGCCTACTAAGCTCACTCTCATCCTTGCTGACCGGTCCGTTCGTATTCCAGATGGTGTTCTTGAAGATGTTCCAATTAAGATTGGTGAGTGCTTGATACCTACTGATTTTGTGGTGTTAAAGTATGAGGAGGAACCCAAGGATCCTCTTATTCTGGGAAGATCATTCTTAGCCACTGCTGGAGCTATAATTGATGTTAAGAAGGGTCAGATTGGTCTTAATATTGGTGATTTACAAATGCGCTTTGACATGGAGAAGCTGGTTAAGAGGCCAACCATTGATGGCCAGACATTCTATGTAGACACATTGTCTAATCTGGCTGAAGAGATATTCCAGGAGCTGCATCCTGAGGATCCATTAGAGAGAGCATTGGTTGCTTCTGCTGAAGAAGCTGAGCATCTAGATGACATTGCTGCTGGGTATGTCAAACTGCTTGATGCTAATGAACAAGTGAAAAAGCTGGTTGCACAAGAGGAATTGGTTAGTACTTCTTCACAAGCTGCAAAGGTTTCTGATTGGAGTCTTGAAAAAGCTCCAAAGCTTGATCTCAAGCCACTTCCTGCAGGTTTAAGGTATGCATTTCTAGGTGAGAACTCTTTTTATCCTGTTATTGTTAGTGCTTCCTTAAACAATGCAGAGCTCACTTTATTGCTAAGCAAGCTGCGCAAGTTTCGCAAGGCTCTTGGCTATTCTCTTGATGATATTGCAGGAATCTCTCCAGACTTGTGTATGCATAGGATTCATCTTGAGGAAGGAGCTAAGACATCTATTGAGCATCAGAGGAGGCTGAATCCGAATTCGCAAGATGTTGTCAAGAAGGAGATCATGAAGCTGCTAAATGCTAGGATCATCTATCCAATATCTGACAGCAATTGGGTTAGTCCGGTACATGTTGTTCCTAAGAAGGGTGGAGTCACAGTGGTGAAGAATGACAAGAATGAGCTGATCCCTACAAGGACAATTACTGGTCATAGAATGTGCATAGACTACAGGAAGCTGAATGCTGCAACAAGGAAAGATCACTTCCCACTTCCTTTCATTGACCAGAAGTTGGAGAGGTTAGCTAATCATCCATACTACTGCTTTTTGGATGGTTACTCAGGCTTTTTCCAGATTCCTATTCATCCTGATGACCAAGAGAAGACCACTTTCACTTGTCCCTATGGTACCTTTGTCGCTTGTCCACTTTGATTGGGATCTTCCTTTTGAAGTAATGTGTGATGCTAGTGACTTTGCAGTGGGAGCAGTGCTGGGACAAAGAAAAGATAAGAAGCTTCATGCAATCTACTATGCAAGCAGGACACTTGATGAGGCACAAAGAAATTATGCAACAACAGAGAAAGAGTTGTTGGCTGTGGTGTTTGCTTTTGAGAAGTTTAGATCTTATCTGGTTAGTTCAAAAGTCATTGTTCATACTGATCATGCTGCATTAAGGTACTTAATGCAGAAGAAGGATGCTAAGCCTAGACTTTTGAGATGGATTCTTCTTCTACAAGAGTTTGACATTGAAGTGAGGGATAAGAAGGGGATAGAGAATGGTGTTGCTGATCACTTGTCCAGGATTAGGATTGATGATGATGTCCCAATTCGTTATTGTCTACCTGAGGAGCATGTGTACCTTGTTGAAACTGGGTTTCGGACTGATGATTTCAAGAATTTGTCTTCGGATGCATGTGGTGTCGATCGACACCATACTAGCATCGATCGACACCCTTTGTTTCCCAAATCAGATTGGTCGAATGATGGAGATTTAGCTGTTGTGGCTAGCTCCAATCAACCCTGGTATGCTGATATTGCCAATTATCTTGCTGCAGAGGTGGAACCAGACAAATTCATAGGCTATCATAAGAAGAGGTTCTTGATAGAGCTAAGGAGATATTATTGGGATGAGCCTTATTTGTATAAGCATTTCAGTGATGGTGTTTACAGAAGATGTCTAGCTGAGACAGAAGTTCCTGATGTTCTTTTTCACTGTCATGGATCAGATTATGCTGGACACTTTGCTACTTTCAAGACAGTGTCTAAGGTTCTACAAGCTGGGTTTTGGTGGCCAACAATGTTCAAGGATGCTAATGAGTTTGTCTCTAGATGTGATGCTTGTCAGCGGAAAGGTCAGATTAGTAAGAGGCATGAGATGCCACAAAACTTTATCCTTGAGGTTGAAGTTTTTGATTGATGGGGCATTGACTTTATGGGACCATTCACATCTTCTTACAAGAATCAATACATCTTAGTGGTTGTTGACTATGTCTCCAAGTGGGTTGAAGCAATTGCAAGTCCAACGAATGATTCTGCTGTGGTTCTTAAGCTGTTTAAGACCATTATCTTTCCGCGGTTTGGAGTTCCTAGAATTGTCATCAGTGATGGAGGCAAGCACTTTATTAATAAAGTGTTAGAGAAGCTGCTGAAAAAGTATGGTGTTCAACATAGAGTGGCTAGTCCATATCATCCTCAGACCAATGGACAAGTTGAGGTTTCCAACAGGCAGATTAAGGAGATCCTAGAGAAAACAGTGGGTGTTACAAGGAAAGATTGGGTGATATATCATGGTTTTTGTGGTTTTTAACCATGATATAAGGAGTCTTTTAGTGTCTTTTCATTTGTTTCTAGATTGTTTTTGAGTCTTTACAGGTTTTTAGCATGGATGGAGCAAAGTGGAGCGATTTGGATCAGTTTGGAGCAATAATTCGGAGGAAAAGAACTTGGAGTCAGAACAGAGAGGGAGTGTCGATCGACACTGCCTTAGCATCGATCGACACCCTCTTTAGGCGATGAAGAATCACAAATTTGGAAGTTTTACAAATCTGCCCCAAAGTTTTCCATATTTGCAAGACTAGTCCCTGACGTGTTTTAGGACATATATATATAGTTTTTAGGTTTTCCAAACCCTTAAGTCTTTTTCTAGAGAGTTTTATTTTTCTACAACCCTGAGAGATTTTGAGAGATTTTGGGAGAGAGATCTGAACTGCTTTGAGAAGAATTCTTAAACTCCTTCCTTACTCTTTTAATTTCAATTGCACGTTATTCAGAATTATGTCTTGTTCTTCATTGAATATATCTGAGTAGTTTGCTTGTTAGGTTTAGGGTTTTTCACAGGGATTTTATGAATTATTAGATCTGTTTATTTAGGATTCTTTATCTATCTAGATCTTCATCTTAGGTTGTTCTTCATATTAATTCTTGATTGATCACCTAGAATTAATACTTTAGGAAAATAAATTGATATGAGAATATAATTGATTTTCCTGATAAAACCTTTTGATGAGCAAAATTATTTCTTGCAAAGAGATTTGATTTAATAATTTTGTGAACAATCTAAACCTGATTTTATTGCTGATTTTTAACCTAGAATTTTACAAAGAGAATTGGATTTTCTGGTTTTAAATTTAGATATTATTTGCAGTGAGAACTGATTTAATTTACAAAAGTGTTTAGAGTTCTAGATCTGTTCTTAATTGTTTGAATCCTAATTTATTGATTGATTTATAATTCATAATTTCCTGAGAAATTCCCTAGACCTAGCTTTTTGATCTTCTGAATTTACAACAGCTTTTATTTAATATTTTGCATTGCTTTTATTTTAATTCAATTTAATCTGTTTAGCTTAATTATAAAACTCTATAATTTATTGTGTAGTCTTGAGTCCTTGTGGAATTCGACCCCTAAGTACTACATTGACCTCTTAATTTGAGAGAGTAGCTCTAGGGTAAATTTGAGCATATCATTGGGCTATGAAGCTTGCACTTTGGGCATATAGAACTGCATATAAGACACCACTTGGCACTACTCCTTTCTATCTGCTTTATGGGAAAGCCTGTCATCTACCAGTGGAGTTGGAGCACAAAGCAGCCTGGGCAGTTAAGTTGATGAATTTTGATGCCAAGACACCTTCAGAGAGAAGGTTGGTGCAGTTGAATGAGTTGGATGAGCTGAGATTTCATGCATTTGAGAATTCCAAGCTGCACAAGGAGAGGACCAAGGCTTATCATGATAAGAAGATCATCTCCAGACAATTTGAGCCTAATGACCAGGTTCTCCTTTACAATTTCCGCTTGAAGCTGTTTCCTGGAAAGTTGTGTTCCCGCTGGTCTGGTCCTTTTACTATTCAAGAAGTCAGACCATATGGAGCTATTGTGCTGTTGAACTCAAAAGGGGAGAAATTTACTGTTAATGGCCAAAGGGTGAAACACTATTGGGCGAAAGCTGAGATACCAGACGGACACATTGTACGTTTGGATGATGCACCCTCTGCCTAATCTGCTGCCAAGTCAAGCTAATGACTTAAAACAAGCGCTGAGTGGGAGGCAACCCACTGGTAAGAATTAATTATTTTGAATTTTTGCTTTTTAGGATCACTAACATATTAATTTTTGGTTTTGAGTTTTTATAGTTTCAGGAAAATAAAAAAAATATATAAAGAGAAAAGGTTACGGATACCATTGATCAAAGCTAGCATCGATCGATACCATTTATATGGGCATCGGTCGACGCTACTATGGACCAAAGACGAGAAAACGGGCCATCGGATTTGATTTTGCTGGGTTTCAATCGAGTGGGCTTGAATCGAAAATGGGCCGGTCCGATAGAAGAAGCATCGATCGATGCTGTGTTGGATGGGCATCGGTCGATACCACTTATGCCCGAGAGAGGAAGATTAAAATAGCAAGACTTCGTCTTCTTCCTCCATTCAACCCAAAACCGATTAAAGCCTAGAATCCTCATAACTCTCTCGATACAACCCCGTTTTGAGTTATTCAAAGCTCTAATCCACTCGATTTTCTCTCCTCTACCTGGATCTAGTGTCAATTTCGTGTTTTGGAGTGATGGCATCCAACAAGAGGACTCGAAAAAACGACGGCGAAGCTTCCTCTTCAACTCGGCCACCTCGTCAATCCGGAAGCCGTCCGCCTCCGCGAGCTCCGGCGGTCCCCACCACCTTACCTGACCCCTCTCTTCCATCTCCCATTCCATCAAGGTTCCCATGGCCAAAAGAAGAAGGTCTACCAATTCCAACTGAGAGAGAATGGCCTAAACACAAGCTTCCTGAGCTTAGCAAGCCTGAATTCATCAATAGGCCAGTGGGTGTTTGGGGAGATTATGAGACAATGCTATACAATGCATGGTTGGGAGTTGAGATTGAGCCTTGATATGCTCAAATTAACCCTAGAGCTACTCTCTCAAATTAAGAGATCACTGTAGTACTTAGGGGTCGAATTCCACAGAGACTCAAGATCACACACAATAGATTATAGAGTTTTATAATTATGCTAAACAAATTGATTTAAATAAAGAAAAGCAATGCAAAATATTAAATAAAAGCTGTTGTAAATTCAGAAGATCAAAAAGCTAGGCCTAGAGAATTTCTCAGGAAATTATGAAATATTAAATCAATCAATAAATTAGGATTCAAGCAATTAAGAACAGATCTAGAACTCTAAACACTTTTGTAAATTAAATCAGTTCTCACTGCAAATAATATCTAAATTTAAAACCAGAAAATCCAAATCTCTTTGTAAAATTCTAGGTTAAAAATCAGCAATAAAATCAGGTTTAGATTGTTCACAAAATTATTAAATCAAATCTCTTTGCAAGAAATAATTTTGCTCATCAAAAAGTTTTATCAGGAAAACAATTATATTCTCATATCAATTTATTTTCCTAAAGTATTAATTCTAGATGGCCAATCAAGGATTAATATGAAGAACAACCTAAGATGAAGATCTAGATAGATAATAAATCCTAAATAAACAGATCTAATAATTCATAAAATCCCTGTGAAAAACCCTAAACCTAACAAACAAATTACTCAGACATAATCAATGAAGAACAAGACATAATTCTGAATAATATGCAATAGAGATTAAAAGAGTAAGAAAGGAGTTTAAGAATTCTTCTCTCAAAGCAGTTCAGATCTCTCTCTCCAATAGCTCTCAAAAATCTCTCAGGGTTGCAGAAAAATAAAACTTGATAGAATGAAACTTGAGGGTTTGCAAAACCTAAAAACTATATATATAGGTCCTAAAACACGTCAGGGACTAGTCTTGCAAATATGGAAAACTTCGGGCAACTTTGTAAAACTTCCAAATTTGGCTCTCTCGTCGGTTTTGGACTTGGTGTCGATCGATGCCCATCATCTTGGTGTCGATCGATGCTCTTCTCATAATCAGACTCCAAACTGATTTCTTTGATTAAATGCTCCAAAACGATCCAAATCGCTCCATCACTCCTTTCATGCTAAAAACCTGTAAAGACTCAAAAACAATCTAGAAACAAATGAAAAGACACTAAAAGACTCCTTATATCATGGTTAAAAACCACAAAAACCATGATATATCAACTCCCCCAGAATTAGCCTTTGCTTGCCCTCAAGCAAAACAGAAACTTAGACCTGTGAAAGAGGTTTGAAAACAGGGAACTCACTCAACTACATGATGATTCTTTATTCACACTCTTCATTTACCTGACTCAAGAACTTACTTCTTATACTTAACCATGATAAGCATCAACATTCCTTACTCAAATCCCACAATCCCTTGGAATCTCTGAAATCTCCATTGTCATCTCATTAGTCAATATTAAAGCATAAATAAGGTGAATTCTTACCTTGGGTGTATTGATCAGTGGCATTTGGACTCTTTTCAAGCCAAGACATTCTTCTTACATCTCCTTTCCTCTCCCTTTTCTCACTTCCAAATTTTTTTTCTTTTCTCTCTTTTTCTTCTTTTTTTTTTTTTTTTTTTCTTTCAAAGGTGTAAGCGAATACCGGGGTCATCGGTAATTTACCTACCCCTCGCTTCCAAGCTTTGTGTGATCATTTGACTCAAGAGTAGAATAATGAGGTCACTGGTAATTTACCTACCTCTCTAAACTGATCAAAATCATCTCATCTTTTATTCTTTTTTTTAGAGCACTGAAGGGAAGAGAGAGGAGAGACATACTTTGAAAAATTGCATTGTCTTGTATGGCCTGAAGAAGAAGTCTAGTCCACTGATTTCCAACCCCAAAGTAAGAGATTAAGTCCGGTTAAAATCCTGATAAAAGTTGAGACAACGTTAGATCAATCAGATATCCATTGAATAAGGGCTTTCAGGATTGTTGATAAGGCTCATAGTCTTTCTAAGCTTCAGTTCTGAGATCAAGCATAAACAAATAATCATTAGAGTGTTAGCCAAATAAGAGAAATCATTAGTCAAGATCATAATTCCCAAAGACAAAACGAAAAATTTTGAAAAATTTGACTCAAACTTTATGGTTTTGACTGACACAACTGAAACTCAAAAACAAAAACAAAAACAGAGTTAGTAGATAACCTCCCCCAGACTTAAACAACACTGTCCCCAGTGTTATCAAGTAAGAGGAAAGCAAAAATAAAATAAATAAAAATCAAAAATCAAAAATCAAAAGAAAAAGAAAAACCTACCAGTGGGTTGCCTCCCACTAAGCGCTTGTTTTCAGTCATTAGCTTGACTGTGTTGGAGCTCAGGCATCCGGAGGATTAGAGCATGGCAACGAATGCTTCCAAGAGAATGTCCTCTTCATCCAAGGTGGTGTATAAGCTTTAGGTGCATGAGGCTTGCCAAGGATGTGAGGAACAGGACCAGGGTGGGATTTAGGTATGGGAGGGTATCTTTTCTGTCCTGCAAAATCATCAACAGAAGAAACAAGCGCTCTACGATAATCTCGTGGCTTGGTTAACTGCAAAACAGTGTTTATCTCTTTGAAATTCTTGTTGATGATAGGAGGAAGTTTAGGAGAAGAAGATGCATACCTTGGCCTTACCTGAGGGCTCTGGAGCGTGGATTGGTGACTCTTCTGTTTGGGAACAGGTTTCTGACTTGGAGCATCAGTTTTGGAAAAGCTTTGTCGTGGACGTGGAGGGGTGTCGATCGATGCTGAAGGGGTATCGATCGATACTAAGCCTATTGCTCATGTAGCAGAAACTTTTTCAACAGAAAAAGTCTGTCCATCAATAGTAGGAGCCCTCCTCAGCTTATCCATCTCGAAATTCATACTCAAACCATCCACATTCAGTGCTATGTGTCCTTTCTTCACATCAATGATGGCACCAGCTGTAGCCAAGAAAGATCTTCCTAAGATGAGAGGATCTTTAGGCTCTTGATCATACTTCAGCACCACAAAGTCAGTGGGAATCATGAAGTTGCCAACCTTAACTGGAATATCCTCTAAAACACCTTCAGGAGTTCTTCTGGATCGATCAGCTAGGATTAGAGAAATTTGAGTTGGCTTGAATTCTGTCATCCCAAGTCTCACAGCAACAGAATGTGGCATCAAGTTGATGCTAGAGCCAAGGTCACAAAGTGAGTGAGAAAACCTTCCTGTTGAGATAGAGCAATCAAGTACAAAGCTTCCAGGATCTGGTAACTTCTCCGCAGTCCTACATTGAATGATTGCACTCACTTCCTTAGAGACAACCACCTCCTGCTTCTTCTCCTTCTTCCTCTGTGGAGGCGGGTTTAACAGAATCGCACTGACATCCTTAGTAAGCAGTGCTCCTTCCTCAGGGCTCAAACCATTTGATACCATTCTCTTGACATAGCGCTTAAGTGGTGGTGAAAGCTTCACTGCATCAATCAATGGCATCTCAATCATCACCTTGTCCATCATTGCTTTGCATCTAGCTTCCTCCATCTCTTGCTTAGACTTTCTTGGCTTGGGAAAAGGAATCTTAGGCTTGTAGACCCTCTCAACTGCTGGAACCTGAGATTTTGCGGTTTCTGGGCTCGTCTGGGATGAGTGTCGACCGACACCCAGGTGGTGTCGATCGACACCATCATCTGAAACCGAGAGATTGGTCGATTTCTCTTCTTTTTCTGAAGAAGCAAGTTCACCATCATCTTCATCTTGCACTGATATGGCATTGCAAGCATGTCTGGGGTTTGACTCAGTTCTTGCTGGAAGAACACTCTCTTGTCGTTTAACAGACCCAACAGTCTGTGCAACTTGAATCTCCAGCTTCTTAACATGAACATTCAATGCATCAATCTTCCCATTCAGCTAAGTATAGACATTGTCAATCTTCCCATTGAATGTCACTGTCAATTGCTCCTGACCTTGTAGAAGCTGCTCAAGCATGGCCTCCATTCTACTCTCTGAAGAATTCTTAGGAGGTGGAGACTGATAAGATGAGTTCCCATAGGTTCTTGTATAGCCATTGTTCTGTTGCTGCTTCTGGTCACCATTGTAAGGTCTGTTTCCTTGCTGATTACCGAATCTCTGTCCCTGATACCCAGCTCCATACACATAGTTGACATTCTCCTCTGAATTCTCTGGCTCTGGCTCAAATGTCTCAACTTCAGCAGCAAATTGGACTGACTTCTTTCCCACAAGAAGATTGTGCACTGAATCAAGCTTAGCATTAACAGAAGCTAGCTGATTTGAATCATATCCTCCATGTAATCTCTTCCTTTCAGCATCTGCTCTCTTAGTACTATTGCTAGCAGCTAAGTTCTCAATCAACAATTCAGCATCTTCTGGCATTCTTGTCTTGAAATTCCCATGACTTGTAGCATCTAAAGCTAACTGATACTCCCAGTCACACCCTCTGAAGAAGATACTTAGCAATTGAACCCTTGAGAAACCATGGTGTGGACAGTCCCTTTGGTAAGCCTTGAATCTCACCCAAGCTGCTTCGAAGGCTTCATCTGGTCTTTGCTTGAAAGAAGACAGCTTGATTCTCAACTCATCTGACATTGCATCATCATAGAAATGGTTGAGGAAAGCCACTTTGACATCACGCCAGCTTGTCAATGATCCAGCAGGCAACTGCTTCAACCACTGAGATGCCTCTCCTGCAAGTGAGTATGGTAAGAGCTTGCAGAATATGAAGTCCTCAGTCACTCCATTAGCCTTGATACTAGTCACCAGATCCTCAAAATGTTCAATGTGGTCCAAGGGCTTCTCATTGGGCAAAGCAGAGAAAGGTCTCTGCCCAACCAGTTGAAAGTACGCAGGTTTCAGCTCAAAGTCATTCCTCTGGAATGGTGGAGGAACAATTGCAGACCGGTTCTCATACACCAGATCAGCCCGGTTGTAGTCAGCAATAGTTCGGATCAGATCTCGGTTGTTCTCCTGTCTTCGAACCGGGTTTTGGACGTGGTTGGCAGCTCCACGTCCGTCTGCAGGAAGGGGGTGTCGATCGATGCCACCTGGTTGGTGTCGATCGACACCAAGATCCGGATCATCAACGACACCAGCTTGCTGGTTCACGACAGCCTGCTCGTTGACAACAGGTTCGGCAATCACATTGCCTTCTGCATCCAGCTTTTGGCCGTGCTCATTGCGCAAGTGGCCCTCTTGATCCCTCAAAGCACCATCCTCATCTCGCATCAGAATGATCGTATTAACCATCTTCAAAGATTTAGCTGCTTTTCTGTTCTCACGCTCAAGTTTTCCAAACTCTTGGTTTGACAAATTCACAGTAGGACCAGACTTATTGCTCCTTGTGTGAGGTCTAGGAGGCATGAACCTGAAACACCAAAGAGAAGAAAAACAAAAACGTGTAAGTAGAAAAAAAAAAAAAAGTTTAGACAAAATCTAAAACTCAAATCTAGTGGTAGATCAAAAGAGTCCCCGGCAACGGCGCCAAAATTTGATATGCTCAAATTAACCCTAGAGCTACTCTCTCAAATTAAGAGATCACTGCAGTACTTAGGGGTCGAATTCCACAGAGACTCAAGATCACACACAATAGATTATAGAGTTTTATAATTATGCTAAACAAATTGATTTAAATAAAGAAAAGCAATGCAAAATATTAAATAAAAGCTATTGTAAATTCAGAAGATCAAAAAGCTAGGCCTAGGGAATTTCTCAGGAAATTATGAAATATTAAATCAATCAATAAATTAGGATTCAAGCAATTAAGAACAGATCTAGAACTCTAAACACTTTTGTAAATTAAATCAGTTCTCACTGCAAATAATATCTAAATTTAAACCAGAAAATTCAAATCTCTTTGTAAAATTCTAGGTTAAAAATCAGCAATAAAATCAGGTTTAGATTGTTCACAAAATTATTTAATCAAATCTCTTTGCAAGAAATAATTTTGCTCATCAAAAAGTTTTATCAGGAAAACAATTATATTCTCATATCAATTTATTTTCCTAAAGTATTAATTCTAGATGGCCAATCAAGGATTAATATGAAGAACAACCTAAGATGAAGATCTAGATAGATAATGAATCCTAAATAAACAGATCTAATAATTCATAAAATCCCTGTGAAAAACCCTAAACCTAACAAACAAATTACTCAGACATAATCAATGAAGAACAAGACATAATTCTGAATAATATGCAATAGAGATTAAAAGAGTAAGAAAGGAGTTTAAGAATTCTTCTCTCAAAGCAGTTCAGATCTCTCTCTCCAATAGCTCTCAAAAATCTCTCAGGGTTGCAGAAAAATAAAACTTGATAGAATGAAACTTGAGGGTTTGCAAAACCTAAAAACTATATATATAGGTCCTAAAACACGTCAGGGACTAGTCTTGCAAATATGGAAAACTTCGGGCAACTTTGTAAAACTTCCAAATTTGGCTCTCTCTTCGGTTTGGACTTGGTGTCGATCGATGCCCATCATCTTGGTGTCGATCGATGCTCTTCTCATAATCAGACTCCAAACTGATTTCTTTGATTAAATGCTCCAAAACGATCCAAATCGCTCCATCGCTCCTTTCATGCTAAGACTCAAAAATATCTAGAAACAAATGAAAAGACACTAAAAGACTCCTTATATCATGGTTAAAAACCACAAAAACCATGATATATCAAGCCTACAAGGTTTGTTGATTCTGCTATTCTTCATAGGTTGGGAATTCATGATGAGGTCTTGGCTTTGCTTGATAGGATGGGTTTAGGAACCGTTTGCACTAGGCAGTATGATTTGCATCCGGATTTAGTGCGACAGTTCATGGCATCTGTTAGGGTCACTTATGAGAATGAGCAGGCGCCGATGTCAAGAGCCGGTGTATTGCATTTCTTCATCAACGGAATGCCTTATAGTATCACTTTTGCTCATATTTGTGATGTATTTCGTTGGGTCCGTTTTTATCAGAACGTTGCTTTGCCCAAGCATTATGAGGATCTCTCTCCTTTGTGGTCCTACATAGGACTTGGTGTGTATAATTCCAAGAAGATGCTTCAATCAGAGGTCTGCCATCCTGTACTCCGGTATGTTCTTAGAGCTGTTGCTACCACTTTTCAGTGTAAGATGGAGCCTAATAAGATGAGAGCAGCAGAGCTTTATTTTCTGAACATTGGAGTTCGCGCCATGGTCCCTTCTTTGGCTTCTGCTGAACGTCGCGACCCTCAGTGCCTCAACCTTGGGGCTATTTTTGCACATTCCTTGGTTGAGCTTCAGACCAAGCCATTTCTGGGTACTGGAGCTAAGAAAGAGGCTGTGGGGAGCCTTATTACTGCTATCCTTCAGTTCAAGAAGATTCCTATTGATGGTTATAGTGTTGTCACTAAGAGACAACTTATGGATGAGCAGTATTTGAGGAGTGCACATTGGCTGAAACCGGGTTTGTTATAGAGGTTTATTGATGACACAGGAGAGCACTTTGTTCGCCTTCCACGACCTGATCTTACCACCATTGGTAGTGATCCTGAGCAGTTGCGTTTTAACCCTTCTGTTGATGATTACGTTGCTTTTGCTCCTTCTCGTCGCCATCGCACTCCACGGACTACTTCTGCTGCTGCAGCTGCTACTAACCCTGCTGGGGGTTTTGAGTTTGGTTCTTCTTCTGGGACCGCGACATTTGAGTTTCCAGAGCCACAGCAGGATCCCGCCACTATGGACAAGGGAGCTCATCAGACTTATGTGGTTTCTGCTTTGCGTGCCATCTGGAATGGCATGGCTCGACTTTCTCAGTGTGGCTGCATTCGTCCTACCAGGCATACTAGGCGCAGGTCCCCTTCGCCATCTTCACCATCTGCTGATCCTGTTTCTGATGAGGATGCTGACGATGCTGAGGATGCTGACGATGCTGACGATACTGATGATGATGATGGTGCTGATGATGTTTCTGTTACATTTTAGCTTCTGATCATGGTTCTCTTTATGTTTTTCTCTTCTTAGGATTGACTCATTTTTCTTCTTGCTTTGAGTCAGTTTGTGTTTGAAAGTTGTTTGGATTTATGAACTATCTATCTATCATGTTGCTTTTAACCTGTGTTTGTGTTTGAGGGCTTCTTAACAGAATTAACATCAAAGGATTGATCCAACAACACACAACTAACTGCAACAAACAAGGAGATTCAGCCAATATTCACCATTCGCCGAAGGTGTCGATCGATGCTGCCTTGAATGGCATCGATCGACGCCGATTGGGTAACCCGAGAATCTGTTCAATTTTTCTTTCAACTTTTCAACACAATTTTTGTTTCTTGACTTTTCCCTTGCTTGATAACACTGGGGACAATGTTGTTAAGTCTGGGGGGGGGGGGGGGTTAGTACTAACTACTAACTTGGTTTTTGTGTCTTGTGTCAAAACCGTATTTTTGTTTTTATTGAGTCAAATTTTTCAAAAATTTCTGTTGAATTATGATCTCTAACTGATGGTTCTTGTTCTTTGGCTAACACTCTAATGATTCTTGACTAAGCTTGACCTCAGAACTGAAGTGTGGAAAGACTATGAGCTGTATCAACAATCCTGAAAGCCCTTATTCAAAGGATATCTAGTTCAACCAATGCTGTCTCAACTTTTATCAGAATTTTAACCGGACTTAATCTCTTACTTTGGGGTTGGAAATCAGTGGACTAGACTTCTTTTTTCGGGCCATACAAGATAGTGCAATTTTTCAAAGTATGTTTCCCCTCTCTCTTCCCTTCAGTTATTCAAAAAAAAAAAAAAAAAGAATAAAAGATGAGATGATTTTGATCAGTTTAGAGAGGTAGGTAAATTATCAGTGACCTCATTATTCTACTCTTGAGTCAAATGATCACACAAAGCTTGGAAGCGAGGGGTAGGTAAATTACCGATGACCCCGGTATTCGCTTACACCTTTGCTAAAAAAAAGAATAAGAAAAGAAGAAAATAGGAAGTGAGAAAAGGGAGAGGAAAGGAGATGTAAGAAGAATGTCTTGGCCTGAAGAGAGTCCATATGCCACTTTTTGAATACACCAAGGTCAGAACTCACCTGTACTTGCTTTAATTTATGTAATGAGATGACAATGGAGATTTCAGAGATTACAGAGGATTGTGGGATTTGAGTAAGGAGTAAGTTCTTGAGTCAGGTAAATGAAGAGTGTGAATAAAGAATCATCATGCAGTTGAGTGAGTTCCCTGTTTTCAAACCTCTTTCACAGTTCTAAGTTTCTGTTTTGCTTGAGGGCAAGCAAAGGCTAAGTCTGGGGGAGTTGATATATCATGGTTTTTACGGTTTTTAACCATGATATAAGTGTGCTTTTTGAGTCTTTTGGTTTGTTTCTAGGTTGTTTTTGAGTCTTTACAGGTTATCTAGGATTTTGGCACGGATGGAGCAATATGGAACAATTTGGATCATTTTGGAGCATTTTACCGAAGGAAATCAAGTTGGAGTCGGATTAGAGTCAGAGCATCGATCGACACCACCTAAAAGGGCATCGATCGACACTCATGTTTACCCGACGAGAGAACAAGAAATTGGAAGTTTTACAAATTTGCCCAAAGTCTTCTACAATTGTAACATAAACCCCTGGACGTATTTTAGGATGTATATATATTGTTTTTGGGTTTTAGAAACCCTTAAGTTATCTTCTAGCAGTTTTTGAGAGAAAGGATATTGAGAGCTTTTGGGAGAGATAGATCTGAATTCTTTGTAGAGAGAAGATTTCTTGAACTCCCTCTTTTACTTTTTAATATCTATTGCATGTTATTCAGAGTTATGATTTGTTCTTTATTCAACATGTCTGAGTAATTGGCTTGTTAGGTTTAGGGTTTTTCATAGGGTTTTTATGATTTATTAGATCTGAGATTTTTAGGGTTCTTAATCTTATATGATCTTCATCATTGGTTGTTCTTCACAATAATTCTTGATTGATCACCTAGAATTGTTATTTTAGGGAAATAAATTGATATGAGAATATAATTGTTTTCCTGATTAAACCATTGATGAGAGAATTGTTTTTTACAAAGAGATTTGAATTAATAATTCTGTGAACTTATCTAAACCTGTTCTTAAAGCTGATTTTTAACTTGGAATTTTACAAAGAGATTTGGATTTTCTGGTTTTAAATTTAGATATTATTTACAGCGAGAACTGATTTAATTTACTAAAAGTTTAGAGTTCTAGATCTGATCTTTATTGCTTGAACCTTAATTATATATCTGATTTAATATTTTATAATTTCTTGAGAAATTCCCTAGGCTTAACTCTTTTGATTTTCTGAATTCACAACACTTTCATTTAAATATTTGCATTGCTTTTATTTTAATTCAATTTAACTTGTTTAGCGTAATTTATAAAACTCTATAATCTATTGTGTTTGATCTTGAGTCTGTGTGGATTCGACCCCTAAGTACTATAGTGATCTCTTTTTTGAAAGAGTAGCTCTAGGGATTAATTTGAGCATATCAGTGTGACTGGCGGTGGTTGCCGGCGATGGTGGCAATAGGGATGGTGGTAGAGGGATAAAATGTTATATATTAGTATATATTATCTTTTAATGGTTAGTGTAGTTAGTTTTTGAATTAAAGTTTTTTGTTGGTTATAGAGTGCAATTCCTCATTAAAAAGCTGGTTTTTTTTAGTTGGAAATCATTTTGGCAACAAGTGATGTTATACGAAACTAAAATTCTGTAAGAAAGTTATTGATCTAATAATTATTTACTACTATTCTTTCTGTTTCAAAATAGTTGTCATTAAACGTTTAGTTTTTTTTTTAATTTAATTGTTGTATTTTTAGTATTTTTCTAATAGAAAATTATTCCATTTGTCACTTATTAAATATATAGAATATAAAATATTTTTGTATTCTAATAGTCAAGCAAGATATAATAAACCACTTCTTTATTTTTGTTAATTTGTGTGAAACAATCTAAAACAACAATTAATTTACAACGGAGAAAATATTATTTTATAACAATTACTCGTATTTTTATCAATTCAAAAGTTAGGGATATATACAATATGACGGAACATGATTTTAAGTTAGTAAAAAAAAAAACAGATAATTCAAAACTAAGAAAGTAACTAGATGAATTCAAAAATTTATATAGCCAAATTTAACATTCTAAACTTTTATTAATATGGATTAGGGTCAAATTAACCCTCTCGCTCGAAGGAGTTGGCTCTTGCAGGCTTCGTATTGGTCTCCTACTTCTAATGACATATTTTGATGATGATGTTTTATCATTCTATCGGTCAAAACGTTTAGTTCTTATAAAAGGAGAAACCCATTGTCACAAACCGGCAAAGACGCATACAACATTTCAAAACATATGATCCATAAGGACCATAACCATTTCAAGCAACATATCAAAATGACGTGGAAAGCATTTGAGAGTTTTATTAAAAGATATTAGCTTTTTACAGAAAAGATAAACTTAACAGATTTTATTTGTTATCTTTAAAACTTACGTTAAGAAAGCATAGTCACTTCCACTTCATCAAATTGTATTTAGTTTTTTTTTATTTATTTCAATC
The DNA here is from genome assembly GCF_030686135.1 of Camelina sativa. Classification (NCBI taxonomy): domain Eukaryota; kingdom Viridiplantae; phylum Streptophyta; class Magnoliopsida; order Brassicales; family Brassicaceae; genus Camelina; species Camelina sativa. The sequence continues at coordinate 29,578,214 of NC_141899.1, read as the reverse complement.
ATTATGAATGTATCATATATTAAGAAATATTTATATGATAATATAATTGATTAAAATTATACTAAAAACTCATATTAGTCTTATAATTCAACTATTAGATCACCGTCCATGCAGTCGAATCTCTGATAGTCATGATAAATCTTGGTATGCATTGTCTCATTTTATACTATTGAATTTATATTCCATTTTCTTATTTGTTTTACTTCAAATTGCACTATATTTGATTGAGTTTCTCGGATCACACATATTAGTTGTTAGCATATGTCTTGTTCCAATAATTTTAAGATATTATATTTTTGGAATAGATCAAGATGCATTGTATACTAGATATACTTCGAAAGTCCCTAAAATATTGACCGGAAACAATTTTGTTAATAGCTGAACTCGTGACTGTTAACCTAATCCTTACTCGTTTACATAATCATATCGTTAACAACATTTTCCACGTTCAAATTTAATATGTATATGGTGCGACTCTAAGAGATATATTATTTGTACCAATTACAATCCAAGTGTTGACAATTCATTCAGTTCTTGATCAGTCTGGTTGGATTCACACTATCGGGCCATTAGGATGCTTCTCATGAATTATGTTTTCAACTTTTCTGTTCAATTTTTTCAATTTTATTATCGCTAATTATATGTCACGAACTAAATATTTTAGACCATATTCATTTACTGCGTTAGGGTGGTGCCAAGCCCTTCATCTCTGGCTACTATAACCCTTCTTGACAAGTTTTAGAGAATAAATTAATAACTTTCGTTAGTATTTGATGGGCTTCTTCACTATGTTTTTTTTTATCCGTATGAGTTCAAGCGACGAGATTGGCTTTTCTGGATGAATATAGAAGTATATACAGAATCTGATTTGCCTTCAAAGATTTCATTATTTATTAGAAATCATGTTCACAGCTCATAGCCTCACCTATATCATATCATGTTAACTACTCCTTAAACATAACGTTAATCAACTTATTAAGTTCAGTTGACAAAACAAATAAAACAAAATTCACATACTTCTAACATATATATATCGCGTATAAAGAAGGCACCGGTGGAAACCAAAATCCCGGAGATCAACCTATATCGGGAAGCCATAACTGTGGAGAGGGAACCAGCAATAGAGTCGCAGGTTCATGTTTTAGTCATCTCAAAAACTTATGTTGTGGTTCTTCTACCAAAAATCCTCTTAACCCGAAGAACGGAGAGGACAAGCAATCTAGATCGGGCAATGCTGCAAACCTAAACCCCCGAGAGCAACGTTATTAGAACCCTAGAGCTGTCGGTTCGTGTTTTGGCTATTTCAAGAACCTTCGCCGCAGTTCTTTTTCTACCCAAAATCCTCCTAACCCAAACAGAGAGGAAGATGAATACGTCAGATCTTGGTTTGCTAGAACCCTCATCGAGAAGATTCCTAACGCATCAATCTACTAAATATGTATCATGTATTAACATGTATATCTAAAGATGTGGTATTTATATGGTGGTTAACAAAAAAATAAATGTAAAAATACCTTACAAACCAAAAATCAATAAATCAAATCTTGAAAGAATTTTACCACAAATGAGAAAGAAATAATGTTCAAAAATATACATAGAAGAAGAAAAAAAATTATCAAATAATGTCCATGTAATTATTAGGTTGACAACAATTTTTTTTAACCAATAATGTTAGATAATTCATATAATACACATGTACAATATAAACGAACGGTATGTTGGCTCAATTGGATTATCTATCATACATTTGTCTGGGAGTTCCTAAGTTCAAGTCTAGAAAATCCATTAGATCCTTTATAAATTAAGAAATTTCTTACATATTCATTGTTAATTTGTACAACAGTTGTGCAATTTTATTTGAGACCATCTAAAATTGATATTTGCAAAATAAAAGAGTTTTCGTCCACCACTACCAATAATTTTTTTTAAATATGTTGAATTGTGTTAATTTTGATAGCTGATAGTTTTATTTTTAAAATATTATCTATCTATATTAAGAAAAAATGAATCCAATTTAGGATTATCCTACTATATTAATTGAGAATACAAATATAAAACTAACATTAAAAAGTGTAAAAATTTACATTCAAATGCCATTATAAATATTTAATAAAGAGTAATTACTTAATTTAATAAAAATAATAAATACTTTGACCAAATATAAACAATATATCAGAATTTTCGAATAAAATCATTTAAATAATTATTAATTTTTTTAAAAAAAATCATTTTCTTTTTCTAATTAATTATGGACGAAAATTATTATTTATTTTTAACATATATAACCAATCAGAATTTTTAAAACTAAGATTTTATATCCAAGTAGATAATATGATTATTATTAATAATTAGATTTGGAAAAAATGTTAAGATTTTAAATTATGGTTCTCCTATCATCTTTCTTTTATTTTATTTACAAATTGTTTTGAATTATCATATAATACTTATGATTAATAAATATGTAAAAAATTCTGCATATGTTGTGATTTAAATTTTTAAAATCAAAGATATATTACTCAATCTATGAAGAAAAATGTGTATTTTAGTTTTTTTACATTGGCGGATTGGTAAAACTAAATTTACGTGGCTGATAAATTCATAAATTTCATTTACTTACAATTACAATATTATAATTACTACTTCAAAATACTTCACAAAATAATGATGCAAATAATACAAACAAGCAATATAAAACTGTTGTATATATCAAACAAATTAAAAACTACAATATTCTAAAATAATTAGTATTCAAAAGAATATATATTTACCGAACAATTACAATATTAAAAATAGATACTATCTCAAACAAAATAATTTTTTTAAATAAATATAACAATAAGTTTATTATTATTATATTATTATACTATTATTTTTAGAAAAGATATTGATCTGTGCTATACAGCACGGGATATCTCCTAGTTAGAGATTAATTGATATAAATCATTTTTAAAACTTTGGTGTTATACTGTTATTTTTGTAAATCTCCCTATTTATAATTAGGTGATAGGCTCAGGTTAAGTGTTAATTACTTCGTAAACAAACTAATTATTTATTCAAATTACTATAAGTTCAGTTGATAAAACAAATAAAACAAAACTTGCATATTTCTATTATATTACAAAATAACTAGTAAAATTAATCAACTCCAATGTGGTAAAGAAGATTAATTTTGAGAAATCTTCAGAGCACATTCATATGTTATGTTGTTATACGAAATTAATAATATTTTATAACAATATCAGTTGTGTAATAGATTATTGTTGTAAATTAGAGAGTTTAGGAAGTAAATCTCTTAGGTTATTATTGATAGGAATCGAGGTTACAACATATATATATAGTGTTACAAGTCTTAGAGCTAAAACCGACATACTAATGCTATGCCCGAATGGGCTTCGACTAACGGGCCGAAGGCTCTCGACCAAGTGTGGTCGAGAGGCCGAGTATGCGCGGACTGGATAGGTGGGCCGGTCGATGGAGTCCACTAAGTGTTTTACAACACTCCCCCTTGGACGATATGACCGTGCCTATGTTGGACGGGATCGCAGCAATGTGCTTAGGGGATGCTGCCTCACTAAAACCTTACCAGGAAAACCCATTGGGACAAAACCTTAGTGAAGGAAAAAGAGTACAGCACACATTGCTCCCCCTGTTCCAAACATCACTCCAAGTCCTTAAGCCTCCGCATTCCAATCTGGTGCGAGAGCTTCCTGAATGTCGTTGTCGGTAATGCCTTATTGAAGAGATCGGCTGAGTTGTCGCATGACTGAACTTGCACCACTTGAACTTCTCCGGCCTTTTGTAGTTCATGTGTGTAGAAAAACTTTGGCAGGATGTGCTTCGTCTGATCTCCCTTGATGTAACCTTCTTTGAGTTGTGCGATGCAGGCTGTATTGTCTTCATAGATGACCGTTGCTGATTTGTCTATGTCCATGCCACTGTCTGTCTGAATGTGCTGAGTCATTGACCGCAACCAAACACACTCACGGCTGGCTTCATGCATGGCTAGGATCTCCGCGTGATTTGAGGATGTGGCTACTAGAGTCTGCTTCATAGAACGCCAAGAGATCGCTGTACCACCGTGTGTAAACACATAACCTGTTTGTGACTTACCATTGTGTGGGTCGGACAGATAACCTGCATCAGCAAAACCAACTAAACCTTCTTTGTTATGGTTAGTGTAAAATAAACCAAAGTCTGTCGTTCCTTGTAGGTAACGCAGAACATGTTTTATACCATTCCAGTGCCTTATGGTCGGACAAGAACTGTATCTTGCCAGAAGGTTTACTGCGAAGCATATGTCAGGTCTAGTGTGGCTAGCCAAGAACATTAATGCTCCTATAGCACTGAGGTAAGGCATTTCAGGACCAAGAATTTCTTTATTGTCCTTCTTAGGAGCAAATGGATCTTTATCCACTTCTACACTTCTCACAACCATTGGGCTAGTCAATGAGTGAGCTTGCTCCATATTAAATCTCTTGAGTACCTTTTCTGTGTATGCCTTTTGATGCACAAGGATCCCATTGTTTATGTACTCAAGCTGCAACCCCAAACAGAATTTTGTCTTGCCTAGGTCTTTCATCTCAAACTCTTTCTTGAGATATCCTACTGTTTGGGCGATTTCCCCAGAGGTTCCAAGGATGTTTAAATCATCCACATATACTGCTATTATCACAAATCCCTTATTCGCGAATTTCTTTATGAATATACAAGGATTGATCGGGTCATTCCTATAACCTTCCTTGGCTAAATATTCACTTAGCCGGTTATACCACATTTGACCACTCTGTCTCAGTCCATAAAGCGATTTGTCTAGCCTTATGCAGTATTGGTCTCTAGAACCCTTCTTATCTTTGAGTTCTATACCCTCTGGTAATCTCATATAAATTTTATTATCCAGTGGACCGTATAGATATGCAGTTACAACATCCATTAACCGCAAATCTAAACTTTCTCTTATGGCCAGACTTATTAGATATCTAAAAGTCGTTGCATCCATCACAGGGGAGTATGTCTCCTCATAATCTATGCCAGGTCTTTGAGAGAATCCTTGTGCTACGAGCCTTGCCTTGTATCTAACAATCTCGTTTCTCTCATTTCTCTTTCTTACAAAGACCCATTTGTGTCCAACTGGTTTAATTTCTGGTGTTATCCTTAAGGTCGGACCAAACACACTTCTCTTCTTTAAAGAGTTTAGCTCCACATCAATGGCTTCTTTCCATTTAAGCCAATCCTCATTTATTTCAAGTGCTACCTTGTATGCAAATATATCATCAATGTCGACATCTTTTCGGTTCCATTGTATTCTAGACATTATAGTTTATCGAGATCTCATTGTTGTCAACTCCTTCAGGCTCTTGAGGTTCAGCGTCCTGAGCCTCATTTGGTGCCGTAGGAGTTTCTGTGACAACGTCTGGCTTTTCTATAATTCCCTTAGCCTCGGTCTGTTTTGCACTCTTTGTTTTCCGAGGATTCTTATCTTTGGAACCTAATGGTCTACCCCGTTTCAAACGTGGCATAGACTCTGTAGCAACTTGATTATTGTGTTCCTTGTGAACATCAATACGTACTGGTGCATTGCAAGCTGGTATGTACGATTTTGTTACTCTTTTCGGGTCAGCAAAGGAATCTGGCAATTGATTAGCTAGCTGTTGAAGATGTATAATCTTCTGAACTTCTGCATCACATGCTATAGTTCGAGGATCTTGCCATTCTAAGGATGTTTGATTCCATGTCAATTCTTTGCTCAGCTTGCTGGTCTCCCCACCTAGCATAGGGAATTCGGACTCAATAAATTGACAGTCCGCGTATCTGGCCTTGAGCAAGTCTCCTATCAGTGGCTCGAGATACCTTATTATGGTGGGAGACTCGTACCCCACATATATTCCCATTCTCCTCTGTGGTCCCATCTTTGTTCTCTGTGGTGGAGCAATTGGTATATAAACGGCACAACCAAATGTCTTAAGATGGGATAAGTCTGGCTCTTGACCCGATAGGAGTTGGGATGGGGAATATTTGTGTTCACTAGATGGCCTGATGCGTATGAGTTCTGCTGCGTGTAAGACCGCGTGTCCCCAAGCCGACACAGGAAGCTTCGATCGCATTAACAATGGTCGAGCTATCAATTGTATTCGTTTAATGAAGGATTCAGCTAATCCGTTTTGTGTATGTACATGTGCCACAGGATGTTCCACACTCACCCCCATGGACATACAGTAATCATTAAACGCTTGGGATGTAAATTCACCAGCATTATCTAGACGTATATTCTTAAGTGGAAAGTCCGGAAAATGTGCTCTTAATCGAATGATTTGAGCTAAGAGCTTAGCAAATGCTAAGTTTCTCGTGGATAACAAGCATACGTGGGACCATCTGGTTGATGCATCTATCATCACCATGAAATATCGAAATGTCCCACTAGGTGGGTGTATTGGCCCACATATGTCACCTTGTATCCTTTCCAGAAAATGCAAAGTCTCTCTTGTGACTTTTACTGGTGATGGTCTTACAATAAGTTTCCCTTGTGCACATGCCACACATGTGAGATTCTTAGGGAGAACTTTTCTTTCTTTAAGGTTGTGCCCTTTTGAACTCTTTATTAATTTATGCATCATGTTAGTTCCCGGATGGCCAAGCCGGTCATGCCATAAAGTGAAACTTTCTTTGTATATTTTGTGCTTAGCCAAATTGGCTTCTATCATGTTAATCTTAGCATGGTAGAGACCAGAGGCTAGGGCAGGTATAGTCTCTAGGATCTTCTTTTGTCCTTTCACATTTTCTGTAATGTAGAGGAACTCTTTAGATCCTTCACCCTTGGTTTCAATATGATAACCATTTGACCTTATGTCTTTAAAACTCAATAAGCTTCTCTTAGAGCTGGGTGAATATAAAGCATCACATAACTCAATATGAGTTCCGTTAGGCAACAATATGTGTGCTTGGCCGTAGCCTTCTATAAGGTTTGCTATACCCGCAATTGTATTAACATTTGCACTTTTCATTATAAGATTTATGAAATATCTCTTATCTTTTAGTATGGTGTGGCTGGAGCCACTATCCACTACTAGTTCACTCATGTCCTCGGCCATGTCTATAAATAGGACAAGAATTTCGGATTTTAATAAGACACTTTATAATAAAATCCATTGAATTTAAATCAAAGCAATTATCCATTACATTAAAAGGAAATTTAAATCATAAAAGCATAGAAAATAAACCAAAATAAATTCGAAATTCATTCAACATCTTTGAGACAGTCGGAAGTCTCATATCCTAGCAAATCATCATTCTCATGATCGAAGTCTCCTTCCTCATCGATGTGTACATAGTTTGCTTCTGGATTTTTCTTAAGAGATTCTTGATATGCATCAATGAGGTATTTGGGAGTTCTGCAGTTCTTGGCCCAGTGGTTTGACATACCACATCGGTGGCAAGTCGATTTGGCCTTGGAGTTTGGCTTAAAGGACACACGGCCCTTACCACCACGTCCGCGGCCTCCTCGACCAGCCTGGCCACCTCGACCACTACGTCCTCTGCCACCACGGCCACCACGGCCATAGTGTCTATCTCTGTGTACGTAATTGATCTCACTAGGCTCCTTAGGCTCATTAGACTCTACTACAGCTTTCTTTCCCAAGTCGACCTTATTTGCTTCTGGTAATGGGGCTGTACCAGGAGGTCGCATAGCACTGTTCATCATCAACAACTCATCGTTCTGCTCAGCGAGCAGTAAACACTCAATGAGTTCCCCATAGTCAGCAAGCTTTTGGTGCCGATATTGTTGCTGGAGTACTCTGTTATTAGGGCTGAAGGTAGACAATGTCTTCTCAATCAGCTCCTGCTCAGTCACCTCTTTCCCACACAGCCTAAGGAGTGAGACAATCATAAAGAGCTCAGAGTTATACTCTTCCACGGATTTGTAATCCTGGATCCTTAGGCTCTTCCAATCAAACTCTGCCTTTGGAAGGAGCACCGTCTTTTGGTGCCCATAACGGCGTTTAAGCTGTGTCCAAAGGACAAGAGGATCTCTTAGGAAGAGGTACTGGCTTTTGATACTCTCAGCAATGTGATGATGTATGTGCTGGAGACACTTACTCTTATTCCTGTCCGTAGACTCAATATCCTCATCGATGCACCCTTTCAGGCCATTCGATGACAAGTAGATTTCGGTGTCATTAGCCCATTGCAAGTAATTCTTTCCGGAAGTTTGCAAGATAGGGTAGTCTAGGCTCTTGAGATTAGCCATCTGCATAAATATAGACAACCGATAGTTAGCATGCGGTATTTGAGACCGAACCATGCAACAAATAATTTTCAGGTCATGCGGTATTTGAGACCGAACCATGCCTTGCCTCTTATAGTTTTTTTTTTTCGGTTTAAATTCATGCATGCAAGACAACAAAACTAAATAGCTATATGCATGCAACAATTTCCTTATTCCTAGATAGGATTTCCTTATTCTTATAGTTTCCTATTTGATTTAGGATTAAATATTTTCGATTTTAAGGAATTTGGATAATTCTATTTTGATTAAGGACTTATCCTAACCAATATTTTAATTTCCGATTTAAAGTTTTAATTTATAGAAACTTAGCAAAAGTTTTATTTAATCGGATTAATTTAAGATAATTACTATAATTTTAATTTGGAAATTATCCTAGAACAACTCTAAAATTTTCGAGTTTATGAATTTAGGATCTAGGGAATTTTCTTCTTGAATTTCTCAAGAACAGTTTAAACAATCCTAAAATATAATTCATGCAATCGATTTTATAACAACCTAAACATGGTCCGATTTTAATTGTTATGCATGAATGATCCAAGTTTTAATTTCCTAGAACAATCTGTAATAATCTGATCCTTATGAATCTAAATTAGTTCTAGGTTCTTATGCAACAATCAAGCAGTCAATCAACAATTTTAAAGCTTGATATAATTTGGTGCAATATAACAAACAATCTAACAATCCTATGTGAATAGATTTTAAAGTTTATAGGATTATAGATCTTAAATTTGTTTGTTAGTTTACTTGGATATTTTAGGGTTCAATAGCTTTTAGATCCAGATTCAATTATGTGGTTTTAAGAAGTTTGAATTTTGTTTACCTTAACACCACAAGGATTCTGACTGGAATTGATCTGGGAGCTAAAGACCTCAGATATCTCTTGACCACGAACCACGAACAGCTTCCCCACGAACAGCTCCTTGCTTTCCGCGAACAGCTTCTCGTACTCACCCCCGATCGACGAACCGCAAACAGCAAACCTCGACCAAGCTGTCGAGAGAACTTTGATCACAAGCTAAGGATTGCTTGTGAACAAGAGGATCTTCGAACAGGAAGGATTTGATCTCGGATGGGAGTAAGAACAGGAAGTCGGTTTAGGGTTTTAGGGTAAGAGAGAATAGACGGCTGCTTTAGGGTTTAGGGATAGAGGCTATCGTGCTGATAACGTGTTGTAAATTAGAGAGTTTAGGAAGTAAATCTCTTAGGTTATTATTGATAGGAATCAAGGTTACAACATATATATATAGTGTTACAAGTCTTAGAGCTAAAACCGACATACTAATGCTATGCCCGAATGGGCTTCGACTAACGGGCCGAAGGCTCTCGACCAAGTGTGGACGAGAGGCCGAGTATGCGCGGACTGGATAGGTGGGCCGGTCGATGGAGTCCACTAAGTGTTTTACAACAATTATCCAATATGTATCATTAAGTATTATGAACGAGGTCCGGTCCAGTTCGGTTAACGTACACATCCTAGCGTTTTCTCATAAATTATTAAACTTCTAGTGGTTTTCAGTTAACAAAAACGTCACGAAGTCTTACTTAGAAAACGGAAATCTTTATTGATCCGAATATCAAATTGTCTCTTCTAGGGTACAACACACTACACGACTACGAGAACGCGCGGGAAAGAACCCAAAACACACAAAAAAAGCTTTTCAATGGAGATTCTAATAAGATCATACCGGTTGTGCTTTTGTGAAATTAGGGTTTCGCCCATTCGAATCGAATCAAAGTTAAGAAGAAAATGGTTTGGAATTACCCAGAAATCTCCAAGGAAGATTTCGTAAAGCTATTGAAAGGGTTTGTGGATTTACTAATTTTAGCATCTGGGTTTCAATCTTCTGGTGTTCCTTCTCACTGGGATGCTGAGAATTGCAAGAAAGCTCTTCAATGGGGTCTCTTCTTCGAAAATGTTGGTCTTTTCTCTCTCACTCTCTCTTCCGTTCAAATTAGCTTCTGTTTTCTCCATTGCTTTAGTTTTGTTTATGGGAGGATTCGTGTTTTTTAGGTTGTAAGAAGCATAACTAGTTCAGATGTGTTTGGGGAATCTATGAGTGAGGTTGACGAAGCCATATCGGAGATGAAAGCTAACCCTTTGTTCCCAAAGGTTGTGTTTTTTCTTAGGTTTTTGCTTATCAGTGTGTTCCCAAAGATTGTTTTTTTTTATGGAGTTGTTGTTTTTGTTTGGAGAAAAATTTCAGGGTTTGGAGGATTTGTCATCAGATAGTCTTTTACAGGGGAGAGAGCTTGTGTTAGAGCATTTGATGAATAACTCGGCGTTGAATGATAAACAGCTGCAAGCTATTCTGGTTGCGGCGGTGGAATCAGGTGATGGTATTACAGATGTAATTGATGGGAAGCTTTGCAAGAGGCAATCTGTTGTGTCCTGTGTTTCAGCACTTGAGAATGGTTTGGAGATTCTTTACAAAAACATTGAGGGAGAAGAGTCGTTACAGAGAGCAGACAAGGATACAACTTTGTTGGGGTATGTATGCTTTTTTGAAGTACAAGATAGCAATATATATTGAAATTATCTTGTGGTGCTTGTTGATGAGCTTGATGTGATTCTTTTTTTCGTAGCTCGGGACAACAGCCTATTGAAATTTTGACATGGAACATCTGGCAATCGAGAGGTGTATCTTATTTTCTTAGTAAGAGAACTTTAAGATTGGTATCTGGAGCAAGCTTAATATTTTCTGCACCAAAAGCTCAGTGGGCAGAAACGTTAAGAAGGCTGCGTGTGTCATCCGAGAATGATGATAATGTATTCATCGAAAAGATTGTAAGTTGATCTGACTCTTGAACTAGTTATATCCATTTTTTCCTCTTCTGTTTGTAAGAAAAGGTAGTCATTCTTGCTGGAACACTTGTGGTGATACTGCTTACGGGCAGGAGCTATTGTTACTAGGATGTGTAACAAGCAGGTGGACTAATTTAATCGAAGGTTTCATGTCAGCTTCCTACAAATCTGTCACTGTGTCAGAACAATACGAGGAGTTATGTAAGCTGCTTCTTCAAAGATCTAAAAGTTTAAAACAGAACGAGATTGCTTTGGATCCAAAGGTCAATTTTCTCAAATCCCAATTTAAATGTGTGCCTTGACATTTGCTATATAGGTAAACCACGTTTCTTGGTTTCCTCTTGGATAGGTTGAAGAGATTCTCGAGTATCTAACAGAAATACTAGAGACTCGTTTTCATCACCTCTGGAAATTGCCTTCTGCCCTTACCGCAGCTGCAATACCGTCATGGTAAGTTCAACTGTAAAATTTATCGTGCAAGTGCTAAGTATCATGTTGTTTTATTTGTGATATCTTCATTCATACACATGCTAAATTTTGTATTTTGTTTGTGTTTAACATAACATTTTGTTAAAGATTTTGAATTATGGTATCACAGGTCACCTCTTTTTGGTCAGTATTTTGGCGAAATAGAGAAACAGTTGAAACTAGACCACTCAACAACAAGGTTTAAGTTTGTCTTTAAACATCATTATTTCACATTGATCTTGAATCTATAAACAGTTAAAAACCAGCACCGGTATATCAATGTCCTCTTCTGCAGATGTTGTAGCTGCGAAAAAGAGCACAAGGACTGTAAGCTACACAACTACCCTTGAATCTTATAAGTTCCTTGTGATATTTTTTTGCAATGACCTTGATAACATTGTCTTAATACGTCTAGGTGAGCTCCTGGAAAGAGTTTGGTGCTTGTACGTATTCCATATTTGCGGAAGCAACTAGATAGAAAAACTAATGGTCACTGATCAATATAAGAAGATCAGTTTCGTTTCTTCTAGGTAAGACCACGTTGTTGATGCAGATGTTTTGTCACTATGTCTTTTGAAAATGCCATTTTCTTGCGTTTGTGATTAGATGAAGAAGAAATCAATAAATAGCATGATGGATAAGTAACAAGAAAGATCCAGAAATGTATTGTTTTCTGGTTCGAGATATTTCATCCTTGCTTTTGTTTTGTTTCTTTTTAGATGTTTAAAATTGAATTCTCTTTTGTTTAATTTTGTTATCAGTCGTTGTCTTTTTGACTCATGTATCTTTGCTTTTACGTCATGTAAACAAGAAAGCACTTATTACGCGTAGGGACTGTTTTTTAGGCATATAATCTTTGTCTTTTTGGTATATCCTTGTAAGCAATCAACATCAAAATCTATGCTAAAACGTCGTCGGTTATGCAATGGACGGTGTATACTGATCGGTTGAAATTAGAAAAAGAAGAAAGACACTCAAATCACACTTTAACTGAATGTTTCCAGCAAATTTCAGACAAAAGAACTGACAATGAGTTTGTAACAGATGATGCTTTTTTTGATAAAGGATATTCAAAAGTGGAATTATTTGCTCGTTGAGATTTTGCTTCACCGTTGGTTATGAATTTATGATACAAAAAAAGTTGTATTTGATTCTTTTCCACCCAAAATTGGGACGGGTTATGACCCATAAATTAGGCTTTGTGATGTGGAGCTGACACTCACCAAATTTTAAACATATCTAGAAAGTAATCATTAAATAAAAATTTGTAAGAGCAAAATATGTCATGACAAACAAAAAGAAAAGAGCAAAATATAGTTTCAGAAAATTTTATTAGAGTGTTTGTACTAATGGCTGTCTCATGCTAATCTAGATTCAAGTATGTTAAATTATTAATGTATTTCTTTTGTATCAACCATTTGATAGCCTTATTGATGATTTATCTATATTACCTCATGTCCTTGTGTAGCTCTTTTGAAACCTTTTGTATTTTTGTTAAAAGGGTCGTTTAAAAACCTTACTAGACACCATGATTTTGCCTATAGAGGATTACGTTGAGCCACAACAACATAATGTTAGTGTGCAAATATGTCACGGGGTAGTTTATTAAAGTGGTAATAGATGATGAAATAGATTGAACTGATTTTATTATATTATCTTTTCATATTAGTGTTTAGACAAAGTTTTGGATATATGGTGGTGAATCATAAACATATTAATCATAAATTACACTATTTTACCTTTTTCATGTAATGTGTTAATATATTGATGATCTACATACCAATTCATGTCATTATGCTTTTTATGTTAAAAGGGTCGTTTCAATCCTTGCTAAACACCATGATTTGCCTATAGATGATTTCGTTTAGCCACTACAAGATAAAAGTAAAGTGCAAAAATATACGTCACCGGGTAGTCTACTAAAGTGGTAATAGATGAAATAGATACTTTTATAATGTTAGCTTTTTCATTGTAGTAGTAGACAATATTTGGATATATGGTGGTGAATGAATGATGCACTTTCGACTATTCTTTGACTATACACTTTTGAGTCTACGAATTATAATTCCACACGTTGCAAACCACATAGCCTCTCTCTTTCTCACTTTCTATCAAATTTAGCTCTTTATATACTTATCTCATTCTTTGCTTCTTCTTAACATCTACACTTTCTCACTACCTTCACAAATCATATACACACACAAAGACAGAGATAAAACAATAGTTCAAGAGCTATGAGCAAACAGAGTTTGAAGAGACTTCAGTTCCGGAGATGGGGAAAGCGAATCGGGAGCTCGACGACAGCTTCGGGAGCGGTAGGAAACGCAGAGGAAAGAACGATTGTGGCGTTTGCGTTCTCGTGTTGTAGTAAACCGAGTGTTCTCGTGAAACAGTTTGTTTGGAAGCTTAAATCGCGTTTGCGGTGGTCGCGGAAGAGTGATCATAACAATAACATTCAGTGTAGTTATGACCTCCGGAGTTATCATCTGAACTTTGACGATGGTTGGTCTCGCCGTCGGTGATTTTAAATAAACATACGTGATTGTTATTGTCTATATACAGAGCCTTTTCTTCTCATGTTTTGTATGTAAAATTAAATTCTCAATCTGAAATATATATTTTGAACATAGTTTTGTGTGTTTTCTTGCATACAAAAATGCAAGATCTAGAAATTTCTATTCACACGCTTTAGTTTTTATTATCCAAATACAAATACTTGTCATACAGAAAACAAATACCCTAGAATATATAAATTAGCTTTGAGCCGACAAAAAAAAAATATATATATAAATTAGCTTTGAGACTAAATTTTTTATTAGTGAGAATAAATTTAAATTGAAACCAAGGTAGAGAGGAAGAAGGTGAAGCCTCTCGACCACCATGAAGGGGCCACAACCGCCTCAACCGAAGGTTACTTCCAGGGCCGGTCCAATAAATTTGGTGGCCCGAAGCCAAAACAAAATTATGGACCTTTTTCTAATTTGTTGTAATAATATGTATATATATTTCCTTAAAAAATTAGAATCTAAAAGAGAAGTACAAAATTGATAATGGGTCGGGTCAATTTTAGAAAAATTACCCGAAATTAAGAAATCGGATTCGGGTATAAAATACCCGCTGTATTTATATGGGTCGGATAATAATTTAAAACTAAACTTAAATAAATTTTCCATAATTGAATCACATTAGTTAGGTGAATATTTTTGTTCCTGTAATTTAGGAAACTAACAATCATTGTCGATTAATATGTAATCTGACAAAAACTTTACCAAAATTTACAAATTAAATCAAACTGGAATATAGCATATACCATAAATAATAAAATCTAAGTCGTTTAATGGAAAAAAAAACTTTCATATTAATTTTCAGAATTAATAACCGATTTTTATGATAACTTTTTCATATTAATTGCTCCAAATAAATGTGCAGATTTTAAAAATGTATAAATATTTGAGTTAAATTGTTGAACACACTTCTTTTCTTATAAATATAGAGGATGTGTCAATAGTCAATACTTTGATGATGGTAAGGTATTCTCTTCTTCTCTCCCTCTCTCTTATCATACATTATACTATTTTAAGTTTTAAAAGTTTTGTGATATGTACATTACCTCTTCCTCATTTTTAATATGATGGTTGTTCATCTATATCATATTGTAATTTATCATATGGCTTTTTAATAAATTTGCATATTTTCAATCAATTTGGATAGCTATTTGTTTAATAGAGCATATAACAACTTTTAATCCAATATCATGTATATTAATATTTTATTATTTTACAGAAATGTAAAAGAATATGTAGTTCTATAAAACTCATATGTTATTATGCTATGCCGGTATGCTAATACAGTTTACTCATTATTTGTTTTCTTCTCTTATTTTATCCAAACTTATGATAATGTTAAAATATTCTCAGTTTTACTTTATTTTACTGTATTAAAACTATTATATTACCATTTAATTTTTTTCGTCTATTGTTTTATCCAAATTCATTGTATAAATATATATAATCCACTGTAATATATATATTATATATTATATATAATTGAATGCACTATACTAAACTAAAAATTTATCACATTTTCAATCCATTATGGATTGCATGTATATGTGAATTTTCCTTCGCGCTGTAGCGCGGGTCCGATCCTAGTTCTAATTAATTTTAAAATCAAATGACAGAAAAACAAGCAATAAAAAGAAGAGAAAAAAGAATATGTGTAAAAACATCTCACCACATCTTAAAATAAGAAAAATGTTTAAAATAATAGCGATTTCAATATTTTTTTCTAAGTTGAACTTCTCTCCGGAAACGGTTACAAACATTTATGCCGACGACGTGGGGCAGTTCCCTCCCTGCGATCGTGCGACGGTTATCTCCATGAAGTGGCTTCCTCTTACGTGATGCTCACTTGACAGTTTTTGCAAAGTATTTGTTCTATAAATATTGATTCCTAGATCTGCAATTTCTCCATCTGCTTACAAAATTTCATCTGTAATTCTCTTTCCCTTCCGATTCTATTCAGTGTTATTTAAGATGTCCGACAACTTGAGACGAGTGGTTCAAGACATCAATTTGGGCGCTAATGATGTCCCACTAGCAATTCCGGCAGAACTGGTGGCCAACGCAGCGGCCGAGAACCATTTCATCCTCATGGGACGGTCTGTCATACCACACCACCAGAATGTGTGTTCTATCATTGCCTCCATACCAAGAATTTAGGGACGAGCTAAAATTGTCCATGGTCGTATTGTGGATGGTAATAATTTCCAATTCATCTTTCCTACTGATGGAGAAATGGAATTGGTTCTCCGCCGGGGCCCTTGGGCATTCAATGACCACATGCTGGTACTCCAACAATGGTATCCAAATGACAACCCTCGGCTCATCGATTTTATCCCATTCTGGGTTCAAATATGTGGGATACCTTTCCAATTTCTCAACCGAGAAGTCATCTCCCATATAGGAGGCTCAATTGGT
Source organism: Camelina sativa (assembly GCF_030686135.1). Lineage (NCBI taxonomy): Eukaryota > Viridiplantae > Streptophyta > Magnoliopsida > Brassicales > Brassicaceae > Camelina > Camelina sativa. The sequence goes on along the minus strand of NC_141899.1, from coordinate 29,561,683 downwards.
AACCTCCTGGATGTAGATTATGATGCGGAAGCTGCTGCAACGATCAAATTTGTCCGTGTCCAAATCCAATGGGACATCCATCTCCCTCTCCGTTTCTAGAGACATATCCAATTCCAGACAGGTGTCAATTCACTGTTCAGTGAGCAATTTTAGGGTTTTTGTGAAGTCTATGGAATGCTCACTCATGACACTGGTGCTTGCGTCCTACAAAACGGCGGCAAGGAGCAATTTGACGATCGTGATGATGATGAAGGTTTTGCACGGCTTGAGGGCAATGCTAACTGTGGTGTTATCATTCGTGAGATCGATTGCAGGGGAGGACTAGATGAACAAAGCTGTTTGTGAGGCTCCCTTACCTGATGAACACATTCAGGAGGATCTGCTTGATGATATTGATCCCAAATATGATGCTCAGGCATTCCCTGATGAATCACAAGAGGCTTGTAACTCTACAATTCAAGGTGAGTCTGACTTGGCTATGAAAATTTGGGGCAAGTGTAAGAGAGATGACATGTCTGATCCATCTGAGAGGGTTGAGTGCTCCAAAGTCTTGAACTGCAAAGATGATGAAGGAAGTTGCTCTGGGGAGAATCACATCTCCCAAGGACTTGACGGAGGCGCGGTGGGCACTAAGCCACCACTTCTCCCATGAGGAAAGCCGCTTGGAACTATAGAGGACTAGACAATGACCTTGCAGTTCGACGTCTTAAGGATATTAAGAAGGACTTCTCTCGAGACATCATTTGCCTACATGAAACAAAAAAAGGAGATGACACTGTCAGATCAGTTGGTGCTGAACTAGGGTATGATCATATTGTAACAGTCCCTCCTGTTGGATTAAGTGGTGGTGTAGCTTTACTTTGGAATAGCAGTATTTATGTTTCCGTTCTTTATCAATCCCCAAACCTTGTAGATACTTATGTTCAAATTAATGGATTTGGTTTCTACTGTCTTGTGTTTATGGCAATCCAAATCCATCTCGAAGGCACTTCGTTTGGGAAGATTAGAATGGACTGCTGTGAGTAAATTGGCCTTTGGATGACTATTAGACATTTAAACAAAATTAAGAGCAACAATGGAAAAATGGGAGGTCCCCTCGCCCTGAAAGTTCTTTTGCTGACTTCAGGAGAATGATTCAGGTATGTGATTTTCAAGACCTTAAGTATATTGGGGATCCATACGCCTGGGTGGGGAAGCGATACAATCATGATGTAGCCTGTTGCTTGGACCGCACAATGGTGAACATTGAATGGCTTGCACAGTATCCAGCCTCTCATGTTGAGTTTCAAGAAGTCTTTGAATCAGATCACAGACCAGTTATTACTACTATCTCCAATGATTTCTCTCCACCTCGAGGTCATTTCTACTTTGACAATCGTCTGGTAAATAGAGATGGATTCAGTGCGGCAGTAAACAATGGATGGAATCATCAGAGACATGGCCAAGCTACATGTCTTAATACTTGTCTGCGCGAGTGTAGAAGGTCAATCTCCATCTGGAAACAAGCAAACAGATGAAATGCTCAAGAAGAAATAAGAATGTTGAAGTCCTTGCTAGATAAAGCTCACTCCAATGGTTCTTCCACACAATATATCCGGATCTTCGCCAGAAGTTGAGTTGTGCTTATAATAATGAGGAAGAATTCTGGAGAATTAAAAGCCGCAAGACTTGGCTTTCAAGTGGTGATCGTAACACAAAGTTCTTCTTTACGCAAAGAGTCATACTGCTTAGAACAAAATGTTCTCCATCCTTGATGATGAGCGACACGAATATCGTGGAGATAGTCATACAGGCAAGGTGGCACAATCGTACTTCACCAACCTGTTCAAAAGCGAGCTATCCACTCAAAATAATCACTATCATGTACATGAGCTCATCCTTGCTTTAAAAGTAAAACGACGTAGTACAACTCATTCATGGCGATCAAAACAGACATCACTAAAGCCTATGATCGATTGGAGTGGGATTTTCTTCATGAAACTATGCTTAAATTTGGCTTTGATGTTAAGTGGATCCAGTGGATTATGACCTGTGTCAGAATCTAACTTTCTCGGTTAATATCAATGGCAATCCTCAAGGCTTTATCCAATCAGAACGTGGTATTCGTCAAGGTGATCCAGTCTCCCTTTACTTACTCATTCTCTGTGCTGAAGTATTAAGTCACATGATGAAGCGAGCTGAGTCACAAGGCATAATAAAAGGAATAAAAATCAGTAATGCCAGTCCCCCAATTAGCCATCTTCTCTTTGCCGATGACTCCTTGTTTTTCTGTCAAGCAAATATGAGGTCTTGTGCTGCCATAAAGGACATCCTAACTCAATATGAGAGAGCATCTAGTCAGTAGGTCAATACAAGAAACTCGGCTTAAACCTTTGGAAAAAGAGTATCTAATCCAACTAAAACTCATATTAGAAGATGTCTTCAGATTCGTAATGATGGTGGATGCGGTAAGTACTTGGGGCTTCCAGAATAGTTTGGCAGGAAGAAGATAGAGCTCATTCAGTTCACTGTGGAAAAGGTTCAAAACAGGACAAAAGGTTGAAACAATAAGATCCTGTCTCAAGGCGGGAAAGAGGTTTTATTAAAAGCAATTGCTCTGGCGATGCTAGTTTTTACGATGAACTGTTTCAAGCTACCAAAAGGAATCTGTGAGGATATAGAAAGGATAATTGAAAATTACTGGTGGAATTCTCAACAAAATGGCAATGCAGTTCACTGGGTAGCATGGGATCAAATGAAGTATATGAAGAAAGATGGTGGTCTTGGTTTTGGAGACATAGAACAATTTAATGAAGCTTTACTAGCCAAACAAGCATGAAGAATTCTACAAAATCCAAATAGTCTCTTTTCTCGTACGCTACGAGGAAGATCAAACATCCTTGATGCTCCTAGGGGAACACAACCTTCATTTGGCTGGAAATCAATCCTAGTTGGTCGGGACCTACTAAAAAAAGGCTTGCAATTTACAGTAGGAGATGGCCGATGTATACAAACTTGGACAGATCCTTGGCTCTCTCTGCACCCCCCCCCCCCCCCCCCCCCGGCCCCCTAGGAAAGTGTTTGGACATCAGCTAGATATACCCACTGTGGATAAATTATTTCTACCAAATAAAAGCGGCTGGAATGAGAGATTGATAAGGGAGAGAGTCCACCCAGATGATATCACTCATGTTCTATCAATCAAGCTCAGCACCTGGCAGAACCATGACTATCTTGGCTGGCATTATACAGAACATGGCATTTACTCAGTCAAATCAGGTTATTGGCTTGCAACTCACCACCCAGATCGAGAATTCCAAGCCAGACCCCCATATGGAGATCCACAAATATATATAAAAAAAGATATCTGGAAGACAAAAACTCCTCCAAAATTTAAGCATTTCTTATGGCGGTTATTGTCGAGAGCACTGGCTACAGGAGCCGAGTTGGAGAGATGTCATATCTCTACAAATGTTTTATGTAAACAGTGTGTCACTGAGGTAGAGACTATTGAACATCTTTTCTTCACTTGTCCTCATGCATTGCAGATTTGGCGAGGATCCAACATCCCAATCAGATGCCTATTGAATCCAAGTGAGACTCTTGAATCCAAAATAAAAGCAAGCGATTCTGGAATTTCATCAACACAAGAGGACTTATGATAAGCTATATCTTCTACCATTTTGGATATTATGGAAGATATGGAAAAGTCATAACAAGCTCACGTTTCAGAAACTAAATCATAGCTGGCAAAGGAATCCAAGAAAAGCAAAACAAGAAACATGTGAATGGCTTGCAGTAGATATATATATGGCAAAGGATATTCTCATCATCTACCAACTAACCACCGGAGCTCCAGAACAGTAAGTCACAACTGGCAAAAACCACCTTCTGGTTGGGTTAAATGCAATTATGACGGTAGCTTTATCAATAGAGAAAGACGACCACATTAGCCTGGTTAGTTTGTGCTGATCAAGGTCAGTTTAAAGAAGTAGGTCAAGCAACAGGTAATGTGGTTACGTCGGCTCTTGAAACTGAATGCCTGAGTCTACTCTATACTATGCAGCAATCGTGGAATAGCGGATTCACACACATCATCTTTGAAGGTGATTGTCAATCTTTGATCACTGCAATCAATAGCAATAGTCCAAGATTTGATATCTACAATTGGATACAAGACATACGAGGATGGGCTACAAGATTTGACAATGTTGCTTTCAGATGGACATCAAGGCGAACGAGTCTCCTTGCTGATAAATTAGCTAAGTCACAAAGACTTGTGAACACAGATTTCATTATACATCACTTCATCCCCTTATGTATTCTCTCTGATTTTAACTCTTTATTCGTCAACCCTTAACAATTAATGCAGTCTAAAGATTAAAAAAATAATAATAATATGTGTATACAACAAAAGAAAATTTTAAAATATGAGGCCTTAAAAATATATTTTTAGTTAAATAATACTATTGTTAAAAATATTTTTGAACTTTTAGAGTAATATATGGCCTTTAAAAACTTTTAAAAAAAAATGGCCCTAAGCCTGGGCTTAGTCCACCTGTGCTATGGACCAGACCTGGTTACTCCACACCTCGTCGTTGTACTTTCCCAGACCTTCATTAAGAGCAAGAGCCGAGGTTCTCCGGCGCCGTAAAGGCAAACCAGAGAGAAAACGACACAAAAACTAGATCTGAGTTCGAAGAGAAAAAGGAGAGAGAAGAGAGAAGCGCGTATGAAGCACGTACAACTTTTTTCTATATGGTGGTTCAAGTTGGATTTGTTTTCTAAGTATTTTAACTACAATGGGTTGTTGGTTAAGTATCATTTTGCTCACCTATGTTATTTCAAACAATTCAACAACATTTTGATGTCTAGATAAATAAACCTAAGATCAGAAACTAGTTCATTATTGATTAAGCAAGAAAAAAACCTTAGATGTGGAACCAAAATAATAAATTTAAATCTAGCAAACTAACAATTAATTAATCATGAAATCCCTTTAGAAATCCCTACAACCCAATAGAGAACTACTCAACCATATGAATAGTAGAGACATGATAAATATGCTATAGAATAACAACGGTTTGAGATAAATCTCTATAAAGTATGAAATCTCAAAACAAAACCTAAAACTAAGCATGAAGTCATAAAAATTGTCTCTTTGCATGTCTCTGGCTGTTGGAAACGAAACTTTGTATATTTATAGTAGTACAAAAGGGAGTCCTAGATAAAAAAATAATAATAAGTAAAGTCCATACCTACTGGCGACAAGTGTGCCGATCAATACATCAAAGTAATCTGTCGGTTTTGCACTGGTCAATTCTGCTTCACTTTTGATCGCATCGTTGGATTATCCCTATTTTCCTTGCAAATGAAAGCTTACATCCACCTCTAGTTTTTTGTCCCGATATGAGAAAGATTTAACGGTGGGAAGTCCTACGCCGATGTCTAATTTCTGATGCTTCTCTACAACTTTTCATCTTCAATCATCCAAAAACTCTTCATTTTCTCCACTTGACACATTTTGCTCTAATTATCTTCTAAAACACTTCTGATCCTTTCACTTTAGTAGGTCCGAGACCTGTAAAGACTCAAAAATATCAAAAACAAACAAGTTCTCAACAAAAGCATTCAATAATCGAGATAAAACAGACAAGTTCTCAACAAAAACACTCAATAAACAGACATGTCCATTAATGACCATGTCCAAATGAGTTGTCCATAGAACATATTTTATAGAAGGTGGAAAACTTGATTTTGGTAGAACAACGTGATTTCGTAAGAAGTTATTTTGGAGGAAAAAAAGTTTAGTGATAAAATGCACTTTTGCATGCAGTTTTGGCCGAAAATCTAGGCTGCAAATGGATGCACAAAATTGAACAAAATTGAAAAAATGGGTTGAACATAATTGGGTTGAATAATATTCAACTCATTCATCTTCAAAATAGTGGTTGAACAAGTTGAAGATTTTTGCTGTAGGATTAGTTTATTTTTTCAACTTTTTGGGTTGAACAAGCTGAATAGTCTTTTCCAACCTCTTCAACCTTTACAATGCAAATGGTGAAAATTGATTGAATAATTTTTTTCAATCTCTTCAACCGTGCAACCATTTGCAGCCATAGTTTTGCAATTTTGATGGAAAAACATAGTTTAGCGGGAATATAAGTTTACCAATCTCTTCAAAATCTTAATTGATTCTTATTTGAAAAGTGTGGATGAGATCGATATGAGAAATCGCCGGAAAAAAACTCTCTGAATTTGATTTTAAAAAATTAAATGTGAGTGTTTCTTTCCCTCGAATCAATTTTAATCTAGCTTTTCAGATATTGTGGATGGACTAATGTCTGTATTGTTCAACCTAGGGCTGGGCAAAATATCCGAACCTGAAAATCTAATCCGAACCCGATTTAAAATATCAATCTGAATCTGAGCCTGAATTTTAAAAATATCCGATTGGATGCTTTTATTTAATGAATCGGGTACCCGAACCCGATTGGGTATATCCGAACACCCGAACAAATACCTGAAACTATCTAAAATTATATATCTCTATTAATAGATTGAGTCAATTTATAAGTTTTATAAACAATTTTATAATCACTATTACAAGATAAATTAGTTGTCATTTTTATATGTTAGTTTAGATAGATGATATGATTCTAACTTTAAAATTTGATGTTTTAGGAAGTCAAGAACTAGGCACGATAACCAAGATTTCAAATTTCTCCTTGGTTTAGATTGGTTTCTAGATCTGCGGCGTATTTCCGCCGGATTCGTGTTCTTCTCTCCCCCAGTGTCCTTCTTTTGGTCTGATCGTCGCTAAACCTAATCTCCTTATGTCGCATCGGTTGTCTTACGCGGCGAAGGGGAAGGCAATTGCAGCTTCTAGCTCGGGCCCAAAGGTGTCTAGAATTAAGGCGCCTGTTAGCGATAACTCAGAACTCCTCCTCCGGCATCAACTCACGATTATTGGACGCATCACTAACCCCTCAGTTCAACGAGCATGGACCCTAATTCCTTTCTTTACGGAACACTGGAAAACTTCTTCCAGGCCATTAGGAGCAGATCTGGGACAGGGTCTTTTCCAATTCCAGTTTGCCACCGAGGAAGATTTACAGTTGGTGCTGGAAAACAGGCCTTATCACTTTGCGGGCTTCATGTTAATTATGCAAAGGTGGGAACCGACAATCTCTAGGGCTTTCCCTTCGGAGATCCCGTTCTGGATCCAGGTAACCGGAATCCCTGTCCACCTCTGGACAAAAACCCTAATCCGCAGTATTGGGGAGGATATAGGTACGGTTGTGGAGTTGGATGTGACAGCAACAATGGCAAGAATGCGAGTCCTCATCAATGGACTTCAACCGCTAATCAAGACCTCAATTGTCGAATTTGGCAAGGGAGAAGAGATTGAAGCTACTCTGGTCTATGAAAGACTAAAGCGACAATGTAAGGTCTGCTTCCGATTAGACCACGATGAAAAGGAATGCCCGGATGTGGTAGATAGAGATGGTGTTAGCAAACTAACCTTTAAGGCCACAAAGGCTGGTTGTAATTCTCAGCGTGAGAGAGAAAGGAGCTCCCCCCGTAGAGAAAGAGGATCCCCTACAGTGAGTAAGGGAGGGGACAGAAGGAAAAGGGATAGAAATTGGGATTTCCCCCCTATGCCCCATCGAGATCAGTCACCAAAGCGACACAAAGAGTACTCAGACAACCGTGTTACTCGCCCCACCTACCATGAATACCACTCCCGTGATCGTCCCAGTAGATCTCGGACTGAGTATCTTGGTAGAGATGGTTCTCAACACTCGGATGAGCTTCGTTCTAGATACTACTCTAGGGGCTCCCGGGGGATTCAATCGAGTAAGGAGTATTTCCTCCCGAAAGATAGGATTTCAATAGAAAGATCTCATGGGATCAGTACTCGAACTCATCGATCAGAAGGAGAAGGAGATAGTTCCACTTCAAAACACAGAAAACTCCTTGAGGAAAACAGCCAGCAGCCCCTAGTTAGGGGGTCGAGTCCATGAGAGAGACTCTTGACCATTGGAGGGCAGGATCCGGGGGTAAGGCTACCTCCTGAGTCTGTGGAAGCGGCTATGGAGGAGGTTAGGAAAGTTATGACTAAGCATGCAAATTGCACTGATCCTACGGAGAGTGCAATAAGAAAAGAGAGGTATAGACAAGCTGAAATCCAAGGCCAAGTGGAAGAAACTGCGGTTCGCATGGTTAAGACGAACTTGGGCATTCTCTTAGGAGATAGTGAAGCTTTATCGCCAGAGGTCTCTATGGGAGGGAATAGCGTGGACAAGGTGCCTATACGTCTGAGATTGGGGCCAACAAATGAGATTATGCCTCCCAATCGACCTGTCAAGCGGACAACTGTTAAGCGTAAGACTGGAAGACCACCGGGGCGCCCCCCAGGAAAAGCCACGGGAAAGAAGAAATCTCTCTTGAGCCCTCGTGTGGTTGCGGGAGGAAGAGGGAAAAAGAGGAAGCTGCTTAATCAGGCAAACCCTCGCAGAAAACTGAATATGGACTCTCTTCTGGCTGATGAACAGAGGGAAGAGGGACTTTTGCTCTCAAGTCAGGGGCAAGGAAACTCAGCTGCTGGAGCACAAGGGATCGAGGAGCCTAGGTCTCCTCCTGCTGAAGCTGGTCAGGTGGATTTCCAGAATCCACCCAATACCCTCACGTAAAAATTGTGTGCTGGAACTGTCAAGGGCTGGGGAATCCCAAGACAGTTCAACGTGTGAAGGCGATTCATCATAAGGAGTCGCCGGATTTTTTATTCCTCATGGAGACAAAGAATGCTGAGAATGTGGTGTTGAAGGCGGTGCACGGGCTATCTTTTGCTCATAGTGCTCTGGTCCCTCCTCATGGTCATGGGGGAGGAGGACTGGTGCTTTTTTGGAAGCAAGATCAGGTGGTGGAAGTTCTGTTTGCTTGTAATAACTTTATTGATACGAAGATTTCGACTGCGGGGAAATCCTTTTTTGCTACTTTTGTGTATGGGGATCCAGAACCTGGCAAACGTAAGGCGGTTTGGGATAGCTTGAAGGAGATTGGTGCTGATAGAGAAGGACCGTGGTTTTTATCAGGAGATTTCAGTGACCTGATTGATAACTCGGAGAAAAGGGGTGGTCCCCTAAGGGAGGAATGGACTTTTTTGGATTTTAGATCCTTCCTTTCGGAATGTGACCTCTATGACATTCGTCATTTAGGAAACCTTCTTTCTTGGAGAGGAGTAAGAGGTACCCATGTAGTTACCTGCAGATTGGATAGAGCTTTGGGAAACAGTGAGTGGGCTGAAGCTTTCCCTCAGGGCGCTTGTACTTATTTGCCTTTTGAGGGATCAGATCATAGACCGCTAATCACCTCTTTTGAGCTAGAAAAGAGGAAAAAGAGAAGCTGGTTCAGGTATGATAGAAGACTAAAGGATAATGAGGAAATCAAGTTGTTAGTTGAAAAACTCTGGCTGGAGGATGATGAGCGCTCAGTTCAACGAAGAATCACTCGAGTAAGACTTGCCTTGGTGCAGTGGAATAAAGATCACTTCAGGAACAGCCAAGAAGCAATTGCAATCCATCAGAAAGAGTTAGAACATGCAATGGTAAGCCCTGTTAATGATGCGGCTCTGCTTACAAAGATAAACTCTGATCTGGAGGCTGCTTATAAAGAGGAGGAAAGCTTCTGGAAGCAGCGTAGTAGGCAGCTGTGGCTCTGTCTAGGGGATAAAAACTCTAGTTATTTCCATGCGGTTACTAAAGGAAGGAAGGCAATAAACAAGTTTTCGGTTATTGAAAATGATGCGGGCGACGTCTTCTTTGAGGAAGGCAAGATTGTGGAGGTAATCACTTCTTACTTCCATAACCTGTTTGGAGCTGCGGGTGAAGCTCGAGATGGTATGGTGGAGATTGTGAGGGAAGCTCTATCCCCTCGGATTACCGAGGAAATGAAGCAAAAGCTGATCTTGTTACCCTCAGTAGAGGAAATCAAGGAGACTATGTTCGATATTCATCCGGATAAAGCTTCAGGACCAGATGGGTTTTCAGCTTGTTTCTTCTGATCCAACTGGACAGCAGTTGGTCCAGCCATTGTTAAGGAAGTACAGGAGTTCTTCAGTTCAGGGATTATGCCAAGAAACCTGAATGAGACGCATATTAGATTGATTCCCAAAGGAAAAGGCCCAAGAACAGTGGAGGATTATAGACCAATTGCGCTGTGCAATGTCTATTACAAACTAATCTCCAAGTTGTTATCTAAGCGCCTACAACCACTCTTGGAGAATATTGTTTCGGAGAACCAATCGGCCTTTGTGCCAGGAAGGGCAATCTCTGATAATGTTTTGATAACTCATGAGATTTTGCATTTTCTCAAGAACTTTGAGGCGCGGAAGTATTGTTCTATGGCTGTCAAGACTGACATGAGCAAGGCGTACGATCGAGTAGAGTGGAGATTTGTGGAAGAGGTGTTTTTGCGATTAGGCTTCCACCCAAAATGGACTTCATGGATAATGCAGTGTATTTCCACGGTGTCTTATTCCTTCTTGGTTAATGAATTACCCCAGGGGCGTGTGGTGCCAGTTAGAGGAATCAGACAGGGCGACCCCCTGTCTCATTATATCTTTATTTTGTGCAGTGAAGTTTTATCGGGTCTATGTCAAAAAGCACAAGGTGTTGGGACCATGAAAGGGATCTGTGTGGCCAGAGGATGTCCTAAGATCAACCATCTACTCTTCGCAGACGATACAATATTTTTTTGTAAAGCCAGTGAGAAGTCGTGTTTGAATCTAAAGAAACTGCTGGAGAAATACGAAAGAGCATCGGGCCAGAAGATCAATGCCTTGAAGTCCTCTATCACATTCTCAAAAAGAACTGCAGGACACCAAAAACTCTCAGCCATGAAAGTACTGGGAATTTCAAAAGAGGGTGGAGTTGGAAAGTACTTGGGTTTACCATAACATTTCGGTAGAAAGAAGAAGGATCTTTTCACTTCTATTGTGGATAAGATTAATCAAAAATCAATTGCTTGGTCCACAAAAAAACTCTCGCAAGCCAGAAAACTTGTAATGCTGCAGAGTGTCCTAACCGCAATGCCGACTTACTCAATGTCATGTTTCCAACTCCCTGTGTCTCTTTGTTCCCATATACAATCCAGTCTCACAAGATTCTGGTGGGACTCTAACACGGGGAAGAAGAGTATGTGTTGGGTGGCATGGGACAAAATGACCTGTGGAAAGAAGGAGGGAGGACTTGGTTTCCGGGATGTCCAGAGTTTCAATACAGTGCTCCTTGGGAAACTGAGTTGGAGGATTTTCTCCAAACCCTCCAGTCTGTTGGCCAGAACCCTGTTAGGTAAGTATTGCCTGGATTCCCCTTTTTTGGATGTCACGTGTGTCTCTAATGCCTCTCATGGATGGAGAAGTGTACTAGTGGGTAGAGACCTTTTAAAGAAGAACCTAGGATGGGTTGTGGGGAATGGATCATCTATCAAAGTCTGGGATGATCCATGGCTCTCCACTGTGAAACGGGTCCAACCTTTTGGACCTGCTACTAGAGAGAGCAAGGACCTTCTAGTTAAGGATCTCTTGATGGAGGATTCGCAAGACTGGAATGTGGAGAGAATTGGGATACTTCTCCCGGCTGTCAAAGAAACAGTTCTCAGTATTAAGCCAAGCAGATTGGGTGCGGAGGATAAGCAAGTTTGGCTGGGAACTCCTTCCGGGACCTATAGTACTAAATCAGGGTACTTTGTGGAGAGAGAATCAGTGTCAGGTCTACAGGAACTTTTCCTGGGTTCTGTTGATTGGATCGCTGAGGTTTGGTCTGTTGTTACAGCGCCTAAGATTAAGTTGTTCCTTTGGAAGGCCCTTCTGGGGGCTTTACCCACAAATCAAAATCTCGCAGATAGACATATTAATACTGATGTAGCCTGCCCGCATTGTGGAGAACCAGAATCTATCTTGCATCTCCTGTTCACCTGTTCGTTTGCGCAAAACATTTGGCTTTTTGCACCCTTTACACAAGTACTTCCCTGTAGTCGGGTAGAGAATGTAAGAGAGGGGCTGAAGTTGGTAATTTCCCAACTCTGCCTCCCACCGTCGGGGATCTGTTCCGGTCCTTTGGCACCGTGGGTCTGCTGGAACCTTTGGAAGTCTAGAAACCAGAGGATTTTCAGCGACAGAGTGTTTACGGCACAAGAAACCATGACAAAGGCCATTGCAGATGCTAGAGAGTGGTTGTCAGGCCAAAGATCCCTTTATTTGCTTGCGTGTCCCAGACATAAGTGATCATCTGCGAAGATCACGCGAGTACCGGGGGTAAGCATGTATAGTGCTTCAGATGCTGCGTGGAGGTCAGACCTAAGGGTTGCTGGGCTTGGATGGACGAGAACTTTCTTATCTTCTGGTATTCTTACTCAACATTCTGCTATATGCGAGAATGTGTCTTCAGCTTTAATGGCGGAAAGCCTTGCATGTAGAACTGCAATTCAAGATGCGATTAGGTTGGGAGTCGAGCACTTCTACCTTGAATCGGATTGTTTACAATTGGTTGGAGCGATTAACTCTCGATCAATTCTTTTGGAAGTCCATGGTGGTTGGAGCGATTAACTCTCGATCAATTCTTTTGGAAGTCCATGGTGTTTTATCGAATATTTTGTTGGGAGCTGATAGTTTTCTTACTTTTGGTTGTCGGTATATACCGAGAGCAGCAAATGTTTTAGCTGACTCAATAGCAAAACGTTGTTTAAGGCTGTATGTTGGAAACGTTCCTTGAGATTTTAATATAAGAGTGGTGCACACAAAAAAAAAAGGAAGTCAAGAACTATTGACTTGTGAATTTGGTGTTTTGGTATTTAGAATTGTCTTTTTCTTTTCATAAATTCAATTTGATTTGATCACTTTGGTTATTTTTTCTTTATGATTATAATCATTTTGATAAATTTGAATTTTTTTTTATCATTTTCTGAATTTGGATTGAAAAACTATCAAATCCGATCTGAACTAGAAATATATTTTGAGGTTTTGGATATAACCCAAAACTATCCATACCTGATGAGTATTTACCTGAACCAGACACGAAATTTAAAAATACCCGAATGAGTCTTAGGTCTCTAAACCCGAAAACCCAAAAACCCAAAATACCTGATCCGAAACCCGAAAGAGTACTCAAACGTCAACCCCTAAGTTGAACAAAAACATCTAAACATTCTCTCTATATGGACTGGGAAACTATAATTATCCATGACAGCTTTCATCATGATTAACAGCTCCACGAATAGCCTGCTGAGCTATGATTCACATGAGGTTGTGTTCACTAGTGGGAAACTATAATTAAATTTTGACTACTATAATAATTAACCTTCTGAGCTACATGTTGAGGTACTTCATTTTTCATACTACTTGATTTAATTTATTAATAAAGTAAAAAAAAAAATCTAGTTAATACATTTAAGACTGCTTTCATAGCGTTCGTGATCTATAATGATGTTAAAATATATCTAAAATGTCACTAAATAAGCACTCTCCAACTAGAGTGCTACTTCATCAACTTCTTAATTAATGAATTACAAAATTATTAATTATGACTAGATTTCTTAGTTTATATTAATTATGTATCTAAGAAATAAATACTTTTGGTATAATTGCTTTACTAGATGATGGAGCAGGGGATAATTTAATTATTAGGTTTATTTATTCAAAAGAAATTATGTACACTCTCCTATTCATATTACTTGTCGTTTTAGATAGTTTCACAAATTAAAAAAATAATTAAATATTGTTGTTTTGTCCTTCATTAAAATACTATTTTATTTAATATAAATAATTAATAAGCTAAAAGTCAGAGAAAAATTGAAAATTTAATTCATAAATTTGCATCGTAAATACAAAATGATAAGTAATATGAAAAAATTCTACTTTAAATAACAACTAAAAAATGGAACAAGTAGTATTATTATAAATATTCTTTTTAATATACCTCTATTCAAAAATACCCTTTTTTGACCATTTTGATTGTTTTCCTCTTTTATTTTTAATGACTATTTTACCCCTATTAAAAATATTTTAATTAGCAAAATGAAAAACAAAAATTTTCCGCCAAAAATTTCCTGCCAAAAGAAATTTGGCAAAAATTTATGACAAAAATATTTACCGCCAAAACTTTTCCTGCAAAACAAATTTACAAGGCTTTTATAAGTAGAAGCCTCATAAAAACCTTGTAAAAAATCTTATTAAAAAACTTGTAGAAAACTTTATAAAACCTTATAAAAAACTTTCTAAAAATCTTATAAAAATCTTATAAAAACTTTGTAAATACCTTATAAAAATCTTATAAAAAACCTTATACCGACTGTCATTTCCGACAACTCAGCCGTCGTCGCACCAGCAAGCTCATCTGATTGAGATTCAGCCTGCTACTCTAATGACGGAAACTCTGACTGATCCCACGGCTTATCCTTGGATACTGGACTATGGATCGATAGTACATCTGTCCTCCACAGCATGTAACCTCAAATCATCGTATCACTCAATCGGTCATAGTGGGTAATGGTTCCAAAAATCCAGTAACTTGTGTAGGATATTCTTCCATAAAAAGCCTATCACGTCCTCTTTCTCTCGACAATGTCCTCGTTACACCTCAAATAGTCAAAAATTTAATATTTGTTCGCAAATTTACAACAGATAATTGGTGTAGTGTTGATTTTGACCCCTTTGGATTTTCTGTGAAAGACCTTGAAACTCGGAACATACTGCTCCGATGTGATAGCAAGGGTGATCTCTATACTCTTCCCGCTTCATTCAATAAAACTCAACCATCTTCCACAGCTCTCCTTGCTTCAACTCCTTCTCTTTGGCATAAACGTCTAGCACACACCAATAATGCTAATCTTGATTCTATATTTTCAAAATCTTTGGGTATTTGTAATAAAAACAAGTTATCTCAGTCTTGTGAATTTTGCTATTTGGGAAAACAAATAAAATTACTTTTTGATTCTTCTCATTTATTTTTATCCAAAGCTTTTGAAATTATTCATTCTGGTGTTTGGACCTCCTTTGTTCCAAGCATCAGTGGAATCAAATATTTTGTGTTATTTCTCGTTGCATATCCACTTTGCAGAAAGAGTGATGTTTACTCAAAATTTATTTACTTCACTACAATGATCAAAACTCAATTCAATGCTCGTATTCTAGCCTTTCAATGTGACAATGGTGGAGAGTACAACAACCATCGATTCCATGATTTTTTCGATAAAAATGGAATAAAGGTTTGATTCTCTTATCCTCATACCTAGGCCTGGGAATCCGAACCGAACCGAATTGTCCGAACCAAACCAAACCGAGATTCGGACAATTCGGTTCGGTTATATTTGTTTTTTGATTCCGATCGGAATGGGTTTCAAAGAATTTCGGTTTTGTCTTCGGTTCGGTTCGGAGAGACAAAACCGACGGAAACCCGAAATTTATACCTAGGTATATAAAGCTAATACACCGGTTTATTTCATTAGTTCTAACCCTAAACCTAATCTATCTAAACTCTTCCTCTTAGCGGTGACAGAGAAAGAGATTTTCGAGTTTCTGATCCGATCCTGTGTTTTCTTATCCCGATCAACCTTGTGTTTAATCTTCAGTGTAAGTTCTTTTGTCTTAATCCTTTGTCTTAAACAAGTTGGCTAGATTTTTATTGTTGTCCGTCTTTGATTCGTTGTATAGCTCTAGGATTTATTGTTCTTGGTTTGATTCTTTGCTTTTGATGTCCGATAGTTAAGGTTAGAACTAAGTATGTGTTGTTACTTGTTAGAACTAAGTATGTGTTGGGTTGTTACTTGTTAGATCTATGTGTTGGGTTGTTACTTGTTAGAACTAAGTGTGTGTTGTTCTTGGTTTGATTCTTTTCTTTTGATGTCCGATAGTTACTTGTTAGAACTATGTTTTGTTCTTGGTTTGATTCTTTGCTTTTGATGTCCGATAGTTACTTGTTGGAACTATGTGTTGTTCTTGGTTTGATTCTTTGCTTTTGATGTCCGATAGTTACTTGTTAGAACTATGTGTTGTTCTTGGTTTGATTCTTTGCTTTTTATGTCCGATAGTTAATTGTTAGAACTAAGTATGTGTTGTTACTCGTTAGAACTAAGTATGTGTTGTTACTTGTTAGAACTAAGTATGTGTTGGGTTGTTACTTGTTAGACTGATCTTTGCTTTTGTTTGTACCGTTAGTGTTGGTCTTTAGAGTTGGACTGATCTATTTTACTTGTTGTTTTTAACAGATGTCTCATGATTCTGGGGAAGAGAACATTGACCCGGTTCTACAAGAAGAGATTGATGATGGTCCGACAGTTACTTCAGTTGGTGGTAAGAGCAAACGAACTGAGGCTACAACTTCTCATGTACCGTCCCAACCGAGGAAAAAGCCAGCTCATAGAGCTCCGGTTTGGGAGCTCATGAATTATATTCTATTTAGTTGTTGTTGTGTTGTATATGTTCGACATTTTGGTGTTTTGACAAGTCTCACTTCAAACCGAAATAACCGAATCTCCGAACCGAAATAATCGTATCCGAACCGAACCAAACCGATCGATTAGTCAGTTAAATTCGGTAGAGTTTTCAGATTCCGAATAAACCAAAAACCAAAAAAACCGACCCGAATTAACCGAATTAACCGAATTCGCAGGCCTACTCATACCACTCAACAAAATGGTAAATCTATGAGAATGATCAGAACAATAAACAATGCCATACGATCTCTCTCTTTTAAGCTTGTCTATCACCATGTTATTGGGTTGAGGCTTTGAATGTTGATGTCCATACATTGAACATTCTTTCATCATCAGCTATTCAAAATAAAATCCCATTTTCTTTGCTTTTCAACAAAAATCCAACATACAATCATCTTAAAGTTTTCGGCTGTTTATGCTTCCCTAACTTGAATCATTCAAATCTTTCAAAACTTTCACCAAGAACAATGCCATGTCTGTTTCTTGGATATCCGTCTCAACACAAAGGATATCTCTGTTTGGATTTAAAAAACAACAAAAATAATTATCTCCCGGCATGTTCACTTTTTCGAAGATCATTTCCAGCAGCTGATCGATGCCTTCATCAACCTTTCACATACACCTTTCTTGATGATGTTGATGAAACACCACCAGTATTCAAACAAATACTCGAAACATCGATTCTCCCACAAACAGTGCCAACTCCTCCTCAAGCTACCAACACTACTTCAACTGTGCCTCCTGTTCCTAGTCATTCTATGACTACTCGTTCAAAATCGGGAATCATAAAACCAAAACAAGTGGTTTCTCCTCTCACCACAGCCAAATCTCCCCTTCCTAAAAGTCACAACCAAGCTCTATTACATCCAAATTGGAATCCTGCTATGACTGATGAGTATAGTGCAATGATAAAAACTAGGAGTTCGAATTTGATACCTAGACCTCCTAAGGTCAATATTGTTAAATCAATGTGGCTTTTCAGGCACAAATATGATGCAGATGGTGTTCTGACAAGACACAAAGCAAGATTGGTAGCAAATGGCAAGTCACAAGAACATGGTGTGGACTTTACAGAGACGTTTAGTCATGTGGTCATACCGGCTACTATAAGAGTTGTCCTTGATGTTGGTGTCGCTTTGAATTGACTGATGCATCAGCTGGATGTAAAGAATGCTTTCCTACAAGGTGACTTATAGAAAACTGTTTATATGCACCAGCCCCCTGGCTTTGTAAGCAAGGAGTTTCCCAATCATGTTTGCAAACTGCAGAAAGCCATTTATGGCGTGAAGCAGGCTCCAAGAGCATGGAACTCACGTTTGACTACGTCTTTGGTCCAGCTGGGTTTTATAATGAGAAAAGCAGACAACTCGTTATTAGTATATAAACGAGATCCTCAAATGGCATAAATACTCATATACGTCGATGATATAATGTTAGCTGCATCTTCTGTTGAACTTATGAAGAAAATTATTGATCGCCTAAAACCTGAGTTTCCAATGTCTGATTTGGGCAAGCTTCGCCACTTCCTGGGGATAAAGGTTGACTACTACAAGAAAGGTCTGTTTTTAAGCCAGCAAACTTACACAAAAGACATGGCAGAATGCAAACCTTGTGCTACACCAGTTGATCTGCAATCCAAGCTTTCAGCTATAGAAGGTGATTCCTTGGATCAAATCTGGTGTCTTTGTCAGCAAAACGCCAACAAACAGTCTCACGTTCAATTTCAGAAGTATAAAGGAGTTGCAATGTAGTTGCTGAACTAACATGGTTGCACATCTCACGCCAGAGCTTCATCTCCCACTTCAAAAGGTTTCCATTGTTTACTGTACAGCATCATCAAACCAAGCATATTGATCTGGACATCCATTTTGTACGCGAGAAGATAGCTATTCGAGAAGTAAAAGTGATTCATGTTCCCTGCTCCCTCCAATATGCAGACATTTTCACCAAAGGTCTACCAACTTGCCTCTTCAATGAGTTTCAAACGAGTTTAACCATCCGACAGCCGGATGCTCCAACTGCGAGAGGGTGATAGAATATAGGGATATTCTGTTTAAAATACTTACCTATTATTGTACATATACTGCTTAATGTATCCTAGTTTATAGGATATATATGTAACCTCTTTGGCTTTATAAAGCCGTGTAAATCAATGAACAAGGCAAGGGAGATTTCATAACTTTCACATACGGGTGGGGTACTGAGATATTTGGATGGTTTCAATCTTAAAGGTTTTAATTTCAGATCTGGTGTATCTAGGATCCGATGGGATTAGAGTGGTGCTTCAAAAAAATATGGGGTTATCTTTTTTAAGGATTCGCTGATGGGGTGTTGGAGTGAGTTTTATTGGTGATTGCTTGCGGTTATCATTTGGGTTTATTTGGGATCCAAGATTTATTGGGACGGGATCATGTCTTCTTTGATTGATTGGGTGCTAATGGTTTTGATATCATTTTTTTCTTTGTTTGAGTATAAGAGGGGGATCTCTTTGGGTGAAGGGGACGGCGAGCAAGTCATAGATGTTAGTAATGGTAATGGGGAGGAAATGGTTGTGGAGGTTGCGGGCTGTGATGCTGGTGGTGAGTTGGAGAAGGAAGTGGGTAGTGACACAATGGGGGTGGATGAGCCTCTAGAGGAGGGTCAGTTCGCGGATGTTGAGATGGAGAGAGAAGTTTTCTGAGTTGGCGATGGTTGCCATAGCAAGGGAGAGCAATGGAGAGAATGGTAAAAAGGGAAAGGGACCATTATACGAGTCTAGAGAAGGGAAAGTCTTTTGTTTTCCCTTTGTTGGGTTTCTTTGCGGATGTAATTCCATTGTACGAGTGCTAATAAAACAATGCTTACTCTAGTTTTCTTGTCCTTGTGTTTATTTTTAACAGCCCTATTGTATTTTTGGGTTGTTTCAAGGTTTCTACTATATATGTTCGATGCAGGGTGTTGCTTGTGAGGGTTTTTGGTTCTTTTGTGACTTGTAATCCTTACACATATTTTTTCCTAATGGTTTGGCTCAGTGGTCCATTTTTGCTCATTGGTTGGAATTTCTTTTGGTTATTTATCATGAGTTGGCGAGTGTGTATTTATGTACATATGCTCATAATTATATGTTAAGATTGGGTTTTAATTTATATCAAGGTCTTTAGGTCCTGCCTTTGGGCACAAAAATTTGCCTATTTTTTAAGGGATGGAGAAAATAGGATTGTGTGGTGATAAATCACAAACAATAAACATTGTTAAATGAATATTTTGACTTAGAATTGTTAAGGACTCGGAAATAATGCTACTATTGTGAATCTTCAGGATTTATGAACTAAACATCAACCAGATTTTTTATTTCTTATGGAAACAAAACAATCTTCAGTTTTTTTGGACAAGTTTGTAGGCCGCTTTGGTTATACAAATTTAAAAACAATAGATCCTATTGGTTGTAGTGGTGGTTTGGCTCTTTTTTATAATAAGTATGTTTTTCAAGCTTCAATTTTATTTGACTCAAACCATTTAATTGATGTTGAAGCAGTTTACAAAGGGCATATTATTTATTTAACGTTTGTATATGGTGATCATGTTCCCAAGAACCGTGATTTGGTTTGGGAACGGTTATTACGGATTGGAACATCAAGGTCATCTCCTTGGTTTGTTGTAGGTGATTTTAATAAATTAACGGGCAATCATGAAACCCGAGGGGGAAAACAGTTTGTCGTGGAGAGGTGGGCGGGATAAAAAACCAATATGATGTTGGTTGGACAGGGCTTTAGGTAATGAGGATTGGCATGAGTTGTTTTCTGATACAGTTATGGAATATTTGTGTAACATCCATGAACCAAAATCCCAGTTTGGGATGTGCATCGGTCAATGCAAGGTTGATTTTCGCGAGACGACTTAAGTTAAACGCTTATTTTGTTGCGTTTTGGTTTGGGAGAAGCCATTAGGTTGAGTATTTAAAGGGAACTCGATGTGTTTGGCCACTTTTTGGTTGTTTTCCCAGAGAGAAAGGAAAAGAGAGAAAAGTTCTTGAGAGAGTTTTGAGTTTGGTGCTTGTTCTTGTGACACTACAAGAAAACACCCCTTTTGCGAGGACGAGTTGCGACGGATAATAGCTCTCGCAAATTTACGGTGGATTTGCGAGGAATGTACGAGAAATAAAAAAACTCTAGCACATCCCTCGCAAAATTGCGAGGAAACCGGTCGTCGCAAATCCGCTGCTCAATTGCGAGGCATTTACGACAAATTTGCTTGGAATGTCTCCTTCCTCGCAAATCAATCGCAATATTGCGACTATTTTGCGAAAACATAATCCATAGCAAAATTACTATTGACTTGCGAAAGCCATAGCAAATCCATTACAAAGTTAGGAAATTAATTTTTTATAAATATTACAAAACTTAATATAATTATTCTGAAATACATTTGAATGTGTTCATAAGGTGAATTATTCTAAAATACATTATTAATACATTACTATTAATGATTGAAAAGATGATAGAAAAGAGTATGATGAGACATTGGACCTTATAATATACTTGAAAGTTAATTTTACTAATTTTTAAATTTATTTTGATGGTTTTTATAAATGAGATATTCAAGGTTTGCGACAAATTTTCGACTGATTTGCTAGACCATAGCAAATTAGTCGCAAATCCATCACAAACTACTCAAAACATAGCAATTCCCTTGCAAACAACAACTTTAAACCCTAAACCCTAAAGACTAATTAATAATTAAAAAAGATGAATCCAAGACTTATAATCAGAGATAGGGCAGTGCAACACAAAATTGTTGGAGAATTGGATAATTTGGAATATTTGGCAAATATTTGTCTCAATGTAATGAACATATATATGATATAGTGTAGAAGATAGTTAATGTTTAGAGGAATATGCAAAATTGGACAATTTTGGAAAGTTTGATGATAGAAAATAGTATGATGAGACCATTGGACCTTATAATATACTTGAAAGTTTATTTGACTAATTTTTTTAAATTATTTTGATGGTTTTTACAAATTAGATATTCAAGGTTTGCGACTGATTTGCTAGACGCATAGCAAATTAGTCGCAAATCCATCGCAAATTACTCAAATTATAGCAATTCCCTCGCAAATAACAATTTTAAACCCTTGAACCTAAACCCTAAAGACTAATTACATTACTATATGAATCCAAGACCTATAATCAAAGATAGGGCAGTGCAACACAAAATTGTTAGAGAATTGGACAATTTGGAATATTTGGCAAATATTTGTCTCAATGTAATGAACATATATATATGATATAGTGTAGAAGATAGTTAATGTTTAGAGGAAGATGCAAAATTGGATAATTATGTAAAGTTTGATGATAAAAAAGAGTAGATGCATAGCAAATCCGTCGCAACTCCATCGCAAACGACTCAAATCATAGCAATTTCCTCGCAAATGACAACTTCAAACCCTTGAACCTAAACCCTAAAAACTAATTACATTACTAGTAAATAGTAATGATTAAAAAGATGAATCCATGATTTAAAATCAAATATAGGGCACAAATGACAATTTCAAAACCTAAACCCTTAAGACTTTGCGAGGGATTTGCTACGGTCTCTCGCAAATCTCTCACAAATCTTTTGAAAAATTGAATATATTTGAATTTTAATTCATGGATTAATTTGCTAAAGATTTAAACAATAGGGGGATTTGCTAAAGTTAAATATCTCGAAATATAATTTATATATTTTTTATAGGTGTGCTAGGGATTTGCGAGGGACCATTGCAATTCCCTAGCAATATTAGCGAGGGATTTGCGACGCAGTGTTTTTCTATATAAATTGAAAACCTAGTTCGAGCTTCGCTCAAACCTCGACATATCACCAGCGGCATAAAACCTCGAACCCTAATTCCTCTCTTCTATCTTCTCCGATCAATCTCCATCTCTCTTCTCCAATTAACCTCCACCTCTCTTCTCTTTTCCGGTTACTCTCTGCATCTTCTCTCTTCTCCGGCGACTGTCCTACGCTTCTCTTTATCTCCTCTCGTCTCTGGTGACTGTCCCTATCTTCTCTCTATCTCCTCTCCTCTCCGGTGACTGTTCTCCGCTTCTCTCAGGTCCGGTTACTCTTCCTAATCTCTCGATCTGAAAGTCTGTTAGGTTAGAGTTTAGATTTTAATTTTAGGGTTATGATTTGGGGTTCAATTTTTAGTTTAGGATTCTAATTTCGAGTTTAGGGTTCTTATTTCATGTTCAATTTTGAGTTTAGGTTTTTGATTTAGGGTTTCGATTAAGGCTTTTGATTTTAGGGTTTTGATTTAGGGTTTTGATTTAGGGTTTCAATTATAGGTTTTTGATTTTAGGGTTTCGAGTTTAATTTGTTTTTTGTATAATTTTATTGAATTTTGGTTTAGGGTTTAGGTTTAATTTTGATTTTATTTGATCTTTGATTTTAGGGTTTCTAATAATTTTATTGAATTTTACTTTCAGATGTCTTCTCTAGACCAAAACGGTTCTGTAAACCAAAATGTTTACACAAGGTTCATATCTTTTCAAGGGTTATCTCCTCCAGTCCCTACTCGAGGGATATGTTCAACTGGCTCTTCTCAAAGACTACCTTCTCCCGCCTCTTCTCAAGGTACCTCACCGACGACACAAGATAACTGTAATGCAACCTCTCCAGTGCAAAATTATCTTCCTCCTCAGCAATCAACTTCGTGTGGCAATGGTCTGTCTGCCACTCAAACATTTTTTACTTTGGAAGAGTTACTTGCGAGTTCCGGGCGTCCTAACTTAACAAAACTAGATCCTAAGCGACCTCCGGGTACTCTCTGGTAAGAATGTTATGTATCTAACATTCCATTTATCTTTATGTTTTGTATTTTCATTGATCCTCATTCCATTTATCTTGTGCTTTGTAGGTTTGACCAAGATTCTTCGGTTGCTGCTACTGTACGGGCCATTTTTGAAAGAGATTTCAAAGAAGCTCATGCCAATTGGACCCAAACACCTGGTCCGGTTGTAAACCGGTGGTTTGAAACTTTTGCGGTAAGTTAAAAGTTCCTTAATGTGTTTAAATAACAGATTTTGTGTTTTACTCCCTTGATTTGATTCTGATTCATGTTATGTTTTTACAAGCAAACATATAACTGGGACCACTCCATCAACGGAAGAGTTAGAGCTGAGTTTGAAGCTAAGTTGAAGACCTGGATAAGTGATCAAGTGTCTAGGTGGAAGGGTAAGTGGAAGCGAAAAGGTAATGACGCAATGTTGCGGTGGCTTGATCCTACCGTATGGGATGGCTTGGTCAAGTTTTGGTGTGAACCAAAATCAGAAGCAAATAGTATCAATAGCCGTAATGCTCGCTATAGTGATCCTGAAGGCACCGGAATACATAAGCACCGTTCTGGTCATACCTCTTTTAAAGCCCGAGTACGAGAGCATGTAAGTATCTCTGTTTAACTCAATTTGATTAATCAAACCTACAATATATAACACATGTTGTTTCATTTCTTTTTTTTTAGTCTGAGAAGACTGGTGAGCCACTTCCTGATTTCCTGCAATAACTAGAAGAGACTCATAGGAAACCTGATGGGTCTTTTGTTGATGGACTGTCTGAGAAGGTGTACAATGAAGTGACGTCAAAGCTAGCTGAAGCTGAGTCTGAGCTATTATTAGGGGATAACATGGAGAGTAGTGCTTCAGGCGGGTTATCACTAACTGTGAAGAACCACATTTATGCTGAGGTAAACATTTATGCTTCATTGTTGCTTCATTGTTTATGTTTATCTTTTGTGTTTGTGTTTATGCTTCACATTTATGTGTTTGTGTTTGTTTTTATGCTTCGGAGCAACCACATTTATGCTTCATTGTTTATGTTTGTGTTTTGTATCTTCATTGTCTAATTGTTGGTGTGTATCTGTTTTGTTGGCAGGTTGCTCCAAAGAAAAAGAACCGGATATATGGGGTTGGTAACATGCAAGTAGAAGCATCTTCAGCTCAGATTGGTCAACCGCCTCCTCCTTCAGAAGATCCACTTTTTCTAGCTGCGAAGCTTGCTGCTGCCGAAGCTGTTCTTGCAACTCAGGCTACTCAACTACAGGCCAATGCAGTGAAGATGCAAGAAAATTCAGAGAAGATGCATACTTTGATTATCTTGCAGAGAAACATCCAGACTTTGCTGGTAGATTTCCCTGAGAAGATTCAGCGGCCAGACCTGTGACTAGAGATGCAACCACCGGAGAAGCAACCTGATGAACTCTCTTTCTCTCTTAATGTGTAATGTTTAGCTTAGAACTTGCTCAGTTACTCTCCCTTGTAAACTTATTTTGAAAACTTAGTACTTCTAATTACAGCTTTAATTTGCATAAGTTTACAAGGTTTAATTCTAATTACAGGTTTAATTTTAATTACAGGTTTAATTCTAAATGCCGGTTTAATTCTAATTAAGCTTACCAAAATGAAAATTTTAATTTTTTTAATACCATTATTATTATTTGCGACGGAAAAAATAATTGCAAAAGCATAGCAAATTTGCGAGGGAGTTACTAGATACTAATTTTGCGAGGAAATTGCTTTTTAAACAGGTCCTTGCAATTTGCGCTTAGTTTGCAAGGGAATATTTTCCTCGCAAAATTTGCGAGGGATTTGCGACGTTGACCGATTTGCGAGAAGCGATTTGCGAGGAACGGACTTTCCTCGCAAATCTCTCGCTTTTGTCGATTTGCGAGGGATTCACTACATATTCGGCCATCGCAAAACCGTTGTTTTCTTGTAGTGTGAGATTTTTTCTGTGGAGTGGAGATCTGAGGCTAGAACGTGTTAGGAGCTTGTTGGGAGGCTATTTTCGTGAGATTAGATCCAGTTTTCGTCATTCACAAAGGTGAGTGCATGTTTTCGTGTTTATGTGTTATGTGGATGATTCCTTGGTTTGTTAGTATGTTTTCGTGTCACTTGGGGCTTTGTGAGGCTTCTTTGTGGCTTTGGATCGAGTCTGATGCGTACAGGAACAGAGATTTGGCGAGGAGCTTCGAGGACTGCGCGATAAGACCTAGGAGCTTTGGTCGATGCCATGTAAAGGTATCCATCGGTGCAATTAGGGGTTTCACGAAATGTTGAGCATGCATCGGTTGATGCAATCCTAGTCTTTGTCGGTCGATGCAGTGGTTGGTGTCGGTCGATGCAGCTTTCTGGTTTGACTATTGATTGTCGTTTGTTGGTTAGAGTATCTCAATTCTTGTGTGTATGGCCTAGTAGATGGGAGGATTGCCTCACTAATTGTTTATGATAATACTCACGCATCTCATATGTGTTGTGGTGCAGGTAAAGGTAAAGTGTGATCGTGGAATCAAGGTGATAAAAAGGAGAATGTTTTAGTGGCTCGTTGATGTGTTGTCTCGTTTTTGTTAGGTTGCTAGGGTTGAGTTATTAGAACGTTGCTAGGATGCTGGTTTGATATTTTATTACTTGGTTGAATTATTACCGTTATTGGTTTATTATTTATTGGTTATTGGTTTAATGGTATTGTTTGGTTCTGCTCTTTGGTTTAAATGTGGTTGGTTAGGTGGTTAGTGAGTATGGGATCACTATCTTAGTATTATATTAAAAAAAAAAATTGGGTCGGGTCGTTTCAATTTGCCTATGTTCGCCTCTGATCATAAGCCTCTTGTGGTTAGCATAGGCGCAAAGAGGCCACGAGGACGAATGAGTTTTATGTTTGATCGCCGCTGTGTTGGAAAGTAGGAGTTGACGGATGCAATCTCGTATGGTTGGGATGGGGAACAAGACCAGGGTCCAACTAATTTTGTGGACAAAATTGTGAATTGTCGACGGGCGATTTCTTGGTACTAAGTACTTTCATGCCCAAACAAAGCAGCGATGAGTCTGTAATCGGATTACTGGGCTTTTTGACAAAAATGATTTTTGGTCTACGGAGGATGCTAATATTTGTAATACAACGGTGTCATACTTCGAGGATCTGTTTACTTCAATTAATCCAGCAAACTTTGAGGAGGTCTTACGGAAGGTCGAAACTGTAATTACGGATGAGGTAAATGAGCGGTTAACTGCCCCAACTATGGAGACTGAGGTTAGAACGGCTTTATTTATGATGCATCCAGATAAAATCCTTGGCCCAAACGGGATGATAGCTTTGTTTTTCCAAAAGGCGTGGAAGGTTGTTAAAACGGATCTTGTTTCTTTGGTTAATGGTTTCTTCGAGGAGGGTGCTTTTCATAAGAGTTTAAACATAATGCATATTTGTCTCATTCCTAAGGTTACAAAGCCAACCCGGATGACGGAATTACGTCCCATTAGCTTGTGTAATGTGGGGTACAAGGTTTGTACCAATGGCTTAAGAAGGTCTTACCGGGGCTAATTTCAGAGACTCAATCGGCATTCGTTCTAGGCCAGTTGATCTCAGATAATAGCTTGATTGCTCAGGAGATGTTTCATGGGTTACGGACAAATCTGTCCTGCAAAGAGAAACTTATGGCGATTAAAACTGATATGAGTAAGGCATATGATAGTATGGAGTGGATTTCTGTTAGAGAGTTACTACGAAGAATGGGGTTCGGGGAAAAATGGATCAGTGGATTATCTTCTGTGTTACTTTGATTGAGTATAAAGTTCTTCTGAATGGTCATCCAAATGGATTGATAGTCCCAGAGAGGGAATTATGCCAGGGGAATCCTCTATCTCTTTATATCTTCATCTTATGTACGGAAGTGGCAAATAAATGTCCGCCAATTATGCATTTGTTGTTTGCGAATGATAGTCTGTTTTCTGTAAGGTCGATAAGGTACAATGTGAGGTTATTTTGGATATCTTAAGAAAGTATGAGGTTGTCTCGGGACTGCAAAATAATTTTGCTAAATCATCTATTCAGTTTGGTCATACGGTTGATGCGGTCACAAGGACGGAGATGCAGAGTGTTCTTGGGATAACAAATCTGGGCGGAATGGGTTCATATCTAGATTTACCTGAGAGTTTAGGTGGGTCTAAAACAAAAAAATATATATATTTTATTCAGGACATTGCAGGGTCGGACGAATGGTTGGTCAGAAAATTTACTTTCAAAAGAGGGAAAATAGGTTATGATTAAGTATGTTGCAACTGCTGTCCCGACATTTGTGATGTCCTGTTTTTTGGCTACCGAAAACAATCACATCCAAACTTACTATTGCAGTGGCGAATTTTTGGTGGAGTACAAACGGCCAGACAGGGGGTATGCATTGGCTCGCTTGGAAAAAATTATGTTTTAATAAACAGTTGGGCGGTTTAGGTTTCCAGAATGTCGATGATTATAATTCGGCTTTGCTGGCAAAACAATTATGGCGGCTGATTGAGGCTCCAGACTCACTGTTCACCTGAGCTTTCAAAAGTAGGTACTATAGGAATTCGAATACAATGGAACAGATTTAGTCATACTCCCCATCGTATGGATGGCGGAGTATTGTTTCGGCTAGATCATTGGTAAACAAATGGCTTATTAAAAGAGTTGGCTCTGGGGAATCTATTTCTATTTGGAATGATCCCTTGATGCCGACTCAATTCCCGAGATTAGCTTTAAGTAAGGGGATATATCATGGTTTTTGTAGTTTTTCACCATGATATTAGGAATTTTTTTTAGAGTCTTTTTGATGTGTTTTTAGGTTCTTTGAGAGTCTTTTCAGGTTTTCTAGGATTTTGGCACGGATGGAGCAAACTGAAGCAAATTGGATCATTTTTGGAACATTGAACCGAAGAAATCAACTTGGAATCAATCAAGAGTGATGGTGTCGATCGACACCAAGGGTGTTTGCCGACTCAAGACCCAAGTTTTGGAAGATTTACAAAAGTTGCCCGAAGTTTTCTACATTTGCATCATTAGTCCCTGGACGTGTTTTAGGACATATATATAGTATTTTTAGGTTTGAGAAACCCTTAAGCTTGATTCTAGCAAGTTTTACTTTCTGCAACCTTGAGAGATTTTTGAGAGCTTTTGGAGAGACGGATCTGAATTCTTTTGTAGAGAGAAGATTCATAAACTCCTTATTTACTCTTTTAATATCTATTGCTTATTATTCAGAATTATGTCTCGTTCTTTATTGAATATGTGTGAGTAGTTTGCTTGTTAGGTTCAGGGTTTTTTACAGGGTTTTTATGATTTATTAGATCTGTTTATGTAGGATTCATTATCTTTCTAGATCTTCATCATAGGTTGTTCTTCATATTAATCCTTGATTGACCATCTAGAATTAATAATCTAGGAAAATAAATTGATATGAAAATATAATTGATTTTCCTGATAAAACCTTTTGATGAGCAAAATTACTTCTTGCAAAGAGATTTGATTTAGTAATTTTGTGAACAATCTAAACCTGTTTTCAAAGCTGATTTTTAACCTTGAATTTTACAAAGAGATTTGGATTTTGTGGTTTTAAATTTAGATAATATTTGCAGTGAGAACTGATTTATTTTACAAAAGAGTTTAGAGTTCTAGATCTGATTTTTAATTGCTTGAATCCTAATTTATTGATTGATTTAATAATTTTTAATTTCATGAGAAATTCCCTAGACCTAGCTTTTCGATTCTCTGAATTTACAACAGTTTTATTTAATATTTTGCATTGTTATTTTAATTCAAATTAATCTGTTTAGCTTAGTTATAAAACTCTATAATTTATTGGGTAGAATTAAGTCTTTATAGAATTCGACCCCTAAGTACTGCAGTGATCTCTTAATTTGAGAGAGTAGCTCTAGGGTTTAATTTGAGTATATTATAAGGGTCTGTTAAGGACTCCACTCTTCAAATGACTCACTTAATTGATCGTTAAACGAATATGTGGATATGGATTTTCTCAACGAGTATTTCGATCAGGGGATGTTGCATTGATAGGGGCTCTACCTATAGGAGGTTGTCATAAGGCAGATTCTCTAGGTTGGCATTTTACGAAATCTAGAAAGTATATGGTTAACTCAGGATATCACATTGAACGTATGGCGGTAACTAGGACTTTTCAGGGCCTTGTTTGTGACCCAGAGATTACCCTCCTCCTAGCCAGTGTTTGGCAGGTTCGCTGTCCACCAAAACTACAACATTTTATGTGGCCTTTTTGGTTGACCACCAGGTCGTCAGGTTTGGGCTTTATCTCAAGTACCAGCAGGACCAAATTCCTTTCCGACGGACTCTGTGTATGCAATTATTAACCAGTTTTTGGGCCCTAAGAATCCAGGTTCCCAAGTATCAGTGATTCCTTGAATTTTGTGGTATATCTGGAAAGCGTAAAATGCACGAGTTCTTGAGAATGAAGATGAAAGGCCTGAGGAAATTATTAGGGTAGTGGATGGAGAAGCATTGGTATGGCAGGAGGCTCAGGAGGAGGGTGAGGAGGAGGATTTACCCTCCCACCCTATCAACTTTAACTCTCAGCTGAGGGTGGCTGCAGCTTCACTCTCCACTGTTTATTCAGGCTATCGGTGCTTCGTAGATGGATCTTGGAAAGCTGGTGACTCGTTTGCAGGTACATGATGGTTTTGTATGTTGTTTCAAGAACCAACGTCAACCATGGGAGCCACTAATTTTCGGCGTAGTCTTTTCCCCTTGCATGCTGAAGTAGAAGCTTTTATCTGGGCTATGCGGTGCATGATCGGACATGACTTTCGCGATGTGGCCTTTTTTACAGACTGCTCAGACTTGGTGAAGATAGTGTCTTTTCTTTTCGGTTGGCCGGCATTTTCGTCATACCTCGAAGATATCAAAATTGACAGGGAGGAATTTTCTTCTTTCTTTTTATTTTTTGTTCATAAATGCAAATGTAAATGCGGATTCTTTGACACGCCAAACGCGCATATCTCCGCATGATGTTTTCGTATTTAAACAATTTTCCTTTCCAATTTGAAAAAAACAAGATATTTCTCGAAATTTCTCTTATACAATTATTAGGCTTTGTAAGTACATCTTGCTTACGCATATTATTAGGGTCGACCCCTGACCATTTGAACATCTTCCACATATATAAATTATATATATTAGTAAAATGTCAATCCTTCGGACCCCTAATCAAGTAAAGTGATTTATATTAAATTTGGATGCAGGACTGGGACGTGGAGGGTTTTCTAAATTTTGTATTGTTGTTAAAACTTATTATAAATGTAACTAGGGAATTTTATAGAATAGATATACCATGCATATAAATTTACTTAGTCAAAGTATCTACTATATATATTAACAATGTTTGTATCGTATATCGTTGGGTTTGACAGTATGTCATTCCCTTAATATTGTAACAAACTACTTGCACAAGTTTATTATATGAAGGGTTGTTTGTAATTATGTTGTTGTACAAAAGTTTGTTTTTGCATAAATTGGTAATTGCAGGGTAATTTTGCATACCCCCAATTTCATAATCACAAGTTGGACCATTTATTCATAGAATAGGATCGTCTTCCTCGCTGCCAAATTTTCTCAATGTTATATAAGACCCCTCTTCTTTCTGCTGTAAGTATAAGACCCCTCTTCTTTCCTCGAGGATTTAAGTCTCAATATTAAATCCTCGTTCCATAGCTCGTCACTCTTAACAGTTAGCTCTTCTTCCTTAATTATGTCTTTCATATTTTACATGACAAGAACTACGATGATAATTATCTTGCCTCGTTCTCTTCCTCTTTCAGACTTGATCTTCCCTTGTTTTCTTTATTATAAATCTCTTTTTATCTTCTGTAATCTAGCTTTCAGCTAGCTTTCTACCTCTTTCTTTTGTATTAGCGGCTCCTTATGTAATACTTTTTTATCTATAAGAAAACCTTTTAACAAAAAAAAAACTACGATGATAATTATAATCATATTTTTGTAAATTTTATCTATTATGCAACGCATTATATTTTATATGATATAATTGACTTTCGTTTTCTCTTTAGTTTGTAATTGTATGGTATGATTGTATTTCATATCTAACAAAACTTTGATGCAGGAAGAAAAAAAAAAGGTCGTAACTTATCGAAGATGGGATCTCCAGTACCTTGCATTTACAGAGTGCCAAGGGCAATTCGTAAAGCGAATCCCCGAGCCTATACACCTCAGATTGTCCTCATCGGCCCGCTTCATCGTTCTTCCAAATTGATGCCGGTATCTTCTAAGGACGACGACACTGGTGAAACGAGTAGGGAAATAAAGTACGTTGTAAAATACATAAAATTTATCATGCATACGCAGACAAATATATACAGACATCACGAAAGTGCTATCAATTATATATATATATATATATATATATATATATATATATATCTATACTAGGATTTAATTTTTTATTTTAATATGTAATAATTTAGATTTTATAGATTTTAGTTTGATATTATAGTTATAAGATTTCAATTTTTCTTGTTTTAAAATTTAACCCGCAGTAAATATGTAGTTAAGTAATTTAAACTGCAGAACACCACAAGATAATTTTTCATTTTTAAATTAAGAATTTTAATCTTTATATTAAAAGTATATGATTTCAAGTTATTATTTTTAGATTTAACTCGTGATATATGTGTAATTTAGTAATTTGAACCGGTGGTGCATTGCAAAATAATTTTAAATTTTGATTTAGTTTCTTATAGTTTTTAATTTGATATTAATAAAACTGTATGAATTAGATTTTAGTTTTTTCAAGATTTAATTTGTGATACGTGTGTAATTTAGTATTCAATTGTATATTTAGAGATTTAAAAGATTAAAAGTTATATTCAAGTCATCATACATAGAAATTATGTCAATATCGATCATGATCCGTTCGGCCAATTTTACAGTATAAATTATTGTTTAGGATA
Source organism: Camelina sativa (assembly GCF_030686135.1). Classification (NCBI taxonomy): domain Eukaryota; kingdom Viridiplantae; phylum Streptophyta; class Magnoliopsida; order Brassicales; family Brassicaceae; genus Camelina; species Camelina sativa. Next base: position 29,529,452 of record NC_141899.1, on the reverse strand, counting down.
TATGTAATTATAATTAATATAATTTTGATATGATGCTAACTAATAGAATTTGTGATAGACAGAGAGAAATTTTAATATTTTATTTTGGTAAGGAATATGCCATTTTTAAGATTGGTTGGTATATTTAGTTTCCATTTTTGCCATATATTACTTACTGTTTTTTTGTGCAATATTTTAGGGGTAGATTTGTAAATAATTTTTGGGGAATTTTCAAAAATACCTATTTTTCTATATCACTTTTCAAAAATTGTCTTTCTTGGTGTCCATTTTCAAAAGTACCTTTTTTAATATATAAAATAACAAAATTATAAACCCTAAACCCCAAATACTAAACCATATCCCTTAAAGCCTATACCCTAAATGTAAATTGGGAATCCAAACCTAAAAAACAAATTCTAAAAATTAATTTAACATAGTGTAATTGTGTAAAAGAGGGTAAAAATAAAAATATTCAAAAAAATGGGCATTTTTGAAAAGAGGTATTCCAAAAAAGGCATTTGTAATAAATTCTCATAATTTTTTCAATTAGTATAAGTAGAACACAAAATGTATTTCAATTTTTTTTAATATAGATATACATTATATTTAAAAGCGCTCAAACTACTTAAAATTGATAGCACTTTCGTGATTATATATTCTTTATCTTGTTTTTTTTTAGCTGAAAAATACGACATGCACTATAAAGTATCACATACTATTAAAATATGAAAAAATTGTTAGAAATATCCCTTTTGAGATAAATCTTTTCAAAAATACCCTTTCTACTTTTGGATGCTTCATAATTAAGCTTTATGCTCACTCGGTTGCATATTCAATTTGGTCTTATTTAAAAATATGACTATGAATCATTGTTTAATATTTTTAGCCAATATGAGACGTTGAACACACATCTTTTACTTCATTAATTGAGTAATATATGTATGTATAGCTAAAGAATCCATATATATAGATGATTTTTAAGAATTTTTAAAAAGGAAAGTTCTCAAAAATACCATGCTTTTAAGTTTTCTTTCTTATAATACCACCATGTAACAAAAATATCACTTAAGTTTTGATTTTGCAAAAGTACCACAATAATAAAATTATACTTTCAACCATCACAACTAAACTTTAAATCTTAAACAGCAAACCTTATTTCCTATACCCTAAATAGTAAATGTACTAGTTTGCAAAGAAATCCATATATAAATAGTTAACTCAAACCCCAAATTTTTAAATTCTAAACCCTTGTAATTCAAAATTTGGTGATATTTTTGGAACACTAAACTAATAGTGATATTATTGGAACATTAAACCACGGATCTATTATAATTTCTTTATAATAATTGGTCACTTGTAATTCAAAATAACTCGTTTGTTGTTATCTTTTTTGAAAACCTTCTTTTTTGACAACAGTTGTATGCCAAAAGTTTTAGATGAAACGAGGATCTTGCGCACCTCCTCCCTTAAGTTTTGGTTTAGATATATTGGAACTGTCACTTTTTCATAATGCAATGATTAATATGTGGCCATTTCTGTTTGTTAGGCATTTGAAAAAAAAAAAAGGAAAAAAATTTAAGCCAATGGAGATCGAAAAGATGACGTACTTCGACGCTTTCAGCAAAAGACTCAAGAACGAAACTATTGAGGAAATGAAGCAAACCATTTATGTGGAAGAAGAACGTATTAAGGAAAGCTATAAGGAGAAGGATACAATCGACAGCATGACATCTGATTTTTTCGTGGACCTTATCCATCAGGATTCAATATTCATCATGGAGTTCATTATGGAACTTCATGATGGTCGTGGAAGTTCAAATAGTCCGATCGTGAACCACCATATCGACAGTTCAAAAGTGATAGCAGATCTCATGTTGCTGGAAAATCAACTTCCCTATTTCATTTTGGATAAACTGTTCAGTCCTCATTTGACGGAATTGGGTATAAATGAGCATGAGACGCTCGAGGGACTCATCCTGGAATTATTTTCCCTGCAAACGAAGATAAAAAAAAATACAGAGTTCAAGCATTTCACAGACATGTTCCGATGTGTTTATGAGGAATCACTTGACAAAACTCCAAGTCTGACCGCCGTAAGTGGGCCACCTATCGCCGAGATGCAGAACGCGGGTAACCTATCCCGCGTAGGAGTGGAATTCAAGGTAAACTTTTGCATCTTCTATTTTCATATTTTCAAGTTCACATTTCTTAGTTGGAATTTTAGGTCTTTTCTTTCTTTTGATAAGGCTTTCGTTTGTTAGTGTTTGGAGTTTGAAATCGTAGTTGTTTGTGGTGGCTTTTAACTAGGATACATATTCCGCTTTGGGTTAAGAGTAGCCTAATTTTTATAAACCTAGAAGTCTAAGTGCGTTTATTATGTTTGAACCTTTGAGTTTATTCTAACCCCTTTCTTGTTTTAAGGCGTACAATCTCTCGAATTTCTCTCAACACCAGTATCAACAGCCGTTGGACTTGTTATCGCTTCCGATCTCCATCAGAAAGGAGGCTGACAATAATTATTCGCTGCATGTGGCGTTTAAGAAAAGTTGCTTACAAAATTAAAGGTTGGTCTGAATGAAGCGGCCCCCTCCCAATATTCTGGCATAGCCATAAATCTCAGAGCTCGCTATAAATCTCGACGAAAAAGGTGTTGGGCCACTCTCAGCAAAGTCTATTTTAAAGACTTGTGGACCGGAACAGCTACGCTTGCCGCCGTACTTCTCTTGTTTTTGACTCTGGTTGGGACGGTGGCTTCCGTCATCCAAGCTTACAAAAGCAAATAACTACATATGCTTTTATCCTATAAACTTGTTTCCAAGTTTCTTTTGCATTATTTGTTATCGGCTTTCATCATATTTGATTACTAATATACTATTTATCTGTTTTCTTTATTTTTGCATATTTGATTCCGTCTTGAATTTAGTTTGTTTTCTTTTGTTCCTAGGTGTTGATTTAACCTCACCTACACGTTGCTTGGGGTGTTGTAAAAGTTTTTGTTTTGAATAATACTTCAAGAGCCTTGGAAAACATCCTTCTTTCGTTGCTTCTCTGTTTTCTCACGAACATACTCTTAACTAGGGAGTTTCCCGCACACTTGTGCGGGCAAAAACTTTTTTAAAATAATTGTTATCTAATTTTTTTTGTATTAAAATATACATTACTAATTAAATTCTTTTATATGTTTTTATGGGTAAATATATTTTCACAAAATAGTTCAACTAATTTAACAAACCAAAAAGTAAATTAATTATAAAACTAAAAAGAATTCCAACAAAAATGTAAATGAAAAAAAATTGTCCAAAAGAGACGCTATGTTTTAATCTTCAATAATAAAAAACGGAAATAATTTTTATAATATAAACATAAAGTAATATAGTTAGGGGAGTTACCCGCGAGCATTCGCGACCAAATGTAATTAACAAAAATAATTTAAAATATTTGTAGGTTAGCATCAGATAGCTTACCATTCATGGACATTATATTGGGGTATGACTGCAATAAATATAGGTTAAAATATATGCTAAAATCAGTTTAATAACTATTAATATTTTAAAATTATAACTACAGTTAGAAATTCAATTCATAAAAACAGTAAAGCATATCAATAACACCTCCCCATAGATAAACAATCAAAATCACATAATAGTAAATCCGATTCATTAGAATCTAATGTTGTGACTGAGCGCCTCTATATTGATAACAGTTTTAAAAATAGAAAATTTCTCGAAACAAATATTTATAATAGATTATAGTATTTATTTTTCATTTTTTAAATGGTAAAATGGGATATGAATATTTGATTTCCAATATTTTCAATAGTTTTTTTTCTAATTTGTTTTCTTTGATCCTCCTCCTAATTATAATCGTCAGGATCTTCTATTTTATTTAAAGTCTTTGCTCATCCTTTTAGTGATGGAGTATCTAGCCAAAAAAACATTGATTTTTACAGAAGATTTGTAGCAACCTTATGAGATTTCTTCGGAATTATAGAAAATTGTGTCATATCTTCAACTTAGATAGATATTTGTAGTATATTCTTTGGAGTTTTCTTAGTTCCTTCTATCGAAGTCAAACTTTCATAATTATATGTAGAAATTTAATATTTTCAAAAATAAAATTTTTCTCAAAACAAATATTTACAATATATTCTAATCTTTATTTTCTATTTTTTTTAAATTTAAATGGGATATGAATATTTTGGCTTCTTTAGTTAATATGAAATTTGGTAACCGCCTCGATAGTTCTACTATTTTCTGATTTGCTTTCTTCCCAACTGGGAATGTAGATTGTATACATTCGATAAGCATCCACACATTTGTTAATAGAGACATTTGAAAATTTCCTTGGTATGTAATCATCATTTTCCACTTTGGAAATGTAGAAAAGTATATAATGTTGTAGGGTTGAAATCATGCAACAAACGTTCTACGATCAATTATATAAAGCTTGATCGGCTGATAGTTCCATATTTTAGTTTGGTTACATATTTTACTTATTACTGATTTTTTTTGAAATATTTTCAAAACATGGGTATGAAGATGATATGCTATATGGTCAACTTAATTATAAGTCAACAGAGTAACTTATTTTTGATCCGAAAAGAAAAACGTCAAGTCTGGTTTAGGAGGAAACTTATAATTTTAGTGAACAACACGCAAATTAACATTTCGTTCTAGACAAAGACGACTTCTTAAACCAAGCCAAAGGGGTTGTTGTACCCACGATCTGCCATCTCGGACAATAGGTGAGTGGGCCTAGGCCGGGTTCGTCTACTGGGCCAAGAGCGAATTAGTGATCGGCCCATCAAGCCCGGAGAAAGGAAGAGAGCGCGGAGATGCTTCGTGCTGGCCAGTTCGCAGTTCGGTCCCGGTCAAAGATTCCCGCATTCAAGATGATTAATTAGACCGCGCAAATCGCGTCCTATTAATGGTGCATTAATTTAGTAATAAATTGGTCTATATAAATATGTAAGGGGGGTGTCAGTTGTAAAGGATCGGATATTTTTTCCAGCAATAGCAATACAAGTTCTAATTCTCAAATTCTCTCAATTCAGTTCGGAACTGTTTTACGGCGATAAGCTCCTCCACAATTTAAATCACTTCGGAAGGAGAAGCTCGTTCTCAGTTCTCACATTTGGCGCTAGAAGGAGGGGAGTTATCGCCTGACTCTCGTCAGTTCCGACTTCACACGCAAGTACGTTTCACACAACCACCGCTATGGCAACCAGCTCTCCCAATGAGGCATCCTTGGAGGTGATCCAGAAGCTCCTGCAGGACTTGTCCAAAAAATCCGACCGTCAGCAAGCCGCCTCCGCCGCTCTCACTGAACGATTTGACAACTTGGAGGGTCAAATCTCCACTCGTCTGGAGGAAGTTACGACGTCCGTAGCAGACCTCTCAGCCTCCCACCGCGCATATGCCGATCGGGTCGATCTCCTGTCCACTGACCAAAACCCACGTCGACGCGCTTTGGATTTCTCCGGTGTGACTCCATCTTCTACCTCGCAGGTGGCAGCAACAGATGCCACTCCGGGAGATTCTTTTCCACCTCAGACCAACATGCAAGCAGCGCCGCCGTTGGTTGGTAGTGGCCACACTCCGCAGCAGCCCGGCGTCGTCCAACCTTCCGAGGTCCCGGTCCGCCTTCCTCTCCCCGTCGAAGGAAACATTTCCACTTTGGGGTATGCTACCAATCCCGAGATCTTCCGCATGCAGAGTGAGATCCGGGACATGCGGTCTGTGATGCACAGTGCAACCACTTCTGCTCCAGACATATTTCGAGTGATCGAGGAGTCGAGGCGAACTCCTTTTTCCGATCAAATAGCCCGGGTCCGCATCAAGGATACTGGCAAAATTAAGTTCTCGAGCTACGAGGGAAAAGGAGATCCGACCAATCATCTCAAGACTTTCCTGCTGACAGCTAGCCGGGTGGACCTCGAGCCCCACGAAGCAGACGCTGGGTACTGCAAGCTGTTCGCAGAAACATTTAATGGACCGGTACTGCTTTGGTTCGCATCTTTAGCAGCTGGCTCCATAACAAACTTTACCGAGCTGTCGACCTCGTTCGTCAAGCAGTATTCTAGCCTAATCGAAACTGCGGTGACGGACGCTCAGCTTTGGAACTTAAGCCAAAAGGCTGGAGAATCTCTCCGGTCTTACATAACAAAGTTCAAGGAGATCCAGGTCAAGATTCCCGGACTCTCGGACTCCACAGCCCTGGCCGCGCTTAAGAACGGCCTCTGGCACGAATCTCGCTTCCGCGAAGAGCTGTCCGTGAATCGGTTCCCAACCATTCAGGACGCATTACACCGGGCTTCAAACTGGATTATCGCGGAGGAAGACAAAATCGCCGCCGCACAAAAACAAAACGCTCCGCCGACAGGAAAACCACGGTTCGAAGCGCCCGCCAAAAAGACTCCACCTACGACTCCAAAGTCCGGGCCGAGCACGTTCGCAGTCACTCAATCTCCCAAAAAGAATTCTCCAAAGATTTCACCATCCAAACCTCCATTTTCACCGCGCTCCAAGAGTGGTGTACTCCCAAGTAACAAGTGGGTCCGGGATGAGGACACGTATTGCGAGCTCCACAAAACCAACAGTCATTCTACTCGTGCCTGTAAGAAGCTGATGCACCTCCTCGCAGAAAAATATGTGGCGGGAGAAATGCCAAACGTCACAATCGAGGAATTGGAGCAAAAAACGGTTCCCGAAGTGGATGAGGATGCTCCACCTTCAAAGAAATCGAAGCAGTCTGATGGAAATGAAGCTCCCAAAAAAAGAATCGACGTGATAATGGGAGGATCGCGTCTTTTTTGGAACTCCATCACTGCGATCAAAGACCATCAGCGGAAGCTCACTAGTCCCCAGCCGAAGCGAGCTAAGGTAGTAGCAAGTGATCTACCTGAAATTTCTTTCTCCGAGAAAGAAACTGAGGGGTTAGACACTCCGCACGATGACGCGCTCGTCATCTCGCTTGACGTGGCGAATCACGAAGTCTGCCAAATCCTAATTGACACTGGGAGTTCGGTAGACTTGATATTCCTTGAAACGCTCACCAGAATGGGTATCGGGAAAGAGCACATCGTCGGACCGCCCTCACCTTTGGTCTCGTTCACTAGCGAAACGTCAATGTCTTTGGGCACAATCACATTGCCGGTGTCCACTCAAGGAGTGGTTAAAATGGTGGAGTTCACGGTTTTCGACCGGCCTGCGGCCTATAATCTTATTTTGGGAACTCCCTGGCTTTATCAGATGAAGGCAGTGGCCTCGACGTACCATCAGTGCGTCAAATTTCCGACCCCGCAAGGAGTCCGGGAGGTCCTAGGAAGTCAAAGGACGGCAAGGAGCTGTTACCTTGCAAGTCACAAGCTCCTGATCCAATAGCAACCACAGCTCGAGGTCTCCAAGAATCCAGTTCGGAAACAGCTAAAAGGTGACCTCACTGAGTCCATTTTCATCAATGATAAGTTTCCGGACCAGGAAATCAAGATCGGAGTTGGATTGGATAGCGAGCTCCGGGCCAGTCTGGTAACCTTCCTAAAAGAAAGAATGGCCACCTTCGCGTGGTCCGTAGACGAGATGCCCGGCATCAGTCCGGAAGTTATTTCCCACGAGCTGAATGCGGACCCTACGTTCCGACCTATGAAGCATAAGCGAAGGAAGTTGGGCCCTGAGCGAGCTGAAATCGTTAACAAAGAGGTCGAACGTTTGCTGAAGGCGGGACAGATACGCGAAGTGAAATAACCTGAGTGGCTCGCAAACACGGTGGTAGTCAAAAAGAAGAATGGAAAGTCACGAGTCTGTGTCGATTTTACCGACCTGAATAAGGCGTGCCCCAAAGACAGCTTTCTACTTCCGCATATTGACCGCTTAGTTGAGTCCACTTCGGGTCACGAGCTGATGTCTTTTATGGATGCTTTCTCTGGCTACAACCAAATCCTAATGAACCCGGATGACCACGAGAAGACTGCATTCATTACGGACCGCGGGATTTTCTGCTACAAAGTGATGCCTTTTGGGTTAAAGAACGCGGGAGCAACTTACCAGAGATTGGTGAATAGAATGTTCGAGCATCAGCTCGGGAAGACCATGGAAGTCTATATTGACGACATGCTTGTAAAATCAATGGAAGCTGGCTCGCACCTCGCTGATCTGAAAGTTTGCTTCGATATCCTTGATCAGTTCGGGATGAAGCTTAACCCCACGAAGTGCACCTTTGCAGTCCTATCAGGGGAATTTCTGGGGTACATCGTCACAGAAAGAGGAATTGAAGCAAACCCAAGGCAGATTAATGCTTTCCTTTCTATGAGTTCTCCTAGAACCTTGCGCGAAGTGCAACGCCTTAATGGACGGATCGCAGCTCTCAACCGCTTCATTTCTCGATCTACGGACAAATGCCTCCCTTGCTACCAGCTATTACGGAAAGGGGGAAAAAACTTCTTGTGGGATGCGAAGTGCGAGGAGGCCTTCGCTCAGCTCAAAGCCTACCTGTCTGAACCGCCGGTCTTAGCTAAGCCCGAGTTCGGCGAGCCGCTCTTCCTTTACGTAGCCGTATCGTACAGTGCAGTCAGCGGAGTCTTAGTTCGTGAGGAAAGGGGGGAGCAGAGACCAATTTTTTATATCAGCAAGTCTTTCACTGGAGCAGAGTCCAGGTACCCTATGATGGAGAAATTGGCCTTGGCAGTGGTCACTTCGGCAAGAAAGCTGCGGCCTTATTTCCAGTCCCATACGATCGTAATCCTCACGACTCAGCCACTTCGAACGGTGTTACATAGCCCGAGCCAATCTGGGCGGCTAACCAAATGGGCTGTCGAGTTGAGTGAATATGACATCGAGTTCCAGACTCGAACCTGTGCTAAGGCGCAGGTGTTAGCTGATTTCTTGATCGAACTCCCACTAGCCTCTTCGGTTAGCGGCGATGTCGAAGCCCCGTGGACATTGTACGTTGATGGTGCTTCTTCCAAGATGGGAGCAGGAATTGGGGTCCGCCTTACTTCTCCTACAGGCGAAGTGATCGAGCAGTCATTTCGCTTGGCTTTCAGCGCGTCCAACAATGAAGCCGAATACGAATCCTTCTAAGCTGGCTTACGCCTCGCAGTGGGGATTGGTGTCCGAAGACTTCGAGCTTTTTGCGATTCGCAGCTGGTCACCAACCAGTTTTTGGGGGAGTACGAGACAAAGGATGGTCGTATGGAAGCCTATTTGTCCGCAGCCCGGGAGTTAGTCACTAAGTTCGAGGAGTTCGAAATCACTAAGATCCCACGAAGTGAGAACTCCGCCGCGGATGCTTTAGCATCTCTGGCATCAACCTCCGATCCCGCGATGACAAGGATTATCCCCGTCGAAGTCATCCAGTTCCCAAGTATCCGTCTAGAGAGTTCAAACGTCGTCACTCGGGCGATTAAAAAACAGTTGGCAGCTGAGGAAGCAGCTCGTAAGGCGGCTGCGGACTCCTTACCGTCAGAAGATCCGGCTCCCGTTATGCCCAATCCGATGGAAGTTCATCCACCTCAAGCTGAGCTAGACGCGAATTCAACTCTGGACCAATCGAACTCACCGGTCGACAATCGAGCTATTATCCCACATGCTGCGCCTAGCGGCACGAATTCTAACAGCTGGGGGGCAGATGACTGGCGGAGCCCGATCTGGGCTTACCTGGAAAAAGGGGAACTCCCAGCTGACAAATGGGCAGCTAGTAAGCTCAAGATTGTCAGTGCGCGGTACTGCGTTCACAACGGAATACTTCTACGCCGAAGTGTAGCTGGTCCTTATTTAACTTGTGTAGCTGGTAGAGAGCCCACGATGCTGATGCGAGCTGTCCACGATGGTCCCAATGGAAATCACTCCGGAGGGCGGACTCTGGCTTTCAAAATCAAACGGTAAGGTTACTTCTGGCCTACCATGGTCACGGACTGCGAAAAATATTCTCGGACTTGTGAGAAGTGTCGGAAGCACGCCCCGTCAATTCATCAACCTACCGAGCTTCTGTCTTCAGTGTCCGCACCTTACCCATTTATGAGGTGGTCGATGGATATCATCGGTCCTTTACATCGGGGACTAGGACGAGTTCAGTACGTGCTCGCTCTTACTGACTATTTCTCCAAGTGGGTGGAAGCAGCAGCCTACGCGAAAGTAACAAGCGACGAAGTGGAACAGTTCGTGCTAAAAAATATAATCTATCGCTACGGGGTCCCTCACGAAATCGTCACGGACAATGGTCCGCAGTTCATCTCCTCGAAGTTCGAAGAGTTCTGCGCGAAGTGGAAGATTCGACTCAATAAGTCAACTCCGCGTTACCCGCAAGGTAATGGGCAGGCCGAGGTGATGAATAAGGTTATTCTTGCTAATTTGAAAAAACGGCTCGACTCTCGCAAAGGGCGCTGGCCAGACGAGCTGCAGGGCGTTCTTTGGGCAATCCGAACAACACCTCGCCGGGCCACTAGTGAAACACCTTTCTCCCTGGTCTACGGAGTCGATGCCGTAGTCCTAGTTGACATAGAGGTCCCCGGAGTCCGTACCTCACTGAACCCACTCCGAGCTGAGGAAAATGAGGAGTTCCTACAGGATACTCTCGATACAATCAACGAGCGTCGGGACCAGGCGTTAGCTCGGATCCAGAATTACCAGAACGCGGTAGCTCGATACTATAACTCCAAAGTCCGAGGCAGGCCCTTGGCAGTGGGCGACCTTGTCCTCCGGAAAGTCTATGAAAATACCGAGGAGCTCAATGCAGGAAAACTGGGAATTAATTGGGAAGGACCATACAGAATTACTCGCGACGTCCGAAATGGAGTTTATCAGCTCGAGGATCCAGAGGGAAAACCAGTCCCGAGGTCTTGGAATTCTCTACACCTTAAACTTTTTTACAGCTAATTTATTTGTATCGAACTACGATTCAGCTTGATCCCGATAAGGGTACGTAGGCAGCCCAGTTCGGGTCCAGCTATCCATATTAATAAAACTTAAAGTTTTCTTAAACTTTTTTGTTAATAATGGTACGCAAAAAAAAAAACAAACAACCGAAGTCTGACTTCGTATCCATCAAAGCCGAGGTTAACCTCGCAAAACCTAAACCGAAGTACTCACTTCGTACTCAGCTTTACTTTAAAAGCTTACTGTTGCGAAAACTCTAAACCGAAGTTCTTACTTCGTATTCCGCTTTAAAATCAAAGCTTAGTTTCGCAAATTTCTTTTTAAACCGAAGTATTCACTTCGTACTCTCAGCTTTACTTTAAAAGCTTACTGTTGCGAAAACTCTAAACCGAAGTTCTCACTTCGTATTCCGCTTTAAAATCAAAGCTTAGTTTCGCAAATTTCTTTTTAAACCGAAGTATTCACTTCGTACCTAGCTCTACTTATTAGGGTTGGGTGCCATTTTCGAACTATTTAACCGAAGTTCTCACTTCGAGTTCATTTCTGCTCGTCATCTTTTCAAAACCAAAGGTTGTGGAAATTTAGTTCGCATGGCATAACAAAAAATTTTTATGGAGTGGTCACCACGACCAAAACACTCCAGAGAAGTCTGAAAATAAAAATTACAAACGGGGGGCAACGCGTGCCAAAACAACCCCAAAGTAAAAACTAAGGATTAGGGAGAGGAGGATCTGACGCCGCTTCGGATAAGGCCAGGCCCATTTCTGCGAGCTCCCCTTCCGACCTGGTGTTCGCTAGATAGTCGTCCACCCCCTGATTCGAGATCTGCATGAGGTTAGTACCAGACTCATTGATCGTGACGCTAAGCGGATTCTCGTTACACAAGAGATCGGGCGTATCCGCCAAGAGGTCTGAGAATACAGCGAGGTCGAGATCACGGGGAGTTACATTTGAAACCTTTTCGTCGGCTTCCTCCTCGTCAGTTTTCAGGAGCCCGAGCTCGGCCTCCATATCTTGGATCTCGCCCCTGGAGATCTCCTCGACCAGCATTCGGTTAGCCCTGATCTCGGCAGCTCGGATCTGGAGCGGGGCTAGTTTCTCCCTTTCTTCGAAAGTGACCTTTACCTCCTCAACCAAGGGGCGGAGAGTTCGCCTCATCGCCTGCCTTTCTTCCCTCCGTACCCTTTCAATCTCGCAGCTGTTGCTAGCTTCGAGTAACTGATTGCGGAGCTCGATCTCGTGCAGTCTGTTTTTTGCTGCCTTGGCATCTTCCGCCGCCTCAAAGTAAAGGTCCCTCGCCTTCTTCAGCTTGTCGCTGAGGTCTTCATTAGCAACCCCGAGGTCGAGCACCTCTACCTCAGCCTTCTTCATCCGAGCTCGGATCCGCTCGGCTTTCGCTACGGTGTCAGCATTTTCGGTTTCCAGACGGGCATATTCCTTTACCTGAGCTTCTAGGTCGGCAATCCTTTCTTGGAGGAGATGCACTTCGGAAGATGACGGGGAAGCGAACAGTTGCTCCTCATAGGAAGCCACCGAGGAGTTAAACTCGATCATTAGCTGAAAATGGCAGCTTAGTAAGCAACTGTCTGGCAAAAAAAAAATATATATATATATATATATATACTTACCTCGCCGATTTTATCCGCAAAGCGAAAGAAATTCGCACGGTTGACCTCGGTCATATCAGCAAATGCCGGAATTCGAACCCCGGGTCGAATGTAGCTCCTCATTAGATCGGCTGGGGATGCAGGGGGGACTGAAAGATTTTCGAGCAAAATTATTTCAGTCATCAACTATCGAACAGTCAAAAACAAAAATAATAATTTTTACCTCGGGCGGAATGACGTTCCCTCAGAGGGTTTCTTCCAGAGGAATCTCCGGAGTCTTTTGGCGGTGGGGCTTCCTTAGATCTCCTCTCCGAGGAAGGACCCCTGTCTTTCGAGCTGGATCTACTTCGCTCATCCCCTGATGGGCCGGTGCGGGCTCGCCCCTTTTCGCGAGAAGAGGAGGCGGTCTCAGGCTCCTTCCTCTTCTTTGATGAATCAATTTGCTGACAGGAGGCCTCAGCAGAGGTTTTCTTCAGTGCTGGGGGGGAAGCAGCGATCTCCCGTGGCTCATCGCTAGAATCAGCAATGACAATCACATAAGGAATCAATGGGCCAGCAGGAGCCCTTGTTGATTCTGTGCCAAGCTCGGGAGAGTCAGCTGGAGGCACGGAAGTCCCGCTCACCTCGGGAACGGCGGAATTCCTGTTACAAATGCGAGCTTTGCCTTCGGCGAGGGCCATCGCCATCTGTTTCTTTGCCTCTTTTTCGGCAGCTCGGCACGCCCTTTCTTCTCTGTAATTCATCTCCGAAACGCTTAAGGGGGTGGAGCAGACGAGAGAACGCCTTCCGAGCCTCGCCGTGGACTCTCTGATTCTTTCGCAAGAAAAAGAGTCCCAAGCAATCTGTCCCTGGCTGCAGAACCTCGAGAAGAACTCTGCGAATGTGGGGCAAAGCAATCCGCGCTCAAAGTGATCTGAAAAAGAAACAGCAAAAAGGTGAGACGGGACGACAAGCAACACCTAACCTGGACCTAGCAAGGAAATCCGTTCTACCGATTTTCGAAGTCCACTTTGATACGTGCGAACTCACGCGGTGGCCGAAAGTGAGCTCGTTAACCGGGAAAAAGAAGTAGGACTTCCGCCACTTTTCATCCTTCTCGGGCAGATCGTCAAAGACCTTTAGCCCGGAAAGTGGGCTTACGTAAAGCGTGCCCTTGGTACGACCAGTCTTCACCGTGTACACCTGGAGGAAGTCGGCCAATGACAGCTGGTAGTTGAACTCCTCCCCTAGAGTTTGCAGGCACAAGACAGTCCGAACAAAGTTAGGGCACATCGGAGGAAGAGCGAAGCCCAGTTCGAACATCATCTTCACGATGAGTTCGGGAAGGGGGAATGACAGACCGCACGCAGAGAAGAAAATCTCGAACGCGCAGCAGTACCCTGGAGGGGGGTTCTCCGGAGACTCATGCGCCTCCGGGAATCTGATTTCCACCTCCGACGGAATCCCGGTGGATCCTCTAATCTCGGCTATGTTCTCTGCAGAAAGATTCGACGGTTGGTGGGGGCCGAAAACGCCCGGAATCAAGGGTTTTGCGGTTTTTCCCGATGAGGATTTCGGTGGAGACATGCTTTTCCGGTAAAGATAGCAAGGAAATACAGGAAGAGTGAAGGGTTTTCCGGCAAGAGTGAAGAAGTTTACAGAGGAAAAGAAAGAAAATTGGAGAACAGAAAATACAAGCACAATTGGGGATTAAAAGTAAAAGAGAGAGAAGCCGAGTTTACTTTTATACACGGAACCAGGGAGCAATGATTACCTGGGGAAATGAAAGGTCTCGCACCGTTTTCTCTCTCTCTTATAGTTAACACGCCACCTAGTGGGCCCCGAGTCTTGTTCGGGAAGGCAAATCCCATCATTACCACGATCAAATCGTGGAGATATGGGAAATATTCAGTTTCCCGAAATTGATCGCTTGAAGGTTAAAAGTCCCCCGAACTGTTCAGCTCGGGAGACTTGGGGGGCAACTGTTGTACCCACGATCTGCCATCTCGGACAATAGGTGAGTGGGCCTAGGCCGGGTTCGTCTACTGGGCCAAGAGCGAATTAGTGATCGGCCCATCAAGCCCGGAGAAAGGAAGAGAGCGCAGAGATGCTTCGTGCTGGCCAGTTCGCAGTTCGGTCCCGGTCAAAGATTCCCGCATTCAAGATGATTAATTAGACCGCGCAAATCGCGTCCTATTAATGGTGCATTAATTTAGTAATAAATTGGTCGGTATAAATATGTAAGGGGGGTGTCAGTTGTAAAGGATCGGATATTTTTTCCAGCAATAGCAATACAAGTTCTAATTCTCAAATTCTCTCAATTCAGTTCGGAACTGTTTTACGGCGATAAGCTCCTCCACAATTTAAATCACTTCGGAAGGAGAAGCTCGTTCTCAGTTCTCACAGGGGTGACACAGAAACATGTTATAATTTTGAGGGAAGAGAATAACAAAACAGAGTAAGAGACCTTTGTCTCTTTTAGAAGATAAGAATAAATTTTAACTTCGATCAACTAAAACTTTTTACATACATCAACAACAAAACTGTTTTATATAGATACAAACAGACACTACATCATAATGAGTTGTGTCTCTAAGAACTTGTGACTCTTGGATGAAACATCACAAACCAAAACGTCACGACTTAAACGTTGCGAGTCTCAAACACAATTATCAACCAACACTCTCCCTTAATTGAGTTTCCCGCTAATTCCAATCTTGCTTTAACGTTCTTCAAACTTTGTTGTGCTTAATGAACTTCTCTGTTTCCAGGTAATTAATGATATCTCTTCTCCCTCTGGTTAGAGCTGACTCTTTTTCTTTCAAACAGGTTGTTGCATCGTGTGAATTTCTTTCTCAAAAACATCACACTTATTTTGATAAGAAGCCTTCTTTTGTTTCGTACAAATAGACGATTTCTCACGTTGGAACCCTTGTTTTTTTTTCACTTTTTTTTTGTTACTTGCAATCCTTCTCAATGTATCCTTCAAACTTTCACCATGTGAGTTTCGTCACGTGTTTTCCGTGATCTTCATCGGCTGATCTTGCAACCTTGTTCCACTCCTTTTTCTCTAAGTGAACTCTTTTCTTATTGCCTTTTGTAACTGGTTGCTTCTCCCTTTTCTCTCTTACGTAAGCAACTCTTTTCTTGCTTGATGGCTTTCTTTGATCACCATCACATTCACGTCTCTGTGACGTCGCGTGCGTGAAACGTTTTCATGTCTTCTTTGGTTATCTTATCAACCGGTTTATGCTCTATTTTTCTCTGAGGTAAGCATCCTCATTTTGTGCTTGTGCTTGGTGTCTTCCATTGATCACCATAAAATGCTCCATTTTTCTCTGAGGTAAGCATCCTCCTTTAGTGCTTGGTGTCTCCTTTTAATCAGCATAAAGTGCTCACTTTTTTTTTCTGAGGTAAGCATCCTCATTTGCTCCATTTTTTTTATGAGGTACCTCCTTTATTGTTTGGTATCACTCTTTGAACACCATCACGTCTCCTTTGTTGAGTGGTCTTGCTCTGTTCATCCAACAGGCAGCTTCTCCGTGTTGACGTCTTTCTTTCAAATTCAACACCACTTTTTGCTAATTCGTCATACTCTGTTTCTTCAAACAATGGCTTCTCTGTCTTGTTCCGTTGAAGAAATCTTCTGATTCTCAACTTCATCGAGTGATGTCTTCTTTGCATCCTTGTGATATACCAAGACACTGTTGAACAAAGTTTCAGAACTCTCCATTCACAATTTCATCTCCACATCTATGGTCTCCATTGCCTTTTTGAGAAGATTTTCTATCTCCTTCATCCCTTTGGAGCTTCACGCACTACTTGTGAAAGTAATGGTGCTGTTTGTGAACATTTGTGAAGGTTGATAGTACTTTCTCTTGTCACCACCATCTTTTCCTATTTCGATCTTCTTTTCTTCTTCTTCTCACCCTTGGTTTGTTGTCTCCATCTTTCTCTTCTTCTTGCAGCGAAATTTCTCTTATTTTTGTTTTGCTTGGACAGGCTCCAAGACCAACAAAAGCTCTGATACCATGTAATAATTTTGAGAGAAGAGAATAACAAAAAAGAGTAAGAGACCTTTGTCTCTTTTAGAAGATAAGAACAAATATAAACTTCGATCAACTAAAACTTGTTACATACATCAACAACAAAACTGTTTTATATAGAAACAAACAGACACTACATCATAATGAGTTATGTCTCTAAGAACTTGTGACTCTTAGATGAAACGTCACAAACCAAAACGTCACGACTTAAACGTTGCGACTCTGAAACACAATTATCAACCAACACTCCCCCTTAATTGAGTTTCCCGCTAACTCCAATCTTGCTTTAACGTTCTTCAAACCTTGTTGTGCTTAATGAACTTCTCTGTTTCCAGGTAATTAATGACATCTCTTCTCCTTCTGGTTAGAGCTGACTCTTTCTCTTTCAAACAGGTTGTTGCACCGTGTGAATTTCTTTCTCAAAAACACCACACTTTTTTTGATAAGAAGCCTTCTTTTGTTTCGTACAAATAGACGACTTCTCACGTTGGAACCCTTGTTTTTTTTCACTTTTTTTTTGTTACCTGCAATCCTTCTCCAAGTATCCTTCAAACTTTCACCATGTGAGTTTCGTCACGTGTTTTCCGTGATCTTCATCGGCTGATCTTGCAACCTTGTTCCACTCCTTTTTCTCTAAGTGAACTCTTTTCTTATTGCCTTTTGCAACTGGTTGCTTCTCCCTTTTCTCTCTTACGTAAGCAGCTCCTTTCTTACTTGATGGCTTTCTTTGATCACCATCACATTCACGTCTTTGTGACGTCGCGTGCGTGAAACGTTTTCATGTCTTCTTCGGTTATCTTATCAACCGGTTTATGCTCCATTTTTCTCTGAGGTAAGCATCCTTATTTTGTGCTTGTGCTTGGTGTCTTCCATTGATCACCATAAAATGCTCCATTTTTCTCTGAGGTAAACATCCTCCTTTAGTGCTTGGTGTCTCCTTTTTATCAGCATAAAGTGCTCCATTTTTTTTCTGAGGTAAGCATCCTCCTTTGCTCCAATTTTTTGATGAGGTAAGCATCCTCCTTTATTGTTTGGTATCACTTTTTGAACACCATCACGTCTCCTTTGCTGAGTGGTCTTGCTCTGTTCATCCAACAGGCAGCTTCTCCGTGTTGACGTCTTTATTTCAAACTCAACACCACTTTTTGCTATTTCGTCATACTCTGTTTCTTCAAACAGTGGCTTCTCCGTCTGGTTCCGTTGAAGAAATCTTCTGATTCTCAACTTCATCGAGTGATGTCTTCTTTGCATCCTTGTGATATACCAAGACACTGTTGAACAAAGTTTCAGAACTCTCCATTCACAATTTCATCTCCACATCTATGGTCTCCATTGCCTTTTTGAGAAGATTTTCTATCTTCTTCATCCCTTTGGAGCTTCACGTACTACTTGTGAAAATAATGGTGCTGTTTGTGAATGCTTGTGAAGATTGATAGTACTCTCTCTTGTCACCACCATTTTTTCCTATTTCGATCTTCTTTTCTTCTTCTTCTCACCTTTGGTTTATTGTCTCCATCTTTCTCTTCTTCTTGCAGCAGAATTTTTCTTATTTTTGTTTTGCTTGGACATGCTCCAAGACCAACAAAAGCTCTGATACCATGTTATAATTTTGAGAGAAGAGAATAACAAAACAGAGTAAGAGACCTTTGTCTCTTTTAGAAGATAAGAACAAATATAAACTTCGATTAACTAAAACTTGTTACATACATCAACAACAAAACTGTTTTATATAGAAACAAACAGACACTACATCATAATGAGTTGTGTCTCTAAGAACTTATGACTCTTGGATGAAACGTCACAAACCAAAACGTCACGACTTAAACATTGCGACTCTAAAACACAATTATCAACCAACACTCCCCCTTAATTGAGTTTCCCGCTAACTCCAATCTTGCTTTAACGTTCTTCAAACCTTGTTGTGATTAATGAACTTTTTTGTTTCCAGGTAATTAATGACATCTCTTCTCCTTCTGGTTAGAGCTGACTCTTTTTCTTTCAAAAAGATTGTTGCACCGTGTGAATTTTTTTCTTCTGTTTCGTACAAATAGACGACTTCTCATATTAGAGCTGACTTCTGTTTCTGTTAGAGCTGACTTCTCACGTTGGAACCCTTGGTTCTTTTTTTTCACGTACATAAAGATCATATTATTTTAACCAAAAAACAATAATTGTGCAATATATGTTACTTTAAAAAGTAATAAGCATATTCTTATGAATAGATTTTCTATAATATATATTTTATTATGATCACTTGAAGATTACATTGCACAAAAAGTTAATAAAACAGAGAAGATATTATCAATCTTACGATACAAAATTATGCCTATCTATATATAGAAGAAATAAACCAACCAAGCGCCCGCATGTGACCATAAGGATCAGCGTAACCTTAGTGGTTCATATAAGGTGGCGGTGATGCTTCTTGTCCATACCCTTGACCGTAACCTTGATTCCCATACGATTCGTGTACGTATCCTTGGTTCGTATATGGTTCTTGTACGTACATAGGATTGAGACGATTGGCCTTGCATGTAATGCTGTTGTTGTTGACCGTATACTTGTCCTCCTGGTGGGTAGTAATACATCGGCTGTAAAGGATAACCGTAACCGTTATACTCCGATTTCTTCATATCCACCATAGCACCACCGTCTCCTCCGACCGCAACTTCTTTCTTCTTTTCACCGCCACCGTCGACTTTCTTTTCTCCGACATCTTTAATCAGCACTTTTGTCTTTCTTCTCTCCCCTGGCTGGAGCCGCCGCGGGTGGTGCCCCGTCGTCTTTTTTTGCCGGAACAACTTCGACGGTGTGTTTAAGCTTCTCATTAAGATAAGGAGTGAGCTGTTTTACGTCAATGATCCCCTTTACTATAACTAAATCCTTGGCGCTATCAATGGAGACTGAATTCACCCCTGTAAATAAAAAAAATCAAAAATAAATTAATTAAATAAAAAATGTAAGTAAATTAATAGAATAATTAAGTTAAGAGATTAGGCTAACCACTTCTTCGTGGACCATAGGATATTTTTTCTTCAATTTTTGTTAAATTCAATTTTGTAGATCCACAATTATGATCATCCATGAATTTACCTTCTTTCTGTTAATTTAAAATAAAAATATTTATTATGCACAAACATTAAAATTTGGAAAAATTAGCATCAATATTATTTTTAAAAATTAAAAATTCGGGTTAACAAAAATTAATACCTGAATTTTATTATATTCAATTTTGTCGATCCATAATTATGATCAATGATCATCCATGAATTCAACTGAAACAAAAAAATTATGTATTAAGTTACATATAAATAGAATTATAATTTAAATCTATTTGTAAAGAGATTATAATATGTTACTTCACCGATTTGATTTTTTTTCTTGCTTCATCAACTCGTTCGTCCAATCTTGTTTTTGATATACAAAAAAACACCCATGTTCCATGACAGGTAAACCTAATACAAAATCAAACAGTACAAAATCAGTAAAATTTTTGATATGATTCAAAATAATAATTAAAAATTATAGCAGCATAAAATTTAATTCATACAAAGCACCAAAACATATCGATAGTACATCAACATGAAAAATAAATTAAAATCATACAATAGTAAATTTGATTCATTAGAACCAAAATAATACAAAAACAAAAATTATACTCTCAAAACTATATGTTTAGCTTAATGAATCCGACTTCTACTATTTTGGCTGAGACTATATATATATATATATATATATATATATATATAGCTTAGAAGGAATATCGTCATAATTATCTTTACCATTTTAATATTTTTGAAAATAGAAATTTTCTTTAAACAAATATTCGTAATATATTCTAATATTTATCTTCCATTTTTAAAAATAGAGATATTGCATATATTTCCAGTTTTGTTAAACAATTTTCGTTTTTTGTTTTCAATTTTCGTTTTTTTATTTAAAAAGAAAAATAAAACTTAGAAAAAGAGTAAAAAGTTCCAGTTTTGAATAATTTTAATGTGGATGAATGTGGTGCGTTTCAGCCACCTAAATAGAGAGGAAAAGCTTCTCCGAAATATTTTTAAGGACATTTTTCATTAAGCGCAAAAAAAGTCAATTTTTATGAGATTGGCTGTGAGCCCTCTGGACTTCTCCTTTAATGCTTACGCTTTCATATAGACACCGATACGCAACGTTTTGAGTATTTCGTTCTCTCTACGGCCCTACTACTCACGCAGAGTAAGAGTAACAGAGAACGAAACCTCAGGTCCTCCGCCATGACCAATTGCTTTGCGCCACAATTAACCATTCCATCCTTCGCGCCACGCCACGTCAGCCCTAGAATGTCGCACCAATCACCAAAACCAAGCGCGAGCACCACCACCACCACCAGCATCTTCACCTCTGCCACAAAGCTACTCTGGGGACCATCTCTTCCACCAGGTCTACTTGTCACCACCGCTCGAACAGCTTGGAGCACCGTGTGGCAGCTCATGATGACCCAACTCGCTCCATCCGATTCATCCGGGTCATACACCCGACCCACTTCCAAATTTCGCCTCGACCCGACTCAATTCCCTTCCTTTGCTTCCTCGGAGCTCCATCTCTACGTTGGTCTTCCTTGCCCCTGGGCTCACCGAACCTTAATCGTCCGTGCTCTCAAGGGTTTAAACGATGCCGTTCCGGTCTCAATCGCGTCGCCGGGTCAAGATGGATCATGGGAATTCAAGGATAACAATATCCCAATCAAGGATAAGGATCAACTTATCCCGAGTTTGGATAAAGCAAACCGGCGCCGCAATCTTAAGGAAGTGTACAAATCGAGAAGCGGAGGTTACGACGGGAGATGTACGGTTCCTATGCTGTGGGATTCAAAGAAGAAGGAAGTTGTTTGTAACGAAAGCTATGATATTATCGAGTTCTTCAATTCGGGTTTAAACGAATTTGCACGAAACGCTAATTTGGATCTTTCGCCACCGGAGTTGAAAGAGAAGATCCAAGATTGGAATCAGATTGTTTACCCTAAAGTTAACAATGGCGTTTACAGGTATAATTTAAAAACATTATCACAAAGCTTATAGAAAGTTAACAATGGTGTTTACAAGTAACGAAACATATCGAGAAAGCTATAGAATTCGAGTGAACTGTTCCACATTTTGATGCGGTCTTTTGCTCGTAGTTTGTGTTTTTGATGCTGCAATATGCGTGTTGTTGCTAAAGTTGATGGCTTTATTGTGTGGTGATTTGCTTGCATTGATGTTTTGAAAGGTGTGGGTTTGCACAGAGCCATAAAACTCATGATAGAGCCAGTGAATGAACTCTAGTATTAATAGCTATAGAAAGCTTATAAAAAGTTAACAATGGAAACATCAGATGCTATAGATATCAACTGGATTGTTCACATTTGATGCGGTTTTTGCTTGTAGCTTGTCTTCTTGATGCTGCAATATGTATTTGTTGCTTAAGTTGATGACTGTTTTGTTGTGGAAGGTGTGGGTTTGCGCAGAGCCAAGAAGCGTATGATGGAGCAGTGAATGAGCTCTTTAGTACCTTGGATGAGATTGAAGATCACTTAGGTAGTAACAGATACTTATGTGGAGAAAGGTTGACATTGGCTGATGTATGCCTATTCACAACTCTGATTCGTTTTGATCCTGTTTACAACATTTTATTCAAATGCACCAAGAAGAAGCTTGTTGAATACCCGAATCTCTATGGCTATTTGCGCGACATTTACCAGGTTCCTTTTCTTACTGCCTTTTTTCTCTTATACCCAACTGCTTGCGATTAGAAGTGCATCTCAGTTTCTGCGTTTGTTGTTGTTGTTGAAACAGATTCCTGGAGTTGCGGCGACTTGTGACTTTCCCGCTATAATGGATGGATACTACAAAACACTGTTTCCGCTAAACGCAAGTGGAATTCAACCTGCCATTTCTTCATCTGGCGATCAAGATTCTCTCTTGAGACCTCATTGCAGAAACTTGGTTGGTAAAGCCGTTGAAACGCAGCTCGCAGTTTAAGTGGAGAAGGCTGTACATAACTCAAATGATAGGATGATGTTCAACTTATTTATGTAATGTAACAATCACTGATCTTTGATCTTTGTTAATTACATATATCGAAATGTCTTTCACAAGTACTCTCATAGGAGCTCTTCTTTCAAAAGTCTTGAGATGACTTACTTCACTTCGATACTATGATGTATATAAATAGGGAGATGTTTTATATAAGTCGCAAACAAAAGCATTAGCCGTTAAAACCTAAGTTAAGATATACACATGAGTTTGATACTTCGATATCACAAAAGTCGATTCAGTTTCTTAAGGATAATAGTGGCATCCTTCCATAGCTACCTATTTAATGGACCGACCGACTTTGCCTGTATGCCTTGTCGGATTTCTGACAAAAAGAGTTTTCCCCACTGAAATTTTTTTGCCAATTCGTTGCCGAAAAGAAAAAAAAAAAAAAAAAAAAAAAAAAAAAAGAGATTGCGCCACCATCAAGAAAAACTACCAAGGCATGCTCTCTTCTTCACATTCTTGCCTTCTTCACCATCAACAAAAACTACCAAGGTAAAAGCTCTCATGCTCTCTTCTTCACATTCTTCCCTTCTGCACCATCAACAAATTGCGAGTTAGTTACAAGAATAGTGAGTGAAGGGCTCATCCCAAAACCCGAGATAAACATATAACAGAATAACAAATGATGATCACTCACTGCTTATCTGCTTAATGATCCTACAGAACTCGCTACCACATCGACAATGGAACGGACTCGTGGGAAACACATCATTGTTGAATCGGACACCATAATCCTGCAGATCAAGACCAAAAGTTCTCAGACAGAACCACAAAATACCAGGACTTGAACCCAATCTATTAAAAGTGGGTGGAGAAACTTCTACACACCCAGGTGAGTTCCTCCATAGCATCGATCTCTCTTGTTGTGAAGAATGCGGGCTGGAAAAAATACAGATTTATCTAATCAGTCTACTGTGTCCACATAACAGATGAGATTTCTATAAGCAAAGGATTAGAAATGAAACCAGGCATTGTGTCATACATGGTAGTAGTGTGAATCTGTAGTCTCCACATGAACTGGGATCTCAATCAAATTTGCATCTAAGCATCTGCACATATAGACATAGTACAGTTACATCTAAGCATCTAATGCATTGAGAGGGAACCAATTACAAGTTTCCCAAACGAGTTTCTAAGGCTAAGCTAGTCGTTTGAAACTTTAAAACAAACTCATTTTCAGAGTCCCTTTACCTGTGATTGATGAACCTGGAAATATTTCCATAATGCATAACGTCAAGACAAAGAGCTTTGTCAGCCCCTGAAATGTCTTCAGAACCCCAGTATGCATCCAATATTACTGGAGAAGTACGTCTCTCAGAGTTGCGTTGGAACAACTCTGGAACGGTCAATATCTCTCCAGCAAACTCACAGATAAATGCTCCTTTAGGTAGTTTTTCTAGAGTTCTGAGTCCCCAGCCTCTCCCATTGGGCGTGAAAAAAACCTGATAAAAAAAATGAAAGTATATTAAACACAATTCAGGCATCAGAGACTCTTAACCGGTTTAGTCCAAGTTACAATGATCATAATCAGTTTCAGTTCTATCAGACTGAGATGGGTTTAGATTATCAAAAACTGCACCACTTAGAAAAAGAAAAAAAGCTTGGTAAGGTGAATATGTTTACCTGCAGCTTGTTGTGAATCCCCTGTTGGACAACTCGGTTGCCACATTTCCTCATGCAGCCACACTTGTTCCAACATTCTTTAATGACCTTTCTCTTTAGATGCCCCTTGCACGGTTCCAGAGTTACTTCTTTTTGGGCTTTCTCGAAAGGACATTCTTTGCAATACTGCACAATTTGTTTCTGCGGATCACGAGCCTCAGAGATACACTGTTCCAGAAAATCGTTCTGTAGGAGGCCATCTGCTGTGTATGCAAAGCCATTAAATGCAGTTGCACAACTGCATCCCATTGACGGAGCCAAGCAATCTCCACAGCAAGAGGAGCAGCATTGGTCATCCTTGATATTCCCAAGAGAAAACTTCACTGCAGCATCTTGATACACAAGACTTTGGGCTATGTAACGAAAAACTGGAGG
This sequence comes from Camelina sativa, assembly GCF_030686135.1. Taxonomy (NCBI): domain Eukaryota; kingdom Viridiplantae; phylum Streptophyta; class Magnoliopsida; order Brassicales; family Brassicaceae; genus Camelina; species Camelina sativa. The sequence goes on along the minus strand of NC_141899.1, from coordinate 29,504,874 downwards.
AACCTTTTCGTTGACCTCATTCACCCAAGGAATCTCAATTGTTTCTTTCCCTAGAGTGATGTCCCCGATGCTGCTTATCAATCTCCACTCATCCGCAGAAAGTTGGCATTCAGGAACAACTACCAAACCCATGGAATCATCAACTGAACCGTTTTCAACAACTCCCATATGATCATTACTGCCCTGAGGAGTAAAAGCCATACTTGCTGCAGATTTCTTCAATGCATCAATGTTCGTTGTGACAAATGGCAAGGGTTTTGGCATCTGGTTCGATGAATCTTTCCCCTTTGTTGCCAGGTCCAGGTAGCAGCTACAGATGTCGTTCATAAAACCAATCACAGAAAAGTTGGGGTCCAGTATTTTGTATGATCGGAGACATTTTTCCTCCATTGCTCTTCGTAGTTCCTCCATAGAAGGTACATGTTGATTTGTTCCTCTAGTTGCAGGAGCAAAACTAAGATTAAGCTTCACCTCGCCCAAAGCAGAAGAAGCTAATTCAAGTGCTGAAGGATCTTCTACGGTTGAAGCTAGCTTCTGCTCACTCAATCTCCCAGCAGTTATAGGAGAAACATCATTGGTAATACCATCAACAGTACTTACTGTTTCACCAGCCATGTCTTCCACATGTCCATTTGTTTTCTCCATCTCCAGCATGAGAACTGAAGAGTCCCCTCTCTCTACTGAATCTACAGAAACAAAACACATCAGTTTTAAAGAAAGTAGCTTCAAGTCTCCGACACATCATACCAACAAAATGAGCAATGCAAAGAAGATTTAGTAACTCCTATTTACAAAAAAAGTACCTGAATGAAAAGAACTGGAAGGCATATCTGTAATGAGCTCATCTTTGGGGACAATGAGCTCACCAGCATCAGGATGAGTTTCAGTTGGTACAGGATGAAATGGCAATAAGATCAGACCACTCTCTTCACCATAAGCTGGAGTTTCTTCTAAATTCGGACTGTCCAAGCTAGGACTTGTCAAAGCAGAGCCTCCTTCACCTCTGCGTCGAAGCCTCTTTAAAGGGCGATCAGACTCAGCCAACGCTTCATCATCTTCCTCGATAGACTGATATTACACAATAGAAACTGAATAAATACAATAACATGAAGAAACATTACTCTAACACAGAAAATATATTCAGTTCGCATACTTCATGGAACTTCTTCTTTCCTCTGCCAACTTCTGAGGCCTGAAAAATTGGATCAACAACAACACTAAGTATGGATAACAAAGCAATTCAAACAACACAATACTTGAACTACAAATCAAAGATTGTGAGGAAAGAACATACACAGCCTTCTTCATCTTCTTTAGCTTCGTCAACCTTCTTTCCTTTGCTTTCTTGAATAGCCTTCATATGTTAGACCAACATGTAAGGTCAAGGTAATAACAAAGACAATGAAATCAGTAGATTAAAGAGACAACAAAAGGTACCTGAGCTTCTTGGCTATCGAAAATAGCATCAGCAAGAACCCTGTAATTGTCTTCAGCAATTAACTCCCAGTTTTTATCATAAAGGGTGAGAAGGTCCTTCAAGACCGGCTTAACTTGTGCATCCTTTATCCCAAGAGCCCTCATAGCCAAAAATGCTTTTTTGATATGCGCATTAGGTGCCATCGTTTCTGCAACAAATGCAAATGAAACATTATATGTAAAGCCGTTCAATATAACAAACGAAACCCAGGAGTTACAAGGTAACCAAATAAACCCCAAACACATGAGCAAATGAAGAACACTGAAGCCAAAACGAGAACTAAGCAAATCAACAACATTACAAACCAAGAACCCTAAACTGCTAAACATCTACGTAGCAGTAAAATAAAAACCCACGAGTACTCAGAACTCAGAAATTGAGCATCTTTACCAAAGTTGAAACCTTTCCTCTTGAGGAAACACTATAGCACTAAAACGCACAAAGAAACCCTAATAAAACGTCGTTTTCACTTCCAGAGAACTAGTAGCGTTCTCCGATTACGATGAGACTCAAAAAGGAGAAGACTTTCGCCGGAAAATTAGACGAACTTACTAAGCAGAGGGACGAAATGACGTGACGAGCGTTAGGGTTTTAAAGTAAGCTCGGTACAGCGAAAGGAGTCGAGGATTTTGAGTACTTACTTAGGAGAGAGAGAATCGTGGCCGTGGGAAAGCGAATGAGAACGGGGTAGAGACAATGTCGGCGTCGACGGTAGAGTATTACGTCGGCGCGTGAGTACACGCGATGACAGTGCCAGGTGAAAATTTCGATTCTTTCTTTAGTTTCTTTTAGTTCGTTTGTGTTCCAGCTGTGAGTCTGTGACTTTTCTTTTGACCACCGATGAAGATTTTTCTTTGTTCTTCTCTGCTTAATGGGCCGGGCTTTACTCGGTCGGGTCCACCCTTCCCGGGCAAATATTACCGTTAGACGACGATTCGAGTTTTATGGAAAGGAAAACAAAAACTCAAATAGGAAAAACTAGACTTCTTATTGTGTAAATGAATTCCTTGAAAACTAGAATTTAGCTAAGAAGATGTTCATTTTATAAATTTTAAACAAGTCATTTTTATTACAAAAAGTTCCCAAATTAGAAAATTAAAACATATCAATGTTTAAAAATGGTATCATGCATCGTTTTATCATGTAAAATATATAACAAAAAAAAAATACATGATGATTTAAGGTAAATATTCATTTTTCTATGTCACTTTTCAACAATACTCTTTCATGGTGTTTATTTTCAAAAATACTCCTTTTTAATATATAAAATGATTAAATTCTAAACTCTAAATATTAAACATACCTCCTAAAAACTATACTCTAAATATAAAATAGATAACCCAAACCTACAAAAAATTCTAATGATTAATTTAACATATTATAATTGTGTAAAAAAAGTAAAAATGAAAATGATCAAAGAAAAATATATTTTTGAAAAGGAGTATCTCAAAAAGGATCTTTATAACAAATTGTCTATATTCAATACCGTTAGAGATGACCTAAGAACAAAACATGAGGAGCATACATTATGAGAATAAGAAACCAAAAACCATTATTACACCAATCTACTCATATATGGTGTATTATAAAGATGTAGCACACCAAACTTACATCATGTGTGATTTCATACGGAAAACTGGAAGATTGAAAATATTTTTACTATATATTTCGATTATTCGCTATTCAATTCTGATATACGTATAGAGTTTTAATAAACATTATTATTTCTAATCCTAAATTAATTGAATCCAACCCTCTTTTTTAAGTATTATCTCACTAATGATAATATATACTTCAAACACCCAAATGTCTATAACTAAGAGGATTACACAACAAAGTTCTTATATATACCATATATCAAACTAAAACTTATATATTGAATTTTTTTTACCATATATCTCGATTATTCGATATTTAAATATAATATAAGTATAATTTTGATATATATTTTATTTTAATAAAATCCAATCCTCCTTTTAATAATTCTCTCACTAACATTGTATAGATAATTAAAGATAATTAGTTTATACTTTAAACACTCAAATACCTAGAACTAAGAGCATCACATATCGTAGTTCCAATACACTTGCTACATTTTTCTTTCCTTTTGTAGCCTTTATGATTTGAAAGATCTAAAATATCAAAGTGTTGTTAGAGTTGTTGGAGAGATTACGCTGTCCGATCCTGACCATAATTCCGAAGCAATGGTTCGACCCTCACCAACTCAAAAGATATCATATAGGATCATATAATCAAAAATTCTGCAAAAGAAAAAAAAAAAAAAAACAATTATGCTTATCAATTTACAACGAAACACTTTGACTTTGATTTTCTTTGTACAGTAATTTACAAAAAAAAAAACACAACTCTATGATTAGCTCCGATGATCACTTCACAATTATGATTTGAAAACCATGGAAACTCTCAAAACGAACATGTTTTGTTTTAGAATAAAAATAAAATCAAAACAATCATTGAACTCTTACACAAGGTCTAAGATTTATGAGAATTTGTTAAAAATGCCTCTTTTGATATATCTCTTTTCAAAAATACTCATTTTTCTGGCCATTTTTATTTTTGCCTTCTTTTAATTTTTAATGACCATTTTACCCTTCGATGAAAATTATTTTATTCAATAAAAAGAAAAACAAAATTTTTCCGCCAAAAATTTTCCGACATATTTTCCCGCCAAAAAATTTTTCCGCCAAAAAAATTTTGTTAAAAAATTCGACAAAAAAGTTTTCCCGCTAAAAAAAATTTACAAGGTTTTTAAAAGGTTTTTAAACACCTTGTAAATGCTTTTAACCTTTTAAAAGCATTTACAAGCTTTTTAAAAGTATTTACAAGGTTTTTAAAAGCGTTTACAATGTGTTTAAAAACTTTTTAAAAACCTTGTAAACGCTTTTAAAAGTTTTTTAAAAGCGTTTACAATGTTTTTAAAAAGTATAAATTTCAATATTTTTGGCGGGAAAAAATTTCGATTTTGGCGGGAAAAAAAAATTTGGCGGGAAATTTTTTTGACGGGAAAATATTTTCGATTTTGATGACTGTACATTCTTGCTGTCACTCAAAAAATGGTAATTTGGTCATTTTATATATAAAGAGGGATAGTTTTAAAAATGGTCAACATGAAATGATATTTTTAAAAAGGGTATGGAAAAAGGAATATTTTTGAGAATGCCCCAAAATTTATTATTCTTCTTCTCGTTTCATCCTAGAATTTATATCAAAATATATCTTAATTAGTGCCTTGAACAAAAAACCTATGCCCATTGAACAATATCCAGCTGAAAATGTTTTTTTTTCTTCATATGATACTTAATGTTATGTGACACTAAAGTCACAAATTTAATGTCGTTAAAGGTTTTTGACTAAATTTCAACATAAAAAAAGGATAACAGTAATCATTTTTTTTTTGATACTGTATTACATAATCTGTCCCAAAACAAATCAATAAGAAAACAAAAAAAAAAAACAAAAAACACTTGTCGTCTGAAAGTTTCTTTCTTTTATCTTAACCTTGAAGCAAGATTCCGAAGAAAAGTATATACTCCTTTAATTTTCCATGGTTTCACACGACAAAACCCGTTACATATTTTTTGTCTTTAAACCCTCAAAAAGACAAAAATAAAACAAAAACGGCAAAACATTTTATAATTTCTAGACACATAATAAAAACACAAACTTTATGCAGAAACTACTAATCAAGAATCATAAAATTCTGAAACCTCTCTCTGTTTCTGTCTCTCTCAGTTATGAAACTAATAATACATCAAGTCTTCATCTTTTGGTTCTTCTTACCATTCTTTGCAATCTCCAGTGATCATGGTGATTATAAAAATCTCATCTTTAAAGGTTGCGCGAACCAGAGGTATCCAGACCCAACTGGTGTATTCTCTCAGAATCTCAAAAGCTTGTTCGCTTCTTTAGTTTCTCAGTCAGCACAGAGCTCTTTTGCGTCCACAACCTCCGGAACTGATAACGCCACCGCCGTGATCGATGTTTTTCAGTGCCGCGGCGATCTCCACGCTCCTCAGTGCTCAGATTGCGTATCTAAAATCCCTAAACTCGTATCTAAACTCTGCGGCGGCGGCGGAGACGACGGTAATGTGGTGGTGGCTGCTCGTGTTCAGCTCGCCGGGTGTTATATCCGGTACGAAATCTCGGGGTTCCGACAGACTTCCGGTACTGAGATGCTGTTCCGTCTCTGCGGGAAAAAACAGAGCAGTGATCCTGGGTTCTCCGGGAAGAGAGATACGGCGTTTGGTATGGCGGAGAACGGTGTGAAAACCGGTGGGATCAGCGGTAGCGGTGGCGGCAGCGGAGGAGGGTTTTACGCGGGGCAGTATGAGTCGGTGTACGTGTTGGGACAGTGTGAGGGTAGTTTGGGAAATTCAGATTGTGGTGAATGCGTGAAAGATGGATTTGAGAAAGCAAAAAGCGAGTGTGGCAATTCGAACTCGGGACAAGTTTATCTTCACAAGTGCTTCGTTAGCTATAGTTACTACTCTCAGGGTCAGGGTGTTCCAAACATAGAACCACTCTCAGGTAAAACAAAAGTTACTAATTTAATCCTAGTTTTAGTTGTATGCTTCTATTGTATTTAGTGAGTGTAGCATTTGTAGTATTTAAATCATACTAATAATTAGGTGATAGTTACCCATACACATGAAGCTCGTAGAAGAATGTTATCTTATAGTATGTAGTTTCATTGTCAAGTAGATTAGACAGAAATTAATGGGGGCAGGAGGAAAACATAGAACTAGTGGAAGATATTAAGACAAAACAAAGAAATATTAGTGGGGAAATTTTTACTTTATAAAAAAGAAGAGATATTATCAAATTTTAGAATGTTGACACATCATTCTGGTTACATGTGAGTGAGGGAGACTTCAAAAATTTGTGTGTGAATTATAAGGGAACGGCCTTTAATGGGTGATTGATTGTGTGTGGGTGTAGGTGGAGAGAAGAGACAACACACAGAAAGGACGATAGCTTTGGCGGTGGGAGGAGTTTTTGTTTTAGGGTTTATCATTGTTTGTTTGTTGGTTTTGAGATCTGCCATGAAGAAGAAGACTAGTAAATATGATGCTTACTGATTTTTCTTTTACTCATCTACCCCAAAACATTCAACAAAATTTTATAAGGTTACTTAGAAAAATGATTAGTAGCTTGTCCAAACTGTGTATATTCAACTATGATATTGATTTAAGATTGTTTGCATCACAAAAAGTGGCATGGAAATCAAGAAAATATCAATGCACATAAAACATTTTGGATGGTTTTATCAATTAAAATGTTTAAGAAGAAAAAAAAGGATTCTGATTTCGGATTTATAGTTTAGTTTGATTTCCTTGATTTTGTCATTTTTTTTTGTAGGCTTTGTCACTTATCTAATTTCTCTTTCAAATCGTGTGTCATTTTATTTAATTGACCATTGAAAGATGAAAGAGATTGCTCAACTTACTGATTAGTACATGTTGCTCCATTTCCAATGTTAAAGATGAGAAAAAAAAAAAAAAGAAGCATATCCACGATGGAAAAATAAATAAAGTAAAATGAAAACATCAAAATAGCAAAATTGATGAAAAAGAGAAATACTCAACAAGAAGTTAAAGCAGCTTTTTTATTAGTGAAGCAATACAATTATACAAGTGTACGTTATTCCTCAATTTCTTGATAAATTCTCTGTTACAGTCGTTTCCGTTGAGAAAGAGTGAAGCTTTATTGGTGGTATATCTCACTTTGGAAGCTTTGGAGTTAGTGAGATTCACTGTATCATCCAACTATACCTTTCACTACATCTATAAAATCATATCTACGCCATGTAAAGTGATTGTGATACAATTCAAAAATATGCACAATTATGGTAATAAACCATTCTAGGCGCTAAAAACCTTTTATTTTTTTTGGTAAGTTTGATCCTGAACATGATGTCTCAAACCGAGAGGAGACAGGGGACATACATCATCTTACAAAGATCTCTGAACTAAGTCTAAGAATCAGTCTGACATAACACTCTTTCACCTTAAATCTAGAGTAAGAAAGAATCAATCTTTCACCTTAAATATCTTAATGAACAAATATACTTGGCAATTAGGAACTATCCCAGACTTATATTAAAACGCAAACTCCATAGCTCAAGTACTGTGAACAAAGAAGAAGACCAACGCCAAAGATTTTGGATAGATTAAGAAATTCTACGAAAGTGAAATTCAACTATACTAACAAGAATCAGAATTCCAGAGCATTGAATTAAGCTCTTGGAAGCTAAGATAAGTTAAAAACTTCAACTTCATAGCCTAAAGATACAAAATTTAACTAACTTATCAACAAGTCTGAGAACTCTACAACATTGAATTGGCAATAGCAAGCTCAGAGAGCCTAAAAAAGCATCGACTTCATTGCTTAAAAGATGCTAAATATAACTAACTTATGAACGAGTTTGAGAACTCTAGAGCATTGAATAAGCTATAACAAGCTAAGAGAGCCAAAAAAAGCTTCAACTTCATTGCCTAAAGATGCTAAATTTGACTAACTTATCAACAAGTTTGAGAACTCTAGAGTATTGAATACGCTATAAGAAGCTAAGAGAAGTAGTAAAAAGCTTCAAGTTCAGTGCCTCAAGATCCTATTTTTATTGCAATAGAAACGTAAAACAAGACAAAGAGTACTAAAATACATAGATGATGACAATCAATCTGAAGACGATAACAACAAAAACAGCACAAAAATCAAACTTTATGAATCCACCGATGTGTAAATAAACACTCTTATACGAAAATTCGAATTCCATAAAACCACCAAACAAGAGAAAAAACAGAGTACCCTAAATTCGTAATTAGGGATTTCTTACAATCATCCCCTTTGCATTTGCACTGGAGACGGTGGAGCTCCAAGGAGACTAGCCTGCTGAAGCTCAAGTTCGTTGAGCTGTACTTCGCGATCCATCTCAATGATCAGTGGAACGGCAAGGATGAGAAATGTTGTACCAGCGATCCACGCGGCTTTTCCGGTGCTCCAGAGCAGTTTCTTCGATACTCCGACGGCATCTCCAACTGTGCGTCTTCCTTGAGACACGATCTCGGAGTTTGAAATCTTAGCTAAGATGTTTGGTTCTCCTCCGCCAGATTTACCGGCTCCGATTCTCTTCGCCGCCATCGATTGATATAAAGAAGTGAGTGTTTGTGGTTTCTGAATCGCTAAATCTCAGGTGGTTCACAAAGAGAGTTTGTGGGGATGGTAGGGTAGCGAGGGTTTCTTTCCTTTTGTCAATAGATGAGTTTTTGGTTACCAAAATTGGGCCATGCAGTCTAATGAATTAGTTGGCCCATAAAACTTTGGATAGCTCATAGACTCAAAGTAGGTCAGGCACAGAAAACCCAAAATTCGAAACCGTCTGGGCATAAAACCCAGAATTAGAAATCGATCTGAAAAATCCGGTTTTGAACCAAACCGGATAATCATACAATCCGAATGGATAATGAATCGGATCCTATTGGAATTATATCCAAACTGAACCAAAAACCAAACAATATATCTGGGAAACTCGAAATAAATAATATCCAAAGATACCCCATAATAAATAATTCGAAATAATCTAGATATTTTTAAAAAATAGTTATATTTTTCAAAATTTATACAAACTTTTGCAGAATTTAACTAAATTTTATTTAAACTAAACATTTTTTATATAAACTGAATAAAATAATCATAAATATAAGCGGATGAACTCTCTTACCGAAATATCTGTACGGGCAATAATATGTTCTTCGAAAATAATTTTTGTTTGTTTCTCAATTCCTATGTATTAGGAATTTATTAAAAAATTGATGTGTAAATCTTTAAAGAGATGTTGTGACCATTTTTTTGTTTTTTGGATTTGAAAAACAACCATTGCATATATGGTGGAGTTCAAAATCTCAACAGTAACAATATTACTTTTCAAAAATTATATTTTCGGTCGTTGGAGTGTTTCTAGCAACACTTCAAAGAATTGGTCCATATATCAATTTTTTTGTTATTAGAATTGAAGATTTACAGCTGAATAGTTCAATTTTATCAAATGACATTAGAAATCTATTACAGATATATTTGATTATTTCTGATACTAAACTTTTGATTATTTGAAAAAATCATAAAATAAAGTATTGATCCATATACTACACATATGCAATGAGTTTGGATCATTCCATCACTCAATAACGAATTATTAGACATCATTATAATATTTGACACTTAACATGGAGACAATTAACAATCCACCATGCATTTTTTTTTGCATAGTTACACAATAACTTCAGTATTAAGTTTGGTTTTTTTTATCTCTCTCATTTACATTCATATCCATTTACACATGATGAATTTATCACTAAAGATACTCAATAACAAGAGAAATGCACAACTAAAACCATCACAAATTTGTCTCTATATTCATATCTTAAATGGAGTTTAAAGTCAAATTTGCTATAATCCATCTCCATTTTAATATCCAAAATAAAGATTTATATTTTGTTCTCTATATTTGGAGTATTCATTTCTAATTAACACTAAAATCTGGAAATCTTTATTTTGAACTCCAAAATAGAGGATAATTACAGAAAAATTCATCTCTAAATTAAAATGACTCTATTTTGATGAGAAGATGGAAAAATGAGCTAGAGATGTTCAAACCATGCACATTGTGAATTTATGATCATCACAAAACAACATAAGGTAACACACATTATTATATCTCAACAATACATGACTACGTTATGCATCTAATGCGTCTATATTGTGACATCATCTCATAACAAATATACCTCATTAGGTAACACACAATTCTAAAGTAATAACGGTAAGAATGTTTGGATATTTTTGTAATCTAAAAACATTTGGGGATTAAAATCATAGAAGAAAATAAATTAAAGACTCATAGTGTAATTAATCAAAGTCAGGGTTGATTTAGTTTGAATTTAAAACTTATGGGGCAAATCAATAAGAGAAAAGATACATTAAAGAAAAAAAGAAAAAAAGGGAATAAAGAGCGCCTCCTCTTAAATCCAATACCCTATCTATAGTTCTCTCTCTCTCACACAAAACCCTTTTTAATCTCTCGCAGGCAGATCTAAAAAAAACACTCTCCACCATTTCGTTTTACCTCTGTTAACCCCTCTATAAATCTCAATTCCTTCATCTTCTCCCATAGATCTGCTCTACTCTCGATTTGATAACGTAGAGACACACAGAAGAGAGACTTCGTATTCTCAATCCAGTTTCTTTTTTGCCGATTCGATCTTCTTCTGATCTTTTCAAGGGTTTTGTTTACAATCCAGATCTTGGGTTTGTTTCTTTGAGCTCTTACTAGTGTTGAAATAATGGCGACTCCTTATCCTGGAGCGACGCAGGCGAGTTTTTCAATTTGTAATTTTGATTTCTGGGATTCGTAACGCCCGATTGAATCGGTGGTTTTGATTGATGTATGTTGTGTATTGTGTTGTGCAGGTGGGTTCGTACTTTGTTGGGCAGTATTATAAAGTGTTGCAGCAGCAGCCAGATCTTATTCATCAGTTTTACTCAGAGTCTAGTAGAGCTATTCGTATCGATGGTGATGCCACCGAGACTGCTAATTCTTTGCTGGTAAACATCATCTCTTTCTTCTACCAATCTTGCTTTTAATCTAGTTCACAAGATTCAATCTTTATACTCGGATTCTTGAATCTAGTTCACAAGTTTCAATCTTTTTACTTGAGTTCTGTGAGGTTCTAGAGGTTTAAGTGGAACTTAAGTTGATGAAGATTTGTACTGTCAATGTCAAATAGTGAAGAGTTGATTGATTTTTGCAATTTCTTTATGTTGTGATTGATTGTAGCATATTCACAACATGGTCATGTCACTTAATTTCACTGCGATTGAAGTGAAGACGATCAATTCAGTCGAGTCGTGGGAAGGTGGTGTTCTCGTGGTGGTTTCGGGATCTGTTAAAACCAAGGAGTTCAGCAACAGAAGGAGTTTTGTGCAGACCTTTTTCCTCGCTCCTCAGGAAAAGGGTTATTTTGTTCTCAATGATGTCTTTCAGTTTGTTGATGAGGAAACTGTTTACTATCATCAGCCTTCTTATATAACTGAAACCAAGCATGAGGCTCATATCAATCCTCCTTCCCCTCATCAGGAACCCCAAGGTTTGTTTGCTAGCTTTTGAAAAACCAAACTATTAGATGGTGTAAAGGTTCATCCGTTTGATTTTTTTTTACTTGTTTGACTTTCCAGTTCCTGACTATGTTCTGGAGCAAGAGGCAAGAGATTATGTGAATGCAGTTCAAATCAAAGATGATCTTGTTGACAAGTACAGTCTGCAAGAGGACCAACATCAACCTCAGCAAGAAGACTATGTCGATGAAGTTGCGATTGTGGAAACACCTAGGGAAGAAGTTGCAGTTGATGTGGTACATGAACATCGGGCTGCACCAGCAGAGGAACCCATTGAAAAATCAAAGATGAGTTATGCTTCCATTGTAAGTACACACTCTCTAATGGTCATGTGTAGTTGTTCAGCATAGTAACAAAACAACATATCTATCGAAAAACATTGTGGTGTTCACTTATATTTGCGCTATGAAGATCTCTCAGTAGTAGATTGTAGACTCTCTTTTAAAATATAATAATCTCGTAGCATGAGGAAGAACCATGATTCGGTTGTCATTTGTACATCACTTTGGTGTTGGCTAGGTTAAGTTTTGCAAAAGTAACTTTAATTGAAGATGTGCTGATTTCTTTGTTTCTCAGTTAAAGGTTGCAAAGGAAGCAGCAGCTGCACCTGTTGCCCCTTCACAGCCATCATATAACAAGAACTCTCAAGATATTAATGAGTGGGATCAACCACTGCGGACTCCTTCCCCTCAGCTGGCTGCACCTCTTGCCCCTGTTCAGCAATCAAAGGCATCTGCCCCCTATGTTACTGAATATGGAGCAGACGCAGAAGATGGCTCCGGATTTGAAGACTGTAAGTTGTTTAATGTTTTGATCCTTCTAATGTACTAAAAATTACACGCAAGTGTTTAGATGGTTGGAAAAGTGAATTAGATTAGGATGTGCTGCAATTTGCTTTAATTTGTCATTTTGGAATTGTGTATTCATTTTTTTTTCCTGGTTTTGCCTTGTTTCAGTTGAGTTCAAATCAGTGTATGTTAGGAATTTGCCGTCCGACATATCTGCTTCTGAAATCGAGGAAGAGTTTAAGAACTTTGGTACAATCAAGCCTGATGGTGTTTTCCTCAGAACCCGCAAGGTTTAATCTCGTTGTTTTTAGCTATTTGTTTATGTTTGTCTTAAGTGATATGAGGAGCCAAAGCTAACAATCTTACTCAACCGAAAATGCAGGATGTTATGGGCGTTTGCTATGCATTTGTTGAGTTTGAGGAAATGACTTCCGTTGAGAATGCCATTAAGGTCTAGATTATGATCCACAGTTACCTCACTAGATTAATTGTCATCTTCTGTTCCTGTTTCACTTTGTTCTTATCTGTTTCCCTTTTGTGTAATAATATAATAGGCTTCTCCTATATACTTGGGTGGAAGGCAAGTATACATTGAGGAACGAAGACCTAATCCAGCCGGTGTTCGCGGAGCTAGTAAGTCTTCCTTTGAAGAAACAATGCTCTTTTGCTTAACAAATTTCTAGATCATAAAACTTTGTAAAGTTCTCTATAAGAATGAAAGTTTGCCACATGAAACTCATATCGACTGTGATTTCTATTGAATGACCAGGAAGAGGAGGAGGACGTGGAAGGGGCGGTTACCCAACAGAAGCACCAAGAGGCAGGTTTGGTGCCCGTGGGTCTGGCAGAGGAAGCCAGGATGGAGGTGACTACAGGCCGAGAGGTAACGGTTACTACCGCGGTGGCCGCTAAGGAGCAAAAAAAAAAAGAATCTCTTATAAGTTTTAGTGCAACCAAAGAATGAATGTTGCAAAAGAAAAGCTTCGGTTCTTCTTCCTCCTTAATCTACCGAAGATGTTGTTTGTAATATTTGTTTTTCTTGGTTGGGTTTGGTTTTTGGCTCAAGGAAACAAAGATTTTGGGTTTATATATGTTTTTTCTTAAATTTTTTTTTAGCCAGAATTAGCCAGTTAGGGCTTTTGACTGTTACCCTCCCTTTGGGAACGGGTTTAGTTGTGTAACATTTCAATTTTTGATTTCCCTTTTATTTTACTCTGGATTAAATTACAAACTTCAATGTATTGTTAGTTGTGTTCCACAGGCATATCAGCTTTAACTTTAAAAAGGTGATTGGTATTATTCTGTCGCATATGGTGATCATTATTATCCCCCGAATGGTAAATTATCATAATTTCACAAAAAAACTAATTTCTTAATTTTTTTTTCCACCCGAATTAAAAGAAAAAAACATTTAACGCTATTTTCTTAATTTCTTATGCATCAAGGTATTATCAAAGACACTGTTAAATATGTTTTTCATGAATTTATTTTGTTGTTAGAAGAAATAATTATTGCAAAACCGAAATTTCTCGACGATTAAAGAATTGGGACCCAACAAGGCTTTAGAATATAGAATATATGTCGGTTTCGCAAACCATCGGATCGGATGATCTCAGGGAGAGGCAGACAGAGAGAGGAATGTTTGGATGCAAATGTCTTTATTGGAACAATCTCAGAGAATTACAACCGCCATTGAAGAAGCCTGAGACCTTCTCCCTCCCTTGTTCTATTCCCCACTGGCCTTCAGGTATTTTTCTGTTTCACCTCCTTCAATTCCGATCCGAAAGTAATCTGAATTTAGATTTTTCCCTGATACTTCTGGATTTAGCTCTTTCGTTTTTGATGCAATCCACGAACACAACTTGTTCGACCTTACAAGTCTTGGGAGAAACAGTCACTTTACTTTGTTTCTTTTTTAAGAACTCATCTCTCTTTTGGATTCCTTTTCTCTGTCTCTGATTCATGTTTAGCTGAATATGATCAGGCACAGGCTTCGGTTCAAGAAGAATCAATCTTGGAGATATAGAAGTCGCCGAGATCACAAGCTTTGAAATCGTATGGCGGTACTGCTCTCGTCGAGACAGCAAGAAGAGTGTTTCCTTCTACAAACCGGACAACTTACCCGAAGGTTTCCACTGTTTAGGTCATTACTGTCAGTCTGACTCTCATCTCTTAAGAGGCTTTCTCCTTGTAGCAAAAGAAGTAAAGTCTTCCGAGTCGACACAGCCTGCACTTGTGCAACCACTTGATTATACATTGGTCTGGAGCTCAAATGACTTATCAGAAGAACGTCAAAGCGAATGTTCCGGTTACTTCTGGTTACCGCAGCCTCCTCAAGGGTATAAACCAATCGGATTTTTGGTTACAACGAGTCCCGTAAAGCCTGAATTGGATCAAGTTAGATGTGTCCGAGCTGATCAAACCGATATATGCGAAGCACATAAAGTCCTCATCACCGCTTTCTCGGATTCTTTAAGCATTCCTTTGTTTATATGGAAAACAAGACCTTCAGAACGCGGGATGTGGGGCAAAGGAGTCTCAACAGGAACCTTCTTCTGCACAACTCATTCCCCTGAAGAAGATCATCTCCGTACCATCGCTTGTTTGAAAAACCTCGATTCGAGTTTACACGCAATGCCAAACATGGAACAAATCCATGCCTTGATCCAACACTACGGTCCGAGAGTTTACTTCCATCCTAACGAAACCTATCTACCTTCTTCCGTCTCGTGGTTCTTCAAGAACGGTGCTGTTTTGTGCAGCTCTGATACCAACAATGAACCTATCGACGAAACAGGCTCGAATCTACCTCATGGCGGAACCAACGATAAGCAGTTTTGGATCGATTTACCTATAAACGATCAACAAAGACGCGAAAAACTCAAACGTGGTGACCTAGAGAGCGCGAAGCTTTACGTACACGTTAAGCCAGCATTTGGAGGAACGTTCACGGATCTTGTGTTTTGGATCTTTTGTCCATTCAACGGACCAGCGACTCTTAAACTAGGGCTCATGAATCTCTCGTTAGCTAAAACAGGTCAACACGTTTGTGATTGGGAACATTTCACAGTCAGAATCAGCAACTTCTCCGGCGAGCTTTACTCTATTTACTTCTCTCAACACAGTGGCGGCGAATGGATCGAACCTCAAGATCTTGAGTTCGTAGGAGGAAGTAACAGAGCTGTGGTTTACTCTTCCAAGCATGGTCACGCGAGCTTCGCTACCTCAGGGATGTATCTACAAGGATCTGATTTGCTTGGGATTGGGATAAGGAATGATATGGAGACAAGTGATTTGTTTGTTGATTCGAGTTTGAGGTATGAGATTGTGGCGGCGGAGTATCTCGGAGGAGTTGTGGTGGAGCCGCCTTGGTTAGGTTATATGAGAGAGTGGGGACCGAAGATTGTGTATGATTCGAGAACTGAGATTGAGAGGTTGAATGAACGATTGCCATGGAGGTTAAGGACTTGGCTTGATGCTGTGTTGACGAAGCTTCCGGTTGAATTATCCGGCGAGGAAGGTCCGACGGGACCTAAGGAGAAGAATAATTGGTTCGGCGACGAGAGGTGGTGATATTTTTTTGTATTGGGCTTACGATATGGGCCTGGAGTATTTTATTTCTTAGGCCCATATTCTTGTTTTCTTCTCTTCGTTTGTGATCCGCCGTGCAGTGATTTATACTTGTGGTTTTCTCTCAGAGCTAGACGTGGTCCATCCAACAAAACCATCTCTATCCTTATCTCCCCACCAGTGAGTTGCAACAAACACCGCAGAAACTTTTCCAAATTTTGAAATGAATTAATATTCCAAAGGTTTGACCAAATTATAAAAATATTTTATACGTGAATGGCACGCCCTAAAAATGAACTAATTTACAAGTCCACTTTGGCCACACACGTCTATATACATATCTAGGAATAGAAAGTTAAGTGAGAAGACACGTAAAGTAATAAAAGTTAGAACCCAAAAATGGAGATATGGTTACTGATCTTGGCCTCTCTCTTCGTGTCTCTCTTTCTCCATCTCCTCCTTCGCAGCCGTAGTAGCTCTTCCTCTCTTCCGTTACCTCCTGACCCTAACTTGTTACCTTTCCTCGGAACACTCCAGTGGCTCCGGGAAGGGTTAGGTGGCTTGGAATCCTACCTCCGCTCCGTCCACCA
The DNA here is from genome assembly GCF_030686135.1 of Camelina sativa. Lineage (NCBI taxonomy): Eukaryota > Viridiplantae > Streptophyta > Magnoliopsida > Brassicales > Brassicaceae > Camelina > Camelina sativa. Next base: position 29,488,258 of record NC_141899.1, on the reverse strand, counting down.
TCGTCTAGGCCCCATCGTCACACTCCGCATCACTTCCCACCCCGCCATATTCGTTGCCGACCGTACCCTCGCTCACGAGGCTCTAGTTCTGAACGGTTCAGTCTATGCAGACCGTCCACAATCGGATACAATCAGCAAGATCATCAACAAACACAACATCAGCTCCGGGTCATACGGAGCCACGTGGCGGCTTCTTCGACGAAACATCACCTCGGAGATTCTTCATCCCTCGCGCGTGAGATGTTATTCTCACGCGCGGCACTGGGTTCTTGGGATCCTCTTTGATAGGTTTCGTAAACACAGAGGTGATCAAGAACCGATCGTACTCGTCGACCATCTCCAGTATGCCATGTTTTCGCTTCTTGTTCTCATGTGTTTCGGAGATAAACTCGACGAGAAGCAAATCAAACAGGTGGAGTTCATTCAGAGACTACAGCTCCTTAGCTTGCCGAGATTTAACATCTTCAACATATGGCCTAAGTTCACCAAACTGGTTTTGCGAAAGAGGTGGCAAGAATTTCTCAAGATTCGGAGACAACATAGGGATGTTCTGCTTCCGTTGATTCATGCCCGGAGGAAGATCGTTGAAGAGAGGAAGAAGAAGAGGTCGGAGGAAGAAGAAGAAGAAGACAACAAAGACTATGTACAATCATATGTTGATACTCTATTTGATTTGGAGCTTCCTGATGAGAAGAGGAAGCTTGACGAGGAAGACTTGGTGAGTTTGTGCTCAGAGTTTCTCACTGGAGGGACTGACACAACGGCCACAGCACTACAATGGATCATGGCGAACCTCGTGAAATATCCAGATATCCAGGAGAGGTTACACGAGGAGATCAAAAGCGTAGTCGGGGAAGAAGCAAAAGAGGTGGAGGAAGAAGACGTGGAGATGATGCCGTATCTAAAGGCAGTTGTGTTGGAAGGTCTTCGAAGGCATCCTCCGGGACACTTCCTACTCCCGCACCGTGTCACGGAGGACACTGTATTGGGTGGCTACAAGGTACCGAAGAAGGGGACAATCAACTTTATGGTGGCGGACATAGGACGAGATCCGAAGGTGTGGGAGGAACCGATGGTGTTTAAGCCGGAGAGATTTATGGGAGAAGAAGAAGTGGTGGATATAACCGGAAGTAGAGGAATCAAGATGATGCCGTTCGGAGCAGGAAGGAGGATTTGTCCGGGGATAGGGCTCGCCATGTTGCATCTCGAATACTACGTCGCCAACATGGTCAGGGAGTTCCATTGGAAAGAGGTAGAAGGTCATGAAGTTGACTTGACGGAGAGGCTCGAGTTCACCGTCGTCATGAAGCATCCCCTTAAGGTTCTTGCTGTTCCTAGGAGAAGTCACTAGTTTAATATTCAAAACATGTGCCCTTTGTTTGGTCGAGTCAACTATGGAATTAGAATTTTCGTAAAGTACTTTCTATTAGCTTCGAATAAATCAAAGCTAATATATATATATATATATATATATATATATATATCTGAAGCAAAGAACAATGTTTCATAAAATCAGGGACGTCTTTAAAATCAATGAAGCGGTAAACGATTTCGAAGATTCTTTTAAACAAAATTTTTCGTTGAGGAAAATTGTCGGATGAATATTATACTATTTCATAAATCTTAACGTGCCAAGACCAAAAATGTACTTCCCGTCTTGGAAATTGGTAGAATCAGAGAATTGGTAGAATCAGAAATGAACAATTATAATGATGCTTTCGGTCTTTAATGAAACTTTATTGAGGGATAAGACAGAGAGACAGAACACACGATTTGAGTCCATTGCTCAGGAAGTCGTCATTACAGATAAAAGACAAAAGTCACAAAAACACAGAGATGAAGCAGAGAGAATCATTGGCGTTGTTATCATTCGCTGGTGTCGAGGACACATCGAAGGCAAGTACCTTCGTGCAACAGATCAAAAGCCTTGTTGATCTCTCCCAAGCTCAGGTTGTGTGTTATGTACTCATCCACTTTAATCTCCTGCATCATTTGAACGATCCAAGTGTTAGAAAGAGAAGAAGATATCAAGAATTGTGTGCCTTAAAGTGTAAAGTTTTTTACTTACCTTTCTCATATACTTTTCTACGAGCCAAGGCACTTGGGTTCGACTCTTGAAACCACCAAAAGCTGTTCCTTTCCACACACGACCTGTCACGAGTTGGAATGGTCGAGTTGATATCTCTTGTCCTGATGCTGCTACACCCACTATCACCGAAGTTCCCCATCCCTGCAATGTCATTGTCTTTAGTTCTTTGCAACATCCTCTTGTCTACATTTTTTGAACACTTTCTTCTGAATGTATATGGATGACTTACCTTGTGACAGCACTCCAATGCAGCTCTCATCACAGAAACATTCCCGATGCACTCAAAGCTGTAATCAACACCTCCATCAGTGAGATCGACAATCACTTCCTGAATTGGCTTGTCGTGCTCCTTCGGGTTCACAAATTCGTTAACTCCAAACTTCTTTGCTGAAATTCCAACCAAGGAATTCAATTATATGAGTAAAACTCATAAGATTTCCAAAACAACTTGAACTAATCCAGTGTTATCAGTTTAACAAGACACGAAGATTTACCAGTTTCATACTTCTTGCTATCAATATCAATGCCAATGATCCTTGAAGCACCAGCTGTTTTTGCACCCTCAGCAACCTATCCATTCACAATTCAACACTTTTAACCAAAATGGTTCTCTTCCTTGCAGAAAAAAGGAATTACGGAAGAACTAAAAAGTTTGAGGCAGTAGCTTACAGCAAGTCCAACAGTGCCAAGACCAAAAATGGCGACATTTGACCCTGGTTCTACTTTTGCAGTATTCCAAACTGCTCCAAGACCTAATAGGACGCAAATACAGGAGATAATGTTAGAGACCATAATGCTCATTTCTATCAGCAAAATGTCAAAAAACTCGAAAAGAAAGAAGAAACGAGCACGGAGTGAGAAAATATTAGGTTCCTGTCGGGAAAGAATAACGAGAATGGTGAAGAACTATGCAGATCAACGTTATCAGCTGATGTTACATTAATACACAGATATGCCAGGACACTCTAAACTAAGCATACTACCAATCACTAAGAAAGAGTAATGAAGTTCCACAAAACAAAAGGAAATGTAGAGGAAGGTGCAACTTAAGAGAGGTTTAACTCTTACCAGTGGGAACACCACATCCAAGAAGGCAAACTTTATCCAAAGGAGCCTGAGGATCAATTTTGGCGACACTAACATCATGAACAACAGTATACTGACTAAACGTCGAAGTACCCATGAAGTGATAGATGGGTTTCCCATTAACCGAGAACCGGGACTTGCGGTCATTCATCATAATCCCAACACCAGTAGCAGATCGAACCTTGCCACAGAGGTTAGTCTTGCCAGATTTGCAGAACTTGCATTCACGACACTCAGCTTGATAACAAGGGATGACATGATCACCAGGTTGAACCTCTGTTACTCCTTCACCAACACTCTCAACAACCCTATTCCCATAAAAACAAAAAACAACCATCTCAACAACGATAAAAGAACCCTAAAAACTGGATTTAGTGATGATTAAACATTTAACATACCCAGCAGCCTCATGACCAAGGATACACGGAAAGAGACCTTCAGGATCCTGTAATCAAACATTTGGACTCAGCCTATTGAGATGACTTAGATTCACTAACAAAACAACTCAATTACAGAGGAGAAATGAATGAAAAATGGAGAGAACAAGCGAACCTTGCCGCTCCAGGTGTAAGCGTCGGTGTGACAAAGAGCAGTGTAGAGGATCTTGATCCGAACCTCACCGGCTTGAGGTGGAGCCACCTGCACATCTTCGATGACAAGAGGCTTGTTTGGCTCGTAAGCCACAGCAGCTACGAAATCCAAAACCAGAGAAAAAAATCACAATCGGAGGAGAGATAGGGTTTTCAAAACATCAGATTCATGTATCGGAAACGCTATAATCTAAGAGGACGAGAGAGAGTGAGTGATGAGGAGGATCGAGGATAAAACAATACCTTTGCATGTGATAATCTGACCTTGAGTCGCCATTGACGCAGGAAGAGATTTTAGAGAGATAGAGAGAAAAAGAGTGAGCAGTGGTGTTTGGTGGCCACTTTGGTGGTGTGTCGTTTCTTCTTTTTCTTCTTCTCATGGGGCTAGAAATGTAATTAACCCTAGTCGGGTCTGGTCGGGTCTGGTCTGGTCGGGTCGGGTCGGGTCGGGTCAAGTCAATAATAATCGAGTGAGAGAAGTCCGATTTTGATTAGCAAGTAGGACCCGAGACACATAATGTCATACGCTTTGGTCCAAATTACAATAATCGATAGATATTTCATCCTTTCAGAAGATTTAAAAAAAAAAAATGTGTCAAAATACATCTTCTGATATAAAGATAGACCAATTCTCAAAGTTTGAGATTATCGCAAGAAGATCTTAACAATTCGAAATAAAAAGAGATTTGTCCACATCCAAAATCAACAAACACTGCATTTGCATTGTCGAGAGAGGGTATCCGAAGTGCATGATACACAATCTACCCAGAGATTTGTCCATAACTGATTTTTTTAATAAATCAAAAGTAACAGCTGCAATAATGTATATATCTTTAAGCAAATGGGCCATCTAACTAAACAATCTAAATTTTAGGGAATTTGGCTGAGAATGCCATTTTTCCACAAACACTTCTCAAAAATGCCAGTTTTTTATTTACTTCTCTAAAATGCCAATTTTGTAATTGAGGGAAGGTGCGATAAGACCAAATTACCCTTGATCTAAAAACTGAGAAAAATGCATGCGGGAGAATTCAAAAGGAAACTAAATTAGAAGAGAGGGAGACATTAATGCCGATGGGACAGACATTAATGACAACAGAGCTTGGTCCATTAGTTTTTTTTATGGGGTTGTCTAGTTAGGGTTGATTGTCTATTCATGGTAGACATACATCATGTTTGATCTTTTGGATGGAATATGTTTTTTGGAAGTGGGATAGATGAGGATCTAGTTGATGGTGGTTTTTTGGATATGTAAGAGATGAGGAACTACTTGAAGGTTGTATATTACACTCTAAGTTTATTAGTGTCTATCAGAAATGTGGAGGAAAATAGTAGTCCATTGAAAGACAAAATGAAATTGATGTCCATCGCAACGCCGGTTGTGTAATATATTGGCCATATATAAGTAGACTAAAAATTAAAATTCCCCGCAAACTAAATATTTGTTTATCAGACTGCAAAGTTCAACAGATGAATTTAGATAGAGGAAAAAATAGACAAAGAGGTTTGAAACAATAATAGTCCATTAGGTATTGAAACAAACGGTTGATAGACAAATGAAAAGGTTGGTAGACAAAACAAAATTTTGATAGACAAAATGAAATGTTGATAGACAAAAGAAAAAGTTGGTAGCCCATGTAGATTTCGAAACAAAAGGTTGATAGACAAAAAAAATCAGACATGTCTACCAGAAGATGGACATCTATTATTGTTGTCCTGAATGGCTTCCTCCGGAGTTGCTTCACTTTTGCTATTCTTCTCAGGGAACTGGTCCACAGAAGACAAGACATTCCTAAAGTCTTGATCTGACCTGCAATGGGGAGGAGTTTGTAATGTTGTCCACAATGACAGTAACAGGAAATATACAAGATTTAAAAATGAATGCAACAAAAATCCATCACATGTCAACCAGAAGATGGACATCTACTTTTGTTGTTGGGCGTGGTCCACCGACGGCAAAATAGACCCAATATCTGCGTCCTCAGCCTACCTGCAGTGGGGAGAAGTTAGTTTGCTGCAAACTCAAAAATACAAGTTGACCAAATGAATACAACAATCATTCCAACAAAATGTCCACAAGTGAATGGACATATACCTTGGATTCTAGAAGTTGTCTATCGAACAGACAACATTACCAGCGCCTTTGTCGGCACCCGACCTGCAAAGGGGAGAAGTTGGTATGTTGTTAGTCATGAACCAAACATAAAGACGTAAGTGTGATGGACATGTACCTCAAATGTCGATTCTGGTCCATCAAAGGATCATCGTTGCCTGCTGGACCTGCTTCGTTATGAGACCTGCAATAAGAAGCTTTTTTGGCTAACCGGATATGATCTACTACATGATAATAACTAGACAGGAAATGGTGGACATAAAATACATCAGTTGTCCGGAAGGACCATATTTCCAGAGCATGAGTCTTCATCAGACTTGAAATGGAGAATAGTTGGGATACAATTTGAACTAGAGCAAACAGCGACGGCGGATTTCAGAAGATGAAAAGTCTCGACGATGGCTTTTGATTTTGTGAGAAGAGAGAGAGAGAGCAGGAATAATGAAAATTAGACCATTTGTTCAATGGATCTCTTGGTTACAGTCGCAGATCTCTTTCTATTACCCAATAGTCTTTGATTTTGTGAGAAGAGAAAGTCTCGCCTCTGTCTATTTTATGTCACTTCGTCTCAATATCTCATCTTTTATTAATTTTTTCTACTTAAATTGCTTAAGTATTGCAATCGATAGGGAAAGGATAAAAATGTCATTTTCTTAACTCTTTGTGGCAGGCGGTAAAAGGGATTCAGGAAAGTGGCATATGAGAGAAAGATTGCCACTGTTCATGGCATAATTGACAAATTTCTCTAAATTTTACGCCCACTCGCTGATACAGGAAAAGAGATGAGAAGAGGAGCATGTGTGGCACGTGAAAAGTAACAAGTTGCTGGACACGTGGGTGAAGTTTATTGGCTGAAAAGTTTGTTTGAGGGAGAAAGGGAGCTGAAGGTTATAAGGGGGAAGCGTAGAACATTTGCAGAATTAACCAGAAAATATTGATTTGTGTAATCTTCTTCTTCTCCAATTATCTCTGTAAACTCTTAGGGTTTGATATTTCATTGTTGTTAGAGCTGTTTCTACTTTTAAGCTCTATCACATGAGATTTGATTTCTCGTTTCTAAAGTTAATCGGATCTACAATAAGTGATTCGCATCTTGATAGGTAAGGGACGCAGATCCTAAGCGTGTTAAGTCATCAGTTATAAGATCATTCGGATCAAGAATAACTTAGTCGGATCTTCATTGGTAAAGGACGCGGATCTTCATTGGTATAGATTGTATTAGGCCTGGGCCGGAGCCAGATATCCGGCCTTTTTGATGGTATCCGGATCCGTATCCGATCCGGCCGGATAGACAGTTCTACTATCCGAATCCGGAACCGAAATCCCGGATATCCGGTTTTCGGTTATCCGATAAAATCTCGGTTATCCGTCGGATATCCGAAATCCGGTTTATTTTGTTAGATGGGCTTCATTTGGAAAACCCAATAAGCAATTGTGAGAGAATAGAAGGGTTTGGCCTTATTTATAGAGAAGAAGTATGACACATTTTTCTTTTATACTCGATGTGGGATAAGTGGACGAAGGAAGGGACAGTTGAAAGGTCCCACATCGACAAAAGCAAAATTTATCTTCTCATATCTGCACTACATATACGTGTTTATTTCACATCTAATAAATATATCTTAAAAATATAATATAATATACATTTGGGCGGATCCGGATATCCGACCCGAATTTTTTTAAGTATCCGGATCCGTATTCGTATCCGGCCGGATAGTGAAATGTAAGATCCAAATCCGGATCCGTTTTACCGGATATCCGGGTTTTCGGATCGGATACCGGATACGGATCCGGATATCCGGCGGATCCAATTTTCTTGTCCCAGGCCTAGATTGTATGCCTATAAATAAAAATAAGTAAATCATAAATACATTAACATAAAATGTGGATATTCTCACGAATATATATTTCCAAAAGAACGATTTGCGAGTATTATATTTTACCTAATTTGTAGTAACTTATTCTAAAATCTTCCAAACTTTCAAAATCGTAATCATTGATAACAATACGAAATCAATTGTTACAAATAATTCTCATATTTTTCAAGTGGCATTCTCTTATGAGATTGATTGACTGAGGAAGACTGAAGAGTTGCATCTTCACCTCTTCCTTTCAACAATTTCCCACTTCTAATTTTTGGTAAAGTGGTCGACATCGTATTTTTTTTCAACCCAAAGTTGTCGTCATTTTTGTTCTTTTTCTTTCTCAAGAGTAAAAGAATACTTTATTACATACTAGATTAGGACCCGCCCGTTGTGCGGGTTTAAAATTTTGAATTAAATTAAATTTCACATAAATATAATAAAATTTGTTGTACGTTATTTATAAGTTTTATGTTTGCTATAATATACAGAATTATATTCATTTACAGATCTTTTATGTATGTTACCATTAAAAGCGTATTTTTTACACATAAATATACTGTATATTACAAATATATTATTTACCACCATCTAGAAAATGTATGTATGAACACACTAATCCAACTATTATATGTCTTTTTACTTTCACTTTTGCATAGTGTTTTTAATACTAAAATTATTGGCTCAAAAAATATTTCGAATAAAAAATATATTACATAGTATACTAATCAATGATGTATCGTCACAATAGTGTACAACCAACCATGGAGAGAACCTCGGCTCCGTCCTTCTCCCTATAGAGAGAACATTGCGTCCGACCTCCTCCAGCATGAAGAGAACTTTGGCTCCACCTTCCTGCTTTAGGGAGATAACATTGTGTCCAACCTCCTCCACTATGGAGATAACCTCGGCTCTGCCCTCCTCATATATGGAGAGAACACGTTCACGTCTTTTAGCTATCTCAAAATGGTTTGCTCCCACAACCAATGAAACTAAAGACCATTTGCTTACGTCATAAAATCTTTTGATAATAACTAATATTAAATTTTCCAATATATTCGTGGTAGTGTTTTTGACACCATGATGTAGCCTTTGTCTCTGGAACGCTCTGACTGCCACCTTGCTTAGTGAGCCCATGTCCACAGGTCCACCTTCTTTAGTGGGCCCCATGTTTACTCCTGGTCCATCCATATCCGACGGCCGGTCTGTTAAGTCTGGGAGGTTTAAAATACTTGTTTACCGACCCTACAAATCACCATATGATATTTTCTTGTGTTTTATCCTCACTCACACAATTCCAACAATGACTTCCCGAAAGGTTATCCATCCTGACACTACTCCAGCTCAAACACGTTTAATTCTGGTGTTCTCTCAGAACCCTTGATCGAAAAGATAAGTACACTTTGGTGACATAGGTTGCCAAAACAATTCTTTTAAAACCTATCTGCAAACCAGGGTGTCACAGTCTCCAAACTCCTATGTATCTATCAACAACAATTTATGTTTTTCCAATCTATTTATCTATGTTTGTTGTAAGCTTGTGTTTGATTAGCCTATTTTACATAACCATTAGGTTGATGAGCTTCTACTTCTTTCTCCCTTTGGGATTGAATGAATGGTAACAATTATGTTTGCACAAAAAATGTCTATGACCGACCAATCAAGGTTGAGAAATTATAAGAAAATTAATTTGATATAAATATAGAAATAATTATAAGCAAGATAATATATGAGTCCCAAATAATTCAAAGGTGACAAGATAAATTAAATAAAACAATTTAAAAATACTACATTAAATTTTAAAATACAGATTAAAAAAAGAAAATGTATATATTAATTATTTTTTTGGTCAACATATTAATCTTACCTATTCCAAACTGTAAAAGAAGAAAGTAGGAGAAAATTTTGGTTTAAAAATTTAAGAAAATTTTACCTTTTCATTAAAAACGTTTTACCAATATAACAAAGTTGAAAGTAATATTTTTGAATAAATTATTTTGTTAGATGAAAAATATGAGACGATCTATAGTTATATAGAAGTGAGTATTTACAAAATTTAGAATTAATAATTAACTGTATATTTTCCTTAATCCCATTTCTATTTGTTTGGTAGAATTTATAACTTAAAATTAAAAATAAATGTTATAATTTCAAATTTTATGAAATATATATATATATATATATATATAATCTCCTTATAATTATTAAAATTTGTAATTTTTTTAATTGTTGATAATTCTCTTTTTACATTATTAATATTGTTTAAAACAAAATATTTTGTTTTTTGTTGTAATCTCAAATCTCTCCTATTAACTATTAACTTTTACACATGTCAAAATCTCATATTGATATAAACTTGACACATGTCAAAATCTTATTAATGACTAACTTTCAAAATCCAACTTTATATAATAAGATATCAAACAAAACATGTCATATAAAGCCCAATAGTATAATTACGTAAATGATTTTCAATTTTAAATGTTCTAATATATAGTAATAATATATATGAAATAGTTTAATAGTTTGTAATATATATGAAATAGTTTAATTTCTATATTATACAATCTTAAAATAATTTTTCAATTTTTATTATTATTAAAACGTCTTTTATCCATAAGTTTTGCAAAATTAAACACGATGAATGTAGACACTTCTCTTATGGGGTTTACGGGACGGGTTTATTACGGGTAAAAATACCAAAATCATTACAAGGCAGGCCTAACGAGATAGATTTGTTCCGCTACACAATCTAGGTCATCTGATTTGAGAAATTTTAATATTTTTGGTGGATTTTATCATGTTTGATAGTTCACAAGACGAGACGAGATGGGTTTAAACTATAAACATGTTACCTTTTTTTTACTATTTTTTAATGTATCACTACTGATAATAAAAAATATCCGAGCATTTTTTTCTCTATATCGACAAGTTTGGATTATAAATGTTAATAATATTCATAAAAAATACGTTTACAACATAACCTAACACATTCATAATATATTGCAAACTTGATCATAAACTTAGTTTTTGATATCAACCCCGCACGAACGTGCATGTCCGAACCAAATAACTATTAAAAACGATTTTTACACATTATAAATATTTTACTAAAATATAATATGATAATTAATGATGAACTGTTATCAACATACCAATTAGAGATGCAAAACCAACACCATATGCAATAGAAATTAAAGTAATTGAAATATTTGATTTTGACAGTTTTATCTCGTAATCTACATATTAAAAATAAATAAGTTTATCACTCGGAATGCATTAATCAAGCATATATATAAATATTACAAAAATAATTTTGTATTTGGTATTTTACATATAATTTATGATTTAGGTGGTGTGTGTTTTTATTAGTAATTTAATATTATAATATGATTTCATATATACTAATTAATATTTATCTTGATATTTTGCAATGTATCTTTTATAGTTACTTTAATAAATATATTATTTAAATTATTTATGATAAATAGGTAGAATTTAATGTAAAATGTAATTTTTTTGATGTTAAGTTTAAGATGATAGTTTTTGACGACAAACAAACTCAAACATTTTTTTTTTTAAAAAAGAAAAGACTCTCAAACTTCAAACCTAGGATAAGAAAATTTAAATGAAGCTATATTGGAAAAAAATACGACGGGTGAAATTTAATATGCATTATTATTGTAGCTCCAACTTTTTTAAAATTTAAAATTTTAACTAGTGGATGTGGAAGATTGTCAATTTTTTGTGAGGATTTTAATTAGAGAAAAACTAATTAGCACTCAAAATCATATAAAAAAATTAGTAAAAACAAATAACTTGGGGATGAAATTCAACAATTACATTTGTATGTATGATAAGTAATTATTACCAATACGAAAGTTAATTATTACCAACTAGTAGTTGAACATCATCTAAAATTAACTTTACTCAAATTAGAAGAAATGTGAGATGGTGGGGAGAATAATGTATATGTGGAGTGGAATGAAGAGCGTATTGGTGATGATGACGGTTTTGTTACAAAATAATATTTATCCAAGTTTTTTCCCTTATAACAAACTCGAATATAGTCACCCCAAAACTGAAGATATCTGATCTTTCAAAAAACAAAAAATTACTTAGGGTAAGAGGTTTCTCTTTGTCCAAAACAAAAATGGTAAGAGGTTTCTTTTTTATATTTTTTTTTTCCAGAAATTACAAATACTATGTTGTTTTAGTTGCTTATCAAGTTTCCACAATTTTTCCGTTTGAACGTCACTTTTTAATATTTCGGCCATCCCAAATATCTGTATTTATTTTGTTTTTGTTTTTACATAAAGAAGGCTTCACATGGGTCGGACCTACAATTGGATTCACGTGTATAATATGCAATTGCAGGCAAATAAATAATAATAAAAAAGTTTTTTTCGAACAGATTTTTGGGATCATATATTCACCAAGTAAAATGTTATTAGGCTTCAAATTGTAGTGCATTATCGAAGGGTTTGTGTAACTGTGAAGATACAAAAACTCCTCCACAATATTTTGATCTATTCAATATTGAGCGACGATCCATAGTTCAATTATGTGTGTGTTTTTGGTCCATCTAGGGGTGTCAAACGGGCCTAAAGCCCGCGGGCATTGTCCATTTAGTCCGCAACGGGTCGGGCATGGGCTTTACAAATGATGCCCAATATATAGCGGGTCTCGCGGGTATGGCCCGTTTGGTTTGCGGTTTAATCGGGTATTGCCCGCTTGAGACCGCAGGTTTGCGGGCTTAATCGGTTTGATCTATTTATGTATTGACATATATATTCTATTGTTAATATTTTATTTTACTGCAGAACTGATTACTTGGTTTATCTAGAAAGTATTCGAACATGGTAGAAATAAAAAGCCCATTGTGTGTCGGTCCAATTCAGGAGCTCTTTCTTATTTTGTTTAACCGTGATGTTTTTTTTGTTATTGACAAATTTGAAAAAATTGTCTTCTAGCGGATTTCGATTATATTTCCCGTTCGTGCTGGGTAGATTGGAATCCTTGGTGCTTGATTTCTCTGATCCCCATTCGACAATAAGAAGAATAAGTAGAAGAAGAAAAATTAAAGAAGAGAGTATCTGTTGTCCCTATCTGTTGTTCCTTGAATTATTTTGCATTATCAATGCCATTGACCCTAAGACCAAGAAGATTCTCCAGCTTTTGCGTTTGAGACAGATTAGTGTTCCTTTTTATGTTGTTGTTGCTGTGGTATATTTCTAATGATAGGGTTTCTGTAGATGATAAGTTTTTGGAAAAATTGTCGCTAAATGCTTGAGACTTGGAATCATCAAGCTGACAACATAGAATCATTGTAACGTACCAAAAATAGTCAGAGAGGACACGTCCAACAAAACCGTTGGCTAAGACAACTTCATCAACTTTTAGAGTGTGGTATGGTAAACTTGGGTTCATCCCGAGTGCTGTTAATGGCCACACTGAAAACAAACAACCAAAAACACAAACTTTTGATCAAGAGACAAACAATTCCCTGTCTCATATGTTATGTTTTGGATGATACACTTGCAAAACTAAAATATGGAAGATATTATTATACCAAGCCACCAGAGAGCAACAAGTGTAAACAGTCCAATGTATGCAAACAGCTTTTGCACATCAACCCTTTCTCCTCCTTCACCAGCAAACTTCTTAAGAAGCATTGTGTTGTCAATAACAGAAGGGTGGCGACGAGGTTATCCTCCCCAGCACACAAAATCTTCTAATTATTAAAGGATCATATACAAGAACAATTAACACATTGAACGAATCATCAGCTTCTCTTCTCCTTCTCTGATTCCCGAATACACTTCTCTTCTCCTTCTCCTTCTCTTCTCCTTCTTGTTCGATCTTCATCTTTATTTATCAATTAAGGGAACTTATCACATAGTTGAAAACCTCCTGCAGAAACTCTGGCAACTCAGGAAAGCATATACATACCAATGCATGCTCTTGTTTTGAATCTGAGTAAGCACAGAGATAAAAAAAAAAATGAGATCCAGATTGGAGAAAAAAACGAACCTTGCGGTAAGTGGTGCCATCAGGCTCGACGATCCAACCAGCTTCGTTGCAGAGTGCTTTAAGAACTTCGTTGTTATCGCAATGCTTAGGAAGCTCGTAGTTACCGTACATTCTCAATCCGGTGAAGATCTTAGCTGCCATTTCTCTCCGTCGTCTCTCTCTCCTCTTGTTGTTTTCTCTCTCCCTCCATGTCGGCATTCTCGTCCCCGACGTCATTTTCTTCCTCCTCTGTTTCTTTAATGATACAGATCACAGAGACAATTCGCAGAGAAGCTCAAACTTAGTCAACCTCAGAATCTTCGATGAAGCAATATAATATAGCAGATCTGCGTGCACCAACACTTTCCAATCTCCGATCAGCTTAAGATTAGATATGCAACTTGGCTTCTCCGTCGGAGATAAAATTCTCTCACCGAGATAGATACATACAATTAAAACAAACAGAAATAAACCAATTCGCTTAATTCACTGGATTATATACAACTGAAGCACCAATCTTTATAGGTCAAATCAAGTACCTCTCTTGGACCATAGACAGCTGCAATTTCTTTGGTATTGCCCATCTCGAAAACACCAGAACTAAAAGCAAAGTTGAAATTTTGTGTTCATATATAAGTATATCGTTGAATCGAACAAAGACAAGGAATCAGCAAACAAAGACAAGGAATAGAGAGATGGGAAACATACCTCATTGAATTGGCGACATCAAATCGAAGACCTTCTGGGTTTACGTACTCCATTGTTGTGAAATCCACCACAAGCAATCAATCAATCGACTAACGATCGGTCGAAGGTTGGTACGACGGCGACGAAGAACATAAATTCAGCAATTGATTAAACGCAGTGTTACAAAGCTTTTTGATTTGCTTTGTCCACATAATGAGAAAAGCTGACATGTATTAATTGTTATAATTTGATAGGTTGTTGATTTTTACTGAGGTGTCAACACCTGCTTCAATACAGAAGCTGAGGTGTCAAGCTCTGGAAAGAAACATTGTGTTTTTATTGTATTGATGTTTTGATAAAGAAAACAAGTAGTCTTTTTTTTACTTTGTGGTGTTAGTAATGACAAAGATGACAATACTCTAAACTATATGTTAACGGTTTTTATAATGTGTATTCTCGTTAGCATTTGTTTGTTTTTTTTCTAAAAATTTCTATTATAATTATATGGAAACCTTAATAACTTCTTAAATAATTATGTTTTTTTAAGAATCACCATTTCCAAATGCAATTTAAAATTTAATGGAGGCAAATGAGAAGATGAAGAACATTTTTTTGTTATAATTTCTCAACTTACTAGTCATTTTTATTAGTTTATTTTGTATTTTTCTATGAAATCTTAAATTTAATATGTAATTCGTATTATATTTGTACATGTCCTTGGTTTTGGGATTTGGTCTAAAAATTGTAAATTATGATATAAAAACTATAAAATACACAATTTTGTTCAGCGGGTTAAATCCTATGATTTAGTACCAAATTCTTACAAAATATATTAATTACTATTTAATTATTTTATCTCACCTCTCATCTAACAAATAAGATATGTGTTTAACAAAACAGTTAGTTGTAAAATTTATATTTTAATTTGATAAAATATAATATTATAGATATTCTAATATGATAGAACCAATAAAATATTTTAAAGTGACAAAAAATTATTTTGATAAGAACGTTTAAGAAATTACAGATCAAATGCTTAAACGGGTTAAAATTGAAATTAGTCTCATGTATGATGAGTTAAATGTAAGTGTTAATCTCCTTTGATATCTCTAAATGTTTAGTTGCAATGTTAATACTTAATAACTTGTTAATTTTTATATAGTTGTGTATTATAAGCTAGGAGTATTGAGCATTTTTTTTTTGGTTCCCTAGTAATCCTCACATAAGTTCATGAACTTGCTAGGTTCCATCATCTCTCTCAATTTCCCAAACACAGACCATATTTACAATATAATGAAACAGCCAACCACTGAAACTTAACATTAGTGAATCAGCAATTAATGTCATTTGTTCTTTAACAACCAACCAAAGAAACAAACCAACATTAACAAGATAAACACAACACAAAGAGAACAATAAACGAAAAAACAAATATTTTGAGATGGTTTTGCTAAGTGAAAAAGCTAGTGAACAGGGATATTTATTGACGAGCCTAAACTTAGCCATAACAGGATGATACAATAAGCTCTTAGACGAGTTACAGATGTTCAGGCCGAAGGCGAGACAAAAGACTATCTAGACGAGCTTAGATGGTAAGAAGTCTACAACGAGTTTCTTGTACTTTCAATCTTTGGCGGCTCACTCTGGTTCTTTACCTTTTTATGGAGTATTATGTGTCCTTTTGCAGGTATCGTAACCCAACATATTTATAAGAGATCCGAACGTGTTGGTTCATCTGGGTGAGTGACGAAAAGGCCCCTGATCACTTCCCAAGGCTCATACCTCGACTTCGGGCTGTCCTATTGGAGCCTTTAAGTGGATCATAGTCGGACCTTATTTGGGGTGTGAGCCCACCCCTAACACTTTTGATGGCCTCTTCACAACTTTCCCCAATGTCAATGCAATTTTCCTCAGATTCTCATTCTTATCATGAGACTTTGTGATCTTATCAACCTCCCTACGCAATTCATAATTTAAATTCTTAGTATTATTTTTTTCCCAATATTGACCATAACTGTGAGCCCATTAACTAAATCCATATATTTGTAGGAAGTCTATATGATTTGATCCCTAGTGTGATGGTGCACGTTTGCAATTGACTTATCATTGCCATTAGACTATGGTCAATTCACATTGCTAGTATTATTGTTAAAAAAACAATGAAAATGAAAAAAATACCATTATTTATATAATGTATGGAGTTCCTCATTTTACTACAAACAGAAAAGAGTAAATCTCCATTCAACCAAATATCTTTTATTTATTATTTAATAAGAAAAACATAGGAAAACTATGATAGGAGATCATAGTCTATAGTTGTTGTGCCATTGTCTTTTCACAACACATGTTCATAATTGAAGTTGTAGTAGGTGCCATCAATCACGAAGGAGCTTGTTGATCTTACGATGTACGTAGTCTTGAAAAGTTAAAGACTCAAACTTGGGAGGATTCTCCTTTCCCGTGAGATCAGGCAAAGGTCCCACGACCAAACCATGCTTAGGCTCTACCAAAACCGGCCACGACATTCTTGTCTTTCCCTAATCCATTATTGATCTGTGCAACACGTTATTGTACCTCCCGTTGTTCATCCTCTGCATTCAATTCGGACATTGTAAGCAGGGTCGGCCCTAGGATTACCGAAGCCTAAAGCAATTTTTATACATGGTATTTTATAAATATATATTAATTGTAAGTATGTGATACAAACAATTATCGAGCCCTCGACAAGGAACATATTCTCATACAACATAACCAACTTAGCTAAGAATTTGTCTCGTTAACTAGCGTTATTTG
The DNA here is from genome assembly GCF_030686135.1 of Camelina sativa. Classification (NCBI taxonomy): domain Eukaryota; kingdom Viridiplantae; phylum Streptophyta; class Magnoliopsida; order Brassicales; family Brassicaceae; genus Camelina; species Camelina sativa. Next base: position 29,471,026 of record NC_141899.1, on the reverse strand, counting down.
TATATATTATGTGGCCTAAAGCAGATGCTTTACCTGCTTTAGGGGTGGGCCGGCAGAAAATACATATTTATTTTTCATTTAACATTACTTCACTTTTCATTCTTGTTTTGTGTTTTCCTAAAAAATAACTATAATGATCTAACATATAATTCTTATATATATGTTTTTTTCTTATTACAAATTCTGTTTTATCTTGGTTCTTTACCTTCTTTTCAAAATTCTTATATATATATTTCTGTAATAGGTCATAAATCAAGGTAATAACAACAACTAATTAATTAATGTCCATAATGTACTATAGATTTGATAAAACAATATTTGAGAAAAAACCTTAGTTACCACAACTGAAGATAAAATAATGAATTACATGTATTGGAAAGTTAAGCATTTTAAATAATACATTTAAATATGAACTACTTGTATCATTTATCAAATATGCCATTTCTGATTAATACCGTTTGAATCAGTTTGAATGATTTGGTAATATTTGGAGAGAAACCATTTGAAAGTTCTAATTACAAGGTAATTACCTAACAACTGTTAGATGTTATGGTAGAAAATACATATTCATTTATTATTTAACATTACTTCACTTTTCATTCACTTTTCATTCTTGTTTTGTGTTTTCCAAAAAAATAACTATGATTATCTAACACCTAATTCTTATATATTTATTTTATTTTTCTTATTACAAATTATGTTTTATCTTGGTTCTTTACCTTCTTTTCAAAATTCTTATATATATATAAGTAATAAATATGACACAAGTGTGTGATGAATAATAAAAACATGTGTGATAAATAAAAGACAAAATATGATAGTGAAGTATATGGTTGTGAGAGAGTTGAATATATGGAGGGTTGTAAAATAAAATATAAATATATCTTAAGAAATATTCTATGTAATATTCTCTAAGAATTGTACTATAAATAGTGAGGCTTGGTGAAGAGTTTCATTCAAGCTTGAGCAAGTGAGTTGAGTAAGAGTCTTAAGAGTACTTGTAATTCTTTGAGTGTTTAAATAATAAAGTTTATCCCTTTGTATAAAGATCTTTCTTATATCCTAACATAATCATTCCAAAAACACTTCCTAAACACTTAGCCTTGATCCTAAAAACCTCCTTATTGGTTGTACCACTATGTGTGTGTAAATTTTGTATCAGAGTCATGGCAGTCTAAACTCTAGCTCTTCTCTTCCAGAGAGGTAATATGCCATGATGTTGTCTTCTACTATGCTAGTAAGAAAGTATGCTCTGTGGTTGCCATATTAACGGATCCTCCACATCAGAAATCTAACTATGCTAAGAAAGACGGTAGGGAGAAAAATTTCTATGAGGTTGTGATGTTTGAAATACCTTGAGGGTTTCGGTATAGTAGATATGTTGCCTCGGTTTGCGTAGCTAAGCACCTCTTGATTGTTTTCTCTATATTAGTAGTACATAAAAGAAAACAAGGAGACAACTTATGGATTGTTATTACTTCAAAGGCTAGAAGAGAGTTATAGTATTTTGTCTCGGTTTTTGGTTCTATCGTATATTATGGAAAGTTCATTTTCTTTGTCTAAAGCTCCCTCTTTTCGACGATCAAATTCTAAAAAAGTTGATTACTTATATGAAGTAGAGTATGTGAGTGATGATAGTAAAGTTCCTATTACCCAACTCTCGTTACTTAATCCTTACATAGCTTTCACCAAACCAAATTCCACTTTTCCAAAAGTCATTCGTCAAGTGTTCGTCCCAAACAAGCATAACGCAAAGGAGCTCGTTCTAGCATCTCCGTTAGAACAACATCTCATCCCGGCAACAGAAACAGAACAAATGATTCCCCTAGACTCAATGAAGGCATGATTCATCATTCGCGAATTCAAGGATATACCCATCTTCACTATGGAGCAATACGCTTGGCGCTAACACTCCATGGCATAAAAGGCTTACCAGTTGTAGCACGAGTAGCTCTCCTTGACACCTAATACAGGGAATATCAGCACGCTTGCATTGCAACTATCCAGACAACACTAAACGATGACACTGTTTTCGTCACCCTCTTCCCTAATTTCAACATGGCATTAGAAGACCCACAGATATACCAGAACATGCAAATCCAGCTGTAAATCACATGCGCCCCAGAGATTGGAAACATGTATGCAACAACACTCCACCATCAAATGGCGTTTAGAGTCCAAAATCATGCAATGGACTTAAGTCTCCCCAGAGACACTGAAGATGCGCTACTCATACAATTGGAGTCACAGCACAGCCCATCGTGCATCCATATTCCTAGACAGATTCCTAGAGATGAGCTTATCAAGTTACTTCCAGAATCATGGGTTACCAATTACGAAAAACTCCATGACCGGAGCACTCCAATACAGTCGATAGACTCTTCTATCCATAGAAGAAAAGATGGATGTGTAGATATTGCTTTTAGGCAACAAGAAGAAAAGTCAAGACTGGCGGATTTCTGCACAGAAATTAACACAATTACTTCTTTTGAAGACGCTCAAATCTTGGAGTTCAAGCCACGTTTATCTGGTGTTCCAATCTCATCTTTTGATTCGCTAGGAGATCCCATTTACTCATTCCAAGATGAAACGGGCCACAAATTCTTTAATCTTTGCGATTGCCAACATTGTTAGATGAATAGCTCCGATGATGATGACACCCCAAGGCGTAGGAGAAAAAAGAAAACTTCACAAAAAATCCTCAAAGAACGATATGAATCCGGAGACCCACAAGTTGGCCTTCTCGGAGAACCAAGTGGCAAGAATTTTGAATATTATGTATTGTATTCTGGTTGTTTGACTCCCACAACACCTGACTAAGAAGAGGTACAACTAAGTTACATGTTCGGACCCCCATCCCAACAAGATTCACTATTTTCATCCAAAGAGTTTGAAGAAAACAATATAAAGCACTCAAGGAAAATCCGGAATCCAAATGTTAAGAAACCAGATGGTTCAGTGAAGCAGATCAGCTCCGCAGAAGCAATGTTGAACTGGCAGTTGGAGAACGCCGCAACCCAACACCATCTCTTAAGCCAGAATAAAAAAAAAGGTAACCATCATGGATCTTTCCATTAAAGAACTCACCAAAAAGATAACCTCTCTCCACCAAGAACTTCTCCACCTTGCAACTACTGTCTCCATAAACTCTCCCCTCATGTCCCAAAAAGAGTCTGAGCTAAAATCCCTTGAAGCAAAGTTAAACTTCTTACAAAACCAACCCAAAACCCAATCGCCAATGCCATATGACCTTTCAACAGTAGTACCTATGATCTACGCTCTCAGTCCATACAATCCAACAGAAGATAATTTACGGAGAATGATTGCCGATATGCCGCATGAAATAAGAGAATTGTTTCTTGACAATGTATTGATCTACAGAGGGATTGAGACACTGAATGGTTTCCTAAAGCTCTATATACACCGATATGGTCTTGATCAAGGTCCACTTCTTGGCCTTCCTTACAACCCAGCCTATCTTTTCCTTACCACCATCCATATGAACCCTGTTCATTATAGTCGGTTTCCTATGGAAGCATACCTCCTACTTTGGTACTTGGCAGACCTTTACACTATTGCAGTCCTCATCCACAAAAGTCAACTCCTCCAGTACTTGACGAAATGCATATTGACCAGACGAAAGCGCATTACAAATTACTATACAAGTGGCTCACATTATTCCACGATGTTACCTGGTGGCAAGAACATATTCGTGCACAGCCGGAGCTGGAAATACTTGTCACGTTCAGAATCACTACAATACGAGAAGAACATGACGGCGAAATCATTATCCTAAAGAAATATAATGCGATCGTTGAGACAAGCTACAATAATGATGCTTTCAACTCGGGGAACTTCCATCAACATGCAAAGCAAATAGCATTATTGAATGGATTTGATGAATATGAAGTTGACCCCAATCTCCTTTGTCCTCACACAGCGCACTGGCACAACAGACACGCCTACCCGCCAAGATTCACTGAAGAAATATGACAATTGTTAGCAGGCTTCCATGATTAATATGCGTGGACACAATCAAATCCATATCACCCAGTCTACAAAGTTGAAGGGAAAAAATACAAGATAAAGCGATACATTCCAGGGCAAAAAATCTATGTCACAGAATTTGCCTCAGACAGCGAAGAAGACGACAACAGATAAGATGGACGTTGCAGTTACCACAACTGAAGATGAAATAAAAAATATGAATTACATGTATTGGAAAGTGAAGCATTTTAAATAATATATTTTAATATGAACTACTTGTATCATTTATCGAATATGCCATTTCCTACTAATATCGTTCGAATCAGTTTGAATGATTTGGTAATATAGTTTTGGAGAGACAACATTTGAAAGTTCTAATTACAAGGTAATTACCTAACAACTATAAGATGTTATGGTAGAAAATACATATTTATTTTTTATTTAACATTACTTCACTTTTCATTCTTGTTTTGTGTTTTCCTATAAAATAACTATGATTATCTAACATCTAATTCTTATATATTTGTTTTCTTTTTCTTATTACAAATTCAGTTTTTTTCTTGGTTCTTTACCTTCTTTTCAAAATTCTTATATATTCCCTATATATTAATAGGGAAGCACTCTGAAAAAAAGTTGATGTATCATCCTTAGAGCTCTGTGCACATTTTTGCAAAATACTCTTAAAGTTTATACTTAATTACATTAACATGCGATTATATTTTCAAAAAATAATAATTAGATATGTCATCATTTTCACACAAATTTAAATATAACATATTAAAGCTAATTAAATATTTACATACTATTTTAAGCAAAATTTCAATATATTTAATTGAAAATAAATCATTTTAAAAATTACACGTATGAAGCATTTTAAAAACTAATTCTTATTTTTTTTTCATCTTTAGTTGTCATTTAAGAATTACACGTATGAAGCATTTTAAATAATATATTTAAATATGAACTTCTTGTATCATTTATTGAATATGTCATTTCCAACTAATACTGTTCGAATGATTTGGTAATATAGTTTCGGTTTTTACGCAAAGGTTACGATCAGTTCACATATCGAATATCGAATATCGAATATCGAGTCCTCTATGTATGAGTGAGAAAGAAAGAGAGTGAAGAGATTGAACTCTACTAAAAATCTAAAACTGTTTAAGACTGTTTACTTGAAAACGAAGACTCCTTTGTTAATCTGTAGAGAAAGTGTTGACGTTGTTACAAACTTACAACCAAAACTAAACCAATTCCTTACTTTCTTTTTACATTTTTTTTTTCTGCAGTCTTTTACCTTAAACAAGAGAGTGCGAAGAGGAGTAGATAATAAATATTTGATGACGAAACCTATGTTTGCTTCTTGCTCGCTACCACTCTAACGCACCTGTAATAATCATTTATGTTAGTCAATCAGATCATCAATAACTGTTTAGGCCTTTTTCTTTATTTTGACAAAGATCCAACCTTCTTCACTACAATTTACGCTACCTCGGACAACTTCTCCTCCTCAGGATGGTCCAGTGAAGTTAGAGGTTGCAGCTGTATTGTACTGGAATATCCTAAGTTTCCCCTCCTACGCAAAAACCATGAGTCATGAGTTGTCATTTTCATATTCATATTCCTCGTAGTCGATTATTTATAACAAAACCCGAATACCCAAACCGAGCATTGTTAGACAACAATTATATTCTATATGTTTTACCTTTGTCCCATAAACAAGACCTCCTCCAGGAGAAGGATGAAAACAAGCAACGTTCACTTCATCCTCTGAACTTGGCAGCACTCTCACAAGCTCCATATCTGAAACTCTGTATATCTGACCAACCCACACAATATATTTTTCATCTCCAAGAATGTATATAAAACACACCATGATACAGATGTAGTAGCATAAGGCTTTACCTCCAATACTGTGAAATAATGTGATGTTGCTTCACCATCACTAACGATGCTCTTCAATAGAGAACCATGACGCCGCCCATATGCAAGCAGTATATGCTCCGAGGTGGGTGAGAACTGCACACAGAATTTTCAATTATCCAAGTATTTTCAACAACTTACGACCATGTTATTTTGGTTCGGCTCTACGTGAATCAAAAAAATGAGCATCATTACAAACATAAATTTCCTCTAGTATATTTAACTCAGATGACCTTTCTCTAGTATATAGATCTCAGAAGTTTCACACACTAACCAGACATTCCCATATTTTGTGGTATGAAGCGAAACAATTGTATACCAGCAAATATAAGTGAAGGATGGATAAATACAATACCATCTGAACAGAAGCCATAAAAATTCCATCTGATTATTCTTAAAAGGCGACTAACCTGGATAGAGGTCAAGCAATGCGCAGCTCTGATTGCCCGTGACACAAGTACAGAACCAAAACTGTATACATAGAAGCCACATTAGGGATGCGCAATTCAAGATGGTAGAATAAGCACAATGAGATATCGGTAAGTGGGAATTACTTTTCCTTCTGGAGAGAATACACACGAAGCTCGTAAACGACTTGGTGTGCTGTCACAGGGTGTCGAGTTGGGGAAGTTGCAAGCCCCGAATCTTGTTGCGCTTGTGTCTGCAGTCCAGGATCTGCCTCACTATGATGAAAAACACATGCAACGCAGGCCGCTAGATATCTCCCGCATGGCGAAAAATGAGCTCCCATTTCACTGAACACATAAAAAGAGGCAGCAACATTAAGGACTCGACGTAAAAAACTTGTCTCTTAATTTAAAGAGAAGGAGCTTTACCTGCAAAGGACGGCATGCGGTATTGTAAATAGACACCTGTCAGACTTCAGTTGCGCATATGGGTCTTTGATGTCATGCGGCCACACTCTGAGTTTGACAGTACAAGGTAATTCTGCAGCAGCTGCTGCTGCAGCCGAAGCAGCAATTGAGGTAGCAAGCTCAGACTGGACCCTGTTCACTACAGGTTGAGCATCACTTCCATGTTGATTGTTACGAGAAGACACACCTTCTGGTAATCCAGATCCCAAGAATTGAGGTTGTGAAGTTTGTTCCTGGGCTCCGCCTCTTCCAGAAACCGCATGTAAGTTAACACTACTCGGGATTTCTAATAACGCTACTGCAGCCTCCAGACTGGTTGTTGATAAACGAGGTGTTGAAGATGGAGCTGAGATACCATGATTACTACTGCCAGTAGGAGGAACCACTGAATTAGCAACACCATGACCTTGAGCCATCAACCATCCTTGTAGAAAAGGTAACTCCCAGGATACTCGATCCCTGAACTGAAATAATTGCTGAATCTGCCCAAGCTCAGGGAATTCTGATCGATTTCTTCCAACAGGTTGCGCTTCATCTACATTCATACCATCAACTGCACGAGAAGTTCTATCTACAGTAGAGTATTGACCAATCCTTTGATCATCTCCAATAGTTGTAGGCATGGACATGTGTGGAAGAGGGACAAGAGGTAGTTCTGTGGCCACACTAGTTTGATTGCTTTCTGTGCTTGTGAACAAGATAGCCGGAGGTGGATACCTTAAGTAACCCATAGATGTTGCTCTAGACATTGAAGAATCTAATGAATCGATTTCATTCACCTGCCACTTAAGGTAAGAAATATAAGCGGACAGAATGGAGAAAAAAACTATTTAATGAATCCTTATTAGGTAGCTCACCTCTGCAGTCAAGAGAAATGGTGCCCCATGAGGGTGAAAGTGTACAGCTCTCAGAGAGCGCCTCGTCTTCAATACAACCGTTGGTGACGATTCCTCTCCTCTCCTATTGTAGTGCCACATGTGCAGCTGTAAAATATAATGAAATCAACTTTATTAAGATTTTTCTGTAAGGAGGTGATACCTACAACTGGTTAGTGTTACATGGGAAGGCTTAAAAGAGATAAATGACCTTATGACCAGAAGCAACAGCAAGTAGTTCACCCTCAGCATGGAAAGCGATTGAAGCAATAGGCCGATCTGGTAAGAGAAGAAAGAAGAAGTTAAAACTGGTAAGAAGATAGGCAGAACTACGAAAAAGAAACACAGTGATCTGATTACTAGGAGGGCTTACAGAATGCATGAGATCTAATACATTCAGAAGTTGTGGTATTCCATAAGCGGACCTCCAGATCTAAACTTCCACTAGCAACTATTTCTGAATGATGCGGGTGGAATCTGACCTGTACAAGCTCATATAACATTAGATTTAGACAAATATCTGATCTACAATAATAGAAACAAATTTACTGTTCATTTAACAATGCAACACTGATAAAGATGCATAACTTAGCACCCCTCAAACAAGCATCATAGCAAATGTCAAGACTATGAGCAAAAGTCATTTCACTACCTGAGATTGAATTATCTATACATAGCTATGTTCCAACAAAGGTACTACATATCAAACATAGAAAAGAATCAAGGTGGGAAAAAGAGGGCTCACCACCCAAGGGGTCCTGCGATGGCCGGTCAGAACTTTTAAGCACTTGCCAGTTTCACAATCAATAATCTTTACAGTATGATCACCACTACACGAAACAAACAAAAAAAAACTGTGTGAATTCAAAATACAAAATGCAAAAGAACAAAAGATATACACCATGATAACTCACTGTGTAGAAGCAAGAATTCTTCCATCAGTACTAAAAGCCGCTGCAATAGTTGACCTTGGAGGAGGTCCAAGAGGGCAATATTTTGCAGATAAATGCTGCAATGACTCTGCCTCAACCCTTCAGGCAAGGAAAAAACATCAATTACAACGAGAAAAATCTCAAAGAATGTTCAAACACAAGGTCCTTTGCAATAACGAGACAGGAAGCATACCATGAAGTAAGACTTTGACATTGTCCCGTCTCTCTCATAGGTTCGCTGTTGGTTCCACATGAAGAAGAATCAGTATGCCATCTACTTTTACCCCAACGTTTCCTCGGCACAAACTTTGCTTTTGGTGACATTTCCCTCTGAACCAACATGTTGAAAACACTCCTCCCCCTAAACAACAAAATCACAATTCCCAAGTTTTAGACAAGATCTAGTTCCCACAAATGATGATGCTTCTTCTTCAATAACTGAAGCTAAACAAAAGCTTCGTAACGCCTTGATCTAATGCAAAAATCAACAAAAACAGAAACAAGACCGTTCCAATTTCCATAATTGAGAGGGGCAACACATATTTACAAAAGCACGAAAAAAACGTAATTCATAAACAAAAAAAAAAAAAAGAAACCTGCGGCGGTGTAAATTCGCTACCGATCTGCGTGGAGGGATCAATGAGCGAGGAGAAGAAGATTGATCTTGTGACGACGAACATATAGGTTGAGTCATCTTCAAATCCAAAATTCATATAACCAACCACCTTAAGATTAAGATGAAGAAGAACGAGGAGTATAAAAAGAAACCCTAATTCACCGGCGATCTCGGTTGAGATCTCCGATCTGAATCGCCGCGCGCTTCGTCCCCTCGAGATATAGATTTGGTTCAATTTTCGTCTGGGGACTTTTTTTGTTTGATGAGCGCGTCCGACGATGAAACCTAAACAGGTTTGTGTTTTTTTTGTTTGTTCAGGATCAGGACCGTGTTAGAGAGCGCTCTGAGATAGATGTTGTTAATTTTGTTTTCTATTTCAAGTAAGTGTGTGTCTTCTATGTTATGTAATAATATTGTAGTAATCCCTGTGGTTGCTAATTTTTCATGATTATCTTTAAACAACCTGTCTTTTGATATCATCCCTAATCAGCTTTTTTTATCAATTTCGAAATTTCCCCCAATTGTTTTATATGACCAGATTATATCCCTACCAATGAACCTGACCTGGAGGAAGAAGGGTGTATAATCAGTTTTTGCTTTGAAATTTTTGATTTTGTTTTTTTCATTTTTGGAAACTAAGTTCTTGATTTTATCTCAAAATCATGTGATTAATTTGTGTAGATCTTATCATTTCGGTTATTAGATTATTTAAATTTTACATCTATGAATCATTTAAAATTTTCAATTTTTTTTTTTTTTTTTTTAACTCATATCTTTATACTTCTTAACCCCAAGAGGGTGGTAACCCTTTTACAACATGGTGTCTCCTAAACAGAGATACACCTACAATAAACAAGAAAAAGATTACAACCAGCTTACAAGAGTTACTGAAATAAACGGAACCAAGTAACCAAGAAAGAGTCCGAAGGTGATGCTAAACGCTGAGCTCGTGACAAGGGATCAAGGTGACACCGAATGATACTCTTAACTTCCATAAGTCGAGTTGGAGCCGTGATAAAAGTGTTGGTATGGATACGAGAGTTGCGTTCCTTCCAGATTATGTAGATCGAGGCTTGACACGCTAGCCGAAGAATCAAAGCAGTGTTTTTGTCTCTGCAAGGATTCTTCAGCCATGTAACGCCATCCTCAAACAGAGGAGGAGGAGAAACATAGGCTCGTGTCGTGAAATACTTCCAAATCTCCGAGGAATAATCACAATCAAAGAAAAGATGTTGTCGTGACTCATCGTGTGTGTTGCAGAGTAAACAGAGAGGAGGCACCACTAGTCCCCAACTGCGCAGTCGATCTCTTGTATGTAACCTGTGTCGGGAGTTGAGCCAAGAAATAAAAGCATGCCTGGGAATCCTTCCTTTGAACCAAACCGCCTCATACCAAGGAACTCGAGGTCCAGGAGGGTTCAGATAAGACCAGGTTTTCGAAGTAGAGAAAGTATTTGAGGCTGCAGCATCACCAATCTTCCATAGAAACTCATCAGGCCCTGCATCCGGTTGTGAGTTTACTATCGTCGGGAGAGGAAGGCACTGTTTTAAGAGAAGAACAATGGGGTTTCGAGTACGACTGTTAGATATCCACCATTGGCCTTCTCTAACAGCGTCTGCTACCGAAGCATCCTGGTGAAACCCTGTAATACGAGGACCCATCTCTCCCGTGATATCTAAGTGAGGTCCCAAGGATGTCCAGTTGTCTTTCCAGAAGCTGCAAGTGGATCCCGATATCACCTCACACACGATAAAGGATCTTGCTATAGGGCAGAGCTTGCACAAGTTTTTCCAGATCCAACTCCCCGAGACTGGTGCATCCAAATCCCAAAAATTCTTGTGGCCTATAAGATGCCTCCGAACCCACGCAACCCAAAGAGAACCACTCATCACAAAAACCATCCAAATGAGCTTGAGAGCCAAAACCTTATTCCAAGCCGTGAGTCTCTTCAGGCCTAAGCCTCCACATTCCTTGGGCGTGCAAACTGAATCCCAAGCAACCTTGGCACCTTTAGCTGAATTTGGAGCACCTTTCCATAAGAAAGCACTACACATGCTTTCAATCTCCTCCAAGCAATTATTGGGAAGAATAAAGATCGATGCCCAGAAAGTAATGGTGGAATAAATCACAGACTGAATCAGTTGAAGACGTCCAGCAAAAGAGAGATGTTTAACGGTCCAACCTGAAAATCTTTTACGAATGCGATCCAGTAGAGGGTGGTAGTCCTGCTTCCCCAGTTTTTTGGAGGTGAGTGGCACTCCTAAATACCGGACTGGGAAGGAGCCCTGTTGAAGGCCAGTAGAGTCTGCCAAAGACTGATTCGCTTGGGAACTATCTCCATCAAGGAACAGTGCCGTCTTGTCTCTGTTAATACCGAGTCCTGAAGCTTGCTTAAAATGATCAAGAATCTCAAGAATAGCCAGCAACGATCTCTCACTTCCATCAAAAAAGATGAGAATATCAACCGCAAAGCTTAGATGCGTGATCAAGGGCTCAACACACATAGGATGCGGAGCAAAAGAATTATATGAATTTTGGATTTGGTACACAATTCAAAACGTGTATTATTTTGGTACATTTTTTTAAGCGTATACGTATAATTTAAAAATATATTTTTTGAATAACGTAGCATTTGACATATATATATATATATATGAAGAAATCATCATGCATATCCTTCAACAATGCTAGGTGAGTTCCTTATATGGAGGGAGGGCCATGCTATTGTCTAGTTTAGTTCTAGTCAATGTTGGTAGCGAGATTGGCTTTCACTGATCATACCTTCTTGTTAACAGCACAAGTTTCTTTTTATTCATTGATGATAAGGTGGTTGCAATTTGGCGGTTAGCATGTTGTATTTTGGTAACTGGTTAAAAAAATTGATGGTTGGTAATCATTTGAAGAACAAAAATAAAGGGAACAAAAAAACAATGCGGAAGGAAATAAACAATTTTAAAGAATGAAAAGAAAAAATGCAGAGAAAAAAACAAAATAATAAAAGGTAACCAAACAATAACAATATATTTTAAAATATATAAATCAAATTTTAATGAAAATATTAATATTATTTTAATGTATACATAATAAGTTTTATATATGATTTTAAAATAAAATTTGAATTAAATTTTATGTATTTCATGTTAAATATTAATAATTAGTATTAACCACATGCAAAATAGGAAATTGTTAACCCAACTCTACATAACTAACAAATAAACTGTTTTTCTTGGGGGTCAAACATGTCAATTACATATATTATAGTGAATATTACCTTTTAGTGGTTAGAGTAGTCATTAAGTGAAATATAGTCTTTTTGAGTGTTAGATTTGCTAAATTTCCTTTCGTTGATGAATCTTGGAAAGCTGGTGATTCGTTTGCAGGCGCAGGATGTTTTTGTACCCAGTTTCAGAATTCGACCCCAACCATGGGAGCCACTAATTTCAGGCGGAGCTTTTCCCTCTTAAATGCCGAAGTCGAAACTTTCATTTGGGCTATGTGATATATGATCGAACATGACTACCGTGACGTGGCGTTCTACTCAGACTTGGTGAAGATGGTGTCTTCGCTTTATGACTGACCGGCATTCTCGACGATATCAAGGTGGACATGGAGAAATTTTTGTTTTTTTCTTTATCTTTTCCTCCTCAAATGCAAATGTAAAAGCGGATTCTTTGGCACGCCACGCGCTATATCTCCGCATAATATTTTGTATGCAAGCAGTTTTTCATCACATTGGCTCATTTGAACTAATCTTTTGTTGACAAAAAAAATGGCTAAATTCTCGTTTTTTTTATCTGTGGTATTTTTTCATATTGTTATATGTTGTATAGGTTTCGATTTACTAGTTTTTTTTTGGTTATAATTGTATTTTGTAAAAAAGATAAAAAAAATTATATCTAACATTTTACCAAAAATGAAATACGTCGGATTGGTTACTCAACCTATTAAAAAAAACTGTGGGTGCAAATGTTTTATCAGTCCTCTAACTGGAGTGACTTTATGAACGCAAATCAGGCCTTGCTAATTATTTAACGGACTCTTTTGTCTACACATGGTAACACAACCTTTGCTCTGAATAGAAAACTACTGCCGACCACCTAACACTTATCTCACATATAGCTCGTTTCCGTTTTATGCCTACACCGGTTTGTTTTCAGTTCATGTCTCAAATCCGGTTCTTCAAAAACCACAACGTATCAACAAAACTCAAAAAGCAAGAAATCGTTCTGCAAGGCCCCCCAATAAGGAACAAACAAACAAAATAGAAATGAACTATACACAAATGTGAAGCTACTAGGTCCTGGTTTAAAGCTACTGCATTTTCTGGTTATCTAACCACTTCTCCGGCTTGTTCGGTTTGCCCGGTCCCCATATACGGATGGTCTGATCATCACTCGCAGAGGCCAGCATCCGGGGATTTCTCGGGTTCCAGCTCACGCAGTTTACAGTCATGGAATGACCTGATAACACCTCAAGTGGCTTTGCGTTCTTCAGATTCCATAGGTATACCTGTGAACATCATCAGATCAATCTCACTGAAAATCAACCAAAAAGAAAATGTCTTGTTGTGTGTGTTGTCTGCTTACTTGTGAATCCTCGCTTCCACTGGCAATGAAGGAACTGTCCAACCCACCAAAACATGACCGTATCACGTACTTGCTCTGCCTGTGACCCGAGAACTTCAATGGTTGTTTCCACTCTCCAGCAAGATCCCATAGATGTATCTCTTGGCTGCTCAAGTTGACTATAAAGAACTTACCATCACTCGAAACCGAAAGGGATGTAATCGGCTGTTCCTCAGAGATAACACGTTCGACTTTTGTCTCCAAATGCAAGATCCGGATCTCTTTATCCGAAAACACTGTGATCATACTCTCACCATCAGGTGTCACAGCCAAATCCACTACCTATTGGGGAAATTGTAAATCTTTGCTTCAAGAATTCAAAGACCAGGAACCTATAAGTAAATCTTTTCACCAATACTACTAACCTTTGGAATTCTCGTTCCTCTCCAAGCTTTGATCTCGTTTCCATCAGTATCCCACATTACAATCCCTCTTTCTGGGTCAGAACTGCCACAGACAAGCCGAGCTGAGTCAGGGAACCATGCACAAGAGCTGACCGTGAATCCGGTATTGTTGTTTCCAAATGTGTGTCTCAACACACCTGTTTCAACATCCCATAGCTTAAGAACCTCAGCGTTTCCGCATGTAAGCAGTTTAGTATCGTCAGGGCTCCACGAAACAAACGAAACTGGATTTTGGTGGCTCTCAAGCGTGTGCTTCAGTTCGACTTTGTTGTCATCCAGTACCTGTAACTAGAAGTTTTAGTCCAATACCAAATTAAAGACCAGAAATAACTATTTTAGTCCTTAAAGACACATACACAGTTTTAAATAGATCACAGAAAACTAACGAATTGCACACAAAGTTTATCAACACTGAAGTACCAAGAGCTGGTTAAATGGCTCAAAACGACAAATCACTATGAATTGCAATATATTTTCCTTGTCTGTTGTCACCAAATGGCTTTCTACCTTATATACCAAGCTCAAGCCAAGACAAGCAAAATGTTGTTTAGTTTTTTTCAAAATGTTATTCATTTCCTCATAAGGTTCTCTTACCCATCAGAGCTATTTCATATAGTCTCTTTCTCAATGACATTAGGCAAAAATAAGTGCAACCAATGGTCTAAGATATTTACCTTCCATATCATAGCTGTACAATCGCTTGATGCAGTGGCAAGATATTTGCCACTATTAGAGAATTGCACGAACCACACTTCATTTTTGTGTGCCATCAAAATCTGCAAGATAATAAGAGATTGAGAAACTATAATTACCAGTGACAAAAAGGCCAGAAAACATAGCTTTGTCGTTTACCTTACCACGAAATTGTAACCCTATCTCTCTATCATCGTTAGGAAATGTAAACTATTTATCAAAATTAAGACATATTGTAGATAAACATCACCTGAACTGTTTCTGAAGGAATCTGATCTCTACCGCAACAGTGATCTTTGTAAAGTGAAACCGCATCCCATGAGTTATGATACAGACATGTATCAATCTGGTGCAGCACAGCAGACTCAACCAAATGTTCCAACCTTCTCTCACCAATAACAATTGGCAATGGAATCAACTTCTCCAGTTCAACCAACAAATTTTTCCTCAAATCCTGAACCAAAAAGCTGTCTGCTTCACCGGATTCCATCTCTTTAGTATAAACAATATCACAAGCAAGCCTGTGAATCTTCTCTTTGCCCATCCCTAACAACGGAGCTTGCTTCCGTAGCACATTTAAGGCCAAAGAAATATCCCCTTGTTTCAAATACTCAACTAAACATTGCTTCAACACTAGATACAAAGCCGTGTCTCTCGTGTGATCACTGGAACTATCAAAAATCCTGTCCAGGACCGCAAGACAACTATCCCAATTCCCACTCAAAACTTGCTTTTCGAGAAGCCCGAAATCGGCAGACTTATACAAGATGTTAGACTCGTGTTCCAAACAAGAAGCAGACTTCTTGAATCCTAATGAGTATAAGCACTGAACCAGAATCCTAATAAATTCATGTTTTTTCAACAACCCTTTTGAACCTAAAAGTTCCCATAACCCATTCTCCATCTGGAATCACACTCTAAGCCTAAAAAGACACGTTCTTGATGATGATGATGATGACTTAGTAAAGATTCTCAGCAATCATTCCACATTCAATAGTTTGAATGGTCCACAAAGGAAAGTACAAATTTCCCGCTGAAAGTATGACACTTTACCAAGAATACAAAGAACCCAAAACTCTTAGAAGCATCACCAAATCAGAAAACTAAACTCTTAGAGATTAAATAATTTCCCAAACTCAGAAATCACCTAATTTATTTCCCAAAATAGCCAAGTATAGAAAAGCTAAAAAAACCAAATCGACTACACTATATAAAACGTATACAGCTCCAAGAACGAAACACACAGATGCGAGAAGAGTAATAGTAGATGGTTGCTAGATTCAAATTCGTCCGGAGAGATAATATAAGAAATTAAGAACCAGTTCAAACGAGAAGAAGAAGAAGGAGAAGAACGCAAGGCGTGAAATGAATCCAAATCTTCAAAACAGATTTCAATTAGTTTCGGGTGAGTCTCTCTGTATGGAGGAAGAGAGAGAGAGAGAGAGAGAGAGAGAGAGAGAGAGAGGTGGATTGAAAGGAATGTGTTAATATCGGATCGTTAAGTCCTATCGCTAATCCCTATCGTTAAGGCTTATACAGTTATTCATATCTTTGATATTTCGTTTTTCAATGGATTTTTTTAGTTAAGCAAAATATAATATAAAGAAATATCTAAATATATTACTAAATTTAGATTTAATCCGCGATATATTTCTTTTCACGTTTGTGTATATACATTTATCAACAAAAATATAACATATACAGCTATTTTAGTTAAATATTTTATCTTTTTATAGAAAACTAAAAAATCTTTACTATTATAAAATGAGTAATCCTCACAAATATCATAAAAATAATTTTTATTTCTAAATTTCACGCATCATCTCTAAAATTCCAAAAAATAACATGTTTCAAAAATTAAACCATTAATTTTAAATACAAAACCCTTTCCCTAAAACATATATCCTACATGTAAAATAACCTAAACCTCAAATGTATTCTAAAAATTAATTTAAAGTATTATAATTGTGTCAATTAGTGCTATTTTTAGAAGTTTGTGTAGTATGTGCTATAATTTTTTAAAAAACTTGTTTTAGTGCTATTATAGAGATATTCTTGAGATAAATGGTTCTAGATGTCTAATATTCTAATTCTGGTGATGTTGATAAAATAATAAAATGATGATTTAACTGTGTCGTGGCACCGGGTTAATTATTTTAAATGTTGATATAAACTTGTCATGTGATAATTTAATTTTAAGTATATAATATTTTAAGTTTCTTAGAAATTTTAAATATATCAATAATATGATTAGAAACCTTTTTAACGTTTTAAATTTATTATATCTGATAACTGAATTAAACCGGATACAAATTTTTAATTTGGATGCTTGTTAAGTTAAGTTTCATATTAATTCATTTATGTGTTATTCATAATATGATTCGAAAGCATTTTTAAAAATGGTTAGCCAATGTGGAATGTTGAACACACACTTTTGTCTTTGTTAATTGAGTAATCCATTTTTTTCTTTTGAATTACAACATATGTAAAAGAAAATCTAAAGTTTGTAATTTTATGTATTATCTAATGTTTCAAAGCAACTAAAAAGATATTTAAACAAAGAATATAAGAGAAACATAATCTTAAATCTACAAAAAAATTGAAATATATCGTTTTAAATGCTAATTTTGAAACATGATATAGATATTTTTATTTATAAATAAAATTAATATTTTTAATTTGTTGGTTATATGGATATCTATATACTTATTTAAGCAACCCTTTAAACAAATAACCCTACTTCATATAAAATATTACACAAAATACCACTGTATTTTAATACAAAATATAATAACAGAATCTTAATATTAATTTGTTGTAACTTGAAAATGATTATTCAAAAAAATAATAATTATTAATTTATTAGATTACAAAAAATCATTTATAAAATAATTTTGAAATTATTTAATAAAATAATAATAAAATTATTTCGAAATTATGTAATAAAATAATTAAACAGATTCTATTTATTGTTTCAGAAATCTTAGGAAACAATAACAAACTATTTAGAAAATTATAAAACTTAAATTTATTTATAAAACTAAGATTAAATATTTATATATCTAAATCATTTAATAATAACAAATATATATTAAAACTAGGATACAACATTATTTATATTTTTAAAATATATCTATATACTTATTTAAGCTATGTTGTTAAAAATTTAACCAGTTCTGATGTGACATATTACGAAAATGCTATTATATTTTATTTATTCTAATAACTAACAAAAAAAAGTTTAGATTTGTTTACAAAATAATAAAACTCTATTTATTGTTTCATAAATCTTAGGAAATAATAATAACTATTTAATTGGCTAAAACTTAATTGTTTATACACAATATTCACTATATAAACAATACTAAGTATATAATATTGATAATATACATAATCTAATTGTAATTTTCACCTATAAAATTAATATACAACATGTTATACCAATAATTTCAATTTGTAAATTTGGTATATTAAGATCTCTAAACACGATCACATCAATTTGTAATAACAAATCACGGGTCAATACATGTTTTGTTGGATTTTTTTGGCTTTACCGAATGTATAATTAACGAATTTGATATTGCACCAAACCAAAATAGTAGTACCAACTACGGGTCGAAATCAGAGTATGACCTTAAGTAAATTAAATATATGATTTTATAAAATGTATAGAATTAATAAATTTTCTACTATTATTTTGTAACAAACAAATCCAAATTTACATAGATATTTCCTCACGCTGGTAACATTATTCTACAAAATATTAATGTGTATTTATGAGTCGGGTAATAAAACGGGTAATGAGACGGGTAACGAGACACTCAAAAATTAAACTAATATCGATACTCGATCATTATTCATTGATAATATAATTATTATACCCTTCACTCGACCCTAAAGCTGCGGGTATGGGTATCGGTAGTAGTTTCCAGGCCTACCTATCAGTAGTTTAATATGAATCAAAATTCACCATATAGTACTATATTATATAACATGTAAATGAATGATACAACATAAACATAATATTAACAAATAACAAAATAAATAAAAAATTCTCCGTGCTACCAGCGCGGGTTATTATCTAGTAAGAGAATTAATTGTAAGGGTTGTTTGGATTCATCCCCTATATAAAACAGAAGTACTCAACTTTTTTTGGTAGACTATATAATTTTTATAATATATATTAAATATAGGTTGGTTACAAAAAAAGGTTATAGATTAATTGCTCAATATGTGGACTATATGACTACACTTAAGAATATCTCAAATAATCCTCTTAAAGAGAATATTTCAACGATTTATACAATTTTCAAAATAAAATCTTTAGTATTCCATGTATTATTACAAAATATATACTCTTAGGCATACAAATATATTCTTAGGCGTAAAAAACAATAAAATCTTGGCAATTGATCACACTTAATCGTGATTTCCGAGATATTATTATGCAGTTGGAAATAAAATCTTACCTAAGCACGAGTCATATTAAAAAAATTTCACCAAACATGTTCAAAAATTAAAATAAAAACAAACAACAAACATAACAATTTCTCATACATAAAACTACAAAATTAACAATATAAAACTTATAAAATAGGTGTTTTTTTCAAGGCATCATATTTAGCATATGATTTTATTGCATAATATTTTATTCAAAAAAAGTTTTAAAAACAATCATATAAATTATATTTTATTCTAAAATTATAATATAAATAAAAATAATTTCAACCCGTGCTAATCTAGTAAATATAAGTAATTTCTCTATTCCCTATTTACCATTAATGACCTTATTAATTTGTTCTTTAAACCAATCCCCTATACTGTATAATAAAACGGAAGTACACAACTTTTTTTGGTAGACTATATAATTTTATAATTTGGTTACAAAATAGGTTATAGATTAAATATAGGTTGGTTACAAAAAATGTTATAGATTAATTGTTCAATCTGTGGACTATATGAATACACTTAACAATATCCCAAATAACCCTCTTAAAAAAAATATTTCAACGATTTATACAATTTTCAAAATAAAATCTTTAGTATTCCATGTATTGTTACAAAATATATACTGTTAGGCATACAAATAAGGCGTAAAAAGCAATAAAATCTTGGCAATTTATCACACTTAATCGTGGTTTCTGAGATCTTATTATGCAGTTGAAAATAAAATCTTACCTAAGCACGAGTCATATTAAAAAACTTTCACCAAACATGTTCAAAAATTAAAATAAAACAAACAACAAACATAACAATTCCTCATACATAAAACTACAAAATTAACAATATAAAGCTTATAAATAGATGTTTTTTTCAAGGCATCATATTTAGCATATGATTTTATTGCATAATGTTTTATTCAAAAAAAGTTTAAAAACAATCATATAAATTATATTTTATTTTAAAATTATAATATAAATAAAAAGAATTTCAACCCGTGCTAAGGGAAATGTTAGCTCTAGTGAACATTATAAACTTTTTGTGGAAAGGAAAAATGTGATGCCTTGAAAAAGGTAGCCAAAAATTTATAAGCTCTAAACTTAATCTAGTGAACATTAAATCAAAAATGTAGAAGAGAAACTTTGGTGAAAACATATATAGCAAAGCTCTAAACTTTGGTGAAAACATATATAGCAATTAGAGTTGTAATCAAGAAATATTAATTGAGTTATGAATCAACATATGTTTTTATATGTAATGGGAAATAGTTACCTTTGTCACTTGTGGGTTTTGCTATCTCCATGTAACTTTGACAGAATCTATACGCCGGAGACTTTATATCAAACTCTTTAGAGATATATCCTCCTAGTGTCATTCTCTTCTAATTAGAGCTTATAATCGATCAAAAATTATAATATAAAAAAAAAAAAATTCAAACTTATTACTCCAGTTTCTACATTTGTTATGTGAGTTTGATAATAATATTCTCAATGAATGTCTTTATATATAGAAATAGTTTGATGAAAATTTTACAATAGTTATTAGTTTTGTACGGTTTTACCTAACGTCACCATCTTCTGGATTCTTTATAAATTTGAGCAAAGCTAATAACAATTTGTATTCTGCTTTATTTTTCTTTGATGAAAACCATTGCATTCTGCTAATGAACAATTTATGTCGTATATGCATGGGAAATTATATAAATTGTGCAGACCAATTTTGTTTTTTTTTTTCTTACCATATTTATGGCTTGTAAACATTTTCAATGGGGAATTCACAAAAATATCATAACTTTTGTTTTCTTAACTTTCCATTAGAAAACTAAATTATCAATATATAAGACTAAATAACGATTAACAAACTAAAAATGAAATACACAGTTTATTTAAATAATTAAAAATGGGTTTTAAAATTAAAAACTGCAAAATCTATTTAGAACTCTTCCTTTTAGGGAATTCTCCATTTTTCGAAAATATATGGACTAATACCAAAACATATATTTCGAAAGCATATGATTTATTAGTTTAAATTAATATTTCTAATTGACTAGAGACTGGAAAAAAAAAAGAGTAATTCAATCATTAAAACATGGTATTGTGGATTGTTTTTCTGAATTAATGATCTTTTGTTTTAGCAAAATTTGTTTAAGTTCTGAGATATTTTTCAATTCATGAAAACTTAACAACAACAAACAAAGTGATTTATCTTAGAAAAAGTGATTTATCTATATAACTATGTCTCTTAACTCAATTGGCAATACATGAGGTGGTGTGATGATCATGACTCGTTTATGAAATATCTGTTCCCACTTATTATCTCTCTCGCAAAAAACTTTTGGTTTTCTACAAAATGAATTTGTTAGAATGTACCTACTACTACATGGGACTAAGACCATGAATGGTTGTTAGTTTTTAAAATGGTGACTATTTTTAAATAAATCTATTTTGGCTAAAACTTGAATGGAAAAAATAGATTTTTGAAAAACAAAATCTAAAAACTATTGTAAAATCTACTACCATCTAAATATTATATTAGTTTAAAAAAAAAAACAAATCAAACATGATTTAAAAAATCAATAATGAATTGATAGACTGGATCTTGAGCCACTAAATTGAATACTGATTCTTCATCCGAGTCCAAGTAACAAAGCAATAAATAATGTTGTTGATCATTGCATGCATGATGGCAAGTCGTCTCCATCGATCCGAATGTCTTTGCTCGTGCTCGACCGTCAAACTCAAACCACATTAAGTCATTACTCATTAACGACTCTTCAATTGTTCGATTCGACTTTTTTTTTCTTTTAAATTTGGCTTTGTAAAAAGCTTATTATAATCTAGTGAACATTAAATCAAAAAGTTTATAATCTAGATTAAGTTTTTGTTCCAAAAATACTATTATTAATTTATTTTTTCAAAAATACTATTACAAGTTTGTGTGTTCAGTGTGTTCTACATTGAGGTAACTAGTAGTTGCTGCTGCAGATATCAATGTGTTCTACGTCGAGATCAAAAGCGATTTGAATCAACAACTGCCTCGTAGGCGACCTCATTGTTGGTCGTGGAAACTTGCATCAGACAGTGTGATGAGCGGTGTCTCCTTTCGAGAAAATGAGGAAGATGTCCAACCGAGCTCCTCGGAAATTGCTAGCCCCATTAACAAAGAGTTTTTATCGAATAGAAGGACTGATCGTTGCGATGATTTTGATTGCCACTATAAGTGGTGAAATTCGCGAGAAAACAGCTGAGTGACTGAGATTTAATTGTCATGTGTGCTACGTATTGAATGTTGCCATGTTGAACTGCCCTAATTCATTAAGCATATATGTAGGTTTCTGACTTGCTTAGGACGTTCTTCAGCGGTGATTCGCTGATGATTTTGATATCATGCGATTGGAAGTATGAGTGAAGTGTGTGGCTCGTTGTGACTAAAAACCAAAGGAAAGTTGCTCCAGCTTCATATATATGGTTTCCATCTCAAAAAGTGTGTAGATTATGTAGTAGACGGATAGCTGTCTTCAGTAGAGTAAGGTTCGCTATCGATCAGCAGTTTAGAAATAATTGGTGTCATAGTGAAGTAATATTTTGTTGGTGTTTTAAGTTGTTAATCAACGGTGGTGATTCAGTAGTCATCACAACTTTTGGTGAATGGTTA
This sequence comes from Camelina sativa, assembly GCF_030686135.1. Lineage (NCBI taxonomy): Eukaryota > Viridiplantae > Streptophyta > Magnoliopsida > Brassicales > Brassicaceae > Camelina > Camelina sativa. Next base: position 29,448,002 of record NC_141899.1, on the reverse strand, counting down.
TATTGTTTAAACGTACAGTTGCATACATACGTCGAAATCATTGAGCGTTATAAGTATTATGCTTCTCCACAACAAAAACAGTGAAAGAAAAACGAGATTAGAAATTGCTAAAACTCAGATTTCTCACAAACCAACCGTTGAAACAAGATCTCCACCGTCAAATATGTAGAACACTGAGTCACGAAGCTACTCTCCAAAAATCAGCCAGATCGGAGCTCGTTTAAATGTCCAAACGTGCAAAACACCAAACCCTAAAGGTTCTGTTTTTCTCTTCTTCTCTAGATCCGAAAATCAACTCTCTTCTCTCTATTTTTCCTTATGCCAATAATTAGGTTAAGAGTCTTTATATAGTGTCTCATAACCTAAAGCCCAATATTAATCTCATGGACTAAGATAATGGCCCAAGTTCAAGTTTGGTTAACCAAACCCAATTGGTTTCCCCACTAGGAGGAAAACCCAACAACCTCCCCCTCCGACTAGGTGGAGGAAACAGCCATCCCGGCTATCCCTCGGCAAACTTCAAGCTTCCCCCTCGGCAATGACTTTGTCATCATATCAGCTCCATTATCATCCGTATCAATCTTTTCAAGTTCCACTTCTTTAGAAGCAACCACATCACGTATCCAATGATATCTCCTATTAATGTGCTTTGAACGCGAATGAAATGTAGAGTTCTTTCCAAGACAAACTGCGCTTTGACTATCACAAAACAGCACATACTTATTCTGCTTGAAACCAATATCTTCACAAAAACCCTTCATCCACAACAACTCCTTACAAGCTTCAGTTGCAGCTATGAACTCAGCTTCAGTGGTAGAAAGTGCGACACACTTTTGTAATCTTGACTGCCATGCAACAGCTCCACCCGCAAATGTTACCAAGTAACCCGAAGTAGACTTACTAGAATCAACTTCTCCTAACAAATCAGAATCAGTATAACTAACAAGCAATGCATTATCACCTCCAAAAGTAAGCTTCAAATCAGAAGTCCCTCGAAGATATTTCAAAATCCACTTCACAGTATTCCAGTGTTTTTTTCCAGGATTGGAGACAAAACGACTAACAACACCAACAGCGTGAGCTATATCTGGTCTTGTACAGACCATGGCATACATCAAACTACCAACTGCAGAAGCATATGGAACCCTTGCCATATCTTCCTTCTCCAACTTTGTTTTTGGACTATGTTGTTTGCTCAATCTAAAGTCTGTTGGAAGAGGAGTAACAACAGCTTTAGACTTATCCATGTGAAACCTTTTAAGTACTTTCTCAATGTACTTCTCTTGAGACAAGTGAATCAGCTTCTTACCTCTGTCTCTAACAATTCTCATACCAAGAATCTGTTTCGCTGGACCCAAATCTTTCATGGCAAAGGACTTGCTAAGCTGCTTCTTCAGCTCCTCAATTCTGCTCAAGTTCTTGCCCACAATCAACATGTCATCAACATACAACAGCAAGATGATAAAATCATCATCACCAAACCTCTGCACAAACACACACTGATCAGAAGTAGTCTCTTTATAACCATGCTCCCCCATAACAGACTTGAACTTCATGTACCACTGCCTTGGTGCCTGCTTCAATCCATAAAGGCTTTTCTTCAAACGGCAAACTAAATCCTCTTCACCCTTTTTCACAAAGCCTTCCGGTTGTACCATGTAAATCTCTTCCTCCAAATCACCATGAAGAAAAGCAGTTTTTACATCCATTTGCTCAACCTCTAGATCAAGACTTGCTGCCAATCCAAGTACAACCCGAATGGATGACATCTTCACAACAGGAGAAAATATTTCATCAAAATCAACTCCTTTCTTTTGGCCGTATCCTTTCACAACCAACCTAGCCTTGTATCGAGGTGACAAACTGGTCTCATCATGCTTAATCTTATACACCCACTTATTAAGCAAAGCCTTTTTACCTTTAGGCAACTTCACCAACTCAAGAGTATGGTTCTCTTCAAAAGAATCCATCTCGTCACCCATGGCATCATGCCATTTCTCCTTGTGTTCATCTTCCAAAGCTTCACTATAGCTTTCAGGTTCTCCCCCATCAGTAAGTAACACATACTCACCAGGATTATACCTAGTCGACGGTATAAGACCACTCTCAGATCTTCTAACAATAGGTGGATTCTCGGTAGTTGGTGTCTCACCATGATCGTCACCATGATCACCAGTACCATCATCATGTGCGGAAGCATCTGCACCAGGTGTATCAACATGAACCTCACCCTCAACCTGACCGTGGACCGATGTAGAAGGAATAACCTCTAAATCAATCAAACTCTCATTACTCTGAGCTGGTTTTCCGGACTTTTCAATGTCCTTTATCGTTTGATCTTCCATGAACACAACATCTCTGCTCCTAATGAGCTTTTTCTCAACGGGATCATAAAATCTGTACCCAAACTCATCCTGACCATAACCAATGAACACACATTGTCGCGACTTCATCTCAAGCTTCGACCTCTCATCTTTGGGAATATGAACAAATGCCTTACACCCAAAGACCCTCAAATGACCATAAGAAACATCCTTACCAGTCCAAACCCTTTCTGGAATATCACCCTCCAATGGAGCATTTGGTGATAAATTCAACACGTGAATAACTGAGCTCAAAGCCTCACCCCAGAAAGTCTGTGCCAAACCTGATTGTGAAATCAAACATCTAACTCTCTCGACAATTGTCCTGTTCATTCTTTCAGCCAACCCATTCAACTGTGGAGTCTTAGGTGGCGTGAACTGATGCCTAATACCATGTTCTTTGCAATAAGCATCAAATGGTCCAGAATACTCTCCACCATTATCACTGCGGATACACTTCAACTTCTTTCCTGTCTGTCTCTCAACCAATGCCACAAAATGCTTAAAGTATCCCAGAACCTGATCTTTCGTCTTCATAGTAAAAACCCACAACTTCCTTGAATGATCATCAATGAAAGTGACAAAATATGATGCACCACCAAGAGATTTTGTCTTCATTGGACCACATACATCTGAATGCACCAAATCAAGTACTTGAGGTTTTCTAGAAGGCGCAGAAGACTTGAAAGAGACTCTGTGTTGTTTACCCCTCAAACAATGTGCACACTTCTTCAAGTGTGAACCGGAGATAGTTGGAATAACCTCCTTCTTAGACAACACAGACAATCCTTTCTCACTTATGTGACCGAGTCTCTTATGCCACAACTCCATGACATCATCCTCCAAAGCATTAACATTATCTTTGGAGACCTTAGCATGCATCAAGTAGAAAGATGAAAGCTTCTCACCTCGAGCCACAACCATAGAACCATGTGAAAGCTTCCATTTACCACCACCGTGTAAACTGTAGAAACCTTCATCATCAAGTCTTCCCGTAGATATCAAATTCATCCGAAGATCTGGGACATGCTTAACATCCTTAAGCATAAGTCTAGTCCCAAGACTAGTCTCCAAGCAAATATCACCAATGCCAACAACCTGAGCTAAACCATCATTTCCCATCTTCACAGAACCATAACTACCCGAAGTATAGGTAGAATACAAATCCCGTTGGGATGTAGCATGAGTAGTAGCTCCACTATCAATCACCCAGCTGGTGTCCTGACATACATTGATGGCAACATTCTCAAGAAGAATGAGAAACTGATCGTCAGTGATTGTCACTCGATCTACTTCTTCTTGCTTTCCTTGCTGCTTGTTATCTCTTTTCAACTTCCAGCAATCTTTCTTCAAGTGTCCTTTCTTGTGACAGTAGTGACACTCCATATTAGCAAATTTATTAGATTTGCTCCTGCTCCTGTTCTTATCATTCTTGGGCTCTCTAATTGTGCTCCTCCCCCTTGACTCAGTAACCAACACATCTGAACGCGAGGAACTAGCATTAGACTGTCTTCTAGCTTCCTTATTCAAGACACTGTTCTTCACTACATCCATCGAAATAGCACCATTCGACGCGGAGTTACAAAGAGACATCCTAAACACCTCCCAAGAATCTGGTAATGTACCAAGAAGCCACAAACCGTGAATCTCATCCTCAAACTTGACTCCCATATCAAAAAGTTTATTAAGCAGCCCCTGAAACACATTTAAGTGATCAGTCATCGGAGTTCCCTCCTGATACCTCAACTCAATCAACTTCTTGATCATGTACATCTTATTATTCCCAGTCTTTCGAGCAAACAGTTGCTCCAGCTTCAACCACAAAGAACGAGCATTTGTCTCATTTTCAATATGATTCAACAAATTATCATCTACCCATTGCCTTATCAAACCACACACTTGGCGATGCTGCAATTTCCACTGATCATCAGTCTTATCTTCAGGTTTCTTCTCCTCAAAGACAGGAACATGAAATTCCTTCACGAAAAGCAAATCTTCCATCTTGCCTTTCCATAGATGATAATTAGAACCATTCAAGCTTATCATTCTACCCATATTTTCCATCGTTCACAAAAGTAACTAATAACCAAAGTTATTAAACCAAAGCTCTGATACCACTTTGTTGGGGAAACAACGCACAGTTGCGCAGCGGAATAAAGTTTCACCCTAACTTATGTGAACTTGTGAGGAAAATATAATAAACTTGGTAGAGCGTAAAATAAATAAGACACAGAATTATACGTGGAAAACCTCCCCAATGCGAGGAGTAAAAACCACAGGACCGTAGTCCACTCAAAATTCCACTATCACCAATGTATTTGAGTACAACCACGTCCTCTCCAGAGACTAAGGCTACAAGTAGCAATCTCAATAAGAAAACAACACAAGAGAGAGAACACAAAAGGCTAAAAATATGCAGTTCCAAACGACTCTAGATTCACTAAGATTCCGGCAACCTATTCAGATCTCCACCGTACAAATCCTAGATAAACAGGTCAGGAACAACTCTGCAAAATTTCAGCTCAAACCGAGAAGAATTCACCGTTGGATCTTACAAACACTCAAGACAGATGTTGCAGAAAAATCTGAAAATTCCAGACACGACCAGTCACGCTAAAACTCAGATTTCTCACAAACCAACCGTTGAAACAAGATCTCCACCGTCAAATATGTAGAACACTGAGTCATGAAGCTACTCTCCAAAAATCAGCCAGATCGGAGCTTGTTTGAATGTCCAAACGTGCAAAACACCAAACCCTAGAAATTCTGTTTTTCTCTTCTTCCCTAGATCCGAAAATCAACTTTCTTCTCTCTATTTTTCCTTATGCCAATAATTAGGTTAAGAGTCTTTATATAGTGTCTCATAATCTAAAGCCCAATATTAATCTCATGGACTAATATAATGGCTCAAGTTCAAGTGTGGTTAATCAAACCCAATTGGTTTCTCCACTAGAAGGAAAACCCAACCGTATTTTCGAAGAAGAGATTTCCTGTAGCCAAAAACATGAGAGAAAAATTGAATACTCTTTAAAAAAAAAGTGATTTCGAATACAATTAAATCATTATCCAAATTCACTATACGATTACGATCCCGGAGTTACACTTTCACGTAAAATCCATACCAAAATAAAAGGAGTACTTTAGAAAGAAAAAAACAAAAAGAGTATCAAAACTTGTAATTAATGTTACTTTCGAGGGTAGTTTAAGAAATTGACTTTCAGCTCCGGCAATCTTTTTCCTGTCTTGAAGACAAAGCCTTCTTCTATTCTCTCGTCTCTATTAATTAGATCGATCACAGAACAGAGAAAAAACAAAATTCGAACTTCCGTTTTTGTAAAAAAGGGTTTTTGGGTAATTGAATCTTCTTCATTGAGAAAAAAAAAAAAATGAGTAGAGGAAGCGGCGCTGGCTACGATCGTCACATCACAATCTTCTCTCCAGAAGGTCGTCTCTTCCAAGTCGGTAAGTAAATCCAAACTCCTCTTCGACCTTTTTCGTTAGAAGCCTTAGAAAGAAAAAAAAACTGATATCACTGGTTTCGAACTCTGTAGAGTATGCATTCAAAGCCGTGAAAGCAGCTGGAATCACATCGATCGGTGTTCGTGGAAAAGATTCAGTTTGCGTTGTTACCCAGAAGAAAGTTCCAGTGAGTTCCCCCCCCCCCCCCCTTTTGTTACTCAAAGCTTGCGTCTTTATTTAGCTCGTAGATCCAATAAATTCGAGATTTTGTCTCTTTTTATCAGTTAAAGTTTCGATTTTGCAATTGTACAGGACAAGCTTTTAGATCAGTCAAGTGTATCTCACCTTTTCCCTGTAACCAAGTACCTTGGATTGTTAGCTACTGGCATTACAGGTTTGTTTTATATCTCCGCTCCAAAACATTAGCTTTCAATATTTCTACAAAGCTTGTGTTTATCTAAAATCTGTAACCTTTTAATGGAATGATCCAGCTGATTCAAGGTCATTGGTGACACAAGCAAGAAATGAGGCGGCTGAGTTTAGGTTTCAATATGGATACGAGATGCCTGCCGACATTCTTGCTAAATGGTATACTTCATTTGTTTTCTTTTAGTTAGTTTTTTGTGGATTTAAGCTGTAACTTTCATCTTCCTCTACGCTTGTGAAAGTATGTAACTGAGGAAGTTTACTAATTTTTGCGGACAGGATTGCCGACAAGTCACAGGTCTACACTCAACATGCGTACATGAGACCTCTTGGAGTAGGCAAGTTTGCATTCACTTCCTTACCTATTGCATGTCTATATATTTGATTTGTGTATTGTCTTGCTAGTTATATTGAATTGAAGACAAAGGCTCATTTTTGGTTTTTGTCTTTCTGAAGTTGCCATGGTTCTTGGTATTGATGAAGAGAGAGGACCCCTGCTTTACAAGTGTGACCCAGCTGGACATTTTTACGGTCACAAGGTGATACCACTCTACTTGTTATGATGGCCTCTGCTTCCTCTCATCGTACACACATATTGATATCTAGGCTACTGCATTTACTGCTATCTTGCACTTGCTTCTTTTAAAAATTTAGGTTTTCTATTAATCGTATCTAACCAGAGATTGTACTGAGAAAAGCTCTCAATGTTTGTCTTATTGTTTCCTTACATAATTTAATCTGTTTGTTGAGAGCTAGGGGATTTGTTTTTTTGGTTGTTGTTATTGGTTCACTATGTAGGTGAAACAACCCATTGAGCACCTATTGACATAGATGGTAAATATGTACCTTCTGGACCATGTATCCACGATCTTAGGAAGGCTACAATGTCAGATGTTATTGTTGCATGGAAATAAGAGTCTCAACTAATAAGCAAACATATGATGCAGGCAACTAGTGCTGGTGTGAAAGAGCAAGAAGCTATCAATTTCTTGGAGAAGAAAATGAAAGAAAACCCTGCCTTCACATATGATGAAACAGTGCAGGTAAGTCACTGCCGATCCTCTTCCTTGTTTCCTCCTTTAGAGTTTGCATATAGGAAACAACTTTCAAAAAGCATTTAATACCATTTTTGTCTATCGGTGCTTCCTTTGCTATGTTTCATATTTGATATTTGCATTCACTTTTTAAAAGATTTATTAGGAACTAAGATTCTGAGAAAAATAACTTAGCTCATTATTTCTGTTCTGACATTGAGTTATCCTACTTTTGTAGACTGCCATATCCGCTCTGCAATCTGTTCTTCAAGAAGACTTCAAGGCAACTGAGATTGAGGTATCAATCTCTTGTACTCCTTTCTTGTATTTTATGTTTGCGAGAAAGTTGTATTTTACATCATATCAACGAATCTTTGTTAAAGCTTGTTAAATTAATGTAAATTCCTTTCCTGGACATTGTTTTTGGTTTTGGCAGGTGGGAGTTGTGAGAGCTGATAACCCTATCTTCCGCTCCCTGGAAACGGAGGAGATTGAGGAGCATTTGACGGCCATTAGTGAACGCGACTGATCACTTTTCGATGTAAACATTGAATCAGTCTTACTATGCATCTCTTTCTTTTGCTTCAAATCTTCAAGATTCACGACTATACACGGAACAACACGCACATTACATAGACTGAGAATCTTTCAAAAAGAACAAGAAAAAGGAAAGAGTAATTTGGAGAACTCTGAAAGTGATGTACCGATCAACAACTTGTAGATTCGCCGTAGATATGAATATGATCAAGAACTGCGATTACAAAAACTGGATGAGAGGCTGATCATTTCATTACCATTGGTCAATTCCTCACTTCTTTGTAATTGGTGATTTTAATCTCAATTATAAGAATTATTAGATAGATTACGCAGGAAAACTCTCAAACGTATAGTTGATTTCATAAATCAGGTTTAAATTAGTCAACCCTTAATAATTCTTATCTAAAATGTAAATTAAAGAAACATATAGAACCAAAGTATATAATTTGGCCATTTCACTTGCTAAGAAGTTAGAAGTGTATTTTTCCGAAAAATAATAAAAAGGTGTACTTTTAAAAATATAATCTCATGGAAAGGTATTTTCGGGAAAAATAAAAACAGATAGGACCAAATAAGATACGGGAAATTAAAACCCATAATAATTTCTTTGTTAGTTACAATTAGATAGAACCAAATAAGCAAATCTCTTTGTTACGACTTACACATTATATCTGTCTATATATTTAAAAAAAAAAAAAATAGATATGGCAAATTAAAAACCATGATTTCTTTTTGACAACAATAATGACGATGATTATTGATCTTTCTCGGGATTTGATAGAGGAGATACTCTCTAGAGTTCCCATAACGTCTCTACCAGCGGTGAGATCTGCTTGCAAAGGATGGAATGGTTTATCCAAGGATAAGAGCTTTACAAAGAGGTACCCATCTGATAAAGCAGCCAAAGAGTTTTTGTTGATCATGTTTTATGATTCTAGGGTTTCTCTAATTGGCGTCAATCTCCATGGAATCTTTAACCACGAAGATACATGTTGTATAAAGAAGATAGGTAAGTTACCTAACCAAGTCGAGATATCTGAAGTCTTTGAGTGTGACGGCGTCACCAAGTTCATGCCAAGGCTTGTGGCATGGAACCCGTACTTGGGGCAAGTCAGGTGGATTCTAGCTAGAAGAAAATTCCACATATTAGATAAGTTTGCTATTGGATATGACAACAGCAACAGCAACAGCCACAAAATCTTGTGGTTTTGGTTTCGTTACGAACAGATTACTAACAACCGAATAAATGATTGTGAAATCTACAGTTTTAAGTCTAATTCATGGAGGGCTCTTGATGTCTTTAATGATTGCGATATAGAGTCTCATCAACGCAGCGTGTCTTTGAAAGGAAATACTTACTTTGTTGCTCGGCAAAGTTTTGGGGAGAAAAAATATGGGTTAGTCTGTTTTGATTTCACAAGAGAGAGATTTGGACCTCATCTTCATCTGCCGTTTGACGACTATGCTTTCAACGATATTGTGACTCTATCTTCTGTTAGAGAAGAGCAACTTGCAGTGCTACTTAAGCGCAGATATACATATGAGTTGGAGATATGGATTACAACTAAGATCGAGCCCAACACAGTGTCGTGGAGGAAGTTCTTGGCAGTAAAAGATGAAAGCATCTTGAATCCAATAAGTAATATTGCACTTGAACGTTGTAGTTTCTTCGTTATCGACGAAGAGAGGAAAGCCGTGGTTGTTTGTGTTAGAGACAAAGAAAAAAGAAACAAGAACGTAGCTTACGTGATTCGAGAGGATGGATGCTACAAAGAAATGGTTCTCGGGGAATCCAATCATCCCCCACTTATGTGCTCTTATGTTCCAAGTTCGGTGCAGATCCATAAAGGTCCAGTACCTGCAGGTGGCAAAAGGAAAAGATGAGAGTCCTTATACTAGTCCATTAGTACTATTTACAATACCTTATCTGTTTCTTGCATATGATCCCTTTTGTCATTCATTTTTGTTTTGTTTTTTCTTCCGTCAAGTTCTTTTGATCAGAAACTAAAATTAGGTACTTATGGATCCGTTGTAGTTGGTATTGGATTTTCTCCTTTGTAGTTTTGATTTTGACAATTTCACCCATCCGGTGTTCTCTTTGTGATGCTGCATCGCATTATATAAAGCCAAATACTATCTGACATGTTACATGTGATACTGTATAAGGATCAAGAAAAAGACGTTAAGACTCAAGACCCATCATTTCTTGAATTGATTTTTTTTTCTTTTTCTTCTATCTACGTTGGTTTTTTACTGGGAGTAAAGTAAAAGAAGGCTAGTTTTTGACAGCGGTAGTATATATAGTTTATTAGTAGTAGTTATCATCAGAATCTAGACTGCAGTTTCGTGTGTAAAGGTTTACAAAAAGTAGGGGGTCGACTTCTTTTCTTGGGCCCAAATGAATTATAGTATAAGATGCGGCTGTGTAGGATACTCAATTCCTCCACATGTTAACTAAATTAAAAAGGGAGCAGCTAGTTTTAAGTCTACTTGGCCAACTCAAAACAGAACCACCGCTTTTCCCTGCAATCACAACAATATTGGTGACAACTGACAACCAAAGTGGCTCAAAATCTAGGAGATATTGGTCTAAAACAGATTTTTTTGAAAAATAAATTACTGTTACCTAAGAGATGCTCTTTTAATTTCCATTAGCAAGTTAGTTCCATCGTCGCAGCCTCGCAGGTATCCATTGACGTGGTGGACTCTCAAAAGTACTTAGACCTAACCAATCAGAGACATAAAAAGTGTAAATAATTGTCACGATCTCAAACATTGACCTCTTTAGGTCTGTACAAATTGTAGTGGAGTGTTCTACAAGTTCTAGTACAAATATATTCCTCTGCTTGCTGCTCTTAATTCATTTCATAGCCTTGAGCTGATGAATGAGACGGAACTTTAACCAATGCTTGGTTTCATCATTAATTACTGTGAATACTAAGAGAAAATAGCATAATCACGTTCCTAAAACTTAAAATTGTGAAGAAAAAAAAAATGATGTAACCACTAACCATTCATTATCATTATCAAGATAAAGCGATAAACAAAAGTAAAAACGAAAAAGCATCCTATTTGAAAATTGTTTTTGGGTCTTTGGTCTTTTTTTTTTTTTTAATTCTTTATAGTAATATATCGAAACCCATAATTTACGTTCTCTCAACTAATGAACTGTGTGGTGGTTGTGGTCTCTCTACTTTGATCATGTTTGGTCTTTCTATTATCCGATTTATATTCCCACCAATACCATGATGCCTATGGCCTATGGGGTAAGTAAGTTCCATGAAATACCAAAAGAAGCTGTACGGAAACTACACTGAGAACGAACTCCCGGTTTAAATTCTGCTAATACGACTGAGAGTTAACGGTCTAATCAAACCAAAGCTTGGTCCCCCCTATAAATTAGCAATCTAAACATCTCTCCCTCTCTACCACCACTTCGAATTTCCACCAACTCCATAGCCGGAGCGGAGCTCCGATCATGTCATCTTTCTCCGACGAAACAATCCCGGGCCACCAACCAATCGTCGTACGTATCTCTCTTCTTATTCTCATGAACTGATTAAAAACAGAAAACTGAATTAGATTTGTCTGCAAATTGCAGCTTGGTTGTGGTCAACTCTGTCTTGATTACTTAGTCACAGTATCGTCTTTCCCAAATCCCGATCAGAAGATCCGGTGCACGAGCTCCAAGGTCCATAACGCTCGCTTTGGCTAATGTTGTTGATTCTGCGTTGACTTTATATAATTTTGTAGTTCTGGAGAGATTTTTTAGTTTCTATGTGTTTTTATATTTGCAGGTCCAAGGAGGAGGAAACACTGGCAACTCTTTAACTTGTGTTGCTCGTTTGGGTTTGCCTTGTCGAATCTTAGCTAAGGTTTCTTTTTACAATTTCTCTTCTGCGTTCAAGTCTTTGGTACTGTTTTGGATATTTGTCTTGTTGTTAATGTAGTGGCGAGAAAGGTCATAGGAAAGTCAAAATTGTAGTTCTTACACTTTAGTAGGTGAAAATTATAGTTAGAAACTTAAAAAAAAATGTAGCCTTTGGACTTGAACCACCAAGACTAACCAAAGAACAAGTTATTGTTAGATAACAGAGTTTGTGTGTTTTCACAAGGAAATTTTGGATATGGTTTTAGGTTGCTGATGATTCTCAAGGCCGCTATATGGTTGAAGAACTCGAATCTAGCGGTGTGGATACTTCGTTTTGTTTGGTAAGATTATGATACAGAGTTTCTTTTTTGATACAATGTAATATCAATTCAATGTAAGATGATATAATAAAACACACAGCTCTTTTTGTTTACCTTTATCTCAGAATGCTAAAGATGGAGCTTCTCATTTTAATTACGTCATTGTAGATAACCAAACGTGGGTAAACATAACTTTTGTTGTGTGTTCTCTGATCTAGTTTTGAATTTTCCATTTTGCTAGTCATATAATGTTGATATATAGAACAAAAAAGCATGATGTTCTATCGAGTTTTGAAGTTTCATATAACAAAATTTATAGGAATACGCGTACGTGTATATACACTCCAGGATATCCTCCTTTGCTCCCAGACGACCTTACTGAATCTCTCCTTTTATCTGTGCTTGATGGAGTAAGAGTTCTTTATGTAAATGGAAGGTCCCGTGAAGCCGAATTGCTTCTTGCGCAAAAGGTGTGTGTTTTGCTCTCGTACGTACTTGAACGGTTTACCTAGTTCATTCAAGCATACCACATCATTTTATTCTTGAAACTTGTAGTAAGAGATTATTTTCTTGTGTCAGGCACATAGCAAGGATATATCCATCTTAATCAATGCAGAGAAAAGAAGGGCAGGGCTAGAGGAGCTCCTTAACTTAGCTGATTACGCCATTTGCTCTACTAACTTCCCTCAGGTGAGAGTGTTCTCGGAACGTATCTGTAATCTAACGGATCTATTGATTCATATATATAGGTTGTGATGTGACTAATAGAGCATCATATTCAAGCAAATTGGTATACGAGTTTCTTGTATTGACAGTTAGTGAAATCAGTTAGTATGATACCATAAAATTTGGAATCTGTGGTTATAAAGAGTGACAAAAGTTTCTAAAAAGCTGAAATATATGGAATCTATAACTTATGAGTTGAAATGAACCTATGGTGTAGTTTAAGCTGAACTAGATGGCTCATTTACTCTTTTCTGACACCTTAAACTCCGAAAATGTGTTGGTTTGTAACTCTAGTTACACATTTCTTGCATCAAATTGTGTCACACTTGGTGTATATAAACCTTAATAGTTGATTGGAAAAACAGGATTGGACAGAGTCACCATCATCTCCCAGTGCACTTCTCTCTATGCTCATTAGATTACCAAAGCTAAAATTTGTGATCATGACTTTGGGGGAACACGGTTGTGTGATGCTCGAGAGATGTTCCAATGGTTTGTTATTCTCGATTTCCCTATTTGTAATTATCCTATGATCACAGTTTTTTTTTTTTTTACTTCGGATCACTTATGTTCACCATAAATGGCCATTGGTGGTATCTACAGAGGTTTCAGGTTCAGAAGAAGAGAGAGACATAGATGAATTACACGAGTCACTGAAGCAAAGCACAGACTATACGAGTGTGTTACCGGTCTGCAATTCATCGGTAAATAAACGTTTTAAAGATCCATAATTTTCTAACAAGTTCCACTTTTTTTCTTAATGAATATATATCTTCATTTCTTTTACCATATTCAGCTAGTGACTAGACTGGCAGGGAATGTTACAGGGAGATTGGTTATAGTAACAGCTGAGAAAATACCTTCATCGGAGCTTATAGACACAACTGGTGCTGGAGATGCGTTTACCGGAGCTTTGCTCTATGGTAATACGCTTCACTACTAAACCAAGTGTTCACTAAATGCATTGAACCGGGCGTGAACCGACTACAATCTTCCTTCACGTTCCTTTTTTTTTTTACTTACAGGTTTGTGTACTGAAATGGCTACAGACAAAATGTTGACATTTGCATCTCGAGTCGTAAGTTTGGTTCTTCTTCTTTTCTTTTATTCCGACGCGATTTTTAAAAAGCTAGCGCCACACGCGTTTTGATAGGAATTGTGATTGAAGGATTTGCGTTTGAGATTTGTTGTAGGCTGCTTGCTGCTGCAGAGGTTTAGGAGCTCGAACTACTCTTCCGTTTCGTACTGATCCAAACCTTGCAACGTTCTTGGCAACACCACCGTAACTTGTCTTTTGTCTTCTTGACGTCTCAACTCAATAGACCCCAAGGTCTTTAAATTGCGTCTGTATTTTATTTTGTATGAAAATGAAATAAAAATAAAAGATTATATGTTGCGGGAAATGCCAAGTCAGATTCTCGTTTGTGTGACACCGTCTTACATTACGTGTACCATGTGAATAAAGTACCGATGGAAAAGAAATAATTCAATCATATTAGGTGTAAATGCCTAAATGGTAAGATATATAGCAATAAGAAATTACGAATGTCTAGTTTAATTATTATTAAAATAAAAATAAGTACAGAATAATCTGAGCTGGTTCTTTTTGTTGACAAAAAAAAATAAATAAAATAAAAATAAGTACAGGATAGTTTCACATATACTAAAAGAAAACAATTAAAGTTTTATTTTTACTTTCATTAATATACGATATCAGTTTCATTAATCGATACTTTAAAAATAAGATAAAACAATCTTTCGTTATATTAATATATAGTGTATCAGTTTTTTTATTGCTTGATACTAGTGTTCAAGAAAGCACTAAGTGATATGTAGGTATGACAATGACGTAGAACCTAAAGTCTAGAACGCCTAATCGGAGCTTGAGCGTTTATAACATATAATATTATATTTATATATTTAAAATTATATATAAATTTATGTAAAAATATATGTTAAAAATAATAAATCATAAATCATATACAAAAATTAGAAAAATACATTTATTTAATTTAGATTAATAGCATATGAACGTTTATAATTAAACCTTTAAATATATGTAGTCAAAAATTAAAAATATATATTAAAATAATATTATGTAATTATAGGTGGTTTAAACGGTCGTCTAGGCGTCTGTTGAGCGTCTAGAGTCTAGGCGGCGCCTATGCGACTATCTTGAACACTGCTTGATATATTAAAAAAATAGGAATAACAAATAATTTTAAAAAAAAAGCTATAATTGAAAGATACAGAATGACAAAAGATTTTATTTTTTGAAACGATATTTAATTTAAAATGAACAAATATTATTTTATATTTACATAAACTAAACAATTTATTGATTATTACTTATTAGACTCTTTAGATTCTAAAACGTTTGGCATTTACATAAACTGATAAGATCTTGTTGAATTTCGGTGTATAATAACTATGGTAAGATCTTTATACAATTAAGAAGAATGGATTAAAATACTGATAGTTTTCTTTATAAATAAAAAAAAAAATTGATATTTTCCCAAAAAATATATATCGCGAGCGGACAAAACTGGTTTAGCGTGTCGGAAGGAAACCTAGCTCCGTGATTATGCAAAATCAAAGGGTACTTTAGGAATATAATATATGTCTTAATCAATGTCTTAATTGTAAAATTTATGCTGTTTAAGTAAATTTACAAATTCAGACCAAATCATCCCCCACAGAAGAAGGTGGAACAAAGGAGGGAGGCACGAAAAAGGCCAAAAAAAAAGAAAAGAAAAATTAATTATACTCAAAAACTATTCGGGGGGAAATTTTTTTTTTTTTTTTTTTTTTTTTTTTTTTTTACAGAGAAACAAACGCGTTTTAGATTTGCAAAGTTTTGTTGTGTCTTCTTCTCCACACCAAATCTCAGTTTCTTTCAACTTCTTCTCTCTGAAGGTTTCTTTAAGCAGTTCATACAGCTCGTTTTGGTTCATTCTAGATCCACAAGTCTCCTGATCTGCGTAAACGAAATGGTAATATTAACTTCATTTTTTTTTATTGATTAAATCCAGTTTTAATTTGGGGGAAATGAATTAATTTGGATCATCTAAATTTCTGGATCATGTCTTTGTGCTGTCTTTGAGATTTGACTTCAGACTACGACTTTGGTTTGACGATTTGGTCTAAATCTTGTCTGAATCTTCGTTTCATAAGCTATATTTTTGATTTTTCGCCATTTCGTATGACTGGGTTATTATAGTCTAATATAGTGGCAATGTAAATGTACCGAGTTGTGATTGCCGTAAAAGAAGCTATTCTTTAGTTCTTCTTTTAAGCTGAGATAAGTACTCTGTGGAAGTAGTGAAATGAATTTGACACCCCCTTTTGTTTTTCTACAGGTTGCTAATTTCAATCCTTCAGTTGGGTCGTTTGTGTGGGTAGAGGATCCTGATGAAGCATGGATTGATGGTGAAGTTGTCGAAGTTAATGGTGAAGAGATCAAAGTTCTCTGCACGTCAGGGAAACATGTACGTGTGCTTCTTTTAGAATCACAAGAAAACTTTTGTCAAAGCAGTTTTTGATTTTCCTATTTTCGGAAAAATCAGGTTGTTACGAAAATCTCTAATGCTTATCCTAAAGATGTGGAAGCGCCAGCATCTGGAGTGGACGACATGACAAGACTTGCTTATTTGCATGAACCTGGAGTTTTACAGAATTTGCATTCAAGATATGATATAAATGAGATTTATGTGAGTTAATCCCTCCTATTTGGTTTAGAGTATATATATGCACTCTAGATATGTGTGGACTAAAACTTTTATTTACTTCCAGACTTATACAGGAAGCATACTGATTGCTGTTAATCCATTTAGAAGACTTCCGCATCTATATAGTAGCCATATGATGGCTCAATATAAAGGAGCTGCCTTAGGGGAGCTTAGTCCACATCCATTTGCCGTCGCAGATGCTGCATATAGGTTTTTTTTTAATGCACACTGGCAGAGCGTTTTGTTTTTTGTTGTTGTTGTTGATCCTGATATGTAAAATTGCTTGTTTTCTCGCTTCGGTCTAATGCAGACAGATGATTAATGACGGAGTAAGTCAATCTATTCTGGTTAGTGGAGAAAGTGGTGCTGGTAAAACTGAAAGCACAAAGTTGCTTATGAGATATCTTGCTTACATGGGAGGTAGAGCTGCTTCTGAGGGAAGAAGTGTTGAACAGAAAGTCTTGGAGGTGAAAAAAAGCATCATCTATACTTTCATTTAGTCAAATCCTGTTTTCTAGATTAGTGAACAAATAACTGAAACTTAACGACTTCAGAGGATAGTCAAATATTCATTTTCCCTGTTCATGAGCATCTGTAGAGTGAACAAATAACTAAAACTTCAAAAAAACTAATGCTAGTTAGTAGTCATCCATATTAAGGAAAACTTAATAGTCTATATGCTCACTTCTTTATGCAAATGATGTTGTTCTTTTCTTTTCTTGCTTTGACTTGTTTCTTATAAGCTTCTTAATTGTGTCTTTTATTCAGTCGAATCCTGTTTTAGAAGCGTTTGGAAATGCAAAGACTGTCAGGAACAATAATTCCAGGTAACATAGTTTCCTCATTTCTCTATTAGTTAAGATTTTCCCTGCCACTTTACGTGTTTTTAAATTTTTATTTGTGTACTTTATAGTCGTTTTGGTAAGTTCGTGGAGATTCAGTTTGACGAAAAGGGACGGATATCAGGAGCTGCCATAAGAACGTATTTGTTGGAAAGATCACGTGTTTGTCAGGTCTCTGATCCTGAAAGAAACTATCACTGTTTCTACATGATTTGTGCTGCTCCAGAAGAAGTAAGTTTTGTAATTTACTTCGGAGTATGTAACACTGGATAACTTGTCGAGTATCTGAGCCTTGTTTGGCATATGAACGCATATCTTGTTTTCTGAAATGATGTATTTCTACTATCAGGATGTGAAGAAATTCAAGCTGGATAAACCAAAGACATACCACTATCTCAATCAGTCTAAATGTCTAGAGTTGGATAGTATAAATGATGCAGAGGAATATCATGCCACAAGACGGGCTATGGATGTCGTCGGGATCAGTACCGAGGAGCAGGTACTCATCACAGATCTCCATCAGTTAGATTTTAGCCAAAGCTGCTATATTTGTCTCTGTAAACAGATTCTATACTTTACTGATATCTTGTTTCAGGATGCTATTTTCAGCGTCGTGGCGGCTATTCTACATCTCGGGAATGTTGAATTTGCTAAGGGAGCAGAGATTGATTCATCGATTCCCAAAGATGATAAATCCTTGTTTCATCTGAGGACTGCAGCTGAGCTTCTCAGGTAAAATGCCTCGACTAGTAGAGCGAAAATGTTGGTTTTCTTTTGTTTTCTTCTATTTTGGGACTGAAGTAGGTTTCCTTGTTTATATCGTCTTCCTTTCCAGCTGTGATGAAAAAGCACTTGAGGATTCTCTGTGCAAGCGTATCATGGTAACTCGTGATGAAACTATCACTAAAACTCTTGATCCAGAAGCTGCTACTCTTAGTAGAGATGCTTTGGCTAAAGTCATGTACTCAAGATTGTTTGACTGGTGGGTTTCATGATTCTATCCCTGATGAAGATATTCAGTAGCTGTTTCTCCTTATTTGAAGGAAAACGCCTCAAAGGTGCTTTGTCATCATTTTATATACTAATCCTTTATGGTCTTGCAGGCTTGTTGACAAGATAAATAGCTCAATTGGTCAAGATCCTGATTCAAAGTATTTGATTGGTGTTCTTGATATTTATGGATTCGAGAGTTTCAAGACAAACAGGTGCTTAAGTGGTATGCTTGTTGTTTTCATAATTGGTTAGATGGGTTCCTTTAGTGGATTGAACTCTAATACTTCGCCATAATATATGGGTCTGATCAGTTTGATAGTCAAGCTAGTGCTTGTTTTTAACATGGACGATTCAGATTTTCTTACAGCCTATCAAATTGTGAGCTTGTGAGGTTATCCGACTAAGTTTGTTTTGTAAGGAGAGTACTGTTAGATATGTAGACATATATATATGTCAATATAGAATGCAGCTGATGAAACATTTTTGATAAAGAATTATTCATGACTGTTTCTTGTTGTTTCTTTGGCCTAATACTTACAATCTCAAGTTTCATTACAGTTTTGAGCAATTTTGCATTAATTTGACCAATGAAAAACTTCAACAGCATTTTAATCAGGTTTGATTAGAAGAAACTCTTACACTTTTCAATTATTTGTCTTTTCTAAATTCTGTAGTGCCTATTGTTCTGAGATGTGACACTTCTTTCCGTGCAGCATGTCTTTAAAATGGAGCAAGAGGAATATAAGAAGGAAGAGATCAACTGGAGCTATATAGAGTTCGTAGACAATCAAGATATTTTAGACCTAATAGAAAAGGTTTGATGATACCTTTCTGTATATTTAGCTTATTCAGAATAGTCTTGCGATACTCTTAAAGCATTAAAGCGTCCAAGCCTTTCTGTATGCTCATTCTTGGTGTTTGTTTCTTATTTTTGTGTTCAGAAACCTGGAGGTATTATTGCTCTGCTAGATGAAGCTTGGTGAGTATGAAACCCAAGCTATTGATTCTGAACTCTTTCATTTATTCTACAATCTAAGATTTATGCCCGTTAATTACTGTGCTTTCAGTTTGCTTTCTCAATTTTGGTTTTCTTTCTGAGCAATATAGCTGAAGTGAGACTTTTGCCGTGCAGCATGTTTCCAAGGTCAACTCATGAAACTTTTGCGCAGAAGCTATACCAGACATTTAAAAACCACAAGCGCTTTACCAAGCCAAAATTAGCTCGTAGCGACTTCACCATTTGCCATTATGCTGGTGATGTGAGCAGCCGTTGCTTTCATTGGTTCACATGATTGTGAAAAAATGTTCCAAGAAATTTCAGTAATTGTTCCATAGTTATATGGTCTAACAACCATTGGGTATTGTTCCAGGTCACTTATCAGACAGAACTTTTCCTGGACAAGAACAAAGATTACGTAATTGCCGAGCATCAAGCATTGTTAAATTCTTCTAGTTGTTCCTTTGTAGCAAGTTTGTTCCCACCAGCGTCTGATGATTCCAAACAATCAAAATTCTCATCTATAGGTACCCGTTTCAAGGTGAGTCTGACCTTTGGTTTCCAATTTTGACTTTACATAGTTTATTAAAATAATTTGGTCACTTAATTCCATTTTGTGCTTCTTTTCAGCAACAACTGGTCTCATTGCTCGAGATTCTCAATACCACGGAGCCACACTATATTCGTTGTATAAAACCAAATAACCTTCTGAAGCCTGGCATCTTTGAGAACGAAAACATTTTACAGCAATTACGTTGTGGGGTACGAATGACATTCTCTTTCGATTTTGTAGTTCAGTTTCTCGTGAAAATTTCTATTTCTGAAAGAAGGATATTGTTTGTGTTCATGACTTTAGGGAGTGATGGAGGCAATCAGGATTAGTTGTGCTGGCTATCCTACTAGGAAACATTTTGACGAATTCTTGGCCAGATTTGGTATTCTTGCTCCAGAAGTCTTGGTAAAGAAGTAAGATGTTCCCTCTTAGGAGTTCCATTTGGTGAGTGATACAGTACGTTGACATGTCTTAACTGATTCCTTTTATAACAGCTCTGATGACCCTGCTGCATGCAAGAAGCTTCTGGACAAAGTGGAACTCGAAGGATACCAGGTAATTGCCTCCTCAAGGTTTTTTCATTGTATAAGCTACATAGATTGGAGCACTGACATTTTACTTGTGTAGATTGGCAAGACAAAAGTTTTTCTTAGGGCTGGACAAATGGCAGACTTGGATACCCGAAGGACTGAGGTCTTGGGAAGATCAGCAAGCATAATTCAGAGAAAAGTTCGGTCATATCTTGCTAAAAAGAGTTTCATCGTTCTGCGTAATTCTGCTAAACAAATTCAGTCAGTTTGCAGAGGTATTTCAATGTTCTGCCGAACATGTCTATTATTCTTAGTCATTTT
This sequence comes from Camelina sativa, assembly GCF_030686135.1. Classification (NCBI taxonomy): domain Eukaryota; kingdom Viridiplantae; phylum Streptophyta; class Magnoliopsida; order Brassicales; family Brassicaceae; genus Camelina; species Camelina sativa. The sequence continues at coordinate 29,427,302 of NC_141899.1, read as the reverse complement.
CCTTTAATTTAAATTCTTGACTGACTTGTGTCAAACCTATGTATCTCTCTTTTTGTCAGGTTATCTCGCTAGAAGTATATATGAAGGCATGCGCAGGGAAGCAGCTGCTTTAACAATCCAGAGAGACTTGCGTAGGTTTCTGGCTAGAAAGGCTTACACAGAGCTATTTTCTGCTGCTGTTTCGGTTCAAGCTGGTATGCGTGGTATGGTTGCCCGGAAAGAACTATCTTACAGAAGGCAGACCAAAGCTGCAATAATAATTCAGGTACAACTAAATCAACATCGCAGACGTGTGGTACTATTAGAAGGTCAACTCGTCAGAGAACACCAATGTTCATAATGAGATTGGTTGTTTCATACACGACGACGAAACAGTTGTTCTCTCTGTCATATTCTGATCGTGGTAATGTTTAATGTTATTATAGACTTGGTGTCGTGGATACTTGGCTCGACTACATTACAGAAAACTAAAGAAAGCAGCTATCACGACCCAATGTGCATGGAGATCAAAGGTTGCTCGTGGAGAACTTCGAAAGCTTAAGATGGTGAGATGTGGTTTCTTTCTGTGTCTAGTGTTGTTCCATGGTCTTTTGTCTCAGAGGCTCACTTGCGGAGATATAGTTTTGCATGAAATTAACTGACCTTTTTTTCTAATTTGAATTTTACACATAGGCTGCTCGAGAAACTGGAGCACTTCAAGAAGCCAAGAACAAGCTAGAGAAGCAAGTTGAAGACCTGACTTGGAGATTGCAGTTAGAGAAACGGATTAGGGTGAGATTGCTGTTTGAAGAACCAGATTTTGTTTTTGGCAAATCTACCCCTAATTTCTTTGAGTTTCTTGCATTTTATGAAGTTTGTTGAGATTTTTTGCATCCTCTTTCAACGTTGCAGACTGACCTGGAAGAGGCCAAAAAACAAGAAAGTGCAAAAGCGCAGTCTTCTTTGGAGGAATTGCAACTTAAGTGCAAAGAAACTGAGGCATTGCTTATTAAAGAACGTGAAGCTGCCAAGAAAGTTGCCGAGATTGCCCCAATTATTAAGGAGATTCCTGTGGTTGATCAGGAATTAATGGACAAGATCACAAATGAAAATGAAAAGCTGAAGGTTTGTGAAACTTTTTAAAGTTGTAGCGTACTTACTGGCGAAGAGCCAAAATATGCAATATTTGAGAACACTAATTACACAGATCTCTCCAAATTACAAACTCTGCTGAAAAACGATGTCTTTTTGTCTGAATTGCTCGTCTTATACAGGGTATGGTGAGTTCACTGGAAATGAAGATCGATGAGACAGAGAAAAAACTTCAAGAGACCACCAAGATTAGCCAGGATAGACTAAAGCAAGCATTGGAGGCTGAATCTAAACTAGTGAAGTTGACGACTGCAATGCAAAGGTATCCTTTGTAATAGTCTAATCTCCCGGAGCATTGTTGGGAACTCTTGGGGGTGATTCCTTACTTGCCTTGTTCGAATTATGTCTGATGTTTCATCTGCAGGCTTGAAGAGAAAATATTAGACATGGAAGCTGAGAAGAAAATTATGCATCAGCAAACAATCTTAAGCACTCCTGTGAGGACAAACCTAGGACATCCTCCAACTGTACCTATTAAGGTAGAAAGTTTCTCTGCAACTCTCGAATGTATTCGTTGAGCTACCTTCTCACCAGCCATTAGATGTTAACTTTGTCTTCATTCTGTTTGTAGAATCTGGAAAATGGCCACCAAACAAACTTGGAAACCGAGTTCAATGTATAGTTCCTCCAACCAGCTATCTCGGTCACTTGTTTCTCATCATGTTTTTTTTCCAATAGTTTATTGATCTGTGAAGTCTATTTTCTAGGAAGCCGAGTTTACAACACCAGTTGATGGCAAGCCTGTTAAATCTGCTGCAGAACGTCAAATTGTATGTTGTCCAATTACTTCATAGTTATATATCTTCACAAAGCTGTTAGTAACTAATTCTGCTAACTTGATTTGTATTGTCACTGCAGATGAATGTTGATGCTCTCATTGACTGTGTAAAAGACAACATCGGTTTCAGTAATGGAAAACCTGTGGCTGCATTTACGATATACAAGTGTCTACTTCACTGGAAGTGTTTCGAATCTGAGAAGACTAATGTGTTTGATCGTCTGATTCAGATGATTGGTTCTGCAATCGAGGTAATTGAGAATGCATTTCTTTACATTGTTTCAGTGTAGGATTTACACACATGATGGGATATTGGTCTGTCCAAGATCTAAATTTCTTTGAAATGTCTTAAGAACTTTGTCTGTAGTGTGGCTTTGTCATTTGCTTATCTGAAATATTGATTATGCAAGATCATGATCAAGATTACTTAAACTTGGAAGTTTCACCTTTCTGATGATATTTTCAGAATGAGGATGACAATAGTCACTTGGCGTATTGGTTGACAACCACATCGGCACTACTATTTTTGCTTCAAAAAAGTCTTAAAACCGGGGGCAGCGGAGGAACACAAAGCAAGAAGCCACCAGCTTCAACTTCTTTGTTTGGAAGGATGGCCATGGTTTGTATTACAATTTTTCTTGAGTTAATATGACTTTTCGGTTTAACTTTTGCTTATGATATCACTCTTAACGATCTTCTCTCCCTGTCTTGTTCACCAGAGCTTCCGCTCGTCACCCGCTTCAGGCAACCTTGCTGCAGCAGCAGAAGCTGCTGCTCTTGCAGTGGTCCGACCAGTGGAGGCCAAGTACCCTGCTCTGCTTTTCAAGCAACAGCTTGCAGCCTATGTTGAGAAAATGTTTGGGATGGTTAGGGATAACTTGAAGAAAGAGTTATCAATTTTACTTTCTCTATGCATTCAGGTTTGTTGCTGGATTCTTTGTATCATAATGTTCTGATGCTTTTTTTTTGCCCCTCCCTTTTGATGATAGATTTGTTTTTCTAAATGAAAACTTCAGGCACCGAGATCTTCTAAAGGAGGTATGCTAAGATCTGGTAGGTCCTTTGGAAAAGATTCTCCTGCAGTTCACTGGCAAAGCATTATCGACGGTCTCAATTCGCTTCTTGTCACATTGAAAGAAAATCATGTAAGGGAAATTATAGTGTTTACATTGGCATTGTACTGTGTGTTCTCACTCCAATACATGGATTCTCATATTTTACATGACATGTTCAGGTTCCTTTAGTTCTCATCCAGAAGATATACTCTCAAACTTTCTCTTTCATCAACGTACAACTTTTCAACAGGTAAGTTTAATTCTGGTTGACGTATTTATTACAAAACTATGCACTTTGTGTCCTGACTTACATGGCTTTTTCTGGTAACTTACAGCCTCCTTCTGCGTAAAGAGTGCTGTACATTTAGCAATGGTGAATTTGTAAAATCCGGGCTTGCCGAACTAGAGCTATGGTGTTGTCAAGCCAAAGAAGTAAAATTTCTTAGTCATCATTTCTTACTAAAATACTTTTGAGATCCTCCTATTAAAATTATTCTTCTTTTCGGTGACTTGGCAGTATGCTGGGCCGTCTTGGGAAGAACTGAAACATATCAGACAAGCCGTTGGGTTCTTGGTATGTTATACTTCCTACATTCATGTTAATAATCCATAGACTAGTTAGCGTAGCGACAGTTTTCAGTTGAACTCAGGTTGGTCCATATAGGAAAATTTAGTTGTTTCTTGATAATCATTGATCCTTTAAACTACAATAACATTACTTTATTCTTCTTCTTTTTTTGCCTGCAGGTTATCCACCAGAAATACAGAATCTCATACGATGAAATAGCAAACGATCTTTGCCCGGTAAGGCTCTAAGTTTCAAGTTTCTAGAAACACACTTGATGGTCAATCTAATTGCCTAACATTCTCTTCTTTTTTTCTTTCATATTTTTACAGGTCCTTAGTGTCCAGCAGCTTTACCGTATTTGCACCTTATACTGGGATGATAGCTATAACACCCGAAGCGTCTCACAAGAAGTACCTAAAACTTTTCTTTGACTTCCAACCTGAAATTAAAATTATCAATTTTCTTGTTCAGTTTGGAACCTTTGTAGAGATGCTGAACAAAAATCAAAATATATCGCAGGTTATATCGAGTATGCGTGCACTCATGACAGAGGAATCCAATGATGCAGATAGTGATTCATTCTTGTTGGATGATGATTCCAGGTAAGACTATGTCTTTTGATATGCAAAGAAAACATACACTTCTAACAAGTTTTAAGGTTTGGGATTTATAATGATCCAAGATCCATCCTTTACAGCTAACTTCAATTTGTTTTGGTAACTGTTAATTTTGCAGCATTCCTTTCTCAATCGATGATATCTCAAGTTCGATGGAAGAGAAGGACTTTGTAGGAATTAAACCAGCAGAAGAACTTCTTGAGAATCCAGCCTTTGTATTCTTGCACTAAGTTCTTGAAAGTTGAGAAGCTCAGATTCTGAAAAAGCTCTTCCTCTGTGATATTTTTTAGTTTGAGGTGGAAGAGGGAGGGGCCTTCCTGAACCAAAAGGAAAAGAAGATGGGAAAAGGTGTAAATTCCTCTTTGTTTTGGATGTTTTCTGTAATTCTCAACTATTCATTCATTTATTATTTTTGACCTCAAGTTTTCCGTTTTTTTTTTATAAAGGTTTTTAGAGTGACCATATTATATGTTGAAAAGTTGAAGATCCCTTTGTTTGTTGTACAAAGTTTTAAGAACAGTACAGGCTCCATTATATGATTCATTAAGTGGTTTTTTTTGGAACATATGATGCTTCATTTGTTTTTTCTTCTCAATTTCTTTTTGGTATAGTTTTTAGTTGGAATGAATAAGCATTACTCCTTCGACGCAGCCTTACTCCTCTTCATGCCGAGGTCGAGGCCCTTATTTGGGCTATGCGATGCATGATTGGGGCGGATAATCAATCTGTAATCTTTCTCACCGACTGCTCGGATTTAGTGAAGATGGTGTCTTCGCCAACAGAGTGGCCAGCTTTTCTACCTTATTTGGAGGACATTCAGGCAGATAAGGAGGAGTTCGTTGCCTTCAACCTAGTTTACGTCCCACGCGCACAGAATGGTAAAGCGGATAATTTAGCACGGCGAGTTCGCAAGCTTCCGCAACAAGTTACCTACGTTAACAATGTTCCTTCGAATTGGCTGTTTTGAGTCAATTTTATTGTTGTCAAAAAAAAAAAAAAAAAAAAAAAAAGAATAAGCATCAGCAAAGACAAATTAAAAGACAATAGACAAATTAAAAGACAATAGACAAACCGTTAAAAGACAAATTAAACGACAGTTTTGGGATGGGTTGTTGGCTTGTTGCCAACTTTCAACTTTCAAAGAGCGACTCGCAAGTGTAAATATATGAGTTTGACATATTAACATGTTATGGGAGAACAAAAAGACTCTCGAGAGCTCAAGTAAGATTTAGGCTACGCAACTGGCCAAGGAGTCTAGAAATCGGGGGAGGCGATGGAAGCGGAAGAGAAAATCGAGTTTTGAGCTTGGTCAAAAATATGATTTGTGGTCAGTTTTGTGAGCTTAGAAGCTCAATAAATTCTTTCTTTCTCAGACTGAAAATTTCAAGAAGCGGGTGCGGTAAGGCGAGGGATGGTCCCAATTGAAGGTTTTTTGTAAAGGACGAACCGGAGAGAGGCGGGACCTCCAACGAAAGGTCGAAACATCCTTAATATTTTTCAATGATGATTTTTTGTTTTTGTTTTGGCTAGTATCTTTCAAAACACATGATATTTTTCTAATGGCTGCCATGCTCAAAGGTACAAGGTGCAGCAGCCATCATACCATTTCAACATCTCATATCCTTTCAAAACATTAAAACATATCTAGTATTATTCAGTTTTTATCCAGTTTGAATATGATTTATTGTGGTACCAAGAGGACATCTTATTACAGGACCAAATTACAACTGTAGTTTTTTCACCTTATTGAGTTGTTATTCCAATGTGGCTTCGAAAGCTGTCACCGTTCATAATATTGTTCTCTAGTTTGCGTCGTTCTTTTGACCCAATTCCAATTTAACAAAAAAAAACAAAAATTTGGTGAATTCATCGGCATCCAAACAAAAATTGGTCTATCTAATATTTTTTTTTTTAATGTAACAATCAAAAATTTGGATAATAGAATATTGACTGATTTTTATATAATATTTCATCGTTTATGTTTGTTCAAAATAAAAAATTCAGTTTATATGAAAATGAATATTAGTCATTCTCGAATTCAAAGATATCACCATCCATCCTTTCTTTGAACTACCTCTCACTAGCACAACAATGTTTGGTCCAAACAATATTTATGGCTATAAAAGAACAAAATCAAGATGGGATTCTGTGGTAAATTTTGAATAGTTAAGGTTATCGTCTATTTATTGGTTCCTCATGTCACAATGTTAGGATCACGATCCAAACGAAATTAAAATCCAATTTATTTTTCTTTTCATTCAATAATATTTTATGGTATCTTACTATATTAATTGAGAAGTACAAATATGAAACTTACCTTAAAATATGTAAAAAATTACATTCAATTGCCATTAGAAAATTTTGATTAAGATTACTCAATTACTTAAATAAATATAATTAATTAAAAATAAAAATGCTGACAGATCAAATATAAAAAAATCTAGAAAAATAAAAAAAATCTATTCAAATCAAAACTAATTTGTAATTGAAAAAAAAATAACTGCTAATATAATAGAGTTTATTTTCTTCTTTAATTTTACATTGTCATGCCATTGATTTTAAATAATTATTAGTTTAAAAAAATATATTTTCTCTCTCTAAAAAAATTATGGACGAAAATTACAAAATATTTTTTTTTTAAAATATAAAAAAATCAGAATTTCAAAAACTAAGATTTTAAATCCAAGTAGTCAATATAATTATTTTTAATAACAAGATTTCAAATATTTTTAAAAAATTTCAAATTATAATTCTCCTATCATCTTTATTTTATTTTATTTACAAATTGTTTGGAATTTTCATATAATTCTTATGATTAATAAAATGCATATTTGTTTTTCATATGTTGTGATTTGAACTTTTAAAAACAAAGATATATTACTCGATCTATGAAAATGAAATGTGTGTTCTAATTTTTACACTGGCGGGTTGGTAAAACTAAATTTATATAGCTGATAAATTAATAAACTTTTTTCATAATTGTAAAATTAAAATTACTACTTCATATGTCACAAAATAATGATGCAAATACAACAAACAAACAATATAAAACTGTAATATACGTCAAAAATAAAATACTATAATATTCTAAAATATTAGTAATCAAAAAACATATATATATATATATATATATATATATTTACAGAACAATTAAAAATAAATATTATCTCAAACAAAATTTTTTTAAAAAAAATATAACAATAACTTTTATTATTCTATTATAATTATTTTATTAAATGTTGATATGTGCTTTAAGCACGGGATATTGCCTAATAAACTAATTAAAAGAACGAACACATACATTTTAACTCTGCCGCCTCGTTACTATTACATCCACTTATGAAGACCTAACCAAATTCAGTCTACTACTTGTGTGAAACAAAACACGACCGCCTAAAGAGATGATCGCTAAATTAAACAAAACCCATCGACCAAATCCAAATCCGCCGTGAACGCCAATGACTCATAGTGAACTCCTTCCATCCGCTAGTCGATTTCAAAAACATGATGAATATAAAATAATAATTACACATAAAAGAGAGAGAAGAAAAAACGAAAGAATTGCTCTGCTGATGTGGCAGGCGAAAAAAGAGGCGATTAGGGTTTTTGGCTTTCGTAACACCTATGTCGCTGCCGGCGACCTCTCCTGGTTGTCAGGCGGTCTTGCCGGAGGTGGTTGAGAAGGGAAGTGGTGTTAATGGTTTGGTCCAGGGGACACAACCTGGAAACGCTAAGGTTTTGGAGAACTCGTCACAGATCCAGCAGGCGGGTTCACAGAAGGGTAACCGTACTTGGCTTCATGTAGCTAAAAAGCATGTGTTCTCTCAGCAAAAGTTTGTTGTCTCGGAGGTTGATGGTTTGGCGAAGGTGGTGGTGCAAAAGGAGGTGTATGCAGGGGCTAAGCCGCTTTGGGATGATTTTTTGATCGGCAAGTTTCTGAATGAGAAAGCCCCACATGTGGGGAAGATTCATATGATAGTGAACAAGATCTGGCGTTTGGGAGATAAATCTTCCTTAATAGATGTTTTTGAGGTTAACGACTCGACAGTCAAATTCCGTGTTCGTTCTGAGGGGATTCGGCAGTGTGTTCTCAACAGAGGGATGTGAAACATAATGGATATTTCGATGATTGTCTCGAAGTGGTCACCGTTTACGGAGGATACTCAACCGGTAATGCGATCAATACCTCTTTGGGTTACGTTAACAAATGTTCCGCCATCGTTGTTCTCTGAGAAGGGTATTGAGTTCTTGGCCAGTGCAGTGGGTAAGCCAGTGAGGCTTCATCCCAACACAGAGGCTTGTGTTAGTTTTGATGTTGCACAAATTCTTGTAGAAGCGGATTTAACAAAGGAATTACCGACAGAGTATATGGTTACAGGTGAGGAAGAGGGGGAGGTGGCCTCTACCGTCAAGTACACGTATCCTCGGTTGCCTCCAAGGTGTGGTTACTGTCAGAAGTAGGGTCACTCAAGCGATTCATGTCTCTCGCTTGCTAAGCAGCCAGGCTCTCCCGCGGCTGTCTCTATTTTGTAGGTTGCTGCTGTCGATGATGCTGCTTCGAATAAAGGGGTGGTTATGGTAGATGATGTTGATAAACAGGGGGATTCAGGCAGTTCTCCTAAGTTGAAGGAGACAACAGGTTCCTTAGACTTGGGGGAAGTGAGTGAAGAGCAAGAATGGGTTACTCCAACGAAAACGGGACGTGGTTCTGCTTCAAAGACGGCGGGTCCCATGGAGGGAGTCTCTATTAGTTCAAATCAATATGCTGTTCTAGATGTGGAAGGTGTCGATGATGGTGCAGATTATGTATCACATGACGAGCAACCTATGGCGACGGTAGGAGATGGCAAGCAGGTGCTTCCTCCTCCTCTAGTCTCGACTGATCAAAGACTTCCACCTCCCGGGTTGGTTGAGCAGGGGACGAGTCGAGGGACAAAACCCGAGATTCCCCTTCGTCCTTCACTGCCTCGGGACTCTAAGACAGCGCACAAGGTCATCTCGAACTCCTCAACTCAATCCTCCAGGGTTAATCCTAAGGATCGAAGCCGGTCACTCCCCCCCCCCCCCCCAAACAAGTTTAAATGTCGGATTTTTCTGGAATGTTCGGGGATTAAACAATACGTCAAAGCATTCCATTATAACAAGATGGGTAGATGATCATAGGTTTCAGTTTGGGTGTCTCCTAGAGACGCGAGTTTGAGAACAGAGTTTTAAGAATATAAGTAATATTGTATTTCAGGGTTGGTCAGTGATGTCCAATTACGAGTATAATCCACGAGGTCGCTTGAGGATTGTTTGGCGCGATACTGTGAGGCTTACTCCATTCTATAAGGGGGAGCAGGTCATTACATGTTTGGTGAAGTTGAATGATCAGGAGGAGGAATTTTTCTGCTCATTTGTTTATGCATTGAATTTAGGAGAGGAACGCAATGTCTTGTGGTAGGAGCTTAAAGATCATTATGACTCTCCTATTCTACGTAGTAAACCGTGGATGATAATGGGTGATTTCAACGAGACTTTAGATATGGCTGAACATTTGAGGGTGGATGATGTTCCAAGTGTCTCGCGCGGCATGCAAGCATTTCAGGAGGTGGTAAACTATTGTTCGGTTGCTGATATGACTTATCACGGTCCGTTGTTCACATGGTGGAATAAGAGGGATCATGATCCCATAATGAAGAAGTTAGACCGTGTTTTGGTCAATGATGTGTGGTTGCAGGCGTTTCCATCATCTTACAGTGTCTTTGAGTCTGGGGGTTGTTCGGATCATCTGTGGTGTCGTATTCATATATCTGATGGGGAGATGGCTCCAGTCCGAAAACGTAGACCTGTTAAGTTTGTTAACCTGCTTGCTGATATGGAAGAGTTCAAACCTTTGGTGGTCAACTACTAGCAGGAGACTGATCCTTTGTTCTTATCTACCTCCACTTTGTTCCGCTTCACTAAGAAACTTAAAGGTTTAAAACCACGGCTTCGATCTTTGGCTAAAGAAAGGATCCACTTTCTAGTCAAACGATCCAAGGAGGCCTGGGAAACGTTTTGTCAGAAACAGGAGGTGAATATGTTGAGTCCTATTACAGTAGGGCTGGGCAAAATAACCGATAACCAAATAACCGACCGAAACCGAACCGAAAAAAACTAAACCGAACCGAACCGAAATTCTTCAAATACCCGAATGGTTAGTAAAAATCTATATCCAAACTAACCGAAACCGAACCAAACCGAACCGACAATTAAATGGTTAACCGAAATATCCGAAAACCTAGAAGATATCAAATATTATATACTTAATATTATGCAAAACTATAAAATAAACTTAAAATATAAATTATTTCTAGATTCAAAACAATTAAATATTTTAAATAATCAATATATGTAAATGTTATTATTTTGAATTTACAAAGTTCAATACTATTTTGTAAAATTGAATCAATATTTTTCCCTTTTTTGTATTTTTGTTATTGTATATTTGGTTAATTTTGGTTATATTCGGTTAGTTTTGGTTATATTTGGTTTATTTGGTTAATGTTAATATAATTTATGTTAGTTATGGTTATTTATTTAAATAACCAAACCGAAACCGAACCGAAAGAAACCGAACCAAACTAAACCGAAATTTCATAAATATCCAAATGGTTACTATATTACTATATCCAAAATAACCGAAACCGAATACAACCGAACCGAAACCGAATGGTTAACCGAATGCCCAGGCCTATATTACAGAGTCCATAGAGGCTGAACATGAGGCTTATCTACGATGGGAACATGTAGCAAGCCTGGAAGAGAAATACTTAAAGCAAACCTTGAAGTTACATTGGTTGAAAGTGGGGGATAAGAATAATAAAACCTTTCATCGAGCTGCAGAAACAAGGAAAGCTGTGAACACAATAAGGGAGATTGTTTGTCCGAATGGCTCTGTGGTCACAGGGGAGGATATAAAAACCGAGGCTGTGCGACATTTTAAGGATTTTTTTCAGTTGTCGCCGGAAGGTTTTGAGGGAGTCACGGTGGAGGTGATTCAAGACTTACTGGGCTTTCGTTGTTCTCATGATGATGCAACGATGCTCACTGCTTCAGTTTCAAAGGACGAGGTCCGTACAGTCCTTTTCTCCATGCCAAATGACAAGTCTCCTGGTCCGGATGGTTTTACGTCAGAATTTTTTAAAGCTAGTTGGGATGTGCTTGGTAATGAATTTACTCTTGCGATCCAATCTTTCTTTGATAAAGGATTCCTGCCCAAGGGAGTTAACTCCACTATTCTTGCACTTATCCCCAAAAACTTGGAGGCGCGTGTGATGAAAGATTACATGTCCATTTCTTGCTGTAATGTCCTTTACAAGGTCATATCAAAAATTTTGGCTAATCGACTCAAGCTTATTCTCCCTTAATTCATCTCTGGAAATCAGTCGGCGTTTGTTAAAGACAAGTTGTTGATTGAGAACGTACTGCTTGCTACAGAACTAGTCAAAGACTACCACAAACCTTTGATCTCTGAAAGATGCGCGATTAAGATCGACATATCGAAAGCTTTCGATTCAGTACAATGGTCTTTTATCCTGACCACCCTTTCAGCTCTCGGCTTCCCTCCTCAGTTTGTGCACTGGATCCAACTTTGTATCACGACTGCTTCCTTCTCAGTTCAGGTTAATGGAGAACTAGCGGGTTACTTTCAGAGTTCAAGGGGATTACGGCAAGGCTGCTCTCTATCACCTTATCTATTAGTCATCTGTATGGAGGTTCTCTCAAAAATGTTGGACAAGGCAGCAGGCATGGGGCGGTTTGGTTACCATCCTCGATGCAAGGCTCTTGGTTTGACACATTTAAGCTTTGCAGATGCTTTTCTGGTTCTCTCTGATGGTAAATTACGCTCTGTTGCTGGCATAGTTGAGGTTTTTGATATGTTTGCCAAACGATCTGGTCTTCACATCAGTTTGGAAAAGTCGACTCTGTACTCTGCGGGACTCTCAGACGATGCTCGTCTTGCTATTGCATCACAGTTTCACCTTGATGTTGGCCAGTTGCCAGTTCGATATTTGGGATTACCACTAGTTACTCGATGTTTAACAGTAACGGACTGCACACCTTTGTTGGAGCAAATCCGGAAACGTATCAGTTCTTGGACTGCACGTTACCTCTCATTTGCTGGACGTTTTAATCTCATCAGTTCCATTGTCTGGGGTGTCTGTAATTTTTGGTTGGGTGCGTTTCGTCTCCCGCGAGAATGTATTCGAGAACTTGATAAGCTTTGTTCTGCTTTCCTCTGGTCTGGTGTAGCGATGAACCCACATAAGGCAAAACTGTCGTGGGAAACAGTCTGCAAGCCAAAAGCAGAGGGGGGTCTCGGCCTCCGCAGTTTGAAAGTGGCAAATGATGTGTGTTGCCTTAAGTTGGTTTGGCGAATTGTGTCACGAGGTGACTCTCTCTGGGTAAAATGGCTTGACCAATATTTGCTCAAAGGTAAATCTTTCTGGCTCTGCAAGGAGGTTGCGGCTGCAGGATCATGGATATGGAGGAAACTATTAAAGTATAGGGCAAAGGCTGCTTCTTTTTGTAAGGTTGAAGTCGGTAACGGCAAGCACTGTTCTTTTTGGTATGATAATTTGTCTCCCCTGGGTCGCTTGATTGATATGACGGGCGATCGAGATCTCATTGACTTAGGGATCACTCGGCATATGACTTTGGACCAAGCATGGTCTCTTCGTAACCAACATCGACACCGTCTCCACACTCTAAACGTGATCGAAGAGGCGTTACACGCGCAATACCAAGCAAGAACGGAGCACTCTGACCTTGTTCTCTAGCGGGGGAAGAATGATACGTATAAAGCTACTTTTTCTACCACTGACACTTGGAACCATATGACCCCAAAATACGCCTTTTGTCTCTGGCTAGCGATTCAGGATCGGTTATCTACTGGCGAGAGAATGACCCGCTGGAATAGAGGAGATTCTGGAAACTGTGTTATGTGTTTGCAGTGTTTAGAAACTAGAGATCATCTCTTTTTCTTCTGCAGTTATTCTTCTAAAGTTTGGGCAGCTCTGGCCAAGGGGGTGTTCAAGGGCAATTATTCCACGGCTTGGCAAGTGGTTCTAGCTTTCACTTCGGGTATTCAGCAAGACCGCCTTCATGGTTTCCTCTCTCGCTATATCTTTCAACTAGCTGTTCACTCGATATGGAGGGAGCGCAATGGCCGTAGACATGGAGAACCTCCGCTCAATGCAAGACAGCTAGTGCGGCGACTTGATCAGCAAATTCGAAAACAACTCTTAGCTATTCAGCAGATGGGCGATCGACGTTATTATGACGGTTTACTTCTATGGCTGAGTTCTAGAAGCTGACCCCATCATTTTCTTCCATTTCAGTTTCTCTTTGCTCAATTTTTATATAGTTTGTTAGGCAAAAGTTTCAAACTCACGAAGCACTAGTTGTACAAACGTCGTTTTACTTTTGAATATAATTTAACATTACATTTAAAAAAAAAAAAATACGAAAACACTTGCACGAAACCTAAGCCAATGCCCACCATACCAACAATGATCAACTTGATGTCAATCTCACTAATGGGCCAATCAATTTAGCTGACCATTTTATGTGGACTCAGTTATATTTGACCCTCATGGCTTTGATGGTCACCACCACCACGGCTTAGCTTTCACTGATATTTCTTTTTTTTTTCTTTCAAAATAAAATGTTTCAGTTCTGGATAAAAGTAATTAATTTCAATAATCCACTTTAACCATAGATGCTTCTCTTTTTATTTTCTGTATATATATAGTATTGATGGATCGGATACATTAAGTAGTGTTGGCTAACTAAGTGCTTAGTTACATAAAAAAAAAAAAAAAAAACAATGAGTGTGATGACATGTTAGTATGGTGACTATAAACTTTGACTGACCACTCAATTTAAGAATCTTTACTTTGACCAGTTACAACATTAACCATACTTAACGGTCCAAATATTCCTTGTTATTATTTTTCAATTTTTCATGTAACCGAATTCTTATACAATAATCATTAGAAAATCGTAATTTCCATGTGCCTCATGTGTTTTCTGCTTCTCTCGTAATTCCTTGACTCAATCTAATTATTTCTTGGTGAAGTAATTAGATAACTAATAGAGAAAATTTTGTTCTTCGCTATATATTTTAACTAATTAATTGATTAACCAAATCAATTTATTCCCAACATATAGTCAAAATAAGCATCTTCTCTTCAAATATATTTGGCATGTTCTTAAAGATTATGATTCCCTCCCCAATTAAAATGTGAATCGAATCATATCGAATTCCCATATTTACTCAAAGTCGGTCATTTCATAATGTAGTTTAAAATTTTACACAGTACTATACACTAATTTATCGATCATCACTACCTATAAAAGGTGAATCTGTATTATGTATGCATGTTTTTTATGTCCCAGTAGTTATGTGTATATAAGCCTTTCATCAACAGCAAATTACAATCTGTATATATGTTGCATGTGTATGTATACACAGTAGAAACAAGTATAATTTGCCCTCATGGGGGATCGGCGCTACGAGGATGGATTACTCATATGGCTAGGATCTAGATTCTGATTTTTGTATTCTCAATTAGACCACATTAAAAAACTGAAGCACTAGTTGTACCAAAGTTCTTCTTTAGAATATAATTTAACATTACATTCAAAAAAAAAAAAAAATTGAAGAAGAAGAAAAAAAATATTCTCGGTAAAAGACAAATTTGGCTTGCCTAAAACGAAAGGAAATAAACATTTATCAAAAGGAAAACAAAAAATAAGAACAAGTTTGACTTTCTTCTTGAGGGAATCTGAGTAATGGTTTAAGAAAAATTTAAGCTAGATCATGGCACATGCATGATCTTCTTCTAAATTGTTTAGTCCAACTTAAGTTTTGTAAAGAATGCACAAAATCCCTAAAATCTATCAGCAGAAGTTTTTGTTTTGGATAACAAAAAACCAATTTTTGAGGAAGGTCTTAACGACTTTGGTCAAATGAATTTGTGCCTGACGCGTAGCATTCCCTCCTAATATAATTTTCTTGACATTCATAGATAGAGATTAGTGACTAACCATTAATATGTCCTTATTCAAAAACTTAATAACGCTTTATACTTATTCCACCTTTTTTTTTTCCATGCACATTACGACTACGTGGAGGAAATATATGTGCATGCATATGGATGAAAACGCCACGTATAAAATTTCGAGAACCCAAATAAATTAGATTCTCTCAATAATTAAGACTTTTATTTTAATTTTCATCATACATTTTCAAATTATCATGAAACGATTAGAATTTTTGAATATATTTTTGTTGTTGGTGGTGTTTTCTTTAGTCAAGAAGAAAATTTGGCTTTTCAGTTTTAAAAAAAAAATAGTAGAGCGACCTTTTCACTCACATTTACTGTATACAAACCTATTTGTTTTTTTCGATTCCGGTAACTTAACCAAAGCATTATTTGACTACTCTAATGGGAGAGTCGGGAAACTCTCGATTAAAAACGAAATAAAGAAACTCTAATATGTTCATAATTACCTCATTTAACTAACTATTTCAGGAAATTAACACTTGCGCTTTAGTTGTGTTGTGTTAGCATAAATTAACATAAATCTAATCATATAATAACACTTAACATATTACATATATATATATATATATAGAATTATACATATTTCTATTGGTTTTTGTTAATATTACTTGTTAATGTGTCATATTACTCACGTATATATGTATCAGCAATTATTCATACATGCATATTAATTAAGTTTTATGCATATGAAATGTTTTTGGTTTTATGGACTTTATCATCAATACTTTAATATCTTTATCTTAAACCTCCAAATTACTTCTCAGATTTTTTGGCAAACGACTTAAATTCCCCTTTGTATGGAAGCAACCAAACTCATTTGGCTAGTCTATCTAATAGTATTGTATACCAATTACAATTTTTAAAACTCTTGTTTTTAATGCATATTTTTATATACTAATATTTCTCATATTTGTTTGTATATACACATTCTATGTACACTACTAGTCAAATACGTCATTAATGTCTCTATGCGAAGAGGCCGTTGACACAAATTTGGTCAATTTCTTTGGATTCTTTCAACTACCAAAATTCGGCAATTATGGGGGATTCTTAATTATTCTTAGGATAAATATATCAACTGGGAAAATGATAACGATATTGTTAAGATTTTCTTCGATTATTTTTATTATTTATTTTATGAATGATATACTCAGCTTGTGGGAAGGAAGGAGCCATGTGAGCCAAAAACTATACATTCTTTGTTAAATTTGATAACATGTATAAAATTCTCCATTATTACACCTAAAAGATAATTTGATATATAAATAAGTAAGAATGTAATCATTACAAAAGTATTTTATTTGTAATATCTACAACTACAAAGGGAGCTTTCTAATGAAGTGATCATTGAACCTCAATTAAAACTAAAAATGCAAAAGATTTATATTGTACTATTCGATTTACGTCTAATTATATAATAATATAGTGATGAAAAGTATACATATGCCACCAAGGCACCAACCAAATTTAAGTGCCGGTGGAAAAGTTTAACCAAGGCCAGTTAATGAAATCCGTTCTAATCTAGCTTCAGTAGTTATAATCAATTACCACATGAAAAAATGATCTTACAATCTAATCTAACTGCCCAATTCGATCATTGCCAGAAGAAAAGAAGAAAAAAATTCATTACTAAATATAATGATTCGGTAATCAATTTTGTCGAGTGTTATGATTCGGTGTGAATAATGTTCTATGAGAAACTTAACTCAATCTGTAGGAGATAATAAACAAACATCATTTTCTCAAAACACTGTAACTATCTCTAAAACAGGCATTTTAGATTGAAGAAACGAACTTATACTAGCCGCGGGGGTAGTAGTGCTTCATAAATTGGAATGGAGCGATGGATGACGTATTATTAGCAAGCTGATGTGGACTCATAGTCATAGGTAGGTTATGATATTATGTTGCATGAAGGAGAATAACAAATATATAAGGCTAAGCTTAAGTGTCTCAAGTAGGGTCTTAGCAGTTTAAAAGATTTTATTACAGCAAGTTACCTTTGGGTTTTAAAGCTATTGCAAACAAGATACTGGTGTGGTTGTTTGATTCCTTGGTGAGTACGATCAGTTGTGATTTTGTAGTACAATATTTAGTAAGTACTAGAAAACGCGATAGATCAAGAGTCGACATTACGAATTCTTATAGACCTTTTAAAACATATAAATGTACTTGAAAAGAAAATATATATGTACAAGGGTCACATTGTCCGTTGTATATATTATCTTTGTAATAAAAGAAAATTTATATATTAATTACTTTCGATGAATTCTAAATGGAAAAGCTGATATTTATATTCCGTTACTAAGTTCCAATATATAAAATTATGGAATATAAATATCAGCTTTTCCATTTAGAGTTCATTTTATAAATCTAGAAAAAACTTTGTAACGGAACATTCATCGAAAGTAATATATAAAGCGATCAACATCATAAAGGACAAAAAATTCTACAGAAATAAATATATAAAAAATTTACAATAAATTGACCCAAAAAAGAATTGTATTAGCTGTCAAAAAGAAGATGAAAAAACGAATTGATTATACTAAAAAAAAAAAACAAAAAGCTTTTGCAAATTGGTTTTGACATGGTTACACTGCCTGGTTAGGTAGAGTCGGCAGCCGAGTTGAAGTGGGGCAAATTTGAGCCCCCACCTGGGCTCACCATCTAATCCACGTGGTTGCATACTTGTCAGCATGCATTGCCACGCTATTTTTTTGTTTTATCAAACTCGATTACTAACTTTTGTAAAAATGTTTGGTTTCAAATGGAAAAACGACTAAATCATAAGTGAAGAAAACGAATTAGACCGGAGAGAAAAAAATAAAATAAAAAAGATAATTTATCATCTTGATTAGTTCTCCATACTTAGTTTGTTTAAAGGCCTGACTTGAACGTCAAAAGTATCCTCAAAAAGAACACCATAATAGTAATATCAATTGATTCTTTTGTTCATTTATGTAAATTCAGTCTGTTTTCCTAGCAACTAATAACTCTAATACAAATTAATTATGTCTATGTATCTACATCACAAGTAGTTTTCACAATCCAGTTTTATTTTTCCATAGCCATATCTACAAGCTCATGGGTGAATTCGGATGATGTATATCATTATCACTGGACCATATATGATCAGAAGAATTTGAATGATATAAAATGTCATTATGATTGGTCCATTGTGCCCAGTTGATTACCCCCTTTCACACCATTAAAATTTTAAAACTATATATTCAAAGCAAATTTATCAGTAAGTACAATCACAATATATACCATAAAGCAATTATATTATATTATCACCAACTAATTAATAGTAATATAACGGGCATATGATTATGAGATACTCTAATCAAAGTCCCATCACAAGCTTTGGAAGCAAAGAATCGAATGATTCCATATAAGAAAAAAAAAAGGTTAAGAAAATAATATAAACTATTTCGTATTTTTAGCGAAAGCATATGATTAAATGGGAAACCTATATATAAATTATTACACACACTTATTGAAGAACTTTTGTGTTTATTATATTGATTAATAACTAACCTTAGAACGCGCAAATCACAAGCTCACATGCTGCTTCCTCTTAATTCGTCCATTATATAAACAGACCCACACCACTTCTTCCTCCAAACACATTCCAAAACATCTCATTCCTCAATCTACAAACAAACCAAACAAAAAAAAACTTCACTACCTATACTTCGATCAAACTCACCCAAAACCTTATTCTATTTTTACTACATACAAAATATTTGTTCAAATTCACCTTCTAAAAATGGAGAACATGTTTAGGCTCATGGGAAGTGAAGATTTCTCAGACAGAAAACGGTGCATTTGGGTTAACGGTCCGGTTATTGTCGGAGCCGGGCCATCGGGTCTTGCCACAGCCGCTTGCCTCCGCGAGCAAGATGTTCCATTTGTGGTATTGGAGAGAGCAGATTGCATTGCTTCACTATGGCAGAAACGTACTTACGACAGAATCAAACTTCACTTACCAAAGAAAGTTTGTCAATTACCTAAAATGCCTTTCCCGGAAGACTACCCTGAATATCCAACAAAACGACAGTTCATCGACTACCTTGAGTCCTACGCAAACAAATTCGAAATTACTCCTCAGTTCAACGAGTGTGTTCAGTCCGCTAGGTACGACGAGACCAGTGGTCTCTGGCGCATCAAGACATCATCCTCGTCTTCCTCTGGGTCGGAGATGGAATACATCTGTCGGTGGCTAGTGGTGGCTACGGGAGAAAACGCGGAGAAAGTTGTTCCAGAGATCGACGGGCTCAAAACAGAGTTCGACGGCGAGGTGATCCACTCGTGTGAGTACAAATCCGGCGAGAAATACAGAGGAAAGAGTGTTCTTGTCGTCGGATGTGGTAACTCAGGCATGGAAGTCTCACTTGATCTCGCAAATCACAATGCTAATGCCTCCATGGTTGTTCGTAGCTCTGTTCACGTGTTACCAAGAGAGGTTCTTGGCAAATCAAGTTTCGAAATCTCGATGATGTTGATGAAGTGGTTCCCTCTATGGCTAGTAGACAAGATTCTACTCATTCTCGCATGGTTGATTTTGGGAAACTTGACAAAGTATGGGCTAAAGAGACCCAAGATGGGCCCAATGGAGCTCAAGGTTGTCACTGGGAAGACTCCAGTTCTTGACATTGGAGCTATGGAGAAAATCAAATCCGGCGAAGTAGAAATCGTCCCGGGAATCAGACGGTTTACTCGTAGCCACGTCGAGCTAGTAAACGGTCAGAGATTAGATCTTGACGCTGTGGTTCTCGCCACGGGTTACCGTAGCAACGTACCTTCATGGCTCCAAGAAAACGATCTGTTTTCGAAAAACGGGTTCCCGAAATCACCGTTTCCAAACGCATGGAAAGGGAAATCGGGACTTTACGCGGCCGGATTCACAAGGAAAGGATTAGCCGGAGCATCAGCAGACGCCGTTAACATCGCTCAAGACATTGGAAACGTGTGGAGAGAAGAGACCAAACGACAGAAAATGAGAACACGAGTGGGTCACCGCAGATGCATTTCAGTTGCTTAGGCCTCAAGTTAGGGCTGGCTTATACCATCATTTACTTTATTCTAAAGGGTTGGGGTAAGAAGAAAAAAAAAAAGGAAAAAAAAAAAACAGAGTGTTCAATTTATTATTTCATTTTTTTGTAAACAAAAGTATACATACATACAGATACAAGAGAGCCCTCTCCTGAAGACCCAACGGTGTCGTTTTTTGAAGGCTGTATGGGCGTTTTGTATAACGAGGATGACGTGGCGTTTCTCTTCATTATTATTTCATTTTTCTTTCCTCTTCTGTTTTTCAAATTTTATCTTTGTAATGGTTTTCTAAAAGATACTTATAACTTTATAAGTTATAATAATAAAGGGTACTTTATTAATGATTCACAATTTTACATTCATAAGGTCTATCTCACTTTAAAAGAAAAAAGATTACGGCAAACAATTTCATTTTATTAAATCGAGAAACAAAACAATTTCATTCTGTTTTTGAGTTTTTGTCTCGAAATTGGTCAAACTAAGTACAACCAGAATTGTAAGTGAACGAATAGAAAAGAAAATTTAAGACCTTAGTTTGACCAATTTCGAGATATCAGAGGCCCAATTTTTGGCCCATTTAAAAGCCTTAAATAAATGTTGTAATAAAATTTAATATGATAAATTCTATTGGATAGATTCTATATAACTAGCTAGATTATCCTACCAATACCACCATGCACTATTGATCGAATCCCTAAGTTTTCACAAACCCTTTTGGTATTGCAAAACCTTTTTACTATTAAGGAGAAGAAGATGAAGAAGACGATGGAGCATTGGATCTATGGAAAAGTTTGGGATAGAGAAGGAAATCCGAAGAAGTCAACATGTGATGTAGAGGTAACTTCAGAGAAACTGAGTGCCGACTTTATATCGAGTCAAGAAGATGATTACAAACGTCGTCGTCGTTGCATCTATCTACAGAGCTACAAGTTCAACAAACCCAAACCTGATACAGATCTAAAACGTCAAGAATCAATGGCTCGTAAATTTTTGTTTAAGTTGAAGAAACTTGTTCGTTGTCAGCGATCTCGTCGATCGTGATGGTGTAAATGTGATAATGGAATCCTATCTTAAGTAATGACTATGTAGGGTTCATATACTTATACCATAAGATAGATGAATTTTTTGGTGGAAGTACGTAGGGTTTGTTAATTTGATTGAAAAAAAAAACTATTCTCACAAAGTTAGGTTTTTTTCTTTCACTTTTTGGTTTCAATATTATTGACCGAATTTGGTTTTAAGCTCATATCTGTTTGATTTTCATTTATGTTTTCGTTTTGCCATAATTGTGGTGTATTTTATCCCTTTGAAACAAAAGTTTAATTAGTTTTCTTACAATCGCCTGGGACTTCATGGAGTTTGTCATGTTTTATAGTATGGGTGATATTGTTTATTCCTTGGCATTAAAGGAATGTTCGGGTAAGACCTAGCACTACTACTTAACTAATGAGATTATTATTTGAAGAATAATCTGAGATTCTATTTAGGGTTTTAAATCAATTTGGTGTTTGAATAGAAACTAGTGAAAAATTGCAGAATTCTTTAGGAGAAAAAGCCACACCAACATAGGGGATCCCCAAAAAGCCACACCAACCATCCGGATGGTTGTCAATAAACAACTTATTTTCAATCGACCCTGAAGAAGATAAACAAACATGTCAACATCTGTGAGAAGGAAACAAAGACCAAGGAAAAGGAGAAAGTGGGACGTACAAGAAAACTTGGAATCTAAAGAAGAAGAGTCGAAGAAGAAAGGTCAACAAATAAAATAAAGGTTTTGTGTTGGAATTAAAAAGTAGTTTGGGCCTTGCCGGTTTGGTTATGGCCCAAGAGTATAAGTGTTTTCAGATGGGTTTTTAGTTGAAGTATGTTGGTGTGTACTAAGTAGAACTAAATTTAGTTAAATTTGTGAGTTGTTGGAGTGGTTGAGAGAGTTAGTAGTCTTTTAATGTTAGCCTAAAAGCTAGTGATGATCAGTCCTAGTATAGTGTGGTTAATCTAGTGCTTTCGAGTGTTAGTGTGAGAGTGTTGCAAATAGGAAATTATGCTATAAGTATGTATATGTTTTCAGAGGTATGAATGGAAAAAGTTTATAGACAACTGATTTCTATGTTTGAAAAATACAGAGAAAATAGTGAATTAAAGAGAGAAAGTAAACGGAACTGAAATTGACTGAGAAGTTCAAGTTCACCAATTGAAGAAGAAGATATAATTTTGCTAGTTTCGTCATCTAATATTACGTAATTGCCAAGCAGAAAGAATAGACGATATGTGTAGATTTGTTCACACAAATATATTATCTCAAAGGCTCAAACCACACAAAAGTTGCAAATACACAACTAAAGATGCAAATACTTAAGATTAAGAATCGAATCACATAGAAATTGATGCTACTTAACCCAGTCTTATAAGAAAAAGAAAGAAAAATAAAAAAGCAAAATGAAAAATATTTGTATGAAATAAGCGAGTAAATATCGAAAATAAATTTATATAACGAAACGTTGGGTTGTTAGGGTCTTAGGGATCTCGACAAGTTCACTACCAAGTTCAAGCTACAAAACACGATTATGCAGCAAAGCCTATTTCATAGGAAAAATCACCTCTATCTAAATTACTCCGAGATTCAACTGTTTAGCTTAGTAAGCAATGACGCAGATAAATATGCATCAGAATGATCAAATTTGATTGGTTCACTAAACACCATGACTCAGAAGTTTCAAATTGCAGATAACATACCTTTTTGCGGGGAGAGTTGCACTTAGACTACTTAGTCAAGTTATTTGTAGACTCATTCATCATAATTGCATATAATATAAAAAATTAAAGATGTTAATTTTACGGACGACAGAAATGGAAAAGATGATGACTTAACAACGGACGACAAAAAAAAATTGAATCTTTTGGTACAAAGTCACCATAGTAATTAAAAACATGTTAAGGAGATGAACGTTATACGTTTCTGGTACGGCCACACCGGGGAGAAAAACATGTGATTGGATAACGTATAATAAAGTCAATGATCAAATGAAGCAACAAATAAAGTCAATAATTGAAGAGATACAAGTGAACATAATAACTACATAAGAGTATCGTAACCTTTTAACACCCAATAAAAACAACAATAAAACGTCCTGAACTCTCAATTACACTGCAACCCTCTTCACCAAATTCATACTAATTTCATTAAATAGTTGTATATATATACTATAATTTTTCTTTTAATCATGTCTATTTCATTTTTTTTTTGTAGAAATCAGTTTTGTATAATTAGTTTTCGTTATAAAATATACTAAGATTAGAAAGTTAACCAGCAAATATTAGTTACAAATTAAGTTACAATTATACAAAAGCAACATAAGCATCAAATCTTTGTGCCAGCAAAGAGAATTCTACCTTTTGATATTACTTTTAATCACTCCTATTGTTTTAATATTAAATAGTTTTGCTGACAAAAAGAATATATAAGTAATTTGTAACATATGATACATGGCAGAATAAAATTGCGACGTATACTAGCTGCCGAGGCATGAATGATAGGCGAAAACATCTAGTACTATACTAGTATTATTATGCTACAAGAGTTGAAAATTAAAAAATATAAAACTAACAACATATCATGCGAGCCTTTTTCAAAAAAAAAAAACAACATATCATGCGTGAGGGGGTGGTGGGTTTATTTTTTTATAAATAAAGCTTTTGCTAAAACGAAAACAACAGCACATTCTACGACATACCCACAATTTGGAGCTTAACTTAATCCTCAGTTTTACTCGTAATCATGAGCCTAAACATAATTCAGATAACTTATCTCGGATCATGGTAAAAAAAAAACTTATCTCGGACATTAAAGTCTTTGCCATAATTCAGAAAACACTCAAACCAACATCGTTACATGTATAGAGGGTTTCATTTTTTATTTCATTTTTTCCTTTACTTAAACCAAACACTTAAACAACATAAAAACAAACTAATAGAGTAATAGTATTGGCATTAGAGATTGATAGTGTTCCTTAGGCTTTTTCAGATTGCAAAGCCATGGACTTTGGCAAAAAGGCTACAATGATTGAAGAGTAGTATTTGGTATTTTACAGATATTACTTTTTGTATAAAAATGATAAAATTTATTAATATGGAAATGTTGTAGTCCTTTTTAGGCAAGTTGTTATAATTATTCGTAGACAGGATAGTTACTCTATGCGGTAGGCCAAGAAATTTAAATTCCATTTTGCTCCTTCGAGTTAATGATTTCTCTAAACTCTGAACCCTATCAAATAAATTCGTACCCCATCAGAAGATAATAGCGACTTTTTTTTCTCCCTACCCAAAAACAAAAGTTACAAAAGTAATAAAATCTATTACAGGACTGTAAATCATGAAAGCATGGGTTTATAATTATTGTTCCATTAACGTTATACTGTAAACATTCAAAATTTAAAATTTTTCATGCCTAAATAAGCATACAATGATTACAATTATTCTCACTTTTCTGGTTTCACTTTTATGTTCTCACACAAGTTTTTTTTAACCTTTCTGACCATAATTTAATTTATCTCAATTATTTTCAGGTAACGAAATAATATTATTATTATTTTTTTTTTAACAGGATTGGAGTATATTGGGATGTTTAGAATCTGACTGAGATGTAGATGTTTTTTTTGATTAGATCAGGCAGAAATATTTAATTTCGGATTGATTTACAAATTTTATTGGTAACCCAAAGTGTAATTGAATCATATATAAGTTTGATACTGTTGGTTTGTATATGGATCCAATTTTTCTGATCTAAGCAAAAAATTATTAATAGTTTGTTTTAATTTAGCGGATATACATCGGGTTTCTATTAACCTCAGCCTATTCCAAAATCAAAATCTGATCAGATTTAACTATAGTAATCAAAACTGATTCAGATCGGAGTTTTTGGATTTAGGTTTTTTTTTTTTTTTGACAGCAATATACAAGATTGACTTAAAACCAATGAGACGGAACATCATTTACATAGGTAATAAGCTGTGTTTCGGAACGAACTCGTCGTGCCAAATTATCTGCTTTACCATTCTGCGAGCGAGGAACTAAGATCAACGAGAAGGATGCAAATTCTTCTTTTTCTTCCTGGATGTCCTCCAAATAAGTCGTGAAAGCCGGCCATTCTGTAGGTGAAGACACCATCTTCACTAAATCGGAGCAATCGGTAAAGAAAACAACATCATGATTATCCGCCCCAATCATACAATGCATCGTCCAAACAAGAGCTTCAACCTCTGCATGAAGCGGGGAAAGACTGCGACGGAGATTGACTGCTCCCATAGTGGGAACCCCTCCCAAAGGAGGAGAACAAAACCAACCTCGGCCGGCATATGGATCTGTCGCTTTCCAAGAGCCATCAACATAACATAAAAAACTTGTCTGAGACCTAACCCTCAAACAAACACTACCACCTCCAGGGGAAATCCTTGGGACCGAGGGTGCAGATTCAGCCACATCCTCTAATTTTGCCAAAATCCAAGCCTTGGACTCATCCACAGCTATCTGCAGAATCACTTCTGGGTTTGAATCCAGGTTATCAAAAAATGTATCATTCCAGGCCTTCCAGAGATACCACAATAGCCATGGGTAAACCTCTGGAGTAGGTGTCTCCGAGAAAAGCCAAAAAAGAAAATCCATATTCGTGTAGATCGACTCCGAAGGGAAAAACCTTGGGCGTGTCAGAAACTAAGATAAGGCCCACACCTGCCTTGCCGGGGAACATTCAAACAGAACATGATTAATGGTCTCCTCTTGAACCCCACAAAGCGCACACTGAGTGTCACAAACCAACCCGCGCCTTCGAAGATTAGTGGAAACTGCCACACAACCGGTAAGAACATGCCACAGAAAATGTCGGATCTTAGGCGGACACCTAATATTCCAAACAAAAGCCAGTCATTGTGTAATATGAGGACCAATCACTTTCCCACCTGAGACAGGCACCTTCTGTTGTTGTAAGATATTGTACCTAGACTTGACAGTATATTTACCCGTCTTTATGAAATGCCAGCCCAACAAGTCTGGCGAATCCGGCCAACCTATAGGTAAGGCCAAAATTATGGCGACATCTTCCGGCACAAAAGTGGCCGTAAGCTGAGCTATGTTCCAGGAATTGGTATTCCACTCAACGAAGGATTTAACTCGGAGCGTAGGGTCTAAAACCAACCCATTGCTTAATGCTGGTCTCGGGGATTGAGCGGGAATCCAGGGATCATTCCAGACTGAAATCCAATCACCGGATCCTACCCATTTAATGAGTCCTTTATGAACTAGAGAGCGAGCAGAAACCATACTCCGCCAACCATATGATGGTGAGTAAGACTTGATTGGATCAAAAGGATCTGAATGCCTATAATAGCGACCTTTAAAGACCCGAGCAAATAAAGAATCTGGTACTGTAATTAACCGCCACAGTTGCTTAGCCAGCAACGCTGTATTACAGTCGTCTAAACAACAAAACCCCAACCCCCCCATCCAGCTTGCTGAGACACAATCTATCCCATGCTACCCAATGTAACCCCCGCGACTCCCCCGATTAGCTCCACCAAAAATTAGAAATCGCACTATTTAACTTTCTCGTGACTGTTTTCGGAAGCCGAAAGCATGACATCACGAAAGTAGGAACAACTGTTGCCACCAACTTTATCATCATCTCTTTCCCACCCTTAGATAAAAGCCGAGTTGGCCATCCGCCAGCTCGCGCTTTTAATCTGTCCTGGATAAAAGAAAAGATTTTCGTTTTAGACCCGCCAAAACTCTCTGGAATGCCTAAGTATGAACTCATACCACCCAGAGTCGTGATCCCAAGGACCCCTTTGAGCTCCTCGTGAAGGGTGGCATCTACCGTATGACCAAATTGAATTGATGATTTCTAAAAATTAACCTGCTGATCCGAAACCCGCTCATATTGCTTAAGGATCCCTAGGATAACCTCACATGATCCTTCAAAGCTCGACAGAAAAAAAGACTGTCATCCGCAAACAACAAATGGAAGATTGTCGGACATGCCGTCGACAGTCTAATCCCTGTCATAAGCTTAGCCTCCTCCACCTTCCAAAAATTAGCAATAAGTACCTCTGTGCATAGGATAAAGAGATAAGGTGACAAAGGATCCCCTTGACAAAGGCCCAGTTGGGGAACAATGGAACCATGTGGTTGTCCATTAAGTAAGACTTTGTAGCGAACCGACGAGACACACCACATAACCCAAGTGATCCATTTCTCACAGAAACCGAACTTTCGCAATAAATGTTCAATGAAAGGCCACTCCACCCGATCATATGCTTTACTCATATCTGTTTTGATAGCCATAAACTTTCCTTTACATGAAGGGTTAGTCCGTAGCCCGTGAAACATTTCTTGAGCAATCAAAATGTTATCAGAGATCAAACAGCCATCTAGAAAGGCCGACTGCGTCTCCGAAACCAGAGAAGGCAAAAAGGTGCGCAACCTCTGGCACAAAACCTTTGAAATAATCTTATACCCAACATTACACAGACTAATGGGTCTCAACTCTGTCATCCTTGTTGGTTTATCCACCTTAGGAATAAGACATATATTTGTCATATTTAACCGCTTATCAAAAACCCCATCCTATAAAAATGAATTTACCAAAAGGACCAAATCCACCTTAACAGTCCCTCACGCCTTTTGATAAAACAAGGCAGTCATCCCATCTGGACCTGGAGCCTTATCTGGATGCATCATAAACAACACCTCCTTAACCTCCTTTTCAGTAACCTCTTGAGTCAAGAACTCATTTGTATCCGCTGTAATCACTGAACGGACCTCACTGAGAGCCACAAAAAACCCTGAAGGATCAGACGATGTTAATAAACCCTCAAAATAAGATACCACAATGGAGACCAATTATCCTGTTTTTTGCCTGTCGTTGCTTTGTCTGGCGTTGAAATAGCTAGTGTTATGGTCACCCAGCTTCATCCACCGGCTCCTGCTCTTCTGATACCAATAAATCTCCTCATCCCAATATGCTTCCCTAAAGCTCCAAGTCAAAGCCGCAATCTCCTCAATGGTAGTTGCATCATTTGCTTGAGCCGCCGCCAATCTTGTCTTAAACTCTTGTTTCTCGCCCATAGGGCTTTTTCTCCTTCCTTCACCTTGAAATCGCTGCACAACAAGAAACAATCTTTTCAAACACATTGCCCGAAACAGAACCTGCTGCGGACGCCCAACCGAAAGCAATAGCTCCAAGCAAACCCTCTTTGTCCAACCATCGTCTGTGAAACCGGAACACACTCTTACCGTGTCGTACTTTATCATCCAGAGAAGCTAAAACCGGTTTGTGATCCGATGCAACCATCGGAAGATATTCCATTAAAGAGTTACTAAACATGTCATGCCACTCCTCGTTGGCTAAGGCTCTATCAAGCCGACACCTGATTGGCTTCTTTCCTTCCAGCCTCGCCAAGAAAGGCTATCCCCAATTGATGGAAACTCAAGTAATCCACAATTTCGAATCATTGTATTAAAAGGGAAAAATGAAGAAGCATGACGCAATTTACCCCCACGCTTTTCATGATTGCCTTTCAATTCATTGAAATCCCCAATTATAAACCAAGTCGAGTCCCTAGTTAAACCAATTCTCGTTAATCGTTCCCACACCGCATCCCGGTTCTTTGGTACTGGGTCACCATAAATAAAAGAGAAATAAATAGAATTCCCTTTAAAATCAACTTCCACATCAATCAATCTATTGGATTCAAATATAATTGAAAAATTAAAATTATTATTATAAAATAAGGCTAAACCGCCACTACAACCAACTGGTTCAACTGTTTTTAAATGTGAATAACCAAAATGACCAACAAAAGGTTCTAAAATAGAAAAAGATTGTCTAATCTCAGAGAGGAACAAGAAATCTAGCCGATGCTTCCTGCACAAATCTCTGAGATAGCCAATAGTCGCCTTATTACCCAATCCCTGACAATTCCAGCTAAGAACCTTCATTTATCAGTTTTTGGAAGTGGTGGTTTAGTACCACCCATTGCCTCCTTCTCCACCCCTGTGACTTAGGATTGTTAGGAATCCCAGAAGGAACTGTACTCTTCGGAGTTGGACGCTTGCGAGGAGTACGAACATACACGTTCAACTTCTTTGACCCCATTCCCTTGAGACCCATGGTGCCCTTACCCTTGCGTTGCTTGGGTAAAGTATCTCCCTTTGTGACCTGCTGATCTGTCTCCATCACGTCAACACCAATATCACATGACAGACTTGCATCGAGAACCTCATCATCTGCACCATAACGACCCTGCCCCCAATCACCGCATCTTCAACCGTCTGCTTAAGGCTAGTCTCAACTAGCTCCTAAGAATCCAGAGAACACTCCTCAACTAGCCCCGCTACCGCATTAACAGAACCTTCTCCACTTAACCCAGTCTCGAGGCGCACCTCCTCCTCCCCTCCCTTTGACAAAATTTGATCCCATTTGCCCCTGACCTCCTTCTCCAGCAGCCAAAATCAGCTTCTCATGAACCTTTGTCTCTTCCGTATCTTTGGTTTCAGCAGTAGGAGCATCCTCCTCCTGGAACAAAGCCTTGCGAACCACCTTGGTTGGGATAGGATCACCATTCACCCCCTGACAAACAGACTCCTTGGGAACAGACACCTCACCCTCCTCCATCACTGCCGGTGGCTCAATAGACTCCTTAGTAGCAGTCTCCTTGGCAACCGCGCGTGAGTGGCGATGATCATTGTACTGAACATAAGACTGGAAACGTCTCTATTTAGCCACCAGTTCTCCTGCCGATAAATTAGACCTAGACTTCGAACCCTTAGTGGATCGCCCCTCAAAAGGCTGCTTGCCCTCCGCTTGAGAGCCCTCCCCCATGTGCTTGCCTTTAAGACCATTTTTGTAACCACGCTCATGATCAACACCCTGCCTCCCCTCAGATATGACAGCCCCTCTGTAGCTCTTACCTTGACGATCTTCAGGTTCATCGTGATGCAGAACCGGAACATCAGGTACCAACGGTGGCTGCAACAACTGGCAATGATCATCGTCATGGCATAAGCTGAAACAACACCGACAATAGCCGTACAACCGTTCATAACGAGGCGATACAACGGTCTCCTCGCCATTGTAAAACTCTACTTCAGTCTCAAAACTCAAAGGCTTGAGACCATTGATTGTAACCTGAACTCGACCACCATCAATATCAACAGCCTCGACACGACCCAGATCCGCGACGATCCCTCGGAATGTTGGCTCAGCCCAGAACTGGAATGGCACTCCCATGATGCGAACCCATAAAGTTAAGGCAGAAGGGTACAAAGGATCCACCGTCGGTGTCCATCGAACCATTGACACAATCCAATGATCGAAGTGAAACGAGGTCATCTTCAACACCTTAACAATGTCTTCTTTCTCATCGAAATCAAACTGGAACTTGCCCATCCCCAGGTCCGCACCAACCACCTTCTCTTCTAACTGCTAGATACGCGGGAACATGGGAAGAGGAGACTTCATGTCTTGGCGTCGGGGATTGAAACACCTTCTAACCACCGTCTTGGAGTAACCCTCAATCGCCTCTGCTATCGCCATTTTTTTTTATGAGTTTTTTTTTCAATGGGTTAGAAGAGTCTTTGGATTTAGATTATATATCGAAGACTAAAATAAATTATTATCGACTCCAAAAACGTATTATGTTAAATTATAATGATATATTTTTATACTCCAATATATCATTATATTTTGATATCAAACAGTCTGATTAAGGAAATCTGAATATTCCAATATAGTAATAGACCAAAGAAAATAAAATATTATAGGAAGTTAATTTATATAATCATCCTAGTTATTAAATTCTCCGACATCAATAAATAATAAACACACAACACAACCTAGTTGTAATAATACCAGAAACGCGTTTAGAAAAGACGTTTGAAAAAGAACCTAACACCGTTTTGTAGTAGTTCCGAAGTCGTAACCTGCTCCATTATCTATGGACAACACACAACTTCTCTCTCTCTCTTCTCTCTCTACATATCATCCACTTCCGTACCTGTCGCTTCTAATTAATCGCATTTAATAAACGCGTCTGAAGTCCGTCATTGCGTCGGTGATGTCACCATAGTCTTCTTCTTGACGACTCTGCGCAAGTCTTTTCATAGCGACGAAGAACAAAAAAGCTTCCATCTTTGTCGCCTTAAAGCTTGTTCCTTTACTCCGTTTTGTTGAAATTCCGGCGACAAAGCTTCTATCTTTACTGCGTTTGTATAAAATTCCGGCGAAAAGCTTGTACCTTTCACCGGAGAATGCAGATTCCGGCGAACAGGTCTGTGTCTTTTCTCTGTTTCTGCTCTCTTTCTCAGTTGAAACGCCGTCGTTTTCGTCGAAACCTTATATTACTTTTTAACAGTTCTTTTTTTTTTTTTGGCGAAATGTTTGGTGAAGAAAGCAAAAGACTTTTTCACATTCTTTTGCTGAAATTTTTCTCTTTTTTTTTTTGTTTGTTTCCTTATGACGTTCCCCGTGTTACCTTTTGCTTGCTCAACTTGCCTTTTTTTGTGTTCTCTCTTGTTCTTATGGTGTCGGTAACGAACGCAGTTATTGCGTTTGTATCTCTTTAGTGATTGATTCGAAGTTTTTGGTAAGTAAATGCTTGTGCTTTGACCAATATTTGTTTGCTCTTAATTCTAAAGATTCTTTTCTTTTTAATTCCCAAAATTTATGTTTCCTTTAATAATTCTCTTTCAGTAGTCCAAGTAAAAATATTCAGGCAAAGGTCGGTTCTTTATTTCTTGAATCTGAAGTTCTCTCTTTGGTTTGTGTTGTCTAGTCTACTGTTACTAATTAGGACTTTTATTGAGTTTTTTCTTGTTTTTTTTTTGTTAATGGATGGTGGATTGTGATTGTGATGGTTTCAGGGGTTGAAGAAATGAATAAGCAACGAAGAAGAAACGTTCAAGGTCATGGCACTGGAAGACAGATTCCAGGATGTTTGGGTCGGATGGTTAATCTGTTCGATTTTGGAACAGTTGGTAATGGAAAGAAGTTGCTTACTGAGAAACCACATTTTGGTAATGGTTAGGTTTCTTCACTCTTTTAAACCTCTGGGATTAGTAAAGTTAGGATTTTTATGTCATTTTGATATTGATGATGATAATGATGATGGCTTCACAGGATCTATCAGGAGGAATCGGTTAGATCATATAAAAGATAAAGTTGTGAGTTTGTTGAACCTGTAAAGACAATTTGCTTTCTCTGATTGTTTTTGTTTATGAAATGAGTAAAGTGTTAATCTTTTGTTTTTATTGGGAGTGTAGGATGTGAGGAACGGTGGAGTCAATGGAACACCGATGAAGATGCTTCTAGAACAGGAAATGTCGAAAGACATGGATATTAAGCTCAGTTCGACTAATTTGGTTGCTAAGTTGATGGGTCTTGATTCCTTTCATCAGACACAACCTTCTCCGAGGAGTAATAGTTCAAAGCCTCGTCTAAAGAGGTCGTTAAGTCACGGGGAATATAAAGATGTCTATGAGATTTGG
Source organism: Camelina sativa (assembly GCF_030686135.1). Taxonomy (NCBI): domain Eukaryota; kingdom Viridiplantae; phylum Streptophyta; class Magnoliopsida; order Brassicales; family Brassicaceae; genus Camelina; species Camelina sativa. The sequence goes on along the minus strand of NC_141899.1, from coordinate 29,394,462 downwards.
CAGAAACCGAGTAATGGTGTGGAGGGTTTAAGCAAGAAGCATATGGACATTGTCCGTGAAAAGTTCTTGGAGGCGAAACGTTTGGTTACAGATGATAAACTTAGACATTCCAAGGAGTTTCAAGAAGCTATGGAAGTTTTGAGTTCGAACAAAGAGTTGTTCCTCGAGTTTTTGCAGGAATCAAATAACTTGTTCTCCCATCGTCTCCACAATTTCGAGTCCATTGCGCCACCAACCCCAGAGAAGTCAAAGAGGATCACTATTTTGAAGCCTTCAAAGATCATTGTTGATGAAAAATTAGGAAATGAAGCAGCCACTGAATCTCCGAGAGACGGGATGAAGAGTGATTTATTCAAATGGCCGGCTGAAGAAGAATATCCGACAAGGCAGTCAACTCGAATAGTTGTTCTCAAACCTAATGGCCATGTCGCAAAGGCTTCATCATGTCCAACATCTCCAAGAGGTTTTGAGGAGAGAGAGTCAAGAGATGTGGCTAGGAGAGTGAAGAGACAGATTCTAAAGGAAGAAACTTTACATTCTTCTGCCTTCTCTAATGGTTACATAGGCGATGATAGTTCTCTTAACGAGGATGCAGATTCTGAAATCATGTCACCGGTCTCAAGACATTCATGGGATTATATCAACAAGTACGATAGCCCTTTTTCTTCCTCTCCCTTTAGCATAGCCTCTGATTCACCAGAGTCATCATCCGTCTGCAGAGAGGCTAAGAAACGGCTTTCTGAAAGATGGGCATTGATGGCAGCATCTAATGAGAATTTGCACGAGTCCAAAGTTATGGAAAAGAAAGTCTCTAATAGTACGTTAGGTGATATGCTTGCAATTCCAGATTTGAGAGATGATCTTAGAATAGAAGAAGAAACAACCAGTGAAGGTAATGAACAGGAAGGTCCTAGTGTGTATGATGCATCTTGCTTAGCTGGTAGTGTCAGTAAAGAAGAAGGAAACTTAAAGCCTCTTAGAACCCTTGTGCGGTCGAAATCTCTCCCTGAGTCATCAACAAGTCTTGGACATAAGTCTCTTGATACCAACAAGGAGAAATCCAAAGCTCCAGAGGAACTGACAAAGTCAAAGAGCTTGAAATGGTCTCTGAAAGGTAAAGTCTCAAACTTTCTTTTCTCAAGGAACAAGAAATCCAGCAAGGAGAGATCTTATGAGGATTCCCAAGTGGTAAATTCTGAAATCTTAGATTCTCGGTGCAACGATGACTGTGATGCATCAGTGTCTGCCAGGAGCATGAATTCTCGTGAGGTAGTATGATCATATAAAACACCTTTACTGATTTTAATACATTAATCTGTTGCATATTTTAGTTACAAACAAATATGCTTTTTGTCACATATATCTCAACAGGGAGACTTCTCAGTTGCAAGGGCAACCACTTTTGGAAACTCTAGTGAGTGGCGTGATGAACCGAGTCCAGTTTCAGTCTTGGAAACTTCTTTCGATGAAGATGATGGAATATTTTTTAATTCATCTGTATTAAATAGATCATCTTCTTCTCTTGGTAAGGTTTCATTTATAGCATAGCACCTATCTTTATCTTTTTATCTTGCTGTTTCATATTGATTCCTTATAAACTGGAGTTTTGGTAATAACAGGACGGGAGATGAGTTCCAACTTATTAGGAAAATCGCCTCCGATAGGTTCCATTGGTCGAACCTTTTCATTCGATGACTCAACAGTAGCTCGGTGCTTCTCATCTAAACGCTCAACTACTTCCACAAGAGACGAGGAAGAAGACTTGCGTCTCCTCATCAACACACTCTTATCAGCAGCTGATCTTGATGCTATCTCAGACAATCTTTTGTCTAAATGGCATTCTGCAGAGAGTCCACTAGACCCATCTCTGAGAAACAGCTACGCGGAATCAACAGAACAGCAAAGACTCGGATCAAACGTGAAGAAGCTAGTGTTCGACCTAGTCAACACACTGCTTTTGGAGCTAACACCGAGCTATCTCGTACCTCGTAGTCCCTTAATTCTCTCTGGTAAGCCGTTGCGGGTTTATGTGATAAACCGTATGCAAGAATGTTTAACGGGTAACGGAAGAGTGGAAGATCGTTGGTGGGATGAAGACGGAGACTTGAGCAGTTTGGCTGTGAATAAAGTTGTGAGGGTTGAAGTAGCCGAGATTGGTTCGCCGGAGTGTTTGAGATTGGAAATGGATTCAATGGGAGAGGAACTAGAGTTGAAGTTACTGGAGGAGTTGGTGGAAGAGTCTTTGATGGATTTGTCAGAACAAGCCAAATTATTCATTCCAAGTATTTGTTAATCATATGAATGTAAATTATATGGTTTTTCGTGTGTATAATATAAGGTGAATTCCACATTCTATTTTGCTTTTGTTTTTGGGTGAATGATAATGGAACGTAGTATTACATAGATATCATCTCTATTATTCCAATGTCTCAAAGATTGTTCCAAACTTTCTAATCTGATTTGTTGGGTTTTGCTCAGAATGTTAACCTGAGTAGCTACAATTTCCTAGATTAGGCCGTCCTAGTTTGGCTCACAATTACATTATCGAAAAAAAGGAAAAGAAAAAGTTGGACCAATGAGTGGACGCATGTACTAGTGTTAGGTGTTGACGTTTTTTGTCCGTTTGGACAAACAGGTGTTGACTTTTCCATCTCTCAATAATAGAGGAGGTGTATTGAAACCATGATTTTGGAGGATTTTATAGTATTTAGGAAATTTAAAATTTTGATAGATTTTAGGGAAGTTAATATGATTTATGTTAAAATTCTTTCAAATCTTACATAAAACCATGAAATTTAGATTTCTGTATTTTAACTAAACAAATCCTTTCAAATCCTCTAGAATCCCTAAAACCTAGAGGGGGTATTAAACTTATGTTTTAGATGATTTGGTGGAATTTTAATATTTTTAGAATTTTGCAAGATTTGAGTAAGATTTTAGAAGATTTGAGTAATTTGTTATAAATTTATATTAAGAAAATGAAAATGAAATGACAATCTGTGAGATTTTGACACATTTTGTGAATGATTTTAGAATGTTTCAAAAATCGTCTTTGTTTTTAACATTATTGATCATTTGTAGCCTGCAAAAAAAACATATTACAGTTAACAAAAAACGATGAAATGACCATTTTTGATAAACAAGAAGTGAATATCATGATCCCCCCTACCCTAAATCACACAGAGAAATTATAGAAAAGTCTAGGTAGATTCTGGTAATTTTCATATGAATATCATATGACGTTTGCTTGAGTTGAAGAACTGGTATTTTTTTTTGAGTTGAAGAGTTGACAATTTTCCAGCTTTTGATGCAATGATGTGTGTCAGTGTTACTTTGTCGTTCAGCACCGCTTAGTGAGAGTGAGAGAGATGGGAGAAAGTTTCTTACGAAACGAGATGTCGGAGTTTGTACAGCTATAGTTTCGAACTGGATGTGTCTGCTCCGAAGATAGAGTGATATCTTCCGGTAGGCACTGCTGATTGAGACAAGGTCGCTCTCATTAGAATGATGAATTTGAATGGTTGAATTTGATCTTATGGTTTGTCTTAGATTTGGTAATAGAAAGAAAAAACGTAGAACTCTTGTGTAAGGTGTGATTTTATAAGTCAAAATTCCATCTTATAGGGTGTGATTTTATAAGTCACATTTTTTAACTAAAAAACAAGAAAAAGTCTCTTAAAATCATTCAAAGTAGCTCTTTTAAAAAAAGTTGTGATATTTTGAATAACAGTAGATTTTAAGTAAGTTTTACAAATTCTGAATTGAATAACAAGAGATTGTGAATCATTTTAAATAATTTTACATAAATGTCAAGTTCAATAACATAGGATTTCAAAAGTTTTTTAAAAATCATCAATTGAATAACAAGTGATTTTGAAAATACCTTAAAATCTTCTAAAATATAAGTTAAATACCTCCCTCTTATTAAAATCCAAATTCACAAACTGTTTTGAATAACAGTGGATTTTAAATTAGATTTTTAAATCATCAGCTCAATAACAGTGGATTTTAATGGATTTTTTAAAATCCATGATTGAATAACATATGATTTGTAAATTTTACACAAATTAGTTAAAATGTCAAGTTTAATACATCCTCTCTATTACAACACCCATTTTTTTTATTTTTAACACTTCACATCATCTTCTCTCTCTTCCACATCATAATTCAACACCTACATCATTTTTATTCTCTACAATAGTTTTGTTTAATAAAATTACAACACCTTACCCAACCAAATTTATTTCATATTTTTCACCTTATTTATGTTTATTTTTTGTGATCACGTCTTATTAATCATAGTTAATATCAAATAAAATTAAAACAAGAAAAACTAAATAAATTTATAAAATAAATTGAGATTTTGTTTTTTTATTTTATAAAATATATAATTATTAGGATCCATTAAAAAACCAGTAAAACAATAAACAAGAGTTTATGAAAGCTGATAGCAAAAATATAGTAGAAAATATGATTTTTTTTTTTGTGTCCAAATTAAATGAAACAAGTCTCTATTTATAGCGAATGAAAAATGATAAATTTTGGTATAAAATAATAAAATAAAATTTTGGTATTCTATAAGATAATTATCTCAAATAATTGGGTTAGATAAAAAAATATCTGAAATCTCACCATCCAATAGAAACAAAACATTTCTTTATCTAAATATTATTCTATAATTAAAAAAGTAAACTATTCAGAATGTGCCACGTGGCGAGCAAACCCACTACTTTTGGGTTTCAACGGATGTGAATGTTTTCAACTGTGTTGTCTCCACATCATCTCTTTTGTTTTTTTCATCACTCCATTGCATTGCTTCAACTGTTAAATTTTTTATTTAACAGCTCAAAACTACATCATTGTAAGTAGTCTTAGCTTTTTGTGTTTTGTTTTACATTTGCTGACATATTTCATCACTTCACAAAAGTCACACAAAAATATTGTTACTAAACAGTTTGGATGGTGGCAGCGCAGGACAGACAAATCCGTTAGCAGATTATACCGTTTTTTATTTATCATTCATAAAGTACAGTTTACAGTGGTGTGGTCTGAAGAAAATAGACCAACTGTAAATCATATTTACGTACAAATAAAGTTGAACCGCAGCAATTGTTGTCCGTTCTATTTTCAGGATAGACTAAACCGATGACAGATTTGTCTGTCCTGATCGCCGTCACCATTTACAGCCTACAAATCTAAACGTTGATATCTTGAACTTTAAAAAATTGGTAAGAAAAAAAATCAGCAAGTTTGGAATATTTCTGCTTATGGAATTCTGATAATCATTGTGTTAGCCTAGTGCAAGAGCATCTTAATCACTTTAAGTGGCTTGCAATTTAACCAATGAAAAATAAATATGCATGATAAATTGTTAAAAACAATAAAAAAGCTAATCAATTTTGAATTGAGAATAAAATAGCTAATCAATTTTGCATTAAGATTTGAAAATCTAATCTAATTTAGAACAAACATTTTCTCCTAAGAGATTAAATGAAAAGAAGGGAGAGAATATTATGTAGTAATTAGTGGTGGAAGCACATTTAGAAAATAAATGCAATTAAAGAATTTTAGTTTTATATAATTAGTGTTAATTCATTCAAAATAGTATAAAAAATTATTGTGGTAAATATGGTTTTAATCAATGTACATTAGTGGATGAGAAATATGTTATTCTAATTAACTAATATGAGTCACTAACTTTGATTTTGAATTAGTATTAGTGGTTGAACCCAAAACAAAAAGTAATGAGGGAGAGTTACACTTGAATTTACATGTGGTAATGAGTGGGAGTTACACTTGAGTTTAAACATGAGTTAACTATAAATAAATATTATAGAATATCTGAAAAATCTTGCATATAAAAATAATGTATTTCTATAACATTCAAACAGTTAGATTGGTTAATATAAACTCACACGTAATATTTCAAATTTATATTATTTTGGTTTACTTATAGAATCATATGAACTTCTATCTTATTGAATTTTCTTTTTTAATTTCACTCATCAATTTAAATTATAGTGCTTTATTTCATTTTCATACAAATAATTTTATCTATGATTCAATTAAATATTATGAGAAATTGTTAGAAATTACTTTTGTAGATATCTCTTTTCTTTTCAAAAATACACTTTTTGGTCATTTTCACTTTTACCCTATTTTATACAATTATAAATGTTAAGTTAACTTTTTTTAAAAAATTAGGTTTAGGTTCTCTGTTATATATTTAGGGTATAGTCTTGTGGGGTATGACCGTCTGATATATTTAAAAAATAATATTTCAGATAAGAGATGTAAGAATTTTTTTTTTGATAGATAGATGTTACAATAAATTATTGCATTACATAATTAAAGAATATATGTTAAAAATAATCAAACATGTCACTTACTTCGTGTTGTTTATGTCACTCCAATGGACCGACATGTTCTGTAGAAACTACAAAATTGTATTTCCAATTTTATTAGGCTTTATTCAAGCCTTCTTTAATGGGTTCCAAGGTCTTGATCGTTTAGGTGAGGCATGCAAATTACCTATGATATTTATAGATGTCTTTTGCCCATGTATATAGACTTCCTTTTAGTTTTAGACAACCCACATCACTAGCTTGTCACTATTAATTTCTTTGGATTTGGCAAGATCCAAAATGATCCAAGCTAGTGATGGGATGGTTTCTAGTCCATCTATATATGTAGCATTTTCATTAGATCAACTATTCTTTTCAATATAGATAATTTTGTTAATCACTACACCTTTTTCTATGAAAAGTTTCAAGACCAAATCAGTAGAGCTTAGTCCTCGGGCCGGGGATTGAAGTATATCAAATATAGTCTTCTTCCCGCAGTTGATGTTCGAACACGAGAGATGTCCTGACTCTTCCAAAGCATAACTCTCGGTTCAACTGGTTGCCGACTTCATTTTGTTTAAGAGTATACATTAATCATTATTCTTAGACAATGTATCATTTGATCAGATTTTATTTTTTATAAATAATAATACAATTTTGAAGAAAGAAATTGATGATGAAAAAGATAGCTACCAACACCCTCGTACATGCACACCTTCTCTGTCTTTTCTATCCTTTCATTACCTCAAAAGAAGGGAACAAAAATAGGGATTTTGGGGTCGCTATTTAATTATTTATGCTTATTTGTTACTTATTAGGAAAAGGTCACCTTTCCTATTATATCAAACCAAACTAACATTTACTCATCGATCTCTCCTATATCAATCTCCCCTATGCATCGGTTTCTACATTTTTTCTTGAATTTATTTCATTTGCATTGAATCAAATTTCTTCTTCCTTTCGGTTTCTACATTTTTTCTTGAATTTATTTCATTTGCATTGAATCAAATTTCTTCTTCCTTTCTATTGTGTAGTTATATGGACGTTGAAGGAGATGGGATAGATTAGCCCTGGATAAAAAATCCGGATCCGAGAATCCGAACCGGAACCAATCTGAAAAACCCGAGATTTCAGATTCGGATTATGCCATTTGACTCTATTAGGTCCTATGTGTATAGACCCGTGGCTATCGGTTCGGTTTCGGGTTTTACCCGATACCCGAACGGATAAACCAAAAACCCAAAAATTTTAACTAAGAGGGAAAGAGGATTTAAGGTTCCTACCATTCAATTATATCATTTTTTTAGTTTCTTCCTCGATACTCGATACTCGACTCTCTCTTTCAATTTTTTTTCACCCTTTATATAAAACCTCGAGATAATATTGAAAACATAAAGCTGGAAACCCTAAATAAGATCTGTGTGCCTTTTCCTCCACCTTCTGCGTTGTCGAGAATCCATTCAGAAGTAAGGTTTACTACTTTACTTTGTAATTCGATTGGTCGAGCCGTCGAGTTCAAGATTATAGCTGTATATGTACTTCGATTTACAGAATTAGAAACCACCTCTTTGTTAAATCTGCACAAAGAATTGTGATTTAGATGATTTAGGAGATGATAAATGTTGATCTCTGTTTAGCCGTGACCGTGTGTGCTTGTATGGTTTCTTAGAGAGTAGTAATGCTCGAAATTGGTCAAGTCCTTTGTTGTTTTATTTCTTAAAATCATTGCTCGAGTCTTATCTCTTAAAATCATTGGTCGAGTGACTCGAGTTCTTTGTTGTTTTATCTCTTAAACTCATGGCATTGCTCTAGATTATGAGTTTTTATCTTCTGAGTTCTGTCTTCTAAGTTCTGACAAAGGGTTGCTTTTGAATGTTTGACGTAGATGGCGTCTTGTGATAATCCAACAGGGACAGACAATGATCCGATGGAGGTTGAAAGTGATACTGACGATGATGAATTAGATGGGACATACATTGATGAGGTTGAAACACCTAGTTCTGGTAAGACTCGTAAGAAAAAAGGGAAGAAGCTGAAGGATCCAGTAAGACAAGAAATAAAGAAAGGTCATATGTTTGGCAACATTTCACTAGAGTACCAAAGAAGAAAAACAAGTGTAGTTGCAATTATTGTGGAAGAGAATTTGGTTGTGCAACCAAGTCCGGAACTTATACTCTAAGGAAAAATATTGAAAAGACATGCAATGCATATAAGGTATGGCTAAGTGCTAATAAAGATAATGTTCATTCTGTTTTGACTCTTGATGGTGTTGGTGGTAATATTAGAGTGAGTAAGGTCAGTGAGGCATTGTTTAGAGAAGCTACTAATGAAATGTTGGTTCTAGCTGAGTTACCACTAGCTTTCGTTGAGTGCTTAGCTTGAAGACATTTCTGTTCTAAAGTTCAGTTGTATAAACCACATTCTAGGAGAACGGCTACAAGAGACATTGTCGAGATTTATGTGAAGAAGAAGGCATTGATGAAAAAAATTCTTGAGCACAACAAACAGATATTGTCTTTGACTACAAATATATGGGTTGCTTCCACTACTAGAGCTAGTTATATGGTAATAACAGCTCATTTTGTTGATGATATGTGGAGATTAAGGAAGATGATCATAGGATTTAAGAATGTTTCTGATCATAAGGGTGGGACAATTAGTAACTGTCTTATGGACTGTTTGGAAGAGTGGGGCATACAGAGAATATTTTGCATCACTGTTGATAACGCTACAGCTAACACTTACTCTATGACTAAGTTCAAGACAACAATGATGGATAAGTATGGAAGTGATGCATTGATACTAAAAGGTGAATATTTGCATTTGAGATGTGCTGCTCACATACTGAATCTGGTTGTAAAGGAAGGATTGTATGATATAAATAGCAGCGTGGAGGTTATTCGCAATGGAATACACTATGCAAGATCTACATCAAACAGGCTCAAGGCCTTTGATTTTCGTGTGGAATCAGGAAAACTTAGAAGGGGAAGCCTGCCTTTAGATGTAAAGACCAGATGGAATTCTACCTATCTCATGATAGAACAAGCTTTAAAATTCAGAGTTGAATTTGAGAGGATGGAGGCTGAAGATAAACCATACAATGACCGCTTTCAGGAGAAAATGGATGGACATAAAAGAGTTGGGCCAACATTGAAATCGGATTTAGATTCAGCTGAGAGGTTTGCTCAAATTCTTGGCATCTTTTATAAGTCTACATTGGTTCTTTCAGCTTCTACGACTGTTGCTGCTCATAAACTCTATAATGAGATAGTCTCTGTTATGAGAAATATTACCATTTTAGGCACAACAGGAGATGATGATGACATGCATAAGAAAGCGACATGCATGTTAAAAAAGTTGGAGAAGTATTGGAATCCATTTGGTGATAAGGTTGAGATGAACAGACTTGTGATGGTAGCAAGTGTGTTTGACACGAGGAAGAAAATGAAGCTTGTTGAGCTATGTTTTGATAGGCTTTATGGTAAAAGCAGTGTGGAGTCTACTCATCTGTCTAATTCAGTGAAGAATATCTTGAAAGATTTGTATGATGAGTATACCAGAGCCAGTTTGTTGAATAAAAGTAGTGATGGGTCATCTTCTCACTCATGGTATGCGGCTCAAGATCAGTTTGATACTGATATGAATGAAAGACGAGCTCCTGTTGGATATGAGGATATGGCTGAGATCTTTGATGATATGGTGAAAGAAACGGGGATTCATACTTCTTCTAATGAGTTGGATATGTATTTGAAAGAGGATGTGGAGACTTCAAATATTCTAAAAGGTTCAGAGTATGATTTGTTTTCATGGTGGAGGGTCAACAGTGGGAAGTATCAAGTTCTATCATTGATAGCTAAGGATATACTTGCAATGCAAGTGTCTTCAGTAGCATCAGAATCTGCTTTTAGTATAAGTGATAGAGTTTTAGATCCAAGCAGAAGTTGTTTGACATATTATATGATCGAAGTGTTGATATGTACTAAATAGTGGCTGAAATGTGAGATTCATATCAATGACAAAGGAGTCTCAACCATTCAACAACTTCTTTCTGAGATTGAGATCTTATGAGAGGTACTTTTTTTCTTTTAGTCCAGTTTTAATCTCTTAATAATGTTTCATGTTTGATTGATTTCTAACATTATGTCTTCGATTTTCTACAGAGTTTGAACCTGATTTCAACGTTTAAGATCAAAGACTGAAAGATCAGTAGAGTGACTGATTGAGGGAGTGAGCTATTGAGGTAATTCGGCCATAAATTGTTCTCTTAGTCTCTTACGGTTTAGTGTATAGTTTACCAATGAATTGATATTGTTTTATGTGTTTTTTATTGTATTAGGTCCAGAAGGAGAGCAAAACCAAGCCATTATTGTGTTTTGTTTTCCATTTTCCTCCCACTTATTTGTTTTAATGTCATGACTCATGAGTCATTAAACTTGGATTTGTTGTTTTGGCAAGAACTTAAAAACTCTTCTTTAGTTTCTATTATCTAGTATTGTTTCTCTCATTTGTATGACTTGGAATATTCGATTTCATGGATGGATTCTATTATAATATACCTATTGAGTATTGTGTCAAATTTGCAAAAATAGGTGCTTGTACTGGTTAAAAGTCTTAAGAGTCTTAAGAGTCATAGTAGTCTTTTGGGTATAAGGGCAAATTTTCGATTTTCGGATAGAAAATTAGTGTATTCGGGTAGCAAATTAGTGTATTCGAGTAGCCATAACTCAAACCGATATGAAACCGATTTTTTTGGTTTTTTTGGATATTAGAACTCTTATCTGAACCGACCCGAACCGGAACCAATTTTTTTAGGTTTACCCTATTGGGTCCTATACTCATATACCCGATAACCCGAATCCGATCGGGTTTTATCCATATCTGATACCCGAATACCCAGGACTAAGATGGATATATTCTCTGTTCGGGCCTGGGTAGGCCTGGGCAAAATACCCGGATCCGAAGATCCGATCCGAACCCAATCCAAAAAACCCGATCCGAATCCGTATCCGAAATTGTAAAATACCCGAACGGGCTAAATCTCTAAATCCAAAAACCCGAATCCGATCCGAACCGAAATCCGAATGGGTATCCGAATATACCCACATTATTAATATATAGTAGTAATATATTAATAATATTTATAATTTTAATAATATAAGTGTCTAAAATATTCAGATTTTTAGATATTTAATTTGAAGTATTTAAACTGTTTATTAGTAAATTTAGATAAAAAATACTCTAAATTTTGAGATAAATTGTGTATTATTGAATTATTTAGACTAAATTAGATACTAAAATTTTGAATTTTGTGAATTTCGGGTAATCCGAATCCTAACCCAAAATATCTGAACCGAATCTGATCAGAATCCGAAGTCTAGAAATACCCGAACGGGTTCTATACCTCTAAACCCGAAAACCCAAAAACCCGAAATACCCGAACCGAACCCGAACGGATACCCGAATGCCCAGGCCTAGGCATTCGGGTATCTGTTCGGGTTCGGTTCGGGTATTTCGGGTTTTCGGGTTTAGAGGTATAGGACCCGTTTGGGTATTTTTAGACTTCGGATTCGGTTCGGGTATTTCGGGTTCGGATTCGGATTACCCGAAGTTCATAAAACTCAAAGTTTTAGTATCTAATTTAGTCTAAATTATTCAATAATACGCAATATATCTAAAAATTTAGAGTATTTTCTACCCAAATTTATTAATAAACAGATTAAATACTTCCAATTGTCGAAAATATCTAAAACTCTGAATATTTTGAACACTTATATTATTAAAATTATAAATATTACTAATATATTACTACTATATATTAATAATATTTGTATATTCGGATATCCATTTGGATTTCGGTTCAGATCGGATTCGGATTCGGGTTTTTGGATTTAGAGATTTAGAACCCGTTCGGGTATTTTATAATTTCGGATACGGATTTGGATCGGGTTTTTTGAATCGGATTCGGATCAGATATTCGGATCCGGGTATTTTGTCCAGGTCTAGTCTGTTAGTAGAAACTTTAAATATTTACTTAATTTCGGACAATTAACTATCTTGTATTCACACAATAAAAAAAATAAAAAAATAAGTACTAGTATGTTGTATACACGTATGTGTTGAAACTTGAATGTGAACCCGCGTGCCGAAAAGGCTAAAAGAGCTTTAGTAATTGGGTTTAGTAACCTTCGGCTGCAAACATTCTCATGGTTTGTACGCATTTAATCAACTAATCTTTTCGTTCCAGTATGACATATTTTCTTATAATAATACAGTTACATATCTTTCTTCAAGGCCAAGACAAGTTATGTATAAAGATTATTGAGGCTGTGAAAACTGAAAGTCTGAATGAAGTGTGGTCATACAAATTAGGAATTAGTGGAGTAAGATAGTTTAAATAATTATTCGTATAAACGAATAAGTAAAAGAAAATAAAGAAGAGACAAAAAGCTGAAAGGAGAAGGTGGTGAAGAGAGTGTTCTGACTTGTCACGGACACAACCTTACATACATTAGATTTGTGGTTCCATATGATGACGTGCCCCAGTCACGCCTCCACGTGCACATCATTCCACTCCCCCACTATATTATTAATAATTATATGTAATGTAATTCAAGAAAAAATAACAAAAAATCAAGTTTCTGGACCATTTATATACGCTCTAAATTTAGACATCGAAATAAAGAGAAAAATTGAAAGATTATGTTCAATCTGTGAACCAATCTCGATGTTAAATTGGTGGATGAACAAAAAGACTAAGGAACTTAAAACTCTATCTTGAATAATCAATTTTGGGAGACAATGTTGTTTGTATTTATTTGATTTTGTTCTAAACGACTAAACTCTCTTGGATTATTAAGTTCATATATTTAAAAACATGATATGGCGATTTTCTTATATATATGTATCACTTATCATGTGTTGCCCCACAGTCAAACTGGATCGACATATTGACCCAATCGACTTTTAGATTCCATTTTGGGATCATGTTTTAAAAAACACATTGGTTCATGCTTCATACCAAGATTAGAGCTTATCAAATTATTACCTTTTCTCTTATGAAATACTATTCTGAATCCGTACCTCCTAATAGTAAAATTAATTATTAGGTCATAATTTTCATGTTAATGTGCATATATAATGATCAAAGCAAATATTTAAATATATAAAATTTAGGTTTGGATCAATAAGAGTTTTATTTTCGCTTTTTGGCATTTCATAAATCAATTACCACAATAACCACATTACATATTATCAATTTTCAAAACTTTATTTTTTTCTTTTATCAAACAAATAATTCTTTTTTTTTTACTATAGAGTTCAAAGTAAATTCACCACTAAGTAATTATGAATTTTAACATTTTTTTTTTCTTTTTGTCTTTATAAGTTGAACTCGTAATTAATCAAGAACCGTCAGAGAAAGTACAAAGCACTCTCTTAGGCCATTTTTATCGGCACAACAGTTGGACTGTTCTTAGCATAATAAATTGATAAATTTATTCAATAGTGCTCTTAGAACACATTTTTTGTTCTTAAATTAGAACTGATTTTAGAAGAGTTCTTTGTCTACGTGGCAATGGTTGAGATTGAGAAAGAGACTTAAATTTTTTTTTTGTTTCGCAATCTCACAGCAATATCAAATCAAATCATCTTCTGATCGTCGTCTTCCACAATTTCTTTTCACCAGAGCTTTTTCCCCGATCGATTTACTGACTCCGACGTCACCTCTCTTTCCCCCGTTCGTTTCTGATCTCTGAGTCTGCCTTATTTCTGTTTTTGTTTTTCCCAAATGTCTCAGTCTGATTTCAGTTTTGATTTCTAATTTTGTGCTTCAAATCGCTTCTTCTCCGGCTAAACTCTTTTGTTTCTTCTTCGGATCATCGGAAGCATCGTGAATTTTACATTCTCTGGCTTATTTTTTACTGTATCGCAATCTAGTTTTGGAATACACAAATAAAATGTTAGGGTTTTTGGATTTCTTAAGATATCACAATCGAACGATGTTAGTCTTTGATGGGATTGGGATTTTAAATTTGTTCTAAATTTATTACTCTGTTTGCTTCAGTTTTTGTTTGTTCATCTTAATTATTGTGTGTTGATGATTGTGCAGAGTTCTTAGTTGCAATTCCCATTTGGGAACAATGAGTGATGCGTTTGATGGATACGAGCGGCAGTATTGTGAGCTCTCAGCGAGTCTTTCGAAGAAATGTTCCTCAGCTATTGCACTTGATGGAGGTGAAGATTAACAATACTTGAATCCACTCTGAGATACTTTAGTTTGTGTTTCATTTGCTTTTTAGATCCTTCATGCCTTTCTTTTGTTTGGTTGCTGATTTGAGAAGAGAGCTTGTGATTAGTAGTGATGACTGACCATTATCATAGTTTTGTTTATTACCTTGATTAATGTGTTGTTGTTTGCACAGACAGTTTCAGATGCATTGATGATAATATTCTTAATGATTTTGCAGAACAGAAGAAGCAGAAGCTCTCTGAAATCAAATCTGGGCTGGATAATGCGGAATTATTGGTATATGATTGGTGTAATGTGAAGTTATTATAATAGAAGCTTTGGTGTTATGTGTCCGTTTTGCGTATTGATGATGTTCTGTCCTTTTTTCTTCACCAGATTAGGAAAATGGATCTTGAGGCAAGGAGCCTTCCACCAAGTCTTAAGTCCAGCCTCCTTGTCAAATTAAGAGAATTCAAGTCTGATTTGAACAATTTCAAAACCGAAGTAAAGAGAATCACAACTCGAACCTTGAACGCTGCTGCTCGAGATGAGTTTTTGGAAGCTGGTATGGCCGACACAAAAACGGTAAATAAAGGAATTAGTCATATTGTTTCAGTTTAGTTACATCTCAATCTTTGCTTAGAAAACAACTTTTGAGTTAATTTTTGTTGATTTGTCGTTGTGGTCAGGCTTCGGCTGATCAAAGATCAAGATTGATGATGTCAACTGAGCGTTTGGGCCGAACCTAGAAGCTAGAAGAAAAGATAACTTGTATCTAGAAGGTGATGTACGATGTTTGAAATGATGTTAATGTTGCAAAGGTTCATGTATCAAATGTAAAATAAAAATTGATTATTATATTATTAAAGATTACGATCTTAAAGATGTTTTCCCTATAACTAACTTTTTAACAAAAAGATCTTTAACTACTGATCTTAGATTATTTTCCTAATATATTTAGTCTAAGAACACAGAAAAAAGTTATGCCTATAAAGATGGTCTTAAAACTGAAACCAAAGGAGTTATTAAGATCATCTATTAAGATAAAGCCACGTGTTAATCTAATCACAGCTAAACAAATCCAACCGTACGATTTAACTAGAGGAAGCTAAAAGCCTAAACCTCAACCGCTTTTAAATACACGAAAGCTTCACATAACTTCCCCATTCTCTTCTCTCACATTCTCTCTATCTCTCTTTAGAAAAAAATGGATAAAAGTGGTAAAACGTTTGGAGAACAATATTGGTGGAGGTCAAATCCAGCGTTCAAACCGCCCGAAACGCCGTTAGATTCTATGGAGTTTCTCTCACGTACTTGGAGCCCTTCCGCGACTGAAGTTTCTAGAGCGGTCGTCGCTTCTCCTCCTCTGAGCTCTCAACCGCCGCAAATGCGTTTCTCTGAGATCCAGAGCGGTTCTTCTGACGTCACTTTGGTGCCGGAAAATGAAGAGAACGGTGTCGTTTCTGGAAACACTTTCTCTTTCGCTTCTTCCGAGACTTCTTTGATGGTCATGGAACGTATCATGGCTCAGTCTGTAAGTAATTAAGTATAAATATATCCCTTACAAACCGGCGTCGCTTTGAAGAATCATATCAAGAATCATAACTTTATGTTTATGTACGTTACTATTATTAAACTTCTATAGTTTTTTGTTAACACGATTATATTTATTTGTATTAGCCGGAGATTTCATCACCACGGACCTCAGGGAGACTATCACATAGCTCTTTCACCGACAGCCCTCCGATCTCTCCCTCGGACATCGACGACTTTAAGGTCAGTTCAATTCTTGAACCGGTTTAAAGAAATACTAAACCGGAATCCAAAATCTTACTTATTAGTTATTCATCAGTCCCTTTCTTTATCAGTGGATTGTTCTGACTTCTGGACCTCTGGTTTGTTAATTATATTGGACTAGAGTGTGAAGAGTTAAAAATTGGGTGGGTTAAATCTATGGGATGGGTAAAAAAGCTGGGTCTATTATGCAAATTGGTAAAACACGTTGACAAAAAACAAAAAACAAAAAACAAAAAAGGCTGGCTACGTATGTAGTAGAAGCAGTAGAGTAAGAAAAACAGAGGAACACAAAGCTCAGGCTTTCTCTTCTTCCTAAGCATTTTCACTGTCATTCACTCTAAGTTTAGCAGTATTTGTCTTTTTATTTTTTTTTATCCACATTTTTTTTCTGTCTTTGTATTTATGGTATTTATATCATTAAATTGACGCATTCGATTTAGTATTTATTTAGGAAAAAGAATATTGTTGTGTCAGCATTTATGGTCTTGGACCCAAAGATTGGCTGGCTTATATTCACAACGGTCTATTTCCCACAGCCGTTTATTTGGGAAAATGAATTAAAATATATATACTTTTTTCTTATAATGGTACATATTATTTTATTTTTCTTGAAAACTTAAATAAGCAAAATTTCGTTACAACGAGGAAATTCAGAAAATTGAATTCCATTTGTTTTCTTAAAAAAACTTTTTCTTACACAAATAATTAAGTTGAAACTTTAATTAAGTCCAAAAATTTGGTTTTAAGTTTTTAACCTAGAGTAATTTAAAATACTTGTGCAGCAATTCTACCGTATAAGCCCATCCTTTAATGGGCACATACGTGGTCCATCCGCCATCCCCGGCACCGCAGGAGGGTCTAAAACTGTTGGTCGTTGGCTAAAGGACCGGCGAGAGAAGAAGAGAGAGGAGACGCGTGCACAGAACGCACAGCTCCATGCAGCTGTCTCCGTAGCTGGTGTTGCTGCCGCGGTTGCTGCTATAGCTGCAGCCACGGCCTCTCAGTCAAGTGCCGGAACGGACGAGAAAGTGGCCAAGAATGACTCGGCGGTAGCTTCTGCCGCCACTTTGGTGGCGGCGCAGTGTGTGGAAGCGGCAGAGATTATGGGAGCTGATCGTGAGCACTTGGCCTCCGTTGTCAGTTCTGCTGTCAACGTTCGTTCTGCCGGGGATATCATGACTTTGACCGCCGCCGCTGCCACAGGTATGTTTCTTCCATTAAGCAATCATGTCAATAGTGAAATGTTAATAAATGGTTACTTCAATATGTTGTTACTAACTTACTACAATTTTTAAAAATCTTGATCCCTGTATTTTAAAAAAAAATCAATTATGAACCATACAGAAGTGTAATAGTTCTTTCATGACCTATGGAATAGCCACTCATTGAAACAACGCTGGCTAGCTATAATTTTTTTCTTTCTAGGAAGATTAAATTTTTGGCCTAGAACCACTAGGCGACCATGCATTAGTTAAAAGTACTAGTTTCTTGTTAACCTATTTTTGTTATGTGCATAGCTTTAAGAGGAGCTGCGACATTGAAGGCGAGGGCTTTGAAGGAGGTATGGAACATCGCGGCTGTGATTCCAGTGGATAAGGGTATACCAAAAGGAAGCGGTGGTGGTTACAGAGGAGGCGAGTTAGCTCCAGAGGACAATTTCCTCGGGGTTTGCAGTAAAGAATTGCTAGCTAAAGGTTGCGAATTGCTTAAACGCACCCGCAAAGGTTTGTTAATGTCTTTTAATCGTTTCAATTTAGTTCATGCATGTTACGTAGTTCTTGAGTTAATTATATTATTTTCATTTCATATTTTTCAGGTGATCTTCATTGGAAAGTTGTTTCGATCTACATAAATAGAACAAAGCAGGTAAACCATATATAGAATTGTACCTTTGTAATTATAGTTACGTATAGTTAATGTGTGAATCGACCTTTGTTGTGGAAGCTAAACTAAATATATATTTGTTTTGTTTTAATGTGCATTTTATCTTTATTGCGCAGGTAGTGTTGAAGACTAAGAGCAAACATGTTGCTGGGACCATTACAAAGAAGAAAAAGAGTAAGTGAAATAGTGATGCTTTGCTTCATACTTACTCTTGCTTTGTTTTTTTATATTGGGAATCCAATAGATCAAAAGGTCAAAAAGGTACTAACTTTGGAATAGTTTTTGAAGTTTAAGAGACTATTAGATCGTAAAGTTAAAGACAGATCCAAACTTTCATGAAAAGATTAATTAATCAGTTAAGAATACTAGTCTTGTTCTCTCTTTTTGTCTTTCAACAAATCACAGCAAAATAAAGGAATGGATTAGTCTAATGGTTATTGCTTTGCACATTTCTTTTTGTGTTCACATTAATTAGTCTTAAGTTGTTGGTCTATAAGTAAAATAGTTTGTTTCTAAGTCGCTAATTCAATTTGTGATGTATTGATCTATATATATAGATGTGGTGGTGGAATTGGTCAAGGGATTACCGGCATGGCCTGGTCGGGAATTGCTCGAGGGTGGAGAGAATCTGAGGTATTTCGGGCTTAAGACGATTGAGAAAAGAGTGATTGAATTCGAGTGCAAAAGCCAAAGGGAATATGATCTTTGGACACAAGGTGTTTCCATGCTTCTTTCCATTGCTTCTGATAGGAAACATAAATGTTGAATTAAGGTATAGTCTTGGGGTAAAGTCAGAATGAAAATGGATACTAATGGGGCTAATTTGGATTCTCTCTTTTTCTTGGTGTTTTTCTTTTTCTAGCTGGAAGAGATAAGGTAATTAAACCGTCTATTTTTTTTTTCTTTCTTTTAAAAGTAAGATCATTGTAGTAGAAGAATATGTAAATTACATTATATTCTCGTTTTGCAAGTTATGGTGATTGGGACATCGGACGAAAGTTATGTTTTTGTTTCTTGTGGGGATATTGTGGTATAGAAAATACTGTGTGAACTTCTTTTAAAGTTTTTGAAACTTTATTCTTCTAGTCTTGTGAATGTAATCGAGTTAAATTCATGAGCAAAGATAAAGAGGTCACTTAAGTAAAAGAGTCATAATTCATAAGTTTGAACTACTACATAAGCAACAAAAACTGATAATATATATTGAAAATAGGAAAATCAGCCCCTAAAGAAAAACTTATGTTTACTTGGTAACCTCAAACTCTTGAATTTTAATAGGAAGACCCTTGTGACACCCATCTTTGATCTTAACCAATTCAAAGTCATCTCCTTCCAAATAAGCCTTCAAAAACGACACAAGAATTCCACCAACAAATCTCCTCATTGGCCTTCTCTTTTCACCATTCTTACACAAACAGTAAAAAATCATCCCCCTAATCCCTTTTGTATTATCATCAAGCATGTCCAAATGCCCGTAATCCTCCGCGACGAAATGCCACGCTGGACTTTGACATTCCCGGAAGAACTCTTCGTGGTTCACTCCGGGATGCGCACATGGTGGAAACAGTGAGTTCCAAGCGGTTTCAACAAGCCCCGAACCTATGACAAGTACCGGCATTTTGTCTAGGTCTAACGAGTTTGGTTCATAAGCCAAAACTGGAGGAGGGGTTTGTTGTCCTTTCCATGTTCCATCAACAGGATCTATACCGATCAATGTTGAGATCTTTAGATCCGAGGAGTACCCAAATTTCTTTAGAGCGACCGCAAATGCCGTTTTGCCTCCGCGGCTATGGCCTGAGAGTGCGAACTTTGATAGGTTTGGTATTACTTGTGCTGGAAGAAAGTGGTTAAGTGATCCGACGGATAACCAATGAATAATCTCCGCCGTTGATTTAATTTCATCCGTTATGTCCGGTCCGGCGATACTATATAACTGTTAAATATCATCACATAACCAAGAAATTGTATTTTCAAATGACTAAAAATATGCAACGTTATGACATTTCGAGCACTCAGATTCTGATGAATTAGTCCAATTGATTAGGGACAAAAACAGGATAAACACGTCAAAAGGACCCATATATTTGTTTGCATCTCTGCTCTTACTTCTTACTTTTCTTCTTGTCTAAAGGTTTATATACGTATCAACAAATATATTTAGTATATATGATTTTGGATTCAATTAGAATCTCTCTGTACATGGACCTACTTATAAATTACATAAAATTTTCTTTGTAACTATACACATTATTAGAAATATGTGACTCACACCTAACTAACTATGCACACACTATAATCAAAACTAAGAAGAAAATCTAGTGGCTAATTAATTCTTGAAACAGTGTGATTAATTTTAAAATTTAGAATTGAACCTGAGGAGCGATGAGGATGAAGCCATGAGAAGAGACGTGCGACATAAGCTGGGAATAAAAGGAGTTGTAGAGAAGGTAACCATGGAGGAGCATCACCACCGGGTATTCTCCTTCCTCCACCGGCGTCGCCACCAACAGCTGTTTTGGCGGAGACGGCGTCGTTTTGCAGCAGCGAGATGATGAGTCCAAGGTTAAGATATCTGTTTTGTATTTGCCATCTTCAAAGGCGTTTCTTGATGAAGAAGAGGACATTTTTTTTGTTTCTTTGTTAGTTTTTTTTTTTTTTTTTTCTGGTTTACTTTTTTTTTCGTGGGTAGATGAGAATGAGATTAGTTGGAGATATTATTATTATAGGGAGAAAAAAAAAGTTACGAACTAACAAAAGACTACTAGTAGAATGAAACAGAGTAAAATGACACTGCAAATTTTTTTCGTAAATAAATGGTGTATATAAATCTTACTTTATATAAAATATCATCATCTTTTATAAAATGTGCAATAAAATATGTGGTTTTCGCAAAAATATCATATGCATATTATCTCCAAAATTACATACTCTAACAAAGTAACTCTAACTTCTATGAATGAAAAAGGAAACCGAAAATAAAATTCCTCCAATACATATAGTTTTTTTTCTTTTTAATCTAATTTTTTATTATTTCAGTTTCTATATTTTACTATTTTAAAATTTTCAAACCAACTCACATCCTATATATGAGTTTTTTTTTTCTTTTTTTTTTGGGAATTGTTAAACAGATTTAAATTCAAGAAAATTAATTTAAAATATTTCCACCATTTCACAAAGAGCGTTATTCTAGTATTACTTTACGTCTGAAAATAAGTATTGTTTTAGATATTCAATGTTAAATTTAGTTTTTGATATAAACTTCAGATCTATTGAAGAATATCAAGAAACAATTAAAATTAAAAAGGTATAAGAAATTTTTTAATATGGTTTCTTAATTTGTATGAAAAGTTAAATTAAGATCATCTCCCACCCACCTCTATATTTATTACTTCCACCCACCTCTATGTTAGGAAGAAAAAAATAGAAATATATATTAGAGTAAAAATTGCCTCTATAATAGAATTGGTCTGTTCTATTGTATAGGAGAAAATAATGACATACATTGAACATGGTGTAATTGTGGATCCTAAACATTTATTTATCATGAAATGAAGAAATATTATAATTTCTGGAATTTAGAATTAACTAAAAATATGGGAAAACCAAAATAATGTGAATTATAATGGACCATATAGGTGACTAACATCGAACGGAGAAATAATCTTATATCAACTTTGATGAGTCTTTGAGATCATCTCCAATGTATTTTTTATGTTTTTATTTTTATAATAGAGGTAAGTTTTACTATAACTTACTTTTATTCTCATCTCTAAAATTAATATTGCTATTTTTTTATATATAGAGAAATTCTATTTTTTTCTATGAAAGATTAAACAATTTTTATTTTAAAGATGAGAATAGAAGTAGGTCAGAGCAAATTTGCATCTAGAATAAAGATTGCTATATTTTTTATATATAAAGGTAATTATATAGATGAGTTAGAGATGCTCTGAATCAAAAGCATCACCCACACAACGAAGATAGTAATGGCTCTTGAGGTACGTTAATTTCAATTAGATTTTGGCAAAATCGTGATGATTGGGAACTAGAAATTAAATGAGTCTTTTTTTCTTCTGGATTTTACCCTTTTTGCCAAATGTGGGAATTGAATGAATATATATATTTTTTCTATTGAGGTTTGTTTTTTTTCCTAGCTAGAGTTATTCTCACTTTGTAAGCTATGGTGTTGATTTGGGAAATCGGACGAAATTTATGTTTTTTTTTATTTTTTTGTTTCTCTTGGGGTGATTGTGGTATAGAAAATACTGTGGGGACTTCTTAAAAAGTTTTTGAAACTTCACTCTTCTAGTCTTCTGAAATGTAATCCATGAGCAAAGAGGTCACTTAAGTAAAGAGTTGTACATCATAAGTTTGTAAACTACATATAAGTTACAAAAGCTGATATTGATAATATTGAAAATAGGAAAACCATCCCCTAAAGAGAAACTTATGTTTATATGGTAACCTCAAACTCTTGAATTTCAACTGGAACACCCTCGTGACACCCATCTTTGATCTTAACCAATTCAAAGTCATCTCCTTCCAAATAAGCCTTCAAAAACGACACAACGATTCCACCAACAAATCTCCTCATTGGTCTTCTCTCTTCACCATTCTTACACAAACAGTAAGAACTCTTCCCTCTAATCCCTTTTGTATCATCATCAAGCATGTCCAAGTGCCCGTAATCCTTTGCGACGAAATGCCATGCTGGACTTTGACATTCCCGGAAGAACTCTCGGTGGTTCACTCTGGGAGGCGCGCAAGGCGGGAACAACGGGTTCCGAGCGGTTTCACCAAGTCCCGAACCTATGACAAGTACCGGCATTTTGTCTAGGTCAAATGAGTTTGGTTCATAAGCTAAAACTGGAGGAGGGGTTTGTTGTCCTTTCCATGTTCCATCAACAGGATCTATACCGATCAATGTTGAGATCTTTAGATCCGAGGAGTACCCAAATTTCTTTAGAGCGACCGCAAACGCGGTTTTGCCTCCGCGGCTATGGCCTGAGAGTACGAACTTGGATAGGTTTGGTATTACTTGTGCTGGAAGAAAGTGGTTAAGTCCTACTGATAACCAATCAATAATCTCCACCGTTGATTTAATCTCGTCCATTGTGTCCGGTCCGGCGATACTATATAACTGTCAAATACACATAACCAGGAAAATTTATTTACCACTACATTTGCAACATTATGATTCTAGAGAGATTCTAATGAATTGAACCAATTATTTAGAGACAAAAGCAGAGTAAACACATCAAGTGGACCCATCCATTTGTATCGTTCTTCTTAGTTTTCTTATCGTCTAAGGTTTTTTATAAAGGCCAAACAATAAATAAAAGTTTGAGACAAAAAGAAAACTCAGTTAAACGTGGCATTATGTGTTCCATTCAGCTGCATTTTAGATATATACATCTTGGTTAAATACCAAATCCTAAGTCCTGAAGTTCTTTACCAATCATCAACAAATGTATTATTGATGATTTTGATTTTCAATTAAAATCTCTTATTACATGGACCTACTTACACCTAGGTAGTGTGAATTTATGTTTTATTTTTTGAA